>NC_135718.1:50125007-50725007 GCF_964656455.1 Halichoerus grypus
CCCACATATTTCCCAAACCATGGCATACACATATCGGTGGAACACAAGGGGAGTTCTGCTGGTAGATAAACGTGTCAAATGTTCATACTTATGTGGTTACTTGCATGGATATTAGGAAAACATAAAGCTAGCATAGGCACCCTGGGATTTTCTAGATCTTATTGCTTAGTCCAAGACTAAGATAATAAGATAGTAAGCACTGTTAGGGTAGACTAGAGTTGCAGGAAAATGTTAAGGAAATAAAGGTGCACCAGGGGCAGATACTGCAAAGCAGGAAAGGTTGCTACGGGAACGGCTGACATCTGGGCCTCCCTGTGATGGGGGAGTACAAACCTAGTGCACAGGAGCCAAGGATGAGGGAGGACGAGGCACCGTGGCTCGCTTACAATAGCCACAAACCCTCACTTTGGAGAAATCTGGGATTCTGAGCCCACCTCTGCTTCACCAGGAGATTTAAGCCCAACACTGGAGTTTGGAATTATGTAGAGACTTACTGAACCAATATGTGGAGAGAAGTAAAGGAACAGTGGTCATCAAGTTGTTCAGAAAAGAGAAGAAGGAAGGGAGCCAGGCCAGGCCATAACAGCATCTTGGAGGCCAGCAGGTAAAGTCTGTTTGATGATCACCCTCTACCTCACTAGCAAGGTGTAGATGTAGAAAGAAAAAGCCCTCTCGTTGTGTCTGCATGACTATTCATCTACGTATACCTCACTTACACAACTTAGAAGTCCTAAATACAGGTTCTAAACCATATTCACAAACAGAAAGCTCATTTTCCATAAATGTAAAATGTACTTCTAAAGATGCATTTTCATCATTTCTAATTGATCACATGGCTGTGATCCAAACCCTTTACTTGTCTGGTACCCTGCAGCTCTGCCCCCACCTAATTTGTACAATAAGTAATGTTTGCTATTTGATTAAATTAATAATAATTATGTAATAGTAGTAGCAATATAAACAACAGCAGCTAATACTTGAGAGCTTATTATGTTTCAGGCACCGTGCCAAATACTTTACGTGTCATGGCATCTCACTTTACTTCTTACCATACCCCTGTGAGTTAGGTACGGCCGTTTTCCCCATTTTACAGATAAGGAAACTGAGGCTTAAAGAGGTTATGGTAACCTGACCAGGGGTACAAGACAGTCAGTGTTAAAACTAGGATTCAAACATGGGGTCTTCTAACTCCTGATCAGGTGCCCTTAACCAGGATCCCATCTGGCCTCTACAAATGAAAGTTTACTGAGAACCTTCCCTATACATACATATATATATATGTGCATATTTACAGCGCCAATGGTTTCTACAGATATCTGATTTATGGTCCTAGAACTGCCCTCCTAATTCCACTGTTTTGATCATTTTCTGGATGCAAAGAAGTTTTGCTTAAATCCAGACCAATTTGTCTAAGAGCAGATTTTCAAAATGAACAAAACATAAGGCTACGTCAAGAGAGGCTGGCTTGAAATTAACTTTCACACTGATATAAAGAAAGCTAATTAGTTCAATCTAGCCAATATCCGATTTTATTAAATGTTAGAAACTAAATGAATGTTTTAAAATAAATAAAATACTTCCTGTCTATCCCGGCCCCCCAATTTTTTCCCTCTGCATGGTGTGTTAGTTGGATGCTTCCCAAAAGAAGGGATAGAACATCCAGTTCTTCAGAGCCCAGCAACATAGTTTCCACATAATAGATATAAATAATGAACACAGAGCTACATTAATTTTAATTCATGTTAAATATGGTTTCTGGGTTGAGTTTATTTGTAACACATTCCTTCTCTGCGCTATTTCACTCCTCCCTACCATGTCACTATTTAGCTTGAAATTTCACAATATGGAAAAAAAAACCCAAACCCAATCCTAATTATCTCATGCAGGATCATAAAAATAACATTAATAAAATGTGGTAAATATCAGTGGTGATCATTACCAGGCCCGCATCACCAGAAAATGAAATGCAACACCCCAAGCAAGAAGGATTAAAGCAAGCCTGCCACCATTAAACATACACATTTTAGCATATTTGCTCTGTAAGCAGATTTAATGGTAATAATAAAGTTGCCTTCAATCGGAACTGGACAAAAATTTCAAACGTGCATGGATGCGCATAGAATCTCTCGCACCTGTACAGTGCTTTATATTTTTCAAAGCAATGTCACATCCACTATTTCATTTCTGTGTCCCTATCACCCTCACTCGAAGGCAGATATAATGGGACTCATTCCACCCGACAACTGAGGTTGAGAGAAAGGACAAAGACGTGACCTTCCCGGATTCACCTAGTGAGTCCACACACCGGGGTTGGTACCCAAGCCCCCTGGCACCCAGATCTGTCACCTTCTCATGAAAATACCCTCACTTCTGGATAAACCATTTTGGCACAGTGACAAGAAGGACTCCTTACTCATTGTATGGAAACATAAAGAACAAAACACAATTAGTAAGAATAAGAGATAAATAAGGTGTCTTACCAGGGACTGAAGAAAAGAAACAAAGCAGCTGTTATCCAGCCGTTAATGATGTAAGAAATAAGTAGTACTCTCTGCACAGCTTTATTCTATAACAAGGGTTCCCAATACATTCATACAGGTACGATGGTTAGAAAAGGCGCATTAGGTAAGGTCAGATGTGGAGAACTTGACTGGCCAGCGTGTCACTCTAATGTTATATACTTGATTAGTATAAATGAGACCCTCAGTCTCAGGATGCCAGAGTAAAAAGTAAACTTTGGTTCCTGTTATAAAATGCCTGATACGTAAAATTTTAATACACTTAAGGAAATTCAAGTACATTATCAACTATTGACAGGTACTTATGTCTGTAAGAAAATAAGCAAAAGACATTAGCCTAAATAAATAAATAGATATAACAGCATGTATGCTGGGCTCTAATGAATTAATTCCCTAATTGGTCTTTCCTGAATCCCACAGCAGTCTCCATTAGGTCTTCATCTACAATCCATACATCAATAACAGGATGCTTCTATATCTAAGTCTATGGGCCAGCCATTTACATGGCCTTGAGTATCCCTTAAGAAATAAGAATAAACAGAGGGCAAGTTGCAGTTTAGAGAAAATAAAAGCCATGTTGCTGCACAAGGAGTAGTGTTCAAAAATGGAGGCCCAGGGCCTGGTACAGTGCTTTGATCAATAAACATTGTTTTGAGTGAGTGTACTTCTCTGGGGTTAAACGATGCAGAATGGAAGAAGAGAAGGGCCTTACAAAAACTCTGGAATTAGTCACTTAGCTACTTCTCTAGGACAAAAATTAGTTTATCGTTGGGGTTTAAAAAACTGGTTGAGGTCATTTGCTAGACCTCCATCCCTTTAGGCAGCCTGTGTGCTTGGGACTGTGCCCGCCTACATAAGTTCCTAATGTTGACATTTGAGAATTCTGATCCTGAAGATCATGTAGTCCAGAGGGTCTCAAACTTAAGTGTGCTCCAGAACCATCTAGAAGAATTGATAAAACACAAACTTCTGAGCCCCATCTCCAGAGTTTTGATGCAGTAGGTCTGGGGTAGGCCCTAAGAATTTTCATCCTGATAAGATCCTGGGTGACGCTGATGTTGCTAGTCTGGGGACCCCACCTCGAAAGCCACTGCTCTAGTCCAACACCCACATTTTAGAGGAGCAGGACCTAGGCTCAGAGAAGGGAAATGATTGCTCTCAGGACCAGTCTTCAGTGGCTCTTTTCCTACTGCCTGATGGATCCTTTTAGTTATGAACTGAATTGTACCCCAGTATGTCAGAAAGTGAACTTATTTGGAAATAGGGTCACTGTAGGTATAACTGGTTTAGATGAGGTCATTAGAGTGGACCCTAATCCAATGTGACTGGTGTCCCTATAAAAAGAAAAAAATTGGGGGGCATCTGGGTGGCTCAGTCAGTTAAGCATCGGGCTCTTGATAGCAGCTCAGGTCTCAATCTCAGGGTCCTGAGTTCAAGCCCCATGTTGGGCTCCAAGCTGGGTGTAGAGCCCACTTAAAAAAGAAAAGAAAACACTGGAAACGGACATATACACAGGGAGAATGCTGTGTAAACATGAAGGCAGAGACAGGGGTGATGCATCCATTTATCTACAAGCCCAAGAATGCCAAAGATGGTCAATAGGCAAACCACCAGAAGCCAGGGGAAAGGCATGGAACATGTTTTCCTTCACGGTCCGCAGAGGAACCCACCCTGTCAACACCTTGATCCCAAATTTTTCTCCCCCAGAACCATGAGAGAATAAATTTCTGTTGTTTGATCCACCCAGGTTGGGGTACTTTGTGATGGCAGTGCTGACCAATGAATACCCCTTTATAGGAGACCATTAGCATGAAGATCCATACTCACCTGAGGGGATGTTATGAAGCAGTCCAGCCCTGTCTCTCTCTGACTTCCAAGGAGAATTCTCTACACCCCTCACCTGAGAACCAAAGGCTCTCTTGTCCTTCAAAGTTTGTGCCCAGGACTTGGCTCTACTAGGGGTGTGTACACAGTGATAAGCCCTCGTTAGAACAGGGTGGCAATAGGTCTCAGGGACCTTTCAATGGGTTCACATCCTGAGCTGGTACTTCTGCTTGTGGGGCTTTTGACTAAAGAAACCAAAATCCATGCAGGGGGAATACATGTACCTGCAGATTGAGTAATAGCGAAACAAAATGAAACAAAACCTTGCTGTAAGGATATTATATAGTCACTAAAGTACTTTTCATTAGGAGTATATAATTATATGGAAAATGTGCATGCTATAAAATCAAGAGAATAGTAAAATATAAAATACTCTATATTAAAAAAGTGGAAAGAAATACATCAAAATATTAAGAGTCTTTAATTTGGGGGCTGGCAAGACTATTGGGACTGTTTTTCTTCTCTCTGCTTTTTCTTTAAAGAGCATCTGTTATTGCCATAATAGAGAAGTATCTTGGGGGTGGGGGATCACATCCTAAGATTCACAACTTGCCTTTGCTCATCTTGGCTCCACTGTTCCTTGCCATCCTCATACAATGCCACCAAAACTCTGCCAAAGGTTTGACAAATTTGCCCCCACACGGAGGAAGGGCCTTTTCCAGGTTGGAAAGTAGGTTTATCTCCTAAAATCTGATTAAAATCACTTTCTGCCCCCATTACAGAAAACTCCAGTTAGAAGGACTGAAATTTTGCACAGAAGGTTTTCTCTCTTTTCTGTTCCTCATGCCTGAGGTGGGTTTCTGCCTTCCAACCTTTCCAAATGTTTCTTCCATGAAGAACAATACCCACATTTATCATCCTTTGTCTCTTCAGCTGCTTTCTTTCCTCTAACCGGATTTTTTTCCCCCTTAAAAAAAATTGTTTTAAACACCAGTGCCTAAAATTATTCCTTTTTTATATTGCCCAAAATTTACTAGCTGGAGATTGACTTGAGTTAAAACATGTCCTCTTTTAAATAAGACGATCCATGAGGAATTTGTAGTGATCAGACATTTACACCTTAGTACGGATTAGCTCTAGAGCTCTGTTTGCCTTCTAATATCCAGCTAAGACGATTAAATTGAAGAACTGAAGTTTTGAATGGACGATGAATGAAGGTGAGTTTGCAGCATGTGGGCATCATAAAGAGAGGGCACAGGCCCGGGTGGGGCATTTGGTATGTGAAAAACAGAGCCATCGAGGACAGGAAGGAGAGAAGGTGATGGTGGAAATCTAGCAAGGGCAACTGAAACCTCATCAGGGTTTTGCTGCATAGCTCCCATGAGTAGCCTTAATTCACTTATTATTTTGCAAAGGGAGAATTTCTGCTGTAGCTTTTACCTAATAGTCAAAGTAAACAGAAGCACCAAAACAATTTTTAAATTACATGACTAACATGTGCTCTTAGGCAGTCAGGGTCTTGGGATTGCTTTGATAGTGAATATTGATCATTAACAAGTTACACATGAATTGCATGACATTAGTCATTTTCCATGTATAAGCAAACGTATGTATATTATGTGTGTGTGTGTGCACGCATACACAGCTGACCCTTGAACAATATGGGCTTGAACTGGGAGGGTCTGCTTATATGTGGATACTTTTTCGATCAATACAGTACAGTACTATACATGTATTTTCTCTTCCTTGTGATTTTCTTAATGTTTTCTCTAGCTTACCTTATTGTAAGAATATATCATATAGCACATATAAAATACAAAATGTGGATTAATCAATCGTTTATGTTATTGTTAAGGCTTCTAGTCAACAGCAGGCTAGTAGTTTTTAACTAGTAGTTAACTAGTTTAACTAGTAGTTTAAAAACTCCCTAAGTTTTTAGGGAGTCAAAAGCTCTACGGAGATTGTCGACTTCATGGGGAGTTGGTGCCTCTAACCCCCACGTGGTTCAAAGGTCAAGTGCATGTACATGCATGTGTCTTTGTGTGTGAAAGAAGCTTTCCTAATGACTTAGCTGAGTTCTGAACCTGGTAAGGAATTCAGAGAGGTAGCAAACTCCCTTGAATTACATGCAGTAACGCACATGTGCGTGCACCGGTTTCTGGGCAGAGGGTCTATCGCTCTGACCACATTCTCAGAGGGCAGGAGTTACCGTGCTAGAGACAGACCTTCTGAATCAAACACATGCAGTGCCAGGCTCCAAGCTATCACGTGCATGCCCCCAGCTTCTTGCCCAGGAGGTACTCCACCAAGAAGAGGGAAGCTAAGACTGCGCTGGCCAAACACGGCCCTCTTCCCACACGGGCTGAGGCAGCAGCAGGCTTGCCGTGGCCGGGACCTGCTCCCTGCACCCTAACCAGTTTCTCTGGGGACAGTGGGGAAATGGGCTGGGGAAGGGCATCTGGAAAGGTTTTGATCCCCGGGAAGCAAACAAGCTGCTGATGTTCTCACATTTTCCGCCTACTCTTCAAGGCAGCTCCATTTTCTCTCCCAATCTGCTGCCAGTTATACCATCCAGTGGCGAGTTCCAGCCACTGCCCTCTTAGTTTCTTGAATATGAAGTTTCATTTCACAAAACTCCAGTTATGAAAAAATGTTTTAAAAAATTAAAGCTCTACATTTATTAGAGAAAAATGAATAGGCTTTCTAGCCAGCACTTTTTGGGCATGCTCTTGGCCCGGGACACATTTCCTAGCTTCAGGGGAAGATAACAGTCACTGATGTATAAACAATAAGCCAAAACCCACACAAAGGCCTACAATGATAAATTCACACTCTTGTGACTTTTCTAAGGCAGGAATATGAGTGAACACATTTTATAATGTTTCTAACACAGTAACTGGGAAATTGAATTCACCAGAATACTCCATTCCCAAACCATCCCAGTTAAGAATGATATACCTAGTTAGAGACCCATTCAATTCCAGCTTAATTTAACATTTGCTCTCAGCAAGGGTAGGTGTAACAAAGGGAGCCAGGATCTGCCATGAGCAAGAAACCAAGGTGTCCCTTACACCAGCCCTTGGGACTGTGGCGCACCCACCTGCCCTCCTACTTCCGCGCCTCTCCCCTCCGTGCATCCGAAGCAGCTGCAGCCCTGCAAACGCACTTCCATCACCAGCACCGTGGCTGGCTACAGTTTTCAGTTTATAAACCTGTAACTCTGATACCATCTCCTTTCTGCCCTCTGCACAAGCCCATAAACATCCCCAGCTCTGGCTCATGATGGGTTCTTTCCTCTAATGGAAGCTCCCTCCTGGATATCCCAAAAGAGAAAGATGTGTCTGGTAAGTGGGAGAGGTCAAACCTGAGCACAGCTATTTATTACATATACTGCGACCAGATGGATCTAACTCATCCATCAAAGCCCTCGTCATCCTCATCACATTAGCTTCTTATAAAAGCCTCCTGCTCTTTCCCTTCACAGTCCAGCCCTGCCGCTTCTCCCCTCCTCTCTCTGTCTCCCACTCGCTCTCTCCCTCTCATGCACTTTCAGGAAAATGAACCCTCTCTAACCCCATCGCTGCTCTCCTTAAATCATGGCTACCCATCACTCCGTGGCTATTTTTAAACTTTACTTTTATCAATACTCATCCTGTAGCTCAGGGAGATATTAAAACTGTACTGGGGCAAGGAAGGGCGTTTCTGACACTTGCTCCTTCATTCATCAGTTCCTCATAGGCCCGTTGGTGACAATGAAAAGATTTCACAATACCGTGCAGCAGAAACTCATTCTCCTGCTCATCCATCATGCTCAACCTAGCCGCAGTTCTACTGACCTAATCTGCAATGCCTCGGTACTCACTGGAGATTTCTTAAAGGCACCCTTCATTGTTGTCTGTAACAAAGAACAGGTCTGGGCCATTCGATAAGGAGGCTAAATGGTGCAAGGATTAATGAAATAGTCCTGCATCTTCCCCAGTCCTGGGTTCGAAGACTGCGTGGCAGGTGTAGCCAAGCATCCTCTCTCAGGCTGAACTCCGCGTGGCCCCACTCATGGCTCAGCTCAAGGTGCTCCAAATACAAAGAACACTGCCTGGGGCACAAAAGAACGAATGGTCCCAAACTGTGGGCTCTGTCACCCATCCATTTCTTCATTCGTTCGCTGATATGTTCCTTCATTTAGCAGACACCTTTTAGGCATCTATTATGCACTAAATTCTAGCATAAACATGGGGGTCGTAAAGGTGAGAAGTATAAATGCTGGCTGCAAGGAACTCATTGCTTAGTGGAAGGGAAGGCAAAAAAAAAAAAAAAGCCAAGATTCAGCCATAGCTGCTATGGCCGACTGCTAACTGTCCCCTGTATTCCGCACCCCCCCCCCCCCCCGGTATTTATTTCAGTCACAGAATTCCCTGTGAATTGTACCAGGGAACAATTCACAGGCACTACATCTGGCAGTTACCCTTCAGCGCGGAGGCACCACGTGACTAAGACAAGGCGGCAAAGCGGTGCATGCGCAGTTGATGTCGGAACCTGGAAAAGGAAGCTGGCTGTGCTTCATGCTGCCTCCCCTCTTCCCATGGGATGGAGCAGATTTAAGCTGCTGGTGAGCCAGATTTGGCCAGGAAGACAAGGACAGCTAGCTAAGGAATGGCAGAGCAACCAGGAAGAAGGAGCCTAGGTGCCCGAATGACCTCAGGGAGCGGAAAGACTGCTCGTATCAGATGACCCTGCACTGGCTATGGCAGTGACCCAAGCCCTGCTGGCAGGTCTAGACATGTGTGAAGAAAGGGGCCTCAGACACCCAGTTCCCACTTTGACCTGCAGAGGCTTCTGAATGAAGCCCAGAGGAGAAAAAAAAGGCTGCCCTAAAGGTCCCGATGTGTTTTACAGCTGACATCAGCCCATTTAAATGCCCGGAATGAGGACAAATGAGAGGCAATTCAGAGACCCCAATAGACAAACACAATAAGCACTCCTGATTGATTTAAGTTCACAGATCATTTACCCCTAACCCTCCAGCTTGTTCCTTGCTAACCAAAACAAACCCTCTCTAGAATGTTCTTAACGGTCCACACTGTTCATTCAGTTAGCTACTCACATATTCTTCCAACTGTCCCCATTTCAGGTCTCTGTCCTCTCTCTGGAATGAAAACGTAAGCTCCCCAAGGGTAAGAATTGCCTCTTTAGCGGCTCTCTCACACAGAGCTAAGCAAAGGGCTCAGGCAAGCCATAGGCACTCAAAAACTGTGAGCCAACTTATAGAGAAATGGGACACCAAAGAAATGCAATAAGACTGGACAAATTTTGTGAAAACAAAACATTAGTGCTGCAAATGACATCTGAGGTGCTCTGGCTTAGAGCCCCCATTACACACAGAAAGAGAGAGCTCCAAGACAGGTGAATGCAGAGAACAAAGTCTCATAGCTAGTCAGTGGCAAAGATGCTACAAAAATAGGGTCTCCTATGTTCTTTCTGCTATAGCAGAATACCAAGTTGGGCCAGAAACAAAAGCAAAGCCAGGTTACAAATACCAAGGGCACCTACTCTCACCACTTTTGGTCCAGCCCAAGACCTTCAACCTACTGTCTAACAGCAAATTCCAGTTGAGAGCCTAGGGGCATGTGAGTCAGTAGATAGTGGAGACATGTATGGAGTAGAGAGGCTGAGACACATGAGTAGCATAATTTTAATCTACGTCAGGCTCTCCACCCACTCTCTTAGATTCTAATCAAGGGGTACCTTAGCAACTTTAAACTTTAAAAGGCACCAATTCCTCCAGCCAACCACAAGGCCAAAATTCCAATTTCTACTTTTCCAAGAAAAATATCCCTATCTTATAACTAATGTGTAATACACAAAAATGTTATATTTAAAATTATTTGAATCTAATGTGCCATTGATTTTACTATTCCATGATTTTACGTACCACTAAGAAAAACAGAACTATTAAACTGAAACATAATGTTTTCCAATCACTTTGAATTTTTATTTTATACTTATTAAAATAGTTATTTTAGACTAATTTAGACATAGATTTTTATCACTCGTGTGTGTGTTGTATATATATATATATATAAATATGGAATACACAGCATAAGGTTTCCAAAAACTGCCTCTTTGGAATCACTTTTCACCTCAGAGTTGATTGATGTTTGTGTTTTCCATGCAAAATACCCTCTTGTCTGTCAGTCGAGAGTATAGCTGATGCTGCCACCAACATGCATTCTTCCAGTTTTGATACTAGCATGTTCTCAATCTTACCAGGAAATGTCAACAGAAGGTTTTCAGACCATAACCAGAGTTATAGTCTTTCCTCAAAGGGTCCTTCAGTAGCTTGTTGACTAAACGTTACAGCCCAGAGGAGTCTCAAAGATAACCGCCGAGGCTGGCCCAGCTTAGGCAGAGACAAATACGCCATGACAGACCCTGGTCACAGCTTTCTTCCATAAGATGCCGTAATATGGCAAGATTCATCCCTATCTCAGAGATTTGAGAATGTGAAAAAAACATACATCTTAACAACACGAAATTCGGCGTTACTTTTGGTGGGCATTTATTGCATTGTCTTCCCAGAACTGCGTTCCCTTCTTTCAGGGCTGTCCCTGAGCTTGTGGAGGGGGCTGCCTATCAAGGGAGGATATACCTTGGCTCCTGGCCACAGAAGTGGATGCAGGACCCCAATCCTAGGACTGCGTTCACCTGCCACCGCCGCCCGCCCAGCCCCCTCACCTCAGCTGGATGTGACACTCAGGGTATCTATCACAAGGCCAAAATCAGGGTGTCAGTCAGGCTGGACTATTACCCAGAGATTCCGGGGTGGGGTACATCACCTTCCAAGTTCACTCAGGAAAAATCCAGTTCCTTGCAGTTACAGATCTGATGTCCCTGATTCCTTCCAGGCTGCCTGCTGGGACGCACTTGCTGCCTCTTGAAGCTGCCCGGATACCTTCTCACAGGAGCTCCTCCATCATCAAGCCAGAATGTCAAATCCCTCTCCTGCTTCATCAAATGTCTACGGCATCCCTTCCTTCTACCAACTGAAGAAAGTTCTATGCTTTTGAGGACTGTATGATTAGGCTCGGCCCACATGGATAATCCCATTTTTAAAGGCCTACTTTTAGGATAATCCCTTTTTTTTAAAGGTCTACATTACACCATAACACAATCACGGCAGTGACAGCACATTCACAATTCTCAGGGCTAGGGCCATTTTTAGAATTCTACCTACAACATTTTTAGAATTCTGGGAACTATGGGAGTGACCTAAGTAGTCTTCTAATAAAATCCTTTATTCTCTTACACTAGGTCAAAGTTGGATTTCTGAGCCCTAATACACTATTAAATTAAATAGAGCTGAAGACTAATGATATCAAGAGTGACCTGACTCATTTTGACCAATGGGTAGCAGAGAGCACTGTTCTTAAATTAATCTAAATAAAGCTAATTCCAATTCCATTTGGGAACAAAGGCCCTTCAGGAACTAGATTAACAGTGAAAACGCAGGAAGATTACAGCAGTGCCTCAAGCATTTGAACAGGAAGCAGGATGTTGCCTACCCATCTTCACACAGGGCTAGCAGAGATAAGAGCCCAGAGCCCCTAAAAGACAATTTCCTTAAAAAAAAAAAACCAAGATCCATGTTTTAAATCCTACACATAATGGGAAAAGGAACCTTCCAAGCCTTTTGTCCTAATTAATAACTTCAGGTATTTGGCTCAGAATATCCTAATTGGATTGCTATAAAATGATCTTTGTTCTGCCATCTGATACACTCAGTGAGGCCTCCTCCGCTCACCCGAGTATCCCTCACCCACCTTGTCTTGCCAAAATGGTTCCCATATTCTTTGCGACGTGTGATGAGAGAGAGCGTGGAAGAGAGGAAAAAGGAGAGAACACAAACGCGTCTGAAGAAAACCATTTCAGAATTTTTCTTCAACACTTATCTCCAAAATGGCCCATTTGATTCATGAACATCTCTAATGTATATCATCAGTGACTGAAGGAGTTTTTTTATATGATTTTTGACAATTTAACAAGTCCTCCTGACAAATTAAATGGTTGTGTTGACAACTTAACTGTACTGCCAATCAATATTTTCAATTACTTTCATTGTCATTCAGAAAAAATACAACATGAGGTCACACAGTGGTAAAACCAAGGGAAAAAAATAAAACGAGAAGCGGTTGGTGGGGTGCGGGCGGGGGGTAGAGAGGAAGCAAACTTTAAGGCACAACACACCATCATCCGCTCTGGGCCTAGGGGACCCCAGGTTTCTGAGACATGTCTGGAAAATGGCACTTCCCTTGGGGTGACTCTCTCAGACTCTACAATGGAGATTTTTCCCTTCCTACAAGCTCTTTAAAAGTCATTAGATTTGAGCCACGGACACACAGCATTTTATTAAAAGGCCCTCCTTTCAGGCATTTGCCAAGCCACTGCCAGTGCATCCTCAGTCCTCCAGAAAGGCCCTCCAGGACCCGCAGGTAACGTTTCACAGCCTTTTCCAGGGGTCGATTGGTCAGTCTGAAAAATTCAGGTCTGAGAACGCCAAGGCAGAGGTCAACCTTCTTAAGCTTTTCAAAGGAGTAGCAGCAAATCAATATTTTCAAATGTGTATTTATCATGTGGGAAGAGAGGTTACCCATGGAGAGCAGAACAAACACAGAAATATTCCAGTTTTTTACTGTCCAGAGAGTAGAAATGGAAAAAGATGATCTGGGGGTTAAAGGCAGATTTCAAAAATGATGATTTTTTTTTTTTAATGATCGCTCGGAGTAAAGAATTTAAAAGGGATTATTCAGCAATAGGCACCAGCTCTCAAGTCATGGAGAATGCTGTGGCAGTGTCCCAGGTCCTTGTGACTTCTGGCCACTGCATCGCTTAGAGGTTGTTGCCTGACCATGAGAAAAGAACATAAGGCCCTTCTCTCTCCAGATCTGCCTCACCAGAGTAACTGCCTGTACTGTTCTTCCCCTGCCACAGGCTGTCCTTGCACCTCCTTGGGCCCTGAGACTCATCTCTTCCAGGCAGTTTTCTCTGATTGCCCTGGCTCAGCATGCTCCCTCACTTTCCCAGCTTTCCTGGTATTTACTGTCTGCACCCCCCCATACCCATTTAGCTCTGAATCATTTAGTATCTTGTATTATTATCTAAATGGTCCACATACTAAGCACTTTAGAAATATTTACTTAATCTCCTTAGTGAACTTAAGTACCCTTGGGAAAGGACAATGTCAGCCTTCTCAGGACCTCTCACCATGAACGATGCGAGGGTGGCAGGAAAGTCACTGCCAAGGCTAACGCCAGACGATGGGTAGCAGCTGCCAGGAATGACGTGTTGAGCCAGACTCACAGAGGATCTGAGGCCTCACTGAGGGAGAGCACTGTGAGAGAGCCAGTGGTGTCTGTCTTGGGCATGGAATTGGGAAGTGGTGATGCGTGTGTCTTTTCCCCTATTCCTGGACTAAACACTGATGTGTTTTGTGCAGTGGGTTCTCAATAAAAAGCTAGCTTAAAGAACTAAGTCATTTACCAGACATTAGCACTCAACAATTCAGGAGCCGTTAGTCTGTCACCAAACTCTAACTTCATTTATTCACTCAACAAATGTCACCGGGCCATCACTGTGTGCAAGGGGCAGTGTCAGGTGGTAGAGAGGCAGAGTCCAGCAAGACACGTCCCTGGCCCTCAAGGGGCTCACCAGCCTCTGAGCATCAGAGACAAGTGAACAGTATTATTAGTAATAATACAGCAGCTACTCCCCAAGGAGGACTTCGTTTCAATTTGGGGAAGCAGGAAACACTTCCCGGGGGTGATGGCTGGCACTGATACTGGGCCCTGAACGTTAGGAGAATTTAATAAGCAGAGATGAGAAGAATGAACATCTCAGGAGAATAAACACAGAATGTTGGCTTAGCCCTCAAGGACTCTGCAGTCTAGAGGGAAAGCAAAGGCAAGGATGAACAAGGTAGGAAATGGAAGAGATCAACAGTCAATTGCTGTCAGAGCTCTGCGTCCAGATCAGTGTCTTAGAAAGACCAGCACTGAATCAATGAGTAGGGTATGTTCAAGGGGAGGGAAGCCGAAGGCACAAACTAGCTGAGGTGCCATTACAAAAGTTGAGGGAGGAACTGATGAGGGCCTTGGCCAGGGCAATGGCTAAAGGGAGGGAAAGAAGGGGACACCCATGACAACTCTATTGGCAAGGGTTCTGAGTGCCTGGCAACTGGACAGACGTGAGGACGGAGGAAGGGTGATGAGGCCAGCCTGTGAAGGCTACAGTTACCCATACACATGGCTAAACAGGGAGGATAGCATCTGGATCCACTTATAAATCTCAGCATCATAGCAAGGGCTTTTCTAGATTCCTACCTCTAGATGCTGTGATGATTCAGGAGACCCTTTCCTGCAACACTGAAGGACATCTAGAGTTCTCCAGGCTTTAAGGCAGAGAATTCCTGTTGCCAAGAAAAAGTGTTAAGACCAACATACGACAGCCTTGATAGTGTCCAGATATCTTGGGACAGGGGAGAAAGAACTTTCCAAAAGGCACAAGAAAAGGGAGGTGAATGGATTCACTTCAGCACACAGCACCTACACACCAGAATACACAGTTCCTCAGAAAGCAAGCTTCCCTGTAGGTAAATACAGACACATTTAGAGCCCATTACCTCCCTAAGGTAGGTCATCTCAAGCTCCAAATCCAGGTCTCCAAAGGGGAGACTCGTAACAGTGGGGCTTTCTGAGGGGCCACTGTTATAAAGATTGGAGAGGGTGGGCTAGAAGATAGCTCTATTCCATTCTCCATACTCCTTCCCCAACTTATACCCCGCAGCCTGGCCCTGCCCCTCTCTTCCAAGAGAACTAGGTGAGCTCATCATCTTCCCAAATCCAGAACCTGTCCACTATACTAAGAAGCATAGTTCTGTCCCCTGGGACTCTCTGAGCTTGTTTCCATCCTTTTAAGACTTTTACCAAGAAGCCCTCGAGGCTCAAACATTACAAAGCTTTGTTGAACCAATCACTTGATTGCACAGTGTGAAGAAAAATTGACAAGCTACATAACAGAGGCCCCGATTTATGTGTTCTCAGGAGAGGTGCCTAACAAAACAATGTCCCACTGATCACCAACCTCTTTAGCAAGTGGCCAGCTGTCTCTGGTGTTGCCAGACACTCCCCCTAAACGCGCACGAGCACGCGCTCACACACACACACACACACACACACTTTAAACAAACAGGAAAAAAAAAAAAAAGGAGAAGAAAAAGCAGCCAGGAATTGAAGTTTATATAGAGAAAAGCAGGGTTCTCGAAACCAGTCCTATGCTTGTGTTACTGAAAAACCAATGGATTTGGCTCAGTTCTGTTAACCATCAGCAATTATCTTCCTGTCAAAGCTAAAGGTAACAAATTTCCCCATATCCAGCAAGGCTATATCACCAACCGGACACCAACATCATCTGACGGCAAGTAAATCACCACAGCAGCCATGGGCCCTGACAGACAAATGCTCTGTCTCAGAAAATCCAGGCCTATCACTCAGAAGGGGAAAAAGGTTCTCTCAGCTGGTCTCGCAGGGAAGAGATTAAATGTTGCAGATTTGGTAGGTAAGTACAGTAGAAAGCAAATCCTAAATATGAGAATTATTAATGGACTTTACACCAGTCTTTTTAATCTGTTGCAAACATATGCTCATCTATTTTACCTTGTTTCCTGATGGACATAACAGGCAGGAACAGTGCATTATCCCAGCCTTAATCAGAGCCAACAGTAAAAGAACAATGTCCTGCTACCTATCAAATGGGGACTACTTTAGCAATAGCCGTTCTTTTATAATGAAGACTGTGTAATAAAAGATACCACTAATATGTCCTGTCCTTACACTTAACAATAACATTCATTTCATGATATGCTACATAATGGGGATATCAGTTCTTAACCTGCTCAGGAACAAAGTACTGCATTATCACAGGGCAATTGGAACCTGGCTGGAATCCCCCGATAATCTATGGGTGGAAACAGCATCCCCCCTCCCCAAAGGACATAGAGTGCTGGTGTCAGACTCTAAGAGCCAGTTTACCATTTGAGAAAAGCCACCTTTAACCCTCACAATCACCAAGCATTAAATGTGGGGCTGAAACATGGAACATTATGCAAACACCACCAGGGAAATCTCCACTAGGTTATACAGTAAGTGTGAGATTGTCTGCAAAAAAGCTTGCTTTCCCCACCAGTTTATTTCATCCAAGGCCCTGCTATGAACCTAGAGCTGAAGTAGGAATAGTGAGGGTCCCAAACAAATCACTGCCCTTAATAAAAATGCAATCTACCTGAGAGGATAAACTTTATCCACAGAACTCAAGTATCTAGCAAGAACCAGCTTTGATGCTCATATTAGACACGCAGAAAAGGAGAGAGATTTATAAATAGGCAAATGGTGCCGTGCTCAGTCAAAGGTGACATTACTGGCTTAGTACCCTGGTACCACAAAGGGTGAGAGTATGTGCGTGTGCTTAAAAATAGCTACTTATTGAGGCCTCACTACACACCAAGCACTGGCCAAGCACTTTCGGATATTATGTTGTTTTATTTGCACAAATCATGATGAGAATCTCATTATTATGCTAAAGATGAGAAAACTAAAAACCAGAGAACTTAAGACCCTCAGTCCAAGGTCACCCAGCTAAAAAGTTGTGGATCCAAGACTCAATGTCAGGCTCCCCGACATCAATAGCCACTTTGCTTTTTACTGCATCACAGCAGGTCAGTGATGGACGTCAGCCTCCCCTCACTGTGACCACCCACAGCCCCATGTGGAACATCGCTGTTGGGGTGGCAGCCTGGGGAGAGGCTTCTCAACTGGGATGGGGAAAGAGGCAAGCTCAGAAGCTTACAAAGTCCTCTGACCTGTGATCTGAGCTCGTCAGCATCATGCTATGATCACCCAGGCCAACTTACTCCCCAAATCAACAATCATCCAGAGAAAAAGGCTAGGTGGCCTGCATTTCTTAAATGTACAGGTACTATTGGTCAAATTCTAAGTATTAGGTTGAACCATACGAACCTGATATTTTTATAGGGCAAAACTGGTCCAATATTAGCAATTCCACATTGTTCAGAATTAAGGGCAGGAGAAGTGGAGAAGATTTTTACCCCAGAGAATATATTCTGCCTTAATTTCAAGGCAAAGTTAAAATGCTACAGTGAGGTGAGGAAGAGTATTGGAGTGGTGGGGAGGGATCTAGAAAATTGAGTTCCAGGTATGTCTTTGACCAACCACTATATGGCTTCAAGTAACCTGTCCTCTCCTCTCTACCTCAGTTTCCACCTATGTGACAGGAAGGTGTTGAAACCTAAGTCTTAAAAAGTTTCTTCCAGTTCCGAAATGTTATCATGCTAGTGCTCTGTGGCTGACATAAGATGTTCTCCTGAGAGGGGATACTTGGCAAAGGAGAGCAACAGAGAGCCTAAGGGAATGAGAAGCCTGCAGTAGGCAGAAGGGAACTACCATAGAAGATAAAAGGAGCCCAATAAAGAGAAACTGGAATTTAAAAACAAAGCTTTTAATTTTATAAAATTGGAAAGGACCAGACCTGGAAGCCTGAACACCTCATGTTTCTACCTGCCTACTTATTGAGTACTCAAAGTTCAGTAAGAAACTGGATGGGCAGTCTGAACCACATTTTTCTCATCATATTCCTCTAAGAGGTTCAGAGACCTTTAACACACCCACAAATCAAATGCCAGCAGCCAAATGAATCTGGCATTATCCTTCTCAGGATTTATGGCTGATGTACCAATTCCATGTCTGGTCCTAAATCTGCTATTTATGAAGGAAGTATCCAAAGGCCCCAACTGCAGCCACATGCTCCACATCTCCCTGCACAGAGGCACAATGACATTTGGTGACAGGACTGAGTTCAGGAAAAAGTTCTCCAGCATGACAGTGCTTTAGATTAGGACATCAAAGGGCTCACATGGGCCTGGAAGTAAACTGCCAACCTTAAATATAAGAATGATCTGAGGAGAGCTGGACTCAGCCCACCAGTGTGCCTGTTCTCACTGTGCCAAAAGCACAGTGCACCAAGTGGAAGTAAAGAAAGCCATCTGGAAATCACCTTCTCCAGTGGGTTTTTTTGCTTCTCTACATTCTGCAAAGGTTATTCTCTGATATCTCCCATGGAAACTCTACCCAGTGTCATAACATTTGAGAAGTTATCTATTCTAGCAGGTAGATAAAGAGATATTAATTTGTCTAACAGAGAAGGTACTTAGCTGAGAGTCAGAAACCTTAGGTCTAGTTCAAAATCTAAAACTGGGCCAAACCAGCCATACTTGACCCATAGGGATGACTGGATTTGGGGGCACCCATACAAGGTACTTGAATACCAATGTAGCCACCTATAATAAATTATAAAGAAATTTCACATTAAAAAAAAAAAGGTCTGGCTTCTCTTAAACAATAAGATTTGAAGTGCAGTTTCTAGTAATGGCAGAGTAGCTTATATTGGACTAACTTTCCCATAGATAATAATGATTAATTTTGGAGGAAATATTTTTTAAAAACTAGTATGTTAATGCATTGGAAAGCAACCAAAAACAGGCAGAAACTGGATGGAATTCATCTCTTTACAGAAGTCTGTAAGACAGAGTGACTAAGCAGAAAGTCAAACTCTTATTGGCTAGACAAATCAAAGGATGGATTCCACCACTGGCAGAGCAGTCAGAAAGTGAGGGGAGAGATCCCAGAAAGGAGGGAACAACAAAGAATGAGGTTCCCAACCTGCAAAAAACATACAATCAGATCTTTGTGACCCTGAACTACAATTGCTGGGAAAATTACACAAAGCTGAGTGAAAAGTAACAACTGGAAGTCTCAAAGAACTGAGCAGAGGTCTCAGCTACTGCTTACCACAAGAGAGACACAATTTGTAATTTGAGTCCAGCCAAATTATCTGCTAGAACAAAAACTCAACAATGTATATATTTTTAAAAAAATAAACTATAGTCTATTGATCTATACAATGTATTACCCACAATGTCCAGGATACAATAATAAAATACTAGACATGCTAAGTAATAGGAAAATGTGATCCATAGTCAAGACTTTTTAAAAAGTCAATAGACACTGAGCCTGATACGACTCCAACTGTGGAATACACATGTACTTTAAAGTAGTTGTAATAAACATGACCAAGTTATAATAAAAAAGATGGCTATAGTAAATGAAAAGATGGATTGAAAGATTTCATCAGAGAAATAGATTTTAAAAAATAAAAAACCAAATGGAAATTTGAAAATTTAAAAAGTACAATATTTAAAATTAAAAAATACACTAGATGACCTTAACATAAGAATGGACATGGGAAGGGCGCCTGGGTGGCTCAGTTGGTTAAGCGACTGCCTTCGGCTCAGGTCATGATCCTGGAGTCCCGGGATCGAGTCCCACATCGGGCTCCCTGCTCAGCGGGGGGTCTGCTTGTCCCTCTGACCCTCTTCCCTCTCGTGCTCTCTGACTCTCATTCTCTCTCTCAAATAAATAAATAAAATCTTTAAAAAAAAAAAAAAAAAAAGAATGGACATGGGAAAAGAAAAGATTAGTCAATAGAGATTATCTAACCAGAAGGAGGAAAAAATATTTTACAAAGCAATCAACAGATTCAGTGACCTGTAAGACTATTTAAAACGGTCTAAGATACATGTAACTAGAGTATCAGTAAGAGAAAAGAAAGAGGCTGGGGCAGAAAAAATAGATTAATGGCCAAAAAGTCCCCAACTTCAGTACTTTAGTAAAAATAACATACATACATACATACGCACATATATATAATTATATATATATAATATAAATAAAAATAAGATATATACATATATATGTATATATAAAATAAAATCTACAATATAAAATAAAAATAAAATATATATATCAAAATTTAAGCATAAAGATGCAAGAAACTTAGAGAAATCTATGCAGTATGAATTTGGAAAAACATATCATACCAACAAACATCACTGTCAAACTTCTGAAAACCATAGTGAAAGAGAAAAATCTTGAAAGCAGAGAAAAATGCTACATTACTCTACATCCATAGGGGGAAACAACATTTAAAAGTGACAACTGACTTCCCATGAGCAACAATGGAGGCTAGAGACAATGGAATGACTGCTGTGAACTGCTGAAACAAGTCAAACTGGAATTCTATACTCAGTGAAAGTATTCTTCAAAAATGAAAACAATATAAAGAAACCTTCAGATAAACAGAAACAGAGCATTTGTGCCAGAGACTCCAATGATGAATGTTTATAGAAATTCTTCAGACTGTAAAAAATCATTATCCCATGAAATTTCAATCCTATAAAAAGTAGCAAAAATGTTATCAAATGTAAAGACTATATATTCTTCTTTCAATTTCTTTCAATGACATATAGCTATTTAAAGCAAAATCTTTAACATTCTAGTGTGGCATTATTATGTAAGTGTACATAAAACATCAGAGCATACAACCATGCCTAGCATGTACCAAGTCCCCAATAAATACTTGTTCAGTAACTATTGTTGAATTCAGATTGCCACCCTTGAGCTAGGTAACTATCCTAAGGATCCTTTCAGACCTATCTTTACATGATGATAAGTAGCTATGGCCAATCTCTTATTCACTGCTACTAACAAACTGCAAATAATCTCTAACAGTAATTCATCCAGAAATGTCTTCATTTCATTTGGATTAATATGTCAAAATCTCCCAATATGCCATTGCAGTCCCAGCTACAGGAGCCAATGTATCACAGGAGATCAATTAATCATCTTCGTTACATGACAGACAGGAAGTCCATGACATCTCCACTTGCTTGGGATATCTTTCTATCTTTTGTGACATGTAGGTAAAGTACAGAGGTTATGAACATGAGTTTTGCTATTAGAAGTCATTCCATTGGACTATGTAACTATTGGATGTGTGGCCTAGGGCAAGTCCTTTAAGCCCTCTAGGCTTCTGTTTTCTCCTCTATGAAATGTGGAAAGTAATAATTTCATCATAGGGTTGTTGGGATGATTAAATCAGAGGGGGTTTATAAAGCTCCTGGCACCTAAATGAGTGATAACAGGAGATTCCTTGTTGCAATTATTTAATAATTAAAAAGGGCTGTAAAAGTATTATCCTCAAAGCAGTTAAATGAGAGTGGACCCCAGATGATTTTATCTTATATTCCTTTTATTATTGAATACATCAATGAGTGCTTCTGCTAAGCCATTCAATTCAGAGCTCTTTAACTGCAGCCTCTAGATAAGCAACAACCATCCTGTTATAAACACGCTCCCTTGAACCTTTGTTCCCATCCTGCTGGCAGACCAACATGCCATTACCACAAACTGGCCCATTTCTTCATATGAGCTTCTCCTCCAAATAAGTGAGTCAACTCAAAAACTAATCTAAACCCATGACAGGTAGCATCACAGTAATTCATATCCCATACTACCCCAGACCCATGGATGATGGAGATTCAAACAAGAGGCTATAGAGAACCACAGTCAGAACACACAGTTACAGAGAGAGCAATGCCCTCTTTGACCGTCAAATGCTAGTCATCAACTATGTTGCAACCAACCTCTCCAAATCCTTAGCTTCAAGGACAAAGATTCAGGACCTGATGACCCAGGGTGCAACAACCAGCATCCCTTATCACTCAGCACATTAACCAGTGAGAAACTGACCAAGGCCAAATCCACCAGTGCATCGCCACAAAACCAACGAAGCCTACCTCACTCG
The DNA here is from genome assembly GCF_964656455.1 of Halichoerus grypus. Taxonomy (NCBI): domain Eukaryota; kingdom Metazoa; phylum Chordata; class Mammalia; order Carnivora; family Phocidae; genus Halichoerus; species Halichoerus grypus. The sequence continues at coordinate 50,147,117 of NC_135718.1, forward strand.
TTACCAATTAAGCATAAGCCAAGTGTGGTGTTTATAATCACAACTTCAAAACTGAGTTGCTTCTCTGGTTAATTATTGGTCAGATGGCTTTCTACCTGCCCTTAACTTCCCATAAGTGGTTAACCAACGAGCCCATCATTACCAGCTTCATGAGGATTAGAGGTTAAGCATAAGCTTGATTATAAGCCATAAATGTGAGTAATTTGAAATGTTATTGGTTATTACAAAAATATATGATAATAGTTTCCTCTTTAATGAAAGAGAACATGTTTATAGTGGTCCCAAGCTCCTTGTTCAGGCTTTGGGAAAGAGATGAGAGCATGATAAACAGCTCAGCCTCAGGATGGGCATCTGGGGTGAGGTGGCACAAATGAATACTCACCACTTAGCAAGGTCATAAAAATGCAGACACATCACTGCATTTGTATGATAAATACTGAGTTTATGGGCCCCTTTCTTGCAGGGGCTGCATGTCACTGGGGAGGCTTAGGTGTCAAAAGAGTCAGAGGAGCCAAAGAAAAAGGATGCCAGAAAGCCCCCTTCCTATTCGCAGCACTGTACATTAAAGGATTTGTCCAAGTAAATTCTACACAGTGATAACAAATACATACAGAATGCATAAGACATGAAATAATAATACAGGGTGTAGAAATAGAACACTGTATTTTAAACCTCCCACCCACATAATGTGACACGGAGAAAGTAGAATGTGAATGAGAAGCCTAGGAACAGTGGAACAGTTGGTGAAATTCGAAAAGCCTGGGAACAGTTGGTGAATTCGAATATATACTAAAAAACTGATTATTATACTACTGAATAAGAAAGGCAGAGGAATCTTCTTTCACAAGAAATGGAAGGAGGACCTATCTGCTGAGGGTAGGCTGTCGTCCCCTACTTTTTCAAGTGGTTTGTGGTCTATACCGCTGCCCTATCTGGGGAGTTATTGGGGCAGGGGGTGGGGGCAGAGTCCTGGAGTTACCAGATCACAGGACATGCTACATTTCAGGAAAGGCTCCTTGATCTCAAATTCCAACTGATGACAAGGCAGTCCAAGGCTGATCGAATCATAGCTCTGACCAAGAGGTTGTGACACAGAAAGGGACCAGAATGGCACCATGCCGAAGAGATGTTGGCATCTTTCCTAGGCCCTGTGAGCAGGTGCAAGAACTCCTGGGGGAGCCAACCATAGTGCCAACACCAATAGCTAAGAAGCCTCAGGAAAGCAAAGTGGCGATAAAAGCTTTACAGCTACCCACCCCTCCTAACGCTGAGTGCTCTCTTTCTAAATTAAAAGTCGTTTTCCATTTTTAACAGCCCCAACAATAACACTTTATAGAGCACTCTCTTTTCACAGAGCACTTTACAATCATTAGTTATTTAATCCTCAGAGGTGTCTCAGGAGGCCAACGGGCAATGGACTCACTTACTCCCCTCTCCTCGTGCAGAAGAGCCAGAGTTGGCCTAGTGGGTGGCTGAGCTGGCTGGAGGTGGCAGTGTTCCCAACATGGGGGTGAACAGCTCGATCCAAACCAGAAGGCAGCGAGTTTGCATTTGCTGAGCTTATTGATGTTTGCAGAATTACTTTTTCCACATTGTCAAATCATTTTTGCCAATAGAACCACTTTTTGCCTTTGTTAGCCCTTAGCAGACACCAGTACCAGTTGTTCAGAGTGGTAAAGGTTTTATTGCAACCCTCAAGTTAACAATCCTTCCAAAATGTGTTTGTTGCCCAGAGAGGCAGGTGGACATCACCGGTCTATCCAGACGTAACAAACCCACTCAGTGAGCTATCTACACAAAAGCAGAATGGTGGTTCATGGAGGCATTTCTATACAGCAGATCAAACTCTGGACACCTTCAAAAGCACCCCCCCAAACACATGCATCCACAACTCTAAAATTTCCTAGCTCTTTCCTGTGATTTTTTTCATTTAATAAATATTTACAGAGTACCTACTACATACAAGACACTGCTGAGTGCTGTAAGGGATGAGATGCTAACTGCACACGGTTCCTTTACTTAAGGATCCTGCAGGCAAGGAGTAGAGCTGAGGTGAACACACAAGTTACTAGAACATATAAGACAGAAAGTGCCAAGAACCAAAGGAGAGTGAGGATGGAATGCTGGACAGGCACCCTGAGTACAAATGCTCATTTTCAGTTGGTGGAACCAGAATGGCTCCACAGAGAAGATGGATTTTGAGCTCGGCCTTGGAAAATGAACAGAAACTAGGTATGTGGGGTACAAGGCGTTTCGGTTCTCCCAGAACACAGTGAGTATCAACACAGAGATAAGACTGGGCAGGGGTATGAAGGGGAACCCTCGGTTCCGATGTTTGTTGTATAGTGTGAGAATAACAGCCTTTCCAGACCACCCCAATTAAAGAACCCCCTCCGCACCCAAGCCACTTTCTATTGCAATAGTTTTTTTGATAAAGTTCTTTACCATTTACACCAGAAGTTGCCCCCATTTGTTTATATTCCATCCCCACCATTACCTCCTGCCACTAGGATGTAAACTCCATCTTATTCAACTGTGTGTCCAGACCACTGCTTGGCACTAACTTAGACACTCAATAAACATTTGTAGAATTAACTACCTAATTAATTATTGTGTCATGGAATCCTGGATATGTATCCTGTACCAAATTTTAGTTTTAGAAGGTGTAGGATTCTCTGTCTGCTCAACTCTGGGGGGTGGGGGCTGACTTTATCTTCCCTCTGCTCAAGGCACCAGTATTGCTATAAATATGTCATAGTGTCTATCAGATACCAAATGTTCTGAGGCCCCACAGGAATGGTCCTTCTTCTCATCAGAGGCCACTGGGCTGGTTAGCATGGATGAAGCTGATGCAGTATAGAAGGCAGAAGGCCAAGGGCCAAACAGCTACCTAGTCCAGCCCAGCCAAGCCCAGCGACGAGATCTGGTCTACAGAGTAACCTCTGAAAGTAACTACTACAGATTCCCAGCCCAGGTAATGGAATGGGGGGCAGGTGCTAAGGGATGTTGAGAATAAGTACTTAATCTCCTGAGAAGAAACAAAGTGAAGTGTAACCTGCCCAGATTTTATCAACACTCTCCCTTCCCGTGAGCCCAAAATCTTCCTGATTAAAGCTCGACAGATTCCAAGGAAGGCAGCCCTATATTCAAATAGGATGAGCACAGATCTTCAGAGGGACTTTACATTAAAAATGAAGAACGGGAAGCCAGCCCCAAAATACACAGAGTCTGAGATGCCTTTTCTTCCTTGGAGATCATCTCTCCAAAAATCTTTAGGACATCAATTAACCACAAATAGAAAAAAACAAAACAGCACCTAAGTCCACTGCATGTAGGGTAGAGGCCCCAAAACTTGGTGCTGTTCAGTGAAATCCAGGGTGAAAAGCCACATCTTTCCAGTGGTCACACTCCAACACATTCACTCCGGCCCCTTTGTGTGTAAGGCGGTGGCCAGCCATATACTCATACCTGGAGTCCACATCTGACCAGGGCCTCTAATGCCTAGGAGGAAAAACTTCCATAAAATATGTTTTTAGGACCACAAGGATAATTGAGACAGAATGCTAAGCTGGCCTGATTTGGGGGCGGGGGGGGGTCCATCTAAAAAGCCTAATCATGGCTAATTCACCATTTGCGTCCACCCTGGGATTTCATGAAGCGCGCTGGTTTCACTAAGGTAATTGGTGCTATTGAAACAAGCTAGTGCTCTGCAGTTCCCTGCTTCCCTCCTCGCCTCTGGGCACGGAGAGGATCAATATTTGTTAGGATTGCTTCTTGTTCCAACAATGTAAGATTTACAATACTAGCTGGGATTCTCACTTTGTCTTCACACAACTCATCAGTGGAACCCAATTACTAACCTCAGACAAACAACATTAACATGAGCCTCTATGCTGCTTTATTGCCCTTCATCCAAGTCTCATTTCAGGGTCTTCAGGCAGTGCCACTATAACAGATACTACACTTTAAAGTGTGCTCCAAGGAATAAATTCTCAGTCTTTCATTACTCGTACCTTGATTTACTTCATATCATCTTGCCGCTATAGACAAAGATAACACACTGTAAATTACAGCCATCCTGTCTCATAGTTTCAGAGGCAGGGGGAAGGCAGGGAGTGAGGCTTTCTTTGGCTTCACAATTAGCAGTGGACCAGGCGCTCTGGTTCCCACACTGCCCACGATTAGCTGGTGTTTATTAGAACCATTTGCAAAGCGTGGTTTGGACACAGATCCCTTCCCCCACCCTCCATCCTCCCTTCTGCCAGAGAGCCCATTAAATTAGAAAAACTTCAAAGCTAAATGAAAATACGGTTTCAACCACTCTTTATCACGCTCTCTCACAGAATATCAGCTCACATACAGCAGTTCAGGAGGTAACTCGGGAAATGTATTTATTTAGCGCAGAAACCCTTCCAGTGATCAAGCTTCTGTTACTAGACAGCTCAGTCTCCCAAATCGGGTGTAATTCTCAGCAGTTCCCTCTTCTCTCCACCCTGAACCGTGGTCCAAATAAGAGCCGCCTGGCTTTGCCTTGCATTTCAACTAACAAGAGAGCCTGAATAAGGAGAGACCTAAGGAAAACAGTCATTGGAAAAAGTCCTTCAAGTTAGCTGTAGCAGTACCCCCTTATTTGTCCTACAATTTCCTCCAACCTCCATCCTATTCCAGTAGCTGATAACTAAGAACATTAGTTTTATGCGACTTGTCAAGCTCAAATGAAAAGAGAGCTAACTTTAATGACACTGCAATTAATCGCCCCAATAGACAGACAGCTAAAAGACAAGATATTGACTTCATTAAGGATAATGTATTATGTCATTAAGTTGGTAGGGTCACCTTGTGTATCATACATGCCTGCTAATATATTGGCATTTTCCTCAAATAAGATAAATTCAGATATGAGTGATAAAGCTGATTAGAAAATGTTTAATCTAAAGAGGCTACTTTCCTTATATGCCCGCTCTGTAGCCCCAGGTACAAGTGAAGTCATAAGAAACCATTATAGACCGAAGATTACCTCAAATACCAGATCCAACTCATTTATAATCCAGCCCTTCCCTCCTTCATTTCTGCAGTTAAAAGGCTGCCTTAACTGATGGGAGTTGGAGAGCTTTTGGCAACTTGATGTTGCACATGCTTTAGTTGGTGGGGTGTTGTTTTAAACACAGCACCTGTTTTATTTTGAACCTTCACATGCCCAGACAATTCCAATGAACACAGCCACGTGCTCTTGGTGACATGGGGCTAGGGGGTAACCCTGTCCAGGCAGGCCTCCAAAGCCACTTGGGTAAGAAGAGGAATTGGAATACACCACATCTCTGAAACGGATCCTTCTTTTTAATGAGATAACTTCTCTTCGAGGCTTATCTAAAGGGAGTTTGTTGACTTAAATAAAATCATTTTTCATTTAGAGTGGAGTATTCACAAATTATGATACATTTGGAGAAGCTTTTCCTGGCACTTCATTTCACATAAATAAAATAAGCTTTTTAAAAAATTATTTATCTCTCGTCAACTAATTCAACAAAAATGTAATCATAGTTCAAATGTTGTCTGAAGCTGAGGAATTCCCACAGAGAGTACTTTGTCATTCTCTAAATTGGTAACTGGTTCCGTAATACACTTACTTGGGGGGTATGAGGGCTCCTTCCCCCCACTTAAGTGTCATCATTCTTACCCAGTAGACAGAATGATGATTTTATGACATTTCATTTGAGCAAAGTAAAACACTTATTTGTAATTGGGGTCTCAGTCCACAAACAATGTTTGGATGAGAACAAGCCAAAATAAAGATTAGACTACAGTGTTAACTGCTGCCTAAAACAGTGAAACGTGTGGCTGAGTAAAAGATATACATGTGTGGGTGTCCGTGTTAGATATATGCTTGTATACACGGCATACACAGAGACTTCATACCCACAGACTGCGTCTACATAGGATATCGAATCCTCAGATCATATCCACAAAGGGACCTCAGCAACTGCCCCCCACCCCTACGAATGTCCCCATTTTACAGAGGGGCATAGCGGGCTCTAGAGAAGTGAAGCAACTTGTCCACATTCACACACAACTGTTATTGTTAGCAGTTAACAATAATCCAGTTCTGATCATTCCCAGAATGCCTCTTTGCAGCACACCTCTCCGTACCACTTCCCTCCCTACACATTTATGTACATTTTTAAATCTACTTTCCACATCCTCAGATAGAACTTTCTGGGGTGTGTCTCTCTCACTGGGGTATAGAAATACAGGATTCAACACACTGCGTGCCTTATAAACAAAGATAATTAAAAACCGGGAGACATCTCACCAATCTTGATCAGGAAGGTGACCTAAACTTCATCACCTTCTCACTTAGAATCAGTCTCTTAAACAAAATAAAACAAAATAAAATAAAACAATGCACCACGGTCCAGAGGCCAGAGCAAAACATCTGATTTAATGTCCCTCATCAAGAATCTCAAGCATACCCAGCCCACATTTTTCCTTCCTGCTGTTGCTACTGACATTAAAATCACGTGCTTGATTTTCCACACCTCACAGAGGAGGGCACCACTGACAGCAGCAGGAAGCATCTCCGCTGCTTTTGGACAGACGCCTTCCCAGTGGTGGAAGGAGGACTTCCTGCCACGCCCTCTCCAAACTCACCACTAATTACCAACACCTGCAGCCCTTCATGCCAAGCCATCCCTTTTAACCTGAACCCTCATCTTTCCTATTATTTCCATTAAGGTTGTCAAAACAAGAAGTTTGGGAACCTTTCTCTGTGACCTTGGCATTTCTTTGCAGGCTTAACGTATTGGCATTTTTTTTCTCTGACTGCATCTCTTCTCATTTGTCATGATTATTGCTGAATTTTTCAACTGTCATTCCCAAACGTAAATCAATGGTTGTCTACTTCCCCTTTGTCATATCTGCACAGCAAACAGCCTTTCCCTTCTAAATGAAGCTTCCTCCCTTTCCATCCATTAAAAGGGGCCTGTCTGCAGGAGAAGTCAATCCTTTGTTAGGTCATTGCATTTATCACGCTTCCAATCAGTGCCTGACACACTTATTCAGCCAGGTCTTCAACCACACAATCATTGTTCATCTGGGGGTTGTGCTGTAATTTATTTATGCATGGTGTTTTCACTATCCATCTTGGGCAGTTTCAAATTTTTCACCCCTGCCCTTCTCTTCCTTGGGACCCTCAATGCTTAGAGGAAATTTGGGCAGTGGGAGGGGATGAAGCACAGTGATGGGGGCAGGGAAGGGGGTGGAAGGGAAAAGAACAAGGAGCTTTGTTTCTGTGGGAGTGGCTGTAGGCAAGTTCCCTTCCTTGTGAGAAACTGAGAGCAAACCAAGAGAGACCTCAGATCAGGGCCTGGAGCCCTAATTACAGAGCACCATTTAAGCCAGGAGACTTTCTAGCCATGAAACGTGCCCAGGAGGGACAATTCTTGTGATGTACTAAATGAACGTTAAGTCCCATCAAGTTTAATAAAACCTTTTTATAAGCATATTGGATCCAACTGTCATACAGAACTCTTTTAGAAGAAACTTCCTCTAAAAAAGGAATAGAAGCAACCCACTTTCTAAGAATTCACACCTCCTCCAGGTAGCTTGAAACAAGCCAGTATATGTGGCTAGGAAATTCCCAGCTGAACCTGGGACCGATACCAACACCATGAGTGGGCACTGACTGCGGATCCCAGAGCACTTGCCAAAGCAGCACCTCGACCCTGCGCACTGAGCAGGTTGCTCTTCCCCACCTGCCCCAGAACAACCCTTTATGCCTTCCCTGCCTCCTCATGGTTCACGTTATCATCGGAGGCTCTGGCACTGGGACGCACTCTATCTTCCATAGGAAGGAAAATATTTAAACAGAAGAAATTCAGGCCTTCTCTTTCCCTGTACATGTTTTTAACTCAGCGTTCAGAGAAGGGCTGCCTCCCAAGCCGACCAGGGCTCTACCAGCTGTCCAGACTTCTCCTGGACTCCCCCTCTTTCCTATCAAGATACCCAAGGCAACGAAGACAGGGAATGCCAATGATTCCAGGGCATTTTTCATGCCTGCCTCCCCCTTTTATCAAGCAAAAACAGAATCCTAGAAAACCAACAAGTTCATACAAACAAAATAGCTAAGGGGGAAAAATACCCAGAGGTGTTTAATAATTACACATGTTTATGCCATAAGTAATTAATGATAAAGCCACTCATCCCAATTTCATTCTCCTCAGATCAGTAGATGATGCTTTTCCCCTCCCCAGGACCCACAAACACAGTTAAGAGATGCAAAAGTAAAGCCCACTATTATTGAATAGCTTGTGTAAGGCCAAGTTAACCTCAAGGACTGGGGTTACCTGGTCTGCCGATCACTAACTCTACTGGGAACCCTGAGAACTTTCCTGCCATAGTTGTGGTTGATGTCATTCTTAGAGATGCTGTTTATACTTGTGCAATGTATTACCTGCACAGCTGAACACCGCAACCCTTTATAAGTGCGAAGAGATGGGAGGGGGTAACAAGGTCTCCTACACCAGCCCTGATGCAGGCAAAAGCTTCTTTAGACAGATCCCATACAGTAGGGCACAACTAGAGAAATCTAAAACTACATCCTCAGCAAGAATATAAAGTTATCAGAAACCACTGTATCACTGAATTCTTCTCGTCTTAGCTAACACCTTCCTATTCATCTCACCGATCCTCTAAAATTTGTGAAGCTATTTCTGGGTGATGATACTGAGTCTTAGATACACCGTTCTAGCAGATGCATGACCTGAGAAGAATTACTGCTTCATTTATGTGATGGCCCTAGAGCCTCTTACAGGGGCCTATACTGTACTCTGCATCTTCGGTGACCTCAATTATTACTGTGTTAGGAGACCACCTTGGGCAGGATCCACTGCTCTTAACAAAGACTGTCTTATTTCATTTTCCTGCCAACACTACAATGCAGCCATCACAGTATCTAGAATATATTTTGTCCTTGAGGTCCTCATCCAAGTATGGGTGTAGGTATTCAAGGAAAGTGTTAAAACTATTTCCCCATTAGTGATGCAGCAGACCAAATTTCTGCGGTTGAATGTGAAATGACAGGTTAAGGGATTAGCAGTCTGATGAATCTCATTGGCCAATCTCCTCCAGCATCCTCCTAAGACATCCCAGTAGCCCAGCTATCCTTTTAGCCTGATCATTTGCTTGAAGGTGATGAGGCAGGATGGTGACAACTCAGATAAGGCTCCTGTCCACAACTTCCATAAATTCAGACCTACTGTCAGAAATGATAGCATCTGGAAAGCCATGTGTTGAAAGTACCTATGATTATTTTAAAAAGGGCTAGAACTAGGGTATCTATGAGCATCTTGAGTCATTTTGAAAAGAAATCTATGCCTCAATATTTCTGCCGAATTAAAACTGATCCTTGATGAAGACACTGGTCAACAATATGTTCACAAAACATCTTCACATATACCATTTCCGGCAGCTTATGCCAAATAGCTTGATATTATCCTTAACAGTCTTCAACATCATAATCCATTCTAGGCTCCTAAATGTAACTTCCAGTCAGTTACTCAATGCATGATGTTCACAAAGTATTGTATATAGAATGGCCAAAATCAAGTGATGACTATCCTTAGGAATAAAGAGTATGATTTTATTTTTCTGTGTTTGTTTACTCAGGCTGGTTACTTGGAATACTGAGCTGTTCCAGAGTCATCCCTTCTGCTACAACCAACTGGAAGGAGAGCCCAAGACATGTCACTTGTAGTTGTGTGGCTTGATGTGTCAGGCTATGTAGATCAGAAAGCTTTAAATCAAAATCAATGTAGAAAAAGAGCATCAGGATTGTTTCAGGCTTGTATGCAACTAGAGTCAGAGGGAAAGAACAAAAAACATTATATATGTACTGAATTATCAAACTTGGCAATGAGAACTCAGAGGAACTTGTTACGGGTACCAATGACAACGGGTGGTTATTGAGAGAGTTCAGAAGGTCTCCCTTCTCATAGTAACAGCAAAGACAACTTCATGTGTTTGGCTGTTGAACTGTGCAGTCAGTGTGTGACTAAGGTCTCAGGGATTTCGTAGCCAAATGTAGTTTCAGCGTGGTGAGGTGCAGATGCCACGAGGTGAAACACAGTGGTTTTGGTTGATCCTGCTGTGCGAACGCAGACTCCTAAATCAATAAGCACTGGACACCTTGAATGTGGTTACATAGTGGCAAAGACAGCTCCATAGACAGGATTTCCCCCATAGGAGAATCAGATGGCCCAATAATGCTGATGAGGGAGGATGTGAAGAGCCCCGGAGAGTTTTCAAGTTCTTCTGTCTGTTCAAGAGTCTCACTGAGGCATATGCATTCTCTCGGTCCATTTCCCGGAGAAGCAGCTCAGGGGAAGGTAATAATGCAGATTCTGGTTTCACATGTTTAGTTTCCATTCCGATTCTTGCCTTATAAGAACAATATTAATTCCCAAAAGTATTTTGGCAAGTCTACCTCCAGTTGGGAAATCAGGATAACTATCCTGACCACCATTTTAGGTGGTATCCCAGCTGATATCCCAGGAATTTGGGTCTCCATGAGGCTATAGACAGAAATTCTAAATTGAAGGCCCTTAATACAAAATGCCACTCAATTAGTGGTAACTATGTAGACCCAGAGACAGTTACTTTTAAGTTTGGGCAAGGTCAAATCTGGCAGTGACTGAGATGCCTTTTTCCTTCCCCAAGAAACCCTGTGAGAGGACTGACCTTGGAACACTAGAAGTGGGCTCTGCTCTCCTTATTCACAATGCCCATGACCCATCCAGAAAATCCTATCTTCTTGGGGAGATGCAGCTGATTCCACCTTGGAGAGGCACTGAGGTTCTTAAACTTATTTGTAACTTAGAGTAAAAGATAGTTTTGGTTGTCAAGCCAATCATTGCAGTGACTAGAACTAGAAGAAATAGAATTACATCATCTTACCCTTGTCTGTTCCCTAGAAAATGCCTAAGGAATTCAGTTGAAAAAATCCTGCTGCTTGGTCTAATGATGCCAAAACCTTGGAACCTAATTATTTGTTCTTGGGACATGCTCTAACTCTGGAAGTGGCAAATGCCTCGGTACTAGGAGAATCCAAGTGGACCACCTATAGAGGAGACTATAAATGGGATTTTTATGAGGCTTATGAGTTGGATTAAATAACCTCCAATCTTGAATTCAGGATTCTTTTTTTCTACTGTCCAAGGTTACTTCCCTTCTGAGAAATCACAATTTACATTCACAATACAAACTCCAGCAACATGAACTAAATGAACATTGCATTCTGAAAGAATACATACCAGGGATAATGGCTATGAATTGAGATGAAAGCAGTCTCTACAGCTTTGACAAATGGCTTACTAAGAATATACCTGAGACAGGTCTTGACCAATTATCAATAAACTACCACCTAAATTACCTTCAGTCTAACAGCCAGGATCACTGAAACCAACCACAGTAACATCATCGTTGTCACCACCATCCCCTATCCACTTACTGTAGAACTTTTCTGAGTTATAAATCCAAGAGCAGGACCATTAGGTCATAGAGTACATGTATTCGATTTGGTCAATACTTCCAGATTTCTCCAAATGGCTGCATCAGCCTATACTCCCACCAGCAGTGTGCAAGGGTTCCAGTTTCCCCTCACCTCCAAATAAGGTACCAACAAATCCAAGAAGTGTTAACTTCTATGAAAGGCCTAAGCTTCCCACTGCAAAAAAAAGCTTGCCCTTAATCCATTCTCATTTTACTTGGTAAAATTTCAATTTCTAAACCATGATTGATGGTTCTAGTGAGAGATGTTTGTAAAAGATCTCAGTCTTAAGCAAAACAGGTGAGAAAAACTATTATTAGATATGTTTGGGCATCATGAACCATCAGAAGCAGAGCATAAATCTACTCAGGGCTCTCGTGATATTTTCTTCAGAATAAAAGCTTCTCTGCATATGAATCCAAGGAAGTAGAATGATTGACAATGTCTTCAGTGTGCTTCAAGGTATAAATAAAAGATAACGAGATTTGCTAGGGTCTCCGGGTGGAGATTGTACTCAGATACTTTTCAGTAATACCTAAGGATGGTTTTGCATAGTACCTGTTGCTATTGGCCTATTTTTAAACAGGCTCCCAATTCCATCACAAAAGAAGTTTGGGAAGGGAGGCCTGAAAGAAATAAGGTCTGAAATAATCCCTGACAATGATAAATTAGTATCTTTTGGCAAAAAAAAAAAAAAAAAAAAAAAAAGTAGTTGGGATAAACCCTGGTCATCCCGCGCCATTGTAAACCTCAACTTACAAGATCCCTAAAAGTAATAAAAGAGGCACTCGAACAAAATGAACCCTAAAAGATGAACCTACAGTTGTCTCTGGCACTTCAGAGACACTCCTCCTCACCCAGAAACTGGATGGCTGTGGCAGTGAGGGGCGCTCTGATGCTAGACTTCATTTCCTCTGCCCTTGGCTTCAAGATCTCCACAGGAAAGAATGAAGCATCCTCACTTCTTTGAACTGAGGAAGGCTGCTAAACTGGTAACCCACTATCAGAGAGGAAAGCCAACAGGTCAGTGCAGGGAAAAGGGCCCAACTATCCTATCCGCTGGAGGCGGATCCCAGCCATAGGGTAAACAAAGACCTTCCATAATCCCTCTACTCTGCAAATTCTCAGCTGCATTACCTCGGGGGAATTACTCAGCTTCTCCAAGACTCAGTTTCCTCACTTCAGACAAAAAGATAAAGACTAATTCACCATGGCATTGGCCAGCATGAATGAGACAACGGCAGCCAAGGACAGTACCTAGTGCATAGGCCTCACAGGTATGGCTGTGCTTACTGAGAGTAAGCACAAAACAGGTGAGATGCAGATTCCTACATGAGCTCTACCAACTCATGCACAAACTGATACTCATTCATTCACACAAATACATCATACGTTGAAATGCTCAGATATGCACTCATACCCATACCTACCCCCCCCACACACACACACCTGCACCCAACCACATTTATGAAAGGCTTTGTCACCATTTCTCTTCCCTGATCACACCTGCCTTGTGCTGTGTTCTAGGGCACCACCCTGCCCCCCTAGGCATGCAGATTTTTCTGATCACAGATAGCGGTGGAGCTGAAACAGGGCCCAGATGGCTTCCAAAGCCAACTCAACTCCTTGGGCATCACAGAACTTTCCAAAGTGAGAATGACAAGGTTTCTTGGAAATAATCCAGTCTGGTGGTTCTGACACCTCTTCTTTAGCAGTGCAATACTTTCTTCAAAGAAAATCTCACCCAATGACCCCCAGACGGAAGGCAGGTACAGACAGGGCTGCACCTGTCAGAACAGGGTGGGTATCCAGAGCCCTGTTTATCGGCCCCCTCCCCAGGTGACCCTGAGATCCTCCAAAGAGCCATTGGGCTCCAGGAAACACCCTTCATCTAGCATATGGAGGAAGTGGGACCCAAGGTGATAAAGCAAATCACCCGGTTCCACATGAGTGGTTTGTGAAAGGGCAGGACCTACACCTAGATCTACTGGCTCAAAAGCCACCACTCTTTCCCCCGAGTTGCCAAAATATAGCCATCTAAATATCAGCACTTATATTAAGCATTAAATCCATTTTACTAAACAGTAACTACCCTCGCTGTATATGATGCACCAAGCTTTCGATGTCAACTAATTTGACTTACTCTCCTTTTCATTGCCCTTATATCTTGCTTAATAAGACATTTTATTCAGATACTGCTGAGGTAATAAAGGAAGGAGCGTGGTTGCCAAATGTACTGCCATTTTTATTTTTAGCTTCACTGGAGTAAGGGGTTATTTTCTTGTGAAAAGGATGAAATGCAGCTGCCGGCCTTTTAAATTGTATCACGCAATCCTGCTTTTGCCCGAGCAATAGATTTCCAGATAACTGCAGCAATCTTCTCGAAGTGTTAAAAAAAAAAAAAAAAAGCCACTATCACCCTCTCCAGTCCCTGCCCAGCCTCAATTGTAAAGCATCAGTACGAAGGGCTGTTTGCACCCACCCCATGAATCTACTGACACCCGCCACCGGTGAGAACTGGGAGGCTACACTTCAGGCTCTGTAGCCAAGGGTGAGAACTCGGGCACACCCTATCATGGTTTAAAAAGTGATAGTAGTGATGAAGAGGAGGATATCAAACTAACATTTACTGAGTGGTTATCACATACAGGTGCTATGCCAGGCACTTTATATGCATTATCTCATCCCATTTTCACAATAACCCTATGAGGGAGGTATTATTATTATCACCATTCCACAGATGAGGACACCAAGGCAACAGAGAGGTTAGGAAACTCGCCCAAGGTCACCCACTGGTATATGGTAGAGCCAGGATCTGAACCCAAGCCTGCTGGGCTGTGGACCCTGCACTTAGAACCAGGCTCCTAGACCTGCCTTGTCAATAGCCAAGGCTTTGGAGTCTGAAGACCTGAATCCAAATGTACTCCATTGTTCACTAGCTGTGCGGACTCAGGCAAGCAGCTGAACCTTTCTGAGCTTCCTCTTCCTCATTTGTAAAACAGACACAGCAGCACCAGCTCACAGTGTCACTGTGCGGACGGTGTCTTGTTCCCCTTACCTCAGGGCAGGAGGTCCTTCCCTTAATATTTAAATTCTGAGCTCAGGTCCCATGTTAAGGAAAGGATCTGAGTCCTGGTGCAAGAGTAGGTGTGCCATAAAAATTGCCGAGCAGAAGCTTAGAGAAAGCAGCATAGGAAGGGAAGAGAAGGAGGGCAAAGAGTTTTGACTGAGTGTCGCTCTAGCTATGAGCATCTCCAGCAAACACAGAGGGACCAGCAACAGAGGAAGAAGACAGACAGGTGTGCAGGCTGAAGATGTACGTGGTTTTACAGTGGATTACATGATGCACGCATTTCACACTTGGGATCTGTGTAGTCCCAGGAGTCAGAACAAGGACCAATGGACGAAAGTTCCAGGGGAACAGATTTGGCTCATCTTCAGAACAAACTTTCCACTTGTCTCGAGCTGGTTTGCACTGCCCCTGATTCTAGTGAGCTCCCTACCACTGGAGACCCTCGAGAGGGGTCCCTGAAAAGGCTGGATAAGGTCCATCCACTCTAACTCTGAAATTCTTTGATTCAAAGGTCAAAATCCCAATTATGCCCCTGAAGATCCAACTTGAGACTAGCAACTAGGTAGACTAGTTGCCATCTAGCTCTTAGATTTGCCGCAGCCACAGGGCAGCACAGAGCTCTGAAGGAGGCTTCTTAAAGACACCCGAGGCCACGATGGATCCCACAAGGTGAAGAAAGACAACGACAGGCCTGCGTCCTCCTATGTAGAATTCTGGAAGTGTCATGTCTTAGTCTCAGGAGAGAAAAAGGCCAGAGATTCCCAGCAGAAAAACAACAGAATCTCCTGCTGGGGCAGGAAAACCGTCCACTGAATAGAAAGCCGCTCTGCTTGTTTAGAGCAGTGTTACAGGCCCAGGAAAGCAGGATGATGGCAACGTGACCAGGTAATGAAGTGTGGAGGCATAGCATCTGCCCCCCAAGATGCCCCGGCAGCACCGGAGACGTGGGTGTGACCACAGATGCTCCCTTATGCCCACAAACACCCAGGGGGAGACCCCAGCGATTAATCCATTTAATGAGCAATGTCCCACTACTGGATGAACTCAAGATAAAAAGGGCAGGCTACTGGGTCACACCTCCAGCCAGGCACTGGGAAGACCAAGAGCAGAGATGCCCATCTCCTGGAAACTGGTTTACTACAACCTAGAACTGAACATGATGTGTAAGTATGCATTTGTCTCCAGAGCATGAGACTGAAGATTTCAGATGAGTGTTTTCGTTCTGCCTTGGAAGCTGGCTTGTCTTTGTGACCAGGACAGCTCTTACTCCTAGCCTCTGGTCTTTGTCTCTCCTGCCCACCACCCCCCCCCAACACCTTGTCATGCTAGCGACAACACAGATACGAGACCTCCTTCCTAGTCAGCTCAGCCTGCTCTGCCTGCCTGGTTCCAGGAACATCCTTCCCAGAGTGCATCAGACACCCAAGAGAAACAGAAATGAAACAGGAACCAACTTGGCAACTAAGCACGTTCCCACATACTCATGCAACCACAACACACCGATTGAAAGCATAGTCTCTGCTGCCCCACTGCTGAGTTTGAATCCTAATCCCAGCCCTTCCTAGCTGTGTGACCTTGTCCAAGTTACTTAACCTCTCTGGTTCTTTATCTGCAAAATAGCAATATTAATAGAACCAACCTTGTAAGGTTGTTATTGGAGTTAAATGGGTTAACACATATAAACATTTAGATTCCTGCCCGGTACAAAAGAAGCGCTTGCTCCCACTCCCATCTTCTTCCTCCATGACTGGCGTGGTCATTTTTTTTTGGAAAGAAGCCCCCCACTCCTCACCACCCCCCCTCCAAACTGCTATAGCAAATCTATACTCGTACTGGGGCTATATGCATTTTAAGAATTTGGATGGTTCTCGGAACGTATTTTTTTAAGGTCAGGTACACAAAACATTTTTGATAAGAAAACTACTCTATTCCAACCCTTCTTAGACTCTAACACTCTCAAGCAACCAGGGCAATTAAATCGTCAAGACGTGATGTGTGTATGGCGGAAGTACTCCAAGGCCTGATATAAAAATGTTCATTACCAGTCAGGCCCCGGCAAGATGACCAAATTAACCTCATCGCCAGGAGTATATTAAGGAAGAATAATAAATTATTCAAAACCTAATGCTGATAGAGCAAAAAAATATTTATGGAAAAATCATCAGATTATTGCATTTTAATCATGATCCTGTCGTATGGCCAAAGTGTTCAGTCCTCAAAGCACTTTGGCAGAAGATACGCTAGTCCCAGAGTGACCTGATATCAGTGTCGTCCCCAGGAAAATGGACAGCATAACCCAAAGGGAAGAAAAGGTCAGCAGATGAGGCTGTAGATCTGAAAAGCAGAAATCTGTGGAGGCATCCCTAGGTGTATTTGTAAGCAAGCACCCGCTCGGCCACGGCGGCAGGCAGCCATTTGGACATGCCTGTGCCTTCACTTAAATCACCCTTCTCTTCAAAAGCAGCATGGAACCCCCAGCCCCTCAAATTTAATTCAGTGGCCCTTGAGAGCGGGTAAAAAAAAAAATCATCATCGAAAAGGAAATATTCAGAAACCAGCAGGAGACACCTCCCCACCCCCGTGGCGCTGTTCGCTTGCTCTCCCCGCGCCGGCCCCCACACCCCCCCACCCTGTTTAATGTCTCTAACTTTATGCCATGTTCTCTTCCTCTTTCAGCACGGCTGAGCAAAGCTGACAGGCGGATTCCTTTGCTTTTCAGGGTATTAAAGCCACTTTCCCGCTCTGACAGCCTGTTCTACTCTGCCACCTTATAGCTCTGACTTCACACTCCTCTGGGCAGCCAGTCCTTCCTGACAGACCACTGTCACTTCCCATCATCCTCTCTGTATATCCTGTTCTCTCCCCCTCAGCACGCATCCCGACTTTCCAACCAATGCAATTATTTTTTTTGACAAGCCATCCATCAGTTTTAACTTTAAAAGCACTTTCTGCTGATATCCATTGTTAAATCCTTTGCTTTTTTATGGGGCTTGCATGAGAGAATATGATATCAGACATTCAAACTACCAAACCATGTAAATTTACTTTGTTCTCAGCTATGTTTCCAATTTCACGTCCAATTTTTCGGTACATTATGCGTAGTTGTTGTGCTTAATATGATGTTGTCAAATCCCATTAAAGTTCACTGCATTGCACGGCTTTAAAAACAGGTTACAATTTGCATTCTATAAAGAAAGGAAGGAGTGCAGTCTGAAGTCAAGCTGAATCTTATTAAAATTATCTGTTCAATTGTTACATTTGTAGATGGAGTAATTTTGAGGCATTAGCTGAGACACATATGAAAATGTCAGCGTGCCAACTAACGACAATGAGAGCAAAAGGAATATCTCTGCGAAACTCAATAAAGCTCCTTTGCTGGTGACATAAATTTGATGATAATCCGAGGAAATGAATAAGGGACCATCCCGTTTGAATAGGAATTACCTTTTCTATTAAATCACTTTGGTGTGTTTCCACTTGGCCTACATCTTGGTCCTAGGCCACAGTGCATCTCTGGAGACTTATTCCAATACCAGTGGGGTGGGGGAGAAGTACAAAGAAGGAGAATTTGTAAAAAGAGAAGGTCACTCCTTAGAAGGGCATTGTACTTGGAGGGGTCTCAAGACATCCTAAAAAAGAGTCTTTAAAAATATTTTCCTCCCGTGTGGAACAAGCACAAAGAAGAAAGGTGTCTCGTGCACCACCAGCACATGGGTGACCACGCTGATCTACAAGCCAGTCTCTGAGCAGAGAAAACGCACGGGGAAATGCAAACACGCTGCACAGGGGAAAATGCTTCAGGTGCTGCAGGGACGGATGGGGATTTAGAGAAAGGGCTGAAGACCGAGATTTATGAGACTGGAACCAATAAGTCAAGCGGTTTCTAGGGGTTTTCCTCTCCCATGGAGTTCCCATCCCAGCTGTATTTATGACAGCACTGATTTCTGCATGTCTCGTCATTAAATCTAGTCTCTGATTTTAAAGGTATCCATCACCGACACTGAGCAGAATTATGCCGTTAGGGGCATTATTAACTGAACCATTGACTTCATTTACTATAACAAGTTGAATTTTTGTTTCACACACAAAAAGTATTCCCAGTGCAGACATCTACACCCCCTTCAAAGTTATTTTATTAAGGAAACCATAATTTTAATTTTTCCAATACAGTCAGTATTTAGGTAAGCCATGATGATAAAGAATAAAATTCAGTGACTATGGAAGATGTAATGAGGTGCTAAGGAAGTTGGTCGTGAGGCAGGAAGAAAAGGACAGAGCATGTTTTAGGTTCAGCTCACACAATGACTTACTGTGTGACCTTAGGAAAGTCACTTAACCTCTCTGGGCCCTCATTTTCCTATCTGTAAAATGAGAGTAAGTATTCCTCAAAGTTATTATACGGATTGAAAGAATTAATCCATGTATAGTATCCTGTATATTCTGGCACACTGTAAGAGTTTAATAAACACTGCTATCCTCCTCCTCATCACCACCAATAAGAGATGAAGAACAGAATACAGAAAATAAAATGTTAAGAATAGGGAAGAAAAGGCCTATCAAGAAGTCTAGGCTGCAGATGAAAATGAGTGTTTGGGCTAGATGCAATGAGAACACATAGGTTTTAATTCTCATGACATCTAGTCATTTGGCAGCTACTCTCAGGGAATTGTTGAAAAAAGATTCTGAGGCCTCATCCGAGTTCTGGGAGAAGAGTCATACAATCAATGACTTGCGCCCATGGTGAAAAGTACAGGTGGCATAAAATATGTAAGTTGAAAAGACAGCCAAAATGTCAGGACCCTGCATGGAAGGGTAAACGTAAAGCAGGGATGAGTATCTGGGCAAGGAGTCTATGGTTAACCACACAAATAAAAAGACGGCAGAAGGCAACTTCCAAGTGGGCCAGAAGAACCAAGCAAACAGGCAATAGGGCTTCCAACAAGGAGAGCTGGACACCTTTCTCCTGGCTTCAGACACCTGATCGGTGCATTTATGGCCATTGTCCACCAAGCAAGATCATCTCAACCATTCTGACATATCAAGGAAGGCAAACCAAACCATATCCCATGTTGTCAGGTCTGAGAAAAAGGAGAAAGACCACGAAGATGGTTAAATAAAGTTTCGGAGCAGGAGTAGCTTTGTTCTGCAGAGTAAGAGATCTGCCTGAAAGGGAGGAATTAGCCCTTACGAAATAGTTTGTTTAATGGAATGTGGAAGGAATGAAGGTGGGTCCAATGATTTCCCCCTGCACTGTCGGGAAGTCTGGCCTCCTGAATGCACAGGAGACCGATACCAACTCTGAATAAAGACCTGTTCAAGTTTCACATTTGGTTGTTCTTACCACAGCAGAGGAACCAGAAAAGAGATAAAAAGTAAAAGGGAAGTCAATGGGGAGAAAGGTGGGGGGTGGGCAGAACAATCAGAGGATGAAGGAGTTTACTTCTAAGGCACATTCATAAGTCTGGATGACAAACACTGGAGGTGGAGCAATGGAATAGGAAGCTTATCAAATATTAAATGCCTAGTCAGGAAGGAGTAGGGGGAGGAAGGGGATATTTAAACAGAGTTGTAGGAAAACTTCCTCTTGAAATACTAGATCTTGAAAATAAAATGTGCTGGTTTGGTTTAAAAGTGACTTTGGAGGACCTCAGTCCTACTGCAGGTAGTCCCTTTGGGACGTCAAAGACAGAAGCTTCTGTACCTGGGGGTGGGCGCACACACACACACCCCTCTTTCCTACCTCAATTAGAGGTCTTTAATGACTCCTCTGAAAGTTCTCCAGATAGACTGCTACAGGAGCGGAGATTCAGCCCTACATACTATGTCCAGGTGAAAATATGTCATGGCCTAAGTTTCCTCGTTTGAAGGGGAATTAGTCCTACACATCATCCAACCCTCCCCTGAATGGCTGGAGCAAAGAGTCCATATAGAATCAGGCTGATGTTTGGCACATCCTGATCTGTATTTGTGTTCATCTTCCTAACACCAGAGTGGACATCTTTTGGGAGTAAAGACCGTATATTGCACTACTTTATGACCCAGTCTTGTAAACGCACCACCCAGTATGAAGTAGGACCTCAATAAATACATCTGTTTGAGGAAACTAACGTCAGGCAGTAATGATTGAACCTAAAATAGTGCAAAAGAACCAGGCCTCCAGCCACTTGGCATTTTGTTTATTTATTGTTTTTTTGTTTATTGCCAAATCTCATATCCTATTAAAGATTTACATGTCAGTGGCAGCAATATTCCTGTTTAAATATCTAAGGAGTGACTCCATTTGCTTCTCCCTACATTATTAATTTGATTGGTTTTAAAGTTATTGGATGTGAGAGGCATTAGACAGACCACACACAAAACCCGTTCCCCTCTCTCTAGGAAATCACTCTAGTGAAACGAGATGGCCCAGCTGCCCACCCTCACACCCGCTCTGCAGGGGGAGTCCTCAGCCGGGAGTACACAAAGCTGCACGCACCACAGGGGAGAGGCACTTCCTGGGGACCCAGCAAGTCATGAGCATCTCCCATGACTGGTACTGTGAGACCCCGTCTGACCTGTGCTTCATTTTTCTATTCTTTCTTCAGAAATTTTTGAGAGAGAGTGGTAGAAGATCTTAGCGCCCAAAACAGAGGAGGATCTAGGACGTGGTACCATCTAAGGAGAAGAAAATATAGCTCCCGGACTCAGCTCTGCCATAACCAGCTATAGGACTAGACTATCCTTAGGAATTTTCCTTTCCATTCATTGGCCTCTTCACCTGTAAAATGCATGGAGAAATTTGGATAGGAGAGACTATAGCATTGACCTGTCATCAGTCAAACTCTTAGACTCACCAGGCCCAGGGGCTGTGAATGTGGGAAAGCGTGAGGAGGAGGCAGGTGCCCCAAATGCCACCCAAGACGAGAATCAGGCTAAGTATTCAGATACAAGCAGAAAAATACTAACAAACCAGATGAAGGTCAACTCAAGGGATTTGGTCAAGATGATGCTGACATTCAGAGAGAGAGAGGGAGCGTAGCAGGGAGGGTGGGAAGAAGGGGGAGAGAATTATTAATAATTCAGGGACACTGAATCTTTGAAAATCAAGTTTTTAACATTTTGTCTACTTGAACATGGCAGGGAAGCATCACAAGGACCCACAGCAAATTGGAGGATTTCTCCAGACCCACAGGACTACCTCTGCATCTTCCTCAGGCCACAAATCCCAGGGAGAGAGGAAACGTATCCAATCAAACAGATACCTCCACAAAAGCTGCAGTCTTATAACCGTAGCAACAATTTTTATAGAATGTGCTAAGGATTCCAAAAAGCTTCTTTTGGTGAGTATACCCTTGAGTTTTCATGAGATGAGCTCCAAAGACTGCCTGATATTCCATGAGTCTAAAAACCTACTATCACTCCCTCATACAGAAGTATTTATGCATCTCAGAATAGTAAGTGGGCTAAGCCTTGCAGTACCAACAGATGAAATCACCTACACTGCTAAAAGATTTTCCAACTAGTGCCGAGAACAAGGATATGCACACCCGCGAGGTAAACAAATCCTGAGCCTAGACTGTCATTCTCTTTCTTAGCAAATCAAAGTCAAACTTTCATTTTGGCTTTACAACTGTCGACAACAGGCCCCATACAAGGCTGTGCAGTGAAGGGTTAGGAGCAGGAATCCAGGCGATGTGGCCCAGGCTGGCATTTTAGCTCTGTCCCTTCTTAGCTCTACGACCTCAGTCAAGTTACTAAATCTCCCTCTGGACCTCAGTCCCTCCTCTCAAAACTGGCCATCATGATGGTGCCAGCTTCCTAGGGTCATCATGAGGATTAAATGAGTTAAGATATGTGGAGCATGTAGAACCATGCCTGACACCCAGGAAGCTCTCATTGTCTCTTTTCCCTCTGCAGGATACATGCTCCATATCAAATATGTTGCAGTCTTCACTGTCCTCTCCCACCTCCCAACTATTTGAGGGAGGGATTGTCTTACCAGCCACTGTCGCCTTCATGCACAGTGCCTGGGTTAAAGTATAACAGGTGTCACATCAATGTCTGTAAACTGAACAGGTGAATAAAAGCAAGAAGGGGGCAGGTCCCCAGGAAGTCCCCCACACTCCTGCTCACCGACACTACACAGCTATTCCCCCAAGATCAAAGCCCCTCTTCTCTGCCTGGTGTGATGCTTCCCCAGCTCAAGACATCTGCTCCACAAGGCTTCAGAAGGCATCACAGTGTGATAGTTAAGGCAACAGTTCATAACCAGACTGCCTGGGTTCGAATCCCAGCGCTTCCACTTACTAGACCCTCGTGAGCCTTAATATTTATCCAACAACACCCAGAAGCCACACACAGCTCTAAATACTCTATTTCCTTAACTCATTTTATCCTTACAGAAACCCAGAAGGTACATACCTTTATTCCCACTTTACAGGCAAAGGAACCAAGGCTTATATTTGCCCAAGGTCACTATGTTCAAAGTTAAGTCTTTCTTTCTACTTGTGTTTGTTCCCAATGAATCCCTTTTAATTTCATTTTTTCTTTCGGTTTCCTTCCTTGTTGTAAGGTATGAGGGACTAAATGTACCACTCTGAGGCCAGAGTCCGACCTCAGGTCGAGTTGCCTCCACGGCTGTGCATTTTCTTGGTACCTGGAACAGGGCTGGCGAGAGAGATCACATGAGAGAAGGGTCTATTAATTGATATTTATTCTCCTCCCCAGATTCCAGGCACAGGCTTGGTTTGACCACACTAACATGCCCAGATTCAGGAAGCTAGTTCTCCATGGAGAAGGGGCATGTGGGGTGGATCCTTCTCAGACCTGAGCCCAGCACCTGCTGGCCAGCCAGCCGGAGTCAGGGCACCGCACAGACCATGGACAGCACAGAGGTGTGTTCTTCGGAGCAAAGCAGTCCCAGGCTGGTGTTCTGCCAAGACCCAGAGAACATGGCCAGGGGGCTACACTGGAGCCCACACCCCCATGACCGCCCACATCCACACTGCTTAGCGTGCTGCTGGATGGGAGCACTCACAGGACAGACTTCTCAGACTCGGAACACCGGAGCTGGCCCTGTCACCTGGAGACGAGGGGGAGGCTACAATCCTCCCAGGCGGCGCCGACACCCCCTCTCTCCCCAAATCCTTACACACTGTGTAACTTACCCACAAGCGCTGATCCCTATTTGCAGCCTGCAGAGCAAGCATGCCATCCTGCTCCTACTCCTTGGCAGAGGAGACCGTAGGCCCTGCCACCACTTCTATACAGCAAACTGTTGCTAGGTTTATGTAAATACCATGGAAACCAGAGCCGTAACACAGAAAGACTCGCAAAGAAGCAACTTAACATAAGGTCAACAAGGCCCCTGACAAAAAGTGTATATAGTGCTCCATCTTCAAAATACAGCCAACTCTGTTTTCCTTCCTAACCCATAGGCTACAAAGGCTAATGAGATTCACAGACAACGTATTAAATGGCGGAATTCTCCACACAGCTCCATTTCTTTCTATAAATAATTTTAAAACTATTACCCAATAATGTATTGTAATAAAAAAGCTGACAGGGTCTTGCTCAACAAGTAATCAGCGATGTGTTTTCGCACCTGGAGATGGAGAACTTTCTTATTATGTGCCCCTGGTGATTTTTAGGTGTTTCCATAAAACTGTTGCCATTATTTATAAGCCACGGGTTACTTCCCTCTGCCGTAAGCTAAAATTAATGAAAACTTATTTTAAAGATTCGGAAAAGCAGGGCAGAGTAGGGGATGTGTGCCAGGTAGCCCGTGGGGGATGGGGGCGGTTTTCGGAAGTCACCTGTGGCCTTCCTGAGGGCAGCCCTGGTTCCATTCAAAGGACAGGAGGCAGTACCTTTGGAGAGGAGGTGACCTCTTGGGGATGAGGCACTGGGAAGCAGCAATCCCACCCAGGTAGGGGCTGTCTCCACCTCTGCTGCCTCAAGCTTGCCAGCCCAAAGCCCCGAGGGTGTCCCAGACCATAAGAGCCGCATGCGTTGGGCAGTCTCTGCTGCCAAGCACGGGACGTCCTGCCCACACCCACTGCCTCACCACGTCGGGGCTTGGTACTTGCCAGGTCAGCATCCTACAGGGGCAACTTGCAGGCTGTGGTGGCCAGTGCGCATGCACACACACAGGCCTGGGGCTCCCCACGCCCATTCCTGGCACCCCCAGAGCTAAATGTCAGGAGGAGGAGGAAGCGGGACTATGACAACCACCAGGTCCTTCCAACTCTTCTGCACATTTCTGGGCTCAGGGACATGATTAACACCAGTGGATCCAAGGAGGCCTTACTCCAGTGTCTATAAAAGCCCCATCTGTACTTCCAGACCCACTTCAAATATTGTGTCCTCCAAGAAGCCTTTTCTGTTACCCACCATCATCAGAAAGGGATGGCTCCCTCATGAAGTCCATAGCAAGTGTGGTCACTTCCATGACACCTACTCACTGGCCTAGCAGTCTAGCTACTTGTACTCTTATCTTAACCCCCCGCTGGACTAGATGGATAAGTAACAACTTGAGTTGACCACGTCTACTCATCTCTGTAGTATCAGTCACTCAGGCCCTCCTAAATCTGGGGAGAGCAGCAAAGTTAAGTCTAGGAAGGACACCAAACTTGGACACTAACACATGGAGTTTATCCCAGGTTGTCCTACAAGTTGTGATCAGGGGCAAGTCACTTAGCCTCTCTGAACCTCAGTCCCATCAACCATCAAATAAGAAAGGTTAGATAAGAGAATTGGTAAGGTCCCTGGTCAGCTTTAAACTTCTCGGACTTTGTTATACAAAGCTATGGTATTTGTAGCCAGGAGTGACATACTAACTTAACCCAGCCAGATGACAACTTATTTTTTTAAATGGGCCAATGTGTGTGTGTTGGAAGGGGTGGGGAGAAGGGTATATTCTGAGGAATTTCTTTTTCTTTTGCCACTAAATTGCACCATATAGACTGTGACCTCTGCACTGGGCCACAGTCGCAAGAGGTGATGTCGTCCCATGTTTCCAAAATAACACCTATCTACTGATACATCTGAATGACACTTAAACTAATTAATTAGCAGACTCCTCATCCACTGAGAAAGTTATCTGTAATTAAGGTGTCAAATACACAATTACAAACCAACCCAGTTTACAAAGAAAGGTCCTTTGGATCTTTGAAAAGAAGGACACAAGAGACGTTAGCTAACCGTGCGATCTGTATTCCAGGTGACGTCTTGACTAAGACATGCTGATCACAACTTTGAATTCACAAAAGGGAAATAATGAATCTTCTTTCTCACTAGAAAGTGGGGCTCTGATAGTTGGAGAAGCATTCACTCACTGAATCGTGCTTCCAAACTTTGGAAAAAGAACTGAAAAATGCATGTGTTAAAATATCTCCTTGCTCACCCAAATCATCATTTTATGCACTTATATGGCAGCACAAGAGAATTCTTATGAGGCAAATCATGTGAACAGAGAAAAGCTGCAGCTCTGTCCTCCCAGCACATGAGATTCATGACGGCACAAGCTGACTTTTAAACATGGAGCAAAACACAGCACACTAACAGGAGAGGTGAAACGCGTATTATTATCAGCTCGCCATTTCAACAGCTGGAAGCTAAGGAGCAACCAAATCACACTGGAGCTAACAACTGGCAGCTGCAATTTTCTCTCCCTTTTTGATCGCTTCACAAGTATGTGTTGCATGTGTTTTGACTATTTTTGAAAAGAAGGAAGAAAAAAAAAAAAAAAACCCAAACCTCGGGCAGTCCTTTCACTATGGTTTCTTTTTGCAAGCCTTTTTCAGATGTGATCACTTCATTTAGCAAACCTCCTCTTCTCTGCCGTCATTTTTAAAGACACAGAAAGACAGCAGGGCATTTCTCCGGCAACAGCGAGAAGTCAGTGCAAATGCACAGGAGGGGCGGCAGAGCCCAAGGTGGAGAAGCAGGCAGCGTTGGGAGGAGGGGTAAGTCTTCTGAAGGACAAGGTCATGAAGGATTCGGGAGAGAAAACAAGCCAAGACAAGCCTGCTTGCCAGATCACAACAGACAAAAAGCCAGACGTAACTCTTTGCTCCTGGGGACTCTTTTCCACCTGCTACGTTCCTCTGGGGCTTCTTGACTTGAACCCCTGGTCTACCTGGAACGGCTCTCTTGCCCGTGCCCTCAAGTCTCTCAGTCTCTACAGCATGAAAAGCTGAGGTCTCCTTCCTCCTGATGCTGGGAGTCTGCAGCTGTATGAGCAGCGTTGAAAGAACTTAGGCTCAGAGAAGTAGGCAGAATCATAGTGCTCCCCTCACGCCAAGCAGGGCCGACTTCTCCGTCAGGCACAAGGCGTACACTCCCCAGAGCCCATGAGACTTCAGGTGGCCACAAAAAATGTTTACATTTCTTTTAGAAGCAGAAGGAAAAAAATGTAACTTTAGGGTGAAGAATATACTAATAGATTTTTTTCTACGCAACAATAATCTTTAATATTCTTTATGCAGGAAGGGGCCCAGGACGTCCAATGTACCTGGGGCCCATGAAAGTCACCACGGGTCCCTGATTCCACATCATTCTGCCCCTTGAGCCTTTTGTCCATGCTTTGTGGGATTCCCTGCTTCAACCTTCCCTGAATTCAGTGAGTAAATAGACTCAACTCAACTCTCACCTCTTCCCTAATACTTCCTGGACTGCTAACACTTTTCTCTCCTCAGTTTGGAATTCTCCAG
Organism: Halichoerus grypus; assembly: GCF_964656455.1. Lineage (NCBI taxonomy): Eukaryota > Metazoa > Chordata > Mammalia > Carnivora > Phocidae > Halichoerus > Halichoerus grypus. Next base: position 50,174,424 of record NC_135718.1, read on the forward strand.
CAATTAGGGAGCACACAATAGCCTCATACTCACCAAGTTTCTACTTCCCATGTATGTTATTCCTGCTCCTTGAGCCTCAAGACAAATATTATGTCCTCACTGCTAGGATAACTGGAAGGCTCACCAGTGCCCACAAAATAGGCTGCATGTCTTAGCCTCACATTCCAACCCTCAGTAACTGGACCCCCAGTAGCCTTTCCTTACATCCTCCAACCTACCCCAATGTACCCTGAACCACAGCCACACCAGATACCCACCATTTTCCAACATGCCTTATATTCTTCCCACCTCCAAGCTTTTGTAGAAGCTGTTCTGTCAGCCTAGGGTACCCTCCCCTTACACAGCTTCCTAACAAAAGCCCAACCCATTCCATTAAAGCCTAATTCAGATGTAACCTCTTCCAAGAAGCCTTCCCAGATCCTTCCACTTAAACTAAACCCCTCCCTCTCCTACTTTACCTCAGCATTTTGCTTGTCTTCTATGGCCTTCCTCAGAGTCTGACTCCTATCCAGAGGCGGTGTAGACCATGAAAGACTTCTTAGTCTGAGTTGCCCCAGAAGCAGATGCTGAGATAAGGATTCGAGTCAAAGTATTTTGGGGGAAGGGACCCCAGGAGTGGGGGAGTGGGGAAATGAGACAGAGAAGGAAAAGAAGCGAGAAATGGTGCACGGTACCTTACCAGGTACGTTCCCCCTGCAGGCAATGGGAGCTCGCTGCAATCGGGGAACTCTGGGAGACAGAAAAGAACATGCCTCAGAGCTATCCCAACTGAGGAAGATGGGGCGTTTATCCACCAACACCTGGTGCAGGGGAAGCTGTACCCAAGGGTCGTTAATTCTCTGGCATTTCCAGTCTGTCCTACCACAAGCAAAAAAAAAAAAAAAAAAAAAGCTCCAGCTTTCTTTCCCTTGCAAGAGAAAGCTTGCAAGGCTGAGACGAGGAAGCTTCTGGCTGGTGACTGGGCAGCGTGCACAGAAACTGTAACATTGAGGGGACACGCTACCCACAGCTTCTGCGGCAAGGGGCATGGACTTCTGCAGTCTCTAGCAGCCAGCAGGATCTTGGGCATGCTGCAGGCACTCAGGAAATGCTCACAGAAAGGAAACTCTTGGAAGGCAGGGGCCACATTTTCTTTTCTGTGGGCCACAGTGCCTAACCTCAAGACAAGAACTCAAATCATGCATGCTAGCTGAAGAACAGTGAATGATTTAACACACCACCCCACCTCCCAAATGAGACCATGCCAAATAAATTGAATTCCCATCTTATTAGCTGTTCTCTATTTCATAAATGCTATCTAATTCATGCAAGCATTATAAACCAACCCTGCCCTGTGAGATTTAGCAATGAGGACAGTAATGAAGACATAAGGAGTTCAATAGTCTCTTGAGAAAAGGCACCTATATCCGAGGAACAACCCAGAAACACTACAGGACTCTGGGCAACTCCATAAATTTCCAGCTTTCATGCAGCTTCTGGCACCTCGCCCTCCCAGGTGGTCCTGCCTATAGCAGGAACTGGAATGGAGGATATACTAGAGGTGCTCAGTGGCCCCCATCCCAGCCGCTAGCTTCCTTGTGATCAGACCATGTCACACTGGGTGCACCGAGAAATGGCCTCAGGGCCCCGCCTTCACCAGACATAGCCAAAGACTCAAACAAAGAGAAATAATGTAAGCTCATGCAATAGCATCAGGCAAGGGAGGGACAAGCCAGCTTGTCTTGCCAATTTCAGAGCAGAACAGATGTTTCTGCATCTCCAAGTTATCCGCCCTCCTAGGACACCAGACATAGGTCACCCATCAGTCATTCATCTTTATGATGAGTTGCAGCGGCCAGCACACAGTCAAGATTAATGCACATCCTTTCCAAGAAATGTTGTTTAATGGCAAGGATATACTGAGGGTGATTGTTCATGCCAGATCATTCTAGTCAATACAACCAATCCAGTTTCAATACTATAACTAGGAAAAGAAAATCCCACACATTGCCTTGCTCCTAGCAAGAGACAGAGGAACACAGGCGCAGTGTGTGAGTTGTGCTTTGCCTGTGAAGAACTATCCTCTGGCTGAGTTTCATGAGGGCTGGCCAAGTGAGGACCTGTCTGGAGACCACGGGTTTATTGACTTGACCCAACTATGATACCCCTCAAGCAATATGGAATCAGCACACAAGAGACCTGGCTCCTACTCATGGCTCTGCTCCTTGCTGACAACATCTTAAGCAAATTACTTCTCCCCTCTGGACCTCAGTTTCTTTTTATAGAAAATGAGAGGATAACCTCCAAGTCTCCCCCTTGCAGCTTTAACATTGTATGAAGTTCTAAGAATCCTCATGCTAGAGTGTCCAATGTTAACTTTCATCCCTGGAGTGACAACAGTAAACTGGGCAACAGCAAAAAAAAACACCCTCTGAAATGTGAATATCGTCACTAAAATATTTTCATCTGGATAAAGCAAGCTGTCCTACTACTATTTTTTCCCTAAGACAACTTTAGAACTACAACGTTCCAAAGTAAATTGCTTTCTGCTTTAATTAGAAAAGGAAATCAGCAAAAGAGAAAAATAGAATTTGAACACAGCTCTTCCACATGAACTTGATTTTATTCCACTCATCTGTTAGGAGCCACATAGGAATTACTTTGACCACCAGAGGGCTTTCCACACTGACAAAATGCATTAATAAGACATAGGTGGTGAAATTAAAAAATGAAAATTTCCAAGTTACACTATTTAGGTCCATAAAGGCCTGAGGTCTGAAAAGAAAGAAAAAAAAATTGGAGTTGCTCCTGAAGAGCATGTACTTCTTTACAAACACAATGAGGAAAAATTCCAATCCCTCCTAAATTCCAGAAAATCATCAGAAGTATTTGACTGGTACATAGAACCAAAGGAAACCACACGTTAGCTATCAGAGGTAAAAGAGTCTTCTTACAAAGTTATCATTCCCCAAATGTTGAACTAGGTTCTTGTATCTTTGTGCTTATTCAGTCAAAATTTAGAAGTGCTCACAAATACGATGTTTTTAACACATGGGTTGGGGAGAGCCAACACTGTTGAATATTCACCACAGGACAGCCTTGTGACAGTCCTTTATGTATATTAACTTGGTCAATTCTCATAACAATCCTATAGACAGACACCATGATTATCCCCATTTTACCTATGAAAAAACTGAGGCAAAAAGAGGTCAAATAACATGCCCAAGGTCAAGCAGCTAGTAAATGTCAAAAAGAGTTCAGGAATCAACTATCCCCGTCTGCCAACAGAGAAACTTCCACTGACTACAGACAAGCATTCTATAAAAAGAGCCACCATGTACAATAACCTACAGAATGAGAAAAAAAAAAAAAGTCAGTGAAGGAACAGTCTACTTTTGGGTTTGACTCTCTCTCTCTCTCTAGGTTCTCAGATGATGTAATACAGCTCCCATGTTCTTAGGAGCAACTCCCAGAGAAGGCCAAATGCATTCATGGCCCCCATTTCTACCAAAGTCTGTTCACATTTTTTGTTTTATGAATTGGAGGTTCCCACATATGATTTCATTTGGCATAAAAGATTCTATTAACATTAAAGTTTAAATCTGTTATTTCAGTAGACATTTTTAGAAAAAAATTTCAGAAAAAAAAAATAAACCTCTTTGGGTTCTCTTCTCTTACAGCACTTACTCTACTAGAATGAAGTGATTCTATTTGTGTAGCTCCCTTTCTATATGGTTGAGCTCCCTGAGGTAGGGAATATTACCTTTTTTTTTTTTTTCTTTAGGTCCTCAACACTTAAGCCTAAGATTTGGCCCAGAATAAAATTTTCAAATATTTGCAGAATGAATAAATAAAGTGGTAGTCTTAGGCTAGCTACTGTGATAGATAAACTATGAAATTTTAGGGACATAACAGAACAGATGTTTATTTCTTCCTTATGAAAAGACAATTCAGGTGTCCATTAGATGTCCTCCACGTGATTCGGGAACTCAGGCTCCTTCTACTCTGTGGCTCTACCAACCCTTATACCTCCAAGTCCTTCACCTCCACCTGGCAGATGGGGAAAGAAAGCATCATGGAGCCTGCAGTGAGAACAGCCACTGGATCCCACTGGAAGGGAGCAAGAGTGCCAGCAACAAGTCTTCACTGCAGAAGAAGAGAATAACTTTGGTAGACACCTGGCCAGACATTTGCTCCACAATGACATCAAGAGAAATATCAGCCTGAACACAAGACCCAATGCATAACAGACGGCTTTCAAAGGAAAAAAAAAAAGTCTCTAACCCCTTCCTACCTAAAAATAAACAAGGACATAAATATAGCTATAGAGATACAAAATTATAATTTCTCAAGGAATGTTCATTGCATTTTACCATGACAAACCAGATTTGCTACGTATTGGTATACAAATGGGCAGAAACTGAAACCCAGGCCAGCCTAAGAGTCAACATTCCCACCATTTACAAAGTGTCTGGTGTGCCTCCTTATAGGAGAACACTGGTGGGGAGAAAAACAAAAGGGAAAATGAATGTGTATTTGGAGAGGCCTCACTGCAACACTGGGACATACAGAGAAGCCCAGAGCCCCCAGTATGTCTGTGTCCACATAGGTGACCTAGGATAAACCATTCAAGTTCCCTTGTGCCTCACCTGCCCAAAGGGAAAGACAATCTCTACCTCTCCTTCCACAATATCCCAAGCAGAGTGTAAGATCATGTAATAACAGCTGTGGAACAAAATCCATAAAATATCTAAAATCCTCCTAAGTATTTTGGGACAGGGCATGGGACTATTACATGGTCCTCTTCCCAGCTAGATGGGGATTCCTGCAGCTCTCTGCCACTGTAGTTGAGATGCTTCTGGAAACCTCCTCATCAATCATTCTAGCATTTCCACTTTCACTTCCCCGAGAGTCATGCTCAACTCCATTGCTCAGAGTCAACATGTGAGCAAACCCCTTAACCTCTCTGGACCTCCATAACCACACCTGTTCCCTGGGTACTGGCAACACTGTGGAGGCTTAAGTAGGGGGCAGGGCCATGGGTCCCCGGAAGGTCCTTCTTCTGAGATCCAAGCTCCGATTCTCAAGTAGATTCAGTGGTGTCAAAGAGACCCGTTGGGCCACCGTGCGGATCCCATCCTCCCCCTCCATGAGTCTTAAAGCAGGCTGACCATGTGGGAGGTGCGGATATTAGCGGGAGCCCCACGCCAATGTTACTGCAAAGTAACAGCAGAGTACCACGCGATCAGTCTTTAATGTCAGCCCTAACCTTCCTAAATGGGTTTGTAATGAGAAACCCTTGTTTGTCACAGAGAAGGTATGATTGATGCGGCCTAGGAGTGAAATGAAGCCACAGTGACCATCTCAATAACATGAACAGCTGCCAAATATTCATTTAGCAGAATGAGTTTAGAAAACTTTGAGCAGATTGCTTTCACAAGGCTGCCTTCAACAAAAGGAAACATAATTAACGAGCTAATATCAGCATGTGTCTGGCTAAGCTAATGAATATCAAATTACACAGAAACCTGTATAAATCATCATTACCCTGAATTTTAATTGAACTTGCAATTAAACATGACAAATTTTATATACACTAAACCTTTAATTTATACTTTCAAATAAGGAATAATTTATCATTTTTAGTATTTCATAGTTAATTTCCCAATATGTGCACTTCTAATTAACAAGGACAGACAGGCATTTAAAAAAACATACACACTCTCTCTCTCCTATGGCTCCGTTCATAACAATAATTTTCCCTTTTGTATACATTAGAAACTATGTCCAGGAGTTTGAATGCCAAAAGGCCTACTGGCATATTCAAGGAAAGATCTTACAGCCAGAGAATGAGAGGGATGGTTTCCCCTTTTGTTCTCCTGTCTCTCCTGCAATGATAGAGATCAAAGGGGCAAGACACATTAATGCAACCTGGCCAGCATCTCAGTTACCTGCTCAACCTGGCCCCCAAACTCCGGTCATGTTCAGAACCCAGGGCCTCCTGTGCTGGATGAGCAAACCATCTTGTGCTGCAAAACAGCACCACCTTAGAAATAAAGCACCTTGCTCCAGCGTCAACGCCAGGCCTATTTGTTTACCTGGCCAGCGGTAATGAGCTCACTCTGTGGATGGATTTGTATTTTATTATTATAATTACGCCACCATTATAAACATACCTCGAGCAACCTCAGCATAAAAGGTAGGGAATGCTATTAAAACATACATATAAACGCACAGGGAAACAAGACAGGATTGTAAAAGGGCTGCAACAGAAACTAATTGGGTTTGCTTTTCTCAGTAATCCCAACCCATTAATATGGTAAGCAGTGTGGTCTAGGGAGCTGCATGCTGGGAACCAGGAGATGACAGTTCTATACCTGGTTAGGCCTCTAATTGGCTGTGTGACCACAAGCAAGATGCTTCACCTCTCTGTGCCGCGGTGTGCTCAGGGGCAAAACAAAGATAATGAAGACAACTGTGACTCCTTTAAACATGTGAAAATAATTTGAAAAAGAAAACACTATAAAATGTAATAGCATCATTTTGTAGCTATGGAGAAGACAAACTAAAGAAGCAGAAAACAGCCAACGAGGCTCATGCACGCATATTTTTTAATGCAATGATCATATTAAATATTGGCAATTTAATTCCTATTTCTCATTTGATATGTGAAAGAGTCTAGACAGATATTATCATCACCATTTGAAAGATGAGAAAACAGTCATGGAGAGGTCCACTCTGCGAGGCAGAGGCGGGGAGCAGGGATGAGAGTGGGGACTCAGGGCATCTCGGATGAGGCTCTTCTGACCTCACCATGCTTCCTTTCTGCACACTCCCTTAGGAAGACTCACACCCTTATCCTGAGAGGACTGACAGCTCAGCAGAGTATCTTAAGTCTGGAGAGGAAATAGGCACCACTTCCCAAGAGCAAACTTGGAGAAGGCATGAAGTCAACAGCGTGGATACTATCTATGCATGGCCAAGAAAGTAAGGACATACATCAGCCAGATGAGTGAGGACAGAGGACATGAGAGAGATATGAAGAGAGAAAGAGTGAGCTGGTTGTAAGGGCCACTCTAAACACCCATCCCTTCCACTGTAAATCGAAAGGCTCCAGAAATTAGATTGAATCAAAAGAAGCTGGGGCTGGGAGTCAGTTAAAGGAAATGAGAAGAGTCTTTTTGAAAAATTAATTACTACTTCATTTCAATTGCAAATTCTCATTTTTGTTTCTAGAGGTCCCCTGACCAAAGAAAACAGAGCAGAAAAGAGGCAGGAGAGAGGTGGGAGGTTTAATGCATTTACTAGAACACAGTGCTTGCCCCTACCCACGAAGCAAAGGGACAAATATTTTCACACATTATCAGATAGCTGAGTAAAACAGCCTCTACCAGAATTTACAACTTGTGAAATCGTGCCTGTCCCTATTTTCTCATTACACTGGATGCAGGCTGCAGATAGAGAGTGCACTTTCTGTTTCCTCTTTTCCCTCCCGCTCCCCTCCTTCCACTGTCTCACTACTTCCTAGTTAAACCTTGTCTCAAGTTATCAACACTCTCTGGAGAGATAAGGCTCCTCTCACTTACAAGCTGTCACTAATAATCGAACTTTCAAGACTCCATCTCTAAGAGAGACTCCCTGAGCCACGCAGGTCACGAGAATTAACTGCCACCAGTCCTTGCAGAAAACTCGGCTCATCAATCTATAGCTTTCTCGTCATAATTAGAATAACAGCTTCGAAAATTTGGGCTGATGTTGACTTGGTCTCAGGCCGCAAAGAGCGCTGATTAAAATCTTGGTGTGAAAGTTAATGGTAAGTGCTGGTGGCGTTGCCGTGGAGACAGGGACAAACAATTCCCTCGCTGTGACATTTTCAATGTCCTGGAGAAGAAAAACTGTCCTCTTTAGTGTGGCAGCGTATGAAGCTTATTTATGGCTACAGGGCTTGGTGGATTGATGACTGTCGTAACATACTGTCAAATCCTTTACTGACACATTCATTTTTTTGGAGCCCCTGGTGCAGCAGAAATAAAATAAAATAATAAAAACAAAACCAGAGGGAAAATTCTCCAGCAAACCACAGACGGCCACCAGCGGACCTTCCTCTCACTAGAGGACCTCGGATTTAATAGACAAAAAGACTTTGTACTTCTTGGCTCCGTGGCCAAGGAGAAGAAATAGACATAATCGGAAACTGCTGAATAAGGGGAGAGCAGTAGCGCAGCGGGCACGTCAGCCCAGGAAGGTTTGTTATCAAAGTAAGCTATCTGTAAATATCAAAGATTGGTAACTGTGAATAAGTCTCCCCCGCTCTTCTTCTCTTAGAGGATAATAGCTTAGAAATCTAAGGAAGGTTTTGGAAAATTCTCCCAGCCAATGGGACAAACTAGTCCAGCTCCCGTCATCATTACAGAGCCTGCCAGCCACGACCATCACTTCCATGTTCAATAGAGTGACATTAGTCTCTGAAATCTATGGATAGCTTCACAGTCTATGGAACCTGTTCACATTTGCCATCTGCTTTGGTTTTCGTTACACTGCAAAGCAAGCATCTTCATCCCCGTTTCACTGATGAGAAAGCTGAGGCTCAGTGAGTGCGCCATTCCCCAAGAGACAAAACTAGTTCCCCGGCTGAGCAGGGACCCCCAACCTGAATCTTTAGTTGTCACCAAGTGTAACCAGTCACTCTTTCAGACCAGAAACCACAGCCCCCACACGATCTGAACTGGTTTAAGGCGAGGTCTGTGAAAAGCTCCCGGGTCTCTCCCCAGAGTGGCTATATTTCGGCAGCAGATAAAGGGACTCTCGGTGACCGCATCTAGTCCATAAACACTGCTCCAGGCTGTGCCATTTTTCTAGTTCCTTTCATTCAAGGATCCTAGTCATCATCATTATTGTTGTTGTTATTAATAATGATAATGAAATAAACTATGCAAATGTGGGGAATGGCTTTAGCCCTAAAATGCAGGCAGTAATGTGGTAATTTATCCAATAATGGAATCGCAAAGTGATTTTATTTGCTTTTATGGCTCCTTTCTTTCAGAGGAGCTGGGCATCAATAATGGCGGTAGTAATGAAATCAACTATGCAAATGTGGAAATCGTTTTTACCCTAATGTACCAATTTAGCTGGCGAAGGAAATTCAACATGGTCTGCTGTGCTTCCCGACATGGAGAGCCAGGCCTCGGATGCTGACCTCTGCTCAGTTTCCCAGATGTCATCATTGGTTTCCTAAGAGCATGGCCTTGGACCACCACCACCACTCTGGTGAAAGATTTAGGAAACACCCTTACCGATTTAAACATAAAGAGGAACTTCAACATGGGAGCAAGATGTATTCAATAGAATTCATTTTCTAGGCAGAAGCCCCACAAAAGGGCCCCATGACAGGCAGGGGCTACCTGGGCCACCAGCTGGAGCAGATCTTCTTTGGACCCAGCCATTTCAGTACAGCTGTAGAAGGCTTTCGGTGGGATAGATGCCCCTGCCAGAGTCTGCCTTTTATCTGCCTCCAATCTGGATTCAGTGGGGGGCACGTCTCTGGCTGGATGGTGGGACCTCTGCATAAGCCCAGGGAACACCAAAGGAGACCATGAGTATAGCATTCCCAACAGCCACTCACCTCTTCTAAGCCCAAGGTATTCACCTGTCACTTCTCTCCAGGATCCGTAATACTGGCCGCCATGATAGGGAGGATAGGGTCAGAGAGGGAACAGGACACAAGTAAAACCTGGAAGGCCAGGAACTTGGAACAGATCTCCATTTAGCACTTAGCATGAGTTACAACTTAGAAAAACCTGTGAGACCCCTGAAGCTGGAGACCTCATTTTCCTTTATGTCTCCAGAGCTTGGCCCAGTAAGTGTTCAATAGATGTTGAATAAATACAGGAATGAAGGAATAAACAACAAAGAAAAGTGAACAAAGTCGGGGCACCTGGGTGGCTCAGTTGCTTCAGCTACTGCCTTCAGCTCGGGTCATGATCCTGGAGTCCCAGGATCGAGTCCCACGTCGGGTTCCCTGCTCAGCAGGGAGTCTGCTTCTCTCACTGACCCTCCCCCTCCCATGTGCTCTCTCTCTCTCTCATTCTCTCTCAAATAAATAAAATCTTAAAAAAAAAAAAAGGAAAAGTGAACAAAGTAGACTTCAGTGAAAGGGAACTCCAGTTGTATACATTCAGGTACTCAAAAGTAAAGAACATGCCCGTGCAATCCTGCCCTTAGATCCAAGTAACCAGAGCCCTTAACCGAGGCTCAACTCTTTAGAGGGTCCCACTCTGACCCCCTCCATCAGCCCCCCATCCCATGACATAGGGAATCCATGGGCCAAGGTATGTCCAGCCTGCAGCTTATTCCCCAATTACTAGACCATGTTACAGGCATCCAGGATCCCCAAATTGCCTTTTCAAACAGTCCTGAGCTTCTCTAAGGGATTGAAAGATCTTCTTCTCTGGGTCCTACCCCCCAACATCTACCAGGACCATACCCCTAAGTTCCAAGGGTAGACAAACGGCAGCTGCCAGTGGGTGGAACTTGGACGGGCAAGCTGGACATCTGCATACATATACGCAGAGGCCTCTCGTGGAGGAGAATGGAGTCAGGGGTGGAAAGACAGGGAAGGGAGCATCAGGCAAGGGCCTTCATTTGTCCTCTCACCCAGAGCCCCACAAATGTCAGGGGTAGACTTGTATATAGATATTCATGTCCATCCTCCAGTTTAATTTGTTTGCTGTCAGTTTGAGCCCAAACCCTGGGGCTGGTGAGGGATACCTGCAGTATGAGAAAACACAATTACCTTCTCACTCTGGGATGGGCTGAGGACTTGCGGAGGGAAGAAAAGGACCACATGAAAAACCTCGGGTTCCGAACAGATTGTCAATATTTAAATAAATAAATCAAAAGGAAACCCTGGCTGTCAGTTCTAATTAATTCATGGCAATCAGCTCTCTTGTTCTATTAGTTACCATTACAGCAACACACTCTTGAACAAAATACCAGAAGCTTTCATTAGAATCATTAACATAATTTGATAACTGATGGTATTTGATTTCTGACTTTTGCACTTTGACTTGAAGCTTGGTGCAAGATGTGATCTCATTGATTGGCTGGTGTTTTGTTTTGTTTTTTTCTCTTCTCACACCCACCACCCCAACCACGAACACTTCACATGACATTTCTTTGTTAACTGTAATTAATGTTCACATTTGTCACAAGTTGTATTATTTGGAAAAGCAGTCGTGATGATAAAAGATGTGACAGAGACACACACATGTCTTCTTATCCAAAATGGCTTTATCCTAATTTAGGTTTGGGGGAAAAATAAATGAAATAAGTCAAGCATGTATTTGTTTTCACAGTCAGGATGGATTGTTTAAAGTGATGCCTCTTGGAGAAACAACGCAATTAGCTTTCTCAAAAAAAAAAAAAAAAAAAGTGCCATTAAGGCATGAGTGAAATCTAAAAGAGACAAGAAAATTTGCATTGAGGGTGAACAAGCCAGATTGTAAATCTGTCTCACTTCCATTGACCACAGGTGCTAGAGAAGAGAGGCTGTACCCAGACCACTGGGGTTCAAGGTGACTCATACAGAGGTAGAAACAACCTCTCTCTCTTGCTCTCTATTTCCCTCCCTACCTCCCTCTCTCCCACTCTCCCTTTCTGCTTCTTTTTCTATCTTTGTCTCCTGCCCTCTCACTCTTTTTCTCATTATCTTGAATTTTCTGCAGTTGACCAATGGGAAAAATAACCTAGGCTCTATGTAAGGAATCAAATAAATATTCCTAGCCAAGGACTATCTTTTTGGCTTGAAAGGCAGGCACCAGATATGGGGGAATCTCTGGACAAACATGCTTATCAAGCAGGTACTTTCTCATTCAGCCGACAGGACAAACAAGATCTTTTGTGGTGGACCTTTATGATCTCCATGGGCACAAGGTAGGCAGGCAACAGTGTTCTGTTTTTAAAAAGAAAACATTGGGGGCAGGGGGGGTGGCAGGCAGCAGAGAAACATGTTCCAAGAAACCCAAATGCCCATTAAGACTGAGAGTTGGAGGGGAGCTGCAGGGAGGTCCACCTGGCCTGACAGGAACGTTCACTGTGGGTCCAAGAAGTGCCATCTGTGTGCACGCACCACCCCAGAAGTCTGCTGCCCGCAAAGCATGCGCTGTGCTCGCAGAGCTGAAAGTGGACCAAATCAATCTCGCCTTGCCTTCCCTTCCCCCAATCCAGTCTCAAAGGGGTTTCCTCCATCACATACTAATGGTCTGCAATTTATTTTAAAGAGGCTATTTTGATCCTCAAGAAGTACTTAGGGGAGCCGGGAACCATAAACACCTCCTTTTTAAAAAATTTGTTTCCTTTTTCCCAGCCTGTAATTTAACTCTGACTGGCACCATTCAAATCAAGCGTTCCAAGCACAGACCCCCATCAAGTCAGCTCCAACTTGGAGCACATTTTTACGACCAAGTTAGAAATCCCTTAAAACAAGGTTTTCAGAGGGAAACGTTTGACAGACTTAACTCTTGTGGTGCAAATATGCCACAATGACATGGCAATTAGTTATTCAAAATACGGGAAGGGATTACAAGCTTTTTCAAGTCGCTTCATAAATATGTCCTCTTCTGGTATACAATCAGTAATTATACCATTCTTACTCAACTGTAAACTTCCTGGGTATGATTTATATCTCATTGAAATCAACACAAAAGTATTTGTTTTCTCAAAGGAAGGACCCTGGCTCTAATCTCCAAGGCTCACACACATCAAAGCCCAAGAACTACTGTTCTGCCTTACCAATGTAAATAAAATCATACACAAATGTTTATGCAAATTAATAGAGAGAGGTCTGTCAAGAAACATTAATCTTCTGGGCCTGAGGTAGATTTATATAGTGCTCCCCTAGGAACATTCCTTCAAGGGAGCAGAGTCAACTATGTCCCACTGAAGAGGAAGAGGAAACTAAGGCAGTTCTCCTGGACCCTGTCCTTGTCCCTGCAGAACTAGGACCTCGGGGATATCACAAGACTGAGCTGAAATGGGCCCCAAAGCCATGGATGGATGAAGCATCCACCCTTGTCTACCCCACCACAAAATCCAAGAGGATACAGTAGTTGGCCTCCATTAGAAAAGAAATGAAGAGAAGAGATAAGACCTCTTTGGCGGAATGGATGCCCTTAGCTGTTAACCCCAAGGCCCTGACTCTGGCCTTGCATGGAACAGCCACCCTTTAACTGCCTGTGAGCACAAAAGATGGGGTTACATTGCAGCTCAAGAAATAAGACGAGCTACAAGAAAATCTTCCTCCTAACACTAGCACATCTGCGCAATTTTAGTCTTTGTCTTTACACAGCACACTGGGACATACTCCGTCCCGGAACTCAACATATTACACAGAAATGATCAGTTTCAATGTCTGCTTTCTTCACTGGACTACAAACATCTTCATGGCTAGACCTATTCTAGCATACCTGGTAAGAAATGTTTACCATTAGATCTGTACCAGAAGATTCTGAACCACATTTGGTAGAAGCGACCTTATTGGAAAAGCAAGCACCAATTTGTTTGAGGGGCTTGGAGTGCTAGAATTATTGGCCTACAGCCAAAAATCTGGCCTCCCTCAAAATTCTTCTCTGCATTGAGTATTTTATTCCACGTGAGAGCTCAAAGTCCCCCACATCTGAACCAGACCAAGGCCCAAGCTGCAGGAGGGCACACCACCACCATCCTATCCACCTCTGTGTAACCAATACTCAGCACAGTGCCAGGCGCAGAGTATGTGCTTATAAATTTTTTCTGCGAGGAAAGACGTATAGGTAGATTACTTTAGGGATTCTGAAATAGCAGTGTTTCCAAAGATCTTTTTACTATCTGATCTCCTATACTGTCCCCAGATCCTGCCACAATAGCACTTCAAGGTGAAGGCCCTGGACCAGCAGGTCCCTATTTAAGATAGAAATGTGAGCAGGCCAAGCCTAGAAGTAAATTGCACCCTAAAGTTATCTATGAATTATTCTGTAACTTGGAATATATTTCTTTACAGAAGCAGATTTATATAGCATGGTCGGGCCTCAGAGTGACCCATAAAGCCTTTTATCTTGGACATTTTTCAACTTTCAGACTCTTTAAAACCTCAACTTCTTTTTTTCTTGTTTTGGGGAATTCCCCATATGTGAAGCCTTGGGGTGGGTAGTGGCCGCACCTAAATCCCAGTTGAAGCCAACAAGTCCTTATCTGCCCCTCCCTACCTCTCTGGCAGCCCAAGCATTGGCAAATCCCGAAGCTCCGTCCTCAGACTTAGAATCAGGAACAAATAAGCAAAAACACAGGGTGATGACAATTCATTTGTGACGGAGCTGTGTCATGCAAGGAGGGAAAGGTTCTTGCCTCCAGAAGGTTGTCTTGTGTCCTCCTTTTGTAACTTCTAGACCATCACCAGGTTCTCCAGCCCACAGTCCATATCAAGAACCTGCTAACAAATCCCCCTATCCCCTTTTATTAGATTGAAAGAGCAAGAGGCAATATTTTTTGTTTTGTTTTCAACCAAGAGTCTTTGCTGATACCCAAAAGACCAAGATTCAAGGCTCCATTTGCCTTGAAAAGTTGTAGGAAAAAGTGATCTAGCAGAACTAGATCATAAATCCCACAAGTCATAAAGAGGTTCTGCTTTTCCTTGAGTATGAGTGCTTGCAGATAGACCATTTTGATCAGAAGCAGATGGTCCAACCTGAGACGATCCATTATTCTGGTCCAAACAACCTATGTGATGACTGACACATTTCTTAGTCACTTTAGCCTCAGTTTCTCCAGCTCTAAAGTGAGAGGTATGATCAGAAGATCCCTCAAGTTGCTTATAGCTCAAGCATATTATAAATCCGAAGTCTGGTAAAGGTGAGGAAGAAATACCATGGGGCTAGGAGACATTCTCCAGGCTCTTTGTCAACTCAGAAATTTCTAAGCACCCCTAGTCCTCTCCCAGCTCTCCCCAAACATCCAAAGAACAAGTGTGAGCATTAGTCCCCCACTTCTGCAAGGCTGTTGACCCTACACCATGATCTTGATTAGAAAACGGAAGGCAGGAACCCTGTAATGTTAAAGGCCTAATTAACTCTGTCATTAAATCAAACTCTTCAACTTAACCTTTGGGTCTTAGGGAAGGAATTGTTGATAGAAAATTCTGCTACTCATTGGAGAGCCATTACCCATTCTAAGAGGCATATTTAAACTTATGATTGCCCCAAACACATAGCTAGATATTCTTATTATACATGGGGGGAGAATGGCCACTGGTTCAGAGCAAGGCTAGGTGTCTGCTAATGTTGAATACATTTCAGCTTTTCTATGGTAAGACCTTAATTTCAGAGATTTATAACCAGCGTAAATCTGCCCTGAACAGAAGCCTGACACAAAATTACTTTGCCCAGTAGCAATTTTTTAAAGTTTTGGACTAAGTGCCTTTTATTCAACTTTACAACCAAAAAAATGAAACAAAGCAAAGCACCATAAGAACTACCTTTAGGCTACAAACATTCAAACACACACACACACACACACACACGTGTGCAGGCATGCACACAAATGCATGCTTTCAGAGTTTGCACTGTTTTCTCTAGGCTTCTTGTGGAATAGAGGCCATGCCTCAGTGCAGGTCCCAAAAAGGGGAGAAGAGGGGTGGAAAAGTGTGCAGTGAGAAGACTGATCTCAGAAACCTGCAGCCCGGCCTGATTTCCATAACAGATGGGCTCAGGCCTTGATGTGAAATCATCACCCACATATAATGTCCCAGTAGTCACAGTCACTTTGCTCAGTAAAGGAACTCGTTTGGGGGCACATTGTCAATACTTAAAGAGGACTCAGCCAGGAGGACGCCATGAGCCCACAGGTCCCTTAATCCATGCCAGGGATGACCTGAACATCTAAGTGTTTCAGACACAACAGCCAGTGAAGAGGGGGAAATCACAATTAAAATAAAAAGCAGGGACACCTGGGTGGCTCAGTCGTTAAGCGTCTGCCTTCGGCTCAGGTCATGATCCAAGGGTCCTGGGATCGAGCCCCGCATTGGGCTCCCTGCTCCACGGGAAGCCTGCTTCTCCCTCTCCCTCTGCCACTCCCCCTGCTTGTGCTCTCTCTGTCAAATAAATAAATAAAATCTTAAAAAAAAAAAGAAAGAAAAGCAACTTTCAGGTCATCAATAAACAACTGAGTGCGCGAGGCACCGCTCTAAGTGCATTACACAGACTAACTCACATAGTCATCATCATAAACCCACAAGGTAGCTACTACTGTTCTCCTTCAGATGGAAAAACATAAGCAGGTTAAATAAATTACCCCAAATCATACAGCTAGTAGGTGATGGAGCCAGAAGTGGAATCCTGGCAGCTCCCAAGTTCATGTTGTACTCATTAATGCCAAAGTACTCTCTTCAAATAGTGCTGTCATTATTTCATGCCAGTACCCATGAATTATGGTAAGAATGATAACCTTAATAGTAATAATGGCTGGTATTGATGTCAAATGTATTATGTCATGTGCTTTACATATGCTTTATATCCATTAGCTCGATCTTCACAACATTCCTATGAGGGTGGTACTTTTATCATCCCCTCACTATACAGATGAGAAAACTGAAATGCAGAGGTTATGGGAATTGCCCAAGGTCACAAAGTTATTAAAGAGGGGACTGGAACTCACACCACATCTGCCTAACTCCAAAACCAATCCTCTACCCGTTTCACAATACTCACATCTCAAATAATCTCTATGACTTTTTAGCAGAGTGCGCGCAGGGCCATCATGCTAGGAATTTCCTATTCTAACTCCTCTCCCGTGTTCTGAACACAGACCCAGTATTTCAGAAAGGCTTTGTGCTCCCCTCTATGTGTCATTCTAAAACCCACTCAATTCCTTTGTGCAATGTGCTCTTCCTCACTGGGGCTTTCCTAAGCATGCCTTAGCTATTCCAATAGTGTGCCACACTTGACATTACTCTTTCTATCATCTATCTCAGGTTTCCATTCCCCCTTATCATTGCCAAAGTCCCAGGAGGTATAGGAGCCCGTAGCAGAATAGAATCAAGCAGTCTGGCTGGAATTCCAACTCTGATACCAGCCAGCTACATGCCCTTGGGCAAGTTAGTTCTCTGGACCTCAATTTCTGCATCTGCAAAATGGGCATACTATGAATACCTGCTTCACAGGGTTCTGTGAAGATTTAAGAAGATGATATATGTAAAGGACTTAAGAGAGCACCCAGCACATACTTAGGATTCAATCAATATTTGGGTTGTTGTTTTTTTTTTTAAGATTTTGTTTATTTATTTGGGGGAGAGAGAGAGAGAAAGAAAGAAAGCATGAGCAGGGGTAGGGAGCGAGCAGAGGAGAGGGAGAAGCAGACCCCCACGCTGAGCAGGGAGCCCAATGTGGGGCTCCATCCCAGGACCCTGGGACCATGACCTAAGCCAAAGGCAGATGCTTAACCACCCCAATCAATATTTGTTTTTGTTGATGGCAGTATTTTTGGAAATAGTTCAGGTCCTAGCTAACCTCTGCTTCCAGATATCCCCTGCTTGAATCCACCCAGCATCTGACAGTCAGATTCAGCTTAAAACACCACTTTCAGGGCACCTGGGTGGCTCAGTCAGTTAAGCCTCCAACTTGATTTTGGCTCAGGTCATGATCTCAAGGTTGTGAGATGAAGCCCCCCTCCCCATAGTGCTCCGCACTGGGCATGGAGCCTGTTTGGGATTTTCTCTCTCTTTCTAACTCCGCTTCTCCCCACTGGCACACTCTGTCTCCCCACTCCCGCCCCCCCGCCAACCTTAAAAAAAAAAAAACACTGTTTTCTTCATGTTGCTCATTGGTTCAAAAGCTGCCCATCACGCAGTGAATAAAGTCCAAATACTCACTATTGAAAGTTAGGTCACATCAATGGTGGTGGTGACGACAGGATTTCCCTGTAACTTTCAGGATAAAATTCAGTCTCCTCTGCAGGACTTTAAGGTCTTCTGAAAGCTGCCCCTTCCTCACTGAATTTCTATTGTTTCTCCAAACAAGACTCCTCATCAAGGCCAGGGAACAGCAGTCACTGTACCAATGAGTCTTGCCGCCCTCACCTCGTGACATTGCCTGCATCCTTCTCATGCCAGGTTGTCATTCCCACCTCTGTCTCTACACCTAAGTCCTACCAAAGCAGTGCTTCTTATGCCTTATTATGCATCAGAATCACTGGAGAAATGTTCAAACACACAGGTGCCTGGTAGGTCTGGGCCGAGGCACAGTCATCCTTGGTTTTGAACACTTCCCAGGTAATTCTGATATGGGCAGCCAAAAGGTTCACAGGTCCTCATGACACCTGGAAGCTCTGTCACTTCTGTATTCCAATTAATACTAAGTATTATTCTGCTATTTGACATTTCACGCAAGTGTGCCCTGCCTCCCCAAATAGACTGGAAGCCACCTGAGGGCACGAAATAAGGCTAACGCGTTGATAAATACCTGGGCCCATGTTGTATCCCCATAAGTAGTCATGCATGTTTTCGATGTGGATTTTAGTCTTGATGCGCTGGAGAACATAATTTCATGACAGATGGAGATGAATGACACATATTTTGGTATGGATCTCAGCGCCCAGCACCCACTGAGGGCTCAATAACTACCCCCATGGGAGAACGGGTGGCCAACAGGTGCTCAGTAGCTACGGGAAGGCTGTTGGCGCAACCAGGTCATCTCTAAGAAGCCAATGTCCATACTGTCCAACATGCACACTATATAAATAACACCAGTGACATAATTCCTACCACGTGAGTTCCGTTCAGTGAACCTTTCCTGAGAGCCAGTGACCAGGATACTGAAAAAAAAAATGGGCCACCTTGAGGTACAATGGCAGTGGTTCTTAATTTTTCTAACAGGCATCTGTGATGTCCAATCATAATCTGAAGGTCTATGCTGCTCCGTTCCTCCCCATCAGGGTTTTACCTTTCCATCAGCCACAGTTCTCCAAAGGGGGCTCTGAACCAAGGCAAAAGAGCAGTTTAGCCAGATGAGCTCCTTAAGCTTCCCTGAATCTTCAAAAACAGGCAGTGCTTTAAAGGTTAAGAAGTTATCAATGATCCCTTAGGCCCCTCAGAAGCAAACCAACCCAGGACCAGTGAGTAGGGCCATGGGATCAGTCTGATCCCTGAGCAGAAGCTTCCCTCCATGCTGGCCACGAGTGCCAGAGGCAGAACTTTAAGATGAGTATGTGATCCATTATCAGCTGCTATTACCATCCTACCATAGCTGAAAGAAAGAGGCTATTACACATAATACATAAAATAACATTTAGTAAGGAAATCTGGATAATTACTTAGTAAAAAGGACATTGAGCCAGGTTCTAAGCCATTGCCCCGAATTGGGAATGGCATTACTTATGTCTTAAGTTAAATTGAGTAAAACTTCCTAAGCACTCCCTTAAAGAACACCTGTAAGTAATGAGTTGGCCTATCTCATCCATCCTGCTTTGTGCCGCGGTCCTGAAGGGTAGACGGAGATTACAGGCCCCCTACAACCCACAGCTATCTGGCCTGAACCAGCTCAAGGGGACAAGCTCATCCAGGCCCATGTGGAATAAGGGTTCCCCTGGTGTGCACTGGAGTTGGCATAGACAGAAAAGCCAAAGAGTTCAATCGATAATGTGTTTTCTTTCCTTCGCTGCAATTGATGGACATCACAATGTATTCAAAATTAGAGTAGACAGAATATAATGAGTGAGTGCACTATATGGAATCAGAGATCATTACAGCTGATTGTATTCCGGTAATACTCACACTCACCAGAACCTACTGATCATCACCGTCACTGGAATTCCTTCCATGTATCTAGTGCAGATAAAGGGATCTCATCTACCCATGACTTTAAATATTGCCTACACACTGACAGACTCCTATATTTCTATTCCCAGGCCTGACTGCTTCCCAGAGTAGCCTCCCAATTCAGTTATCTTCCCAACATCGCCACTTGGATGGCTAAGAGGTACCTCAAATTTAACAAGTCCAGAACTTAACCCGTGATTAACCCAAACCTTTTCATTCATGCCAAGTGGCACCTCCATTCTTCCTACTGTTCCTCTGTGTCTCTCACATGGCCCTTCTCATCAGCAAATCCTTTCAACTCTTCCTTCTCAACACCCAGAATGTGACCATGCCTCGTCACCCTCATGGCAACCACCTTAATCCATACCAACCCAAACTATCAGGTTCGATAGCCGCAACTTCAGCTTCCCTGCTGGTTCCTCTGCACACCATTGCCACCGGGATCAGTGTGAGATTTAACTCAAGAAAAATCTGCTCAGTGCCTTTCAGGGGCTTCTCTTCTAATATGGAATAAAATCCCAAATCCTGGCCAGAGCCTACAAGGCCCTGCATGACCCAGCCTCTGGAACAGCCCCTGACTTCCCTGGTCACGCAGTCCCCTCACTTGCCCACCTCTCCACACAGGTGCCAGGCAAGCTGGGCCAGCACCCCCAAAGACCCACAGACCACTCACCCCTCACCTCCTCCAGGTCTCTGCTGAAACACCACCCATCAGAGAGACTTTCCCTGAGCTCCCGTTATGAAGCTCATTCGCCACCTCCTTGTCTATTCCCCTCACCACGCTCTCCTTGCCCTCCTCCCCCTTACCACTCCTTACATAGATGTGCACGGTTAGTGTGTCTCTCCAACACACCACACAGGACGATGTAAGCTGTGGGAGGGCACATTGATTCCTGGTTTTTTTTTTTTTTTTTTTTTCTGTTTTAGTCACTGCTCTTTGCCAACACCTAGAACAGAATAGGTGCTCTGTTGAAGATTTGTTGAAGGTATAAATGAAAATGCACAACATTAGCACTCACCAAATGTTAACTGCTCTTATGTTAAGAAGCTGTGCCTCAATTTGGGGTCAACTCCTGCCATGAAAGTCAGTATTCTTTCATTATGTGATTCTACCACTTAAAGTTAAGCAAGCACACTTGTACACTTTTATAGCATTTTATAGTTTGTAAAGCGCTTTCACATATAATTATCTTGATTTTAAATGCTACTCACCACGACTGCCCAAGTAGCTCAGACAGGGAAAACCAGTAAGAAGGTGCTAGCATCCAACCTAGGCCTCCTGTTCCTCGGCCCCATGTCCCTGCCTCACACCCCCTCTCCCTGCTTGGGTGAGACGTTGGCAGCACCAGGCGGGAAGGGGAGAGCAGGCTTCGCCCTCCAAGCGTTCACAGTGCTCAGCCTGCGCCAGGACATGAACAGGCACGTGCAGGGCTTAAGGATGACAAGTCAAACGTGCAAGTAAAATGCTCCCAGCAGTGGCATTTCTGGAGAAATAGGATATGCTGGTCCTCATCCGCAGAGGAACTGGTAGGAACTGACCGCTCAGCCCACATCCTCCTCCGCTGCCATGCATACCAACCCTTCTTAAGGTTCTGGAACAGAAGCTGAGAGGATACGAACAATTAAGATCAGAACAACAGCTGCACCCTGGCTGCTGCCCATGAGACTCAAAAGAGAGGGGGTTTTTGTTTGTTTTTGTAAAGGAACAAGGGCTGGCCCCACCCTAGACCAATTAAAACAGGAGTCAGTGGAGCCTGAACACTGGCATTTTGTTTCAAGCTCCTCCGGTGATTATAATGGCACTATTGATGCCAACCCGTGGTATAGGGCCTAACCACTGCAAAGGGCTTTCTCTTGACGTACCTCCTTTAATCATTCTAAAGGTCTTGGCCGTAGGTGGGGCAGGCATGAACACCCCCAAGTTAGAGGAAAAGAAACAGACTCAGACAGATGGACGGACTCACAGTCCCCTAGTTAGCTAATAAAAGATAAAACTGGGATGGAGCCTGGCTCAAGAAATGAGCAGTGAAGTCTGAGGCAAGGTCCCCCAAACTTAGAGAGCTTACAGATCACCTGGGGATCTTGTTCAAATGCTGATTCCGCTTCAGCAGATCTGGAGTGGAGCCCAAGAATCTGCATTTCTACCAAGCTCCCAAGAGCTGCGGCCGATCTATGGACCACACTTTTGGTAGCAAAGACCAAACAGACACACCTCAGTAGTGACTGAATGGAATCCGTGGATGTTTCTGCATGTGCGGAAGGCTAGGAGCCTTTCAACAGCTTCCCGACAGCTTTCTCAATTGGGTCCGGTCCTCTGCTACACCACGTTAGCTCTACACCAAACCAGCTGGCTCTCCCAGGCTCCACCTGTGTACACCAAGTCCGTCCTGTCACATTGTGGGAAGCATTCCGCAGACCCACTCGCCTTCACCACCAACACACACACACACACACACACACACACACACACACACACACACACACCCAAAACTACCAAGATCGAAACTACTTCACATGACTGGTGCGCAACTCTCCAAACAACCCCTTCTGTCCACTCAGAGAACACTGGGGTTAGATTCCCACAGCAGCAGCAAAGATGGCCCCTACCATCATTTGTCAGGTTGGACTCGATTATGCCCTGGCACCACTCCATTCCCCAATATTACCCCTTTATTATTCAGGGCAGGGTACACTATGCCTGAGGTCATTTTTAAATGTTTTGTGTGCCTTTTAAATATCAGCTGCCACATATATAGAGAGACTTCAAATGACTGCCTAAGATATTCCATTTTAGCCTTAAATCTTTAAATATACTTATGAATTTTTGACTTTAACAGATTGCCTAATGTCTCTTCCTTCATAATGGAAATAGATCCCAGGGAATCCTCATTAACTGTATCTCCTTGGGGCCCTCTCCTTGAGATGGCCTTACACTCAAGGTTCAGCCGCACAGTTGCTCACCGTGAGATGCACTTCGGTTTCTGGTCCCTGGACCTAAGCATGGACCTGGGCCAGTCTGCACCAAAGGACAAGGGAGCCATGTTTCTGCTTACCTGCGATAGGTTCTTCTCCCCCCAGCCTTTAAGCCACCACCAACTGGGACATCCTCCAAGTAGCTAAAGTCTAACTACCCTTCAGGTTCCAGTCTTGAAGCCTTGGTCTTCCCTGCCCAACACAGCCCTCCTTGCTGAACCTCTACAGCCCTCAGTTTGAACCATGCACTTTAGCAACTAATTAAACACAACCGTATCATAAAAACGTCTTGTCTCCCCAGCTGGGGAGGGTTTGGCCCATATCATATCCCCTCATGGGTCTGGTCTGACGCTGTGCACCTAACTGCTGATCGACCTCGAGAGCGGACAGTGCCTATGTCTGGTCCCAACACTCCACCACTACACATCCAGCTCTGGTTAAGCAAGTGATCGGTCTAAGAACGCCCTGGCACAACCACCAAACCTCACCATTCTCTGCTGCTGCCAAGTCCCTTCCCTCTTTACCTAAGAATGACTTCATACCTAAATTTGATCCAGGAAAAAAATATAGCAATCCAAATTCTTCCAGCACAAGATCACTGACACCACAAGCAAGCAAGGAGGGGCAACTCAACACTGTAATAACCTCTATTCAAAAAAAGAAAAGAATTCCTCCCAGGTATGCTCTACTGGCAAATCTTCCCGACCAAGGAAATAACTGAAGGGAAAGAATCTCTTTATTTTTTTTTTGTCCCCTAAAAGCTTGAAAAAGGAAAGATGAGTTCTAGTATTCCTAAGAGGAGTCTTAATTTCAGGTTTAAACCTAAGGAAATCTGGCTTATTGTATTTACCCCCCATACCGGCTTCTGAGATTACCTCACTTGCTAACATTTCACGTGCCTTACCAAGCTGGTCATTATGTTTCTCGAACCGAGGCTGATTTGGTCTCAGCCTCCACAGACCCCCGTCACGTGGGGATTTCGGTTTCATACCACTTAACACACATACTTCCCACCCTCTCTCAGAAAGTTCACATTCAGATACTTCCATTTATAATTACTGATCTTTATTCTACTGTCTAACTTTCTGTGCCACAGTTAGGAAAGATGAAAAGGAATTCCCAAACAAATGGGGAGTGAGGCATTTTCAAAAAAAAAAAAAAAAATTCTAAACCATACTGCTACAGAAAAAACCCATTTTTATCCTAACATTTACTTTTCTGCATCTCGTCTAAGTTCCCCTTAGTGTTTACTAAAATCTTGACAAGTGGACATTTCATTTTCTATCCCTCTACTGAGATCATATGAAATAGCCACCCCAAAATGAGCAGCATATGATATTACAAATACACGTATATTGATGACCCAGCTGCTATTTGTACATTTGAAGTATGACATCTTTACTCCTCTGTCATCAAGCAGAAGTAATTAAGAATAATCAAGTGGGTGTTAATTGGATATAATGAAACAATCTCCAGTCAGCCTGAGCCTACTATTTGCCTCCTACTAATAATTATGAACACTAAACACTCGTGCTAATCTCCTTCTTCTTACAGAAGCCAAACAGAGATACAGTATTTACTCAGCTAATGGCTTGTTTTGTCTGCAATTTAGTCTGTTTTAAAGCTAGGAAACTCATAATTTGCCAAGCTGTCACCAGCTGCTGGGCCCAGACCAGGGATGCAGGATTCTTAGTGACAACAGTTCAGGGCATGTCATCTGAAATGAGAGGACAGATATTAATTAAGCCTACCTCCAGTTGCAAATGTACCTGGACACATCAATGCCAAAAAAAAAAAATCAAAGTTCTAAGTCTGCATTAGTCAAAAGTACTTGTGGACGCTGCACTCATTATTGCCCAGGGCTTCATGAAACTGAAGAGTTTCCCCATGTAACCGTCAGGAGGTCTCTATTTTTCTCTTTAGAACTATCTCCAGAGGCCTCTGCCACTACAGAGCTGGGGACTGGCCTTTGATCATATTACTTCAGGAGCGTCTTGGCTGTCAGATGACTATTATACAGTAGTGAACTGAAAGTGTCTTATCGAGAGTGACCATTAGAAACATATTACTGGCCATTAAGCAGATGGTTAGATGTTTTTAAAGAGCTCTTACATAGTAATAGAATCCGAAGTCATTGACTATATTTATTACTCTCCCAAGAAAGTGGAAAAAATAAAAAGATTGAATGTTTGTTCCAGAGGTGGTTAATTTCATTCTCTCAGGATCACCAGGAGATCACATGTAGACTAAAACCTGGCAGCTGGTGATAGGATTTTAAAACAGGCTTCTGAACAAGCTGATTAATCAGAACTCAGGTGGGATTCCAAATCAAGATCCTTGCCTAGTAGAATCAGAATTATAAAGCAAAGATGCATCTAAACCGTATGTTAGCAAACTCTCCCTGTAAGGGGTCACAGAGTAAATATTTTAGACCTTACAGACCACAAAGCACATGTCACAACTACTCAGATCTGAAGTTATGGCATGGAAGTAGCCACAGATGATAGTAAATGATTTGGCATGGCTGTTTGACAATAAAACTTTATTTATAAATACAGAAGGCTGCAGGATTTGACCTATGGGTCATATTTTTGCCAACACCTGAGTTGGACCACACCGAAACCTGCTTTTCCACAAATACACACTTTTGTGTGAAGTTTTATCCACATTTGGGGATGGAACTATAATGAATAGGGGCCAACACCCTTCCACTCAGCAAGTATTGTTATAGGACTGGATTTATAAATAAATACTTACGTTATTCTGCTATTATTATATATTTATAATTATATATATACACATATAAAATGTTATGTATTACATAGGTTACAGATTATGTACGCATATTATATATAAATATATATACCTCTGTTTCCTTTGTTCATAACTTCAAATGCTGAGTTTTCTTAAAGATAAACCATCTTAATTATTTGGTAAACAAAATCTGTCCATTCCAGGTCCACTATCAAATAGGAGTATATAACTTACAACAAAGCTATACCTTGGATACTGCAAAATCTGAAAGGATTTTATTGAACTTTGAGGCAAAGTGGGAAGACACGATGACCTAGGGGGGTGAAGGACCCTAATGTTTTAATAACTAAATAACTGTGTTAGTTTTAGCTAAATAACTGTGAGACCTCAGACATATTATTTAACCCCTCTGAGCTTTGGTTGCCTCTGAAAAAATGAAGGAGTTATATCAGAGGATGGCTAGAGTCACCTCAAGCTTTCATATTCTCTGATCAGTGGACAGAAAATAGTTTAATTGGCTCACTTGATTACAGGATATTAATGAGGCCAAAGGAGCAAGTTAAATAACCATGCAAGGCTAGCTAGGTTTTAAATAGAGCAAAACACTGTCACACAGGTTATAACTCAGCTTGGTTGACTAACAGGGCATGGTTAGCTCAGTCCTCCTCAAATCACTAACACAGACAATCCGTGATAACAATAATTCAGAAATAGCTTTATATAACAGTATCATTAATATTTTTATAGAACTATGACTACTAGACTGGACAACCAGGTATTTCCTGCTTCTTTCCAGTGATGTGGTGAAGGACCATGTCTTTCTAGTGTGTCCTGGGCCAGTCTGTGGTCCTGCGGTGCATGACCTGAGTGCAGGGCACACCATGTGTAATTCACTATGTAAGTCTGACAAGAGCTGGACTCGTCTGTACATTGCTTAACAAGACAAATCCAGTGATCACATGCTTGGGTGTCAGGCAGTGCCAAATTACTGGGAAAGTTCCTAAATAATTATGCTCCATTTCTGTACTTATCTTATCCTGGACTGGTGGCCATTTGCAGAGGATGTCAACAAATAGATAGGGTCTCCTGGTTGCCACTTTCTGGTATGTAGGGGAGAACAAAGCTACAGCTTAGAGGAGGCAGGAAAACCAAATTAAACATAATATCACCATGGCTTTTTTTTCTTCTTCTTTTTCCAGGTCTATATTCTCCCCGTATTTCCCAGTTCACCTTGGAAAGTCCAACTACCCATCTTCCAGGTCTTAGATATATTTGCTCAGCTATTCAGCAAACATTTACTGAACAACTTCTGTGTGCCTGGTAGTATTCCAGGCACTTGGGAACCAGGGGTGACTAAGGTTTGGTCACTGCTCCAGTGGAGTTGATGAGTTTTTCTTGAAGAGCCATGTCCTAGGCATATGTGCTTATGCCATGTCTATGTTAAGTACCTAAAGTGTAGAAAAAAGTACATCTTATCTGAAATTCAACATTTTTTACCCACACTCAGTCCCAATTTATTAAACACCAAATATCCACCAAACAATCTGATAGCTTTGGAAGTGGAAAAAACAATAAGAACTGTCCCTGTCTTCCAAAAGCATACATCTTAGACAACTCTTCCATTGGATCCTTGAGGTTGGTGAAGAACCAAAGTTTTAGTATCAGTTCTATTTCCATAGGTTCTGTGAGGCTGACTCTAATCACATGGATGGCTACACCAAGAGCTTCTAACTGGGCCTACTTACACACACAGCAATAGTTACCCAACATCCTACACTTGAACTGAAAGGGTCCACAGGGACCTTCTAACATTTTACAGATGAAAAATCTGAGACTTGGAAAGGTGAAGTCACTTGTCCAAAGTCACACAACTAGTAGGTAAAATTAAGCCCTAAGAGGATCACGTCCAAAGCGGGCTTACTAGGCCTAGCTCCAAAGTTAGCCGGCACATTCACAAGATGGGGTCGCCAGGTACACAAACATCCCAGCTTCTGCAAGATCCGTCAATTGAAGAAATGGGAATAGGATGCTGTGGTAGCATTGCTGCATAAGGAAGTTTGGTGAGGCCCTAAGAGAGCTTGGGTAGACCTGATGTCCTCTCTAGATCTTCTGACCTCACAATTTCCATGACATTAAGTGTCCCTTCTGGCTCCTAAACTCTGCTGTACAAACATCACACCACTACTTTGGAAATCTAGATAGCCTACTAGAAAAAAGCAGACTGCACAGCTGGAAGTCATGCCATTACAGTCAGGCCCTGCATTATTCCTTTAAGCAGCCATGGTCAGGTTCATGTAATAATGGAATGAAGAAGCTTCCAACACTCCTGGCTCTAGGTCTAGACACAGACCTATGCATGATCTCTCATCCAAGTCCTATCAGCTTCTGACCTTCTTCTTGGTTCTCCACCTGCTGCCTTTCCTGGACCATAGCACTTGTCACCTGGTGCTGTGTCCCACGAAGACCTTGGATACAATTCCTATTATCTCGTCTCCAGCAGCCCTGAGAAAATGGCTCCTTGGATCCCACCTAGACCACAAGATCCCATCTCATCTTAAACCTCCCATGCATAGTACCGGGAATTTGTTCAAATTATCCACACTTCACACGATAACACCACCTCCCCCTCCCCACCCGCCGACACACACAGTCCTTCTAGTCACTAGCATAATGGTGGAGGGGAGCTTTCACCGAACTCTATGAAATTTTCCATTAATTCAACACCCACTTACCCAAATCTAAAAGCTCTTCAAATCCATTAATAAGCTTCAACAGTAGACATACAAATGCTTATACATGTCCTATAAACTAGGAAGAACCAGACTGTCAAGGTAGCCAAGAAAAAAAATAAAAATCCAAAACCAGCTTACGGAAGGTCAGAATTCCTCTAATTAACAACAAATGCCTCACAGTGAATAGCTTGACGAGGACAGGGCTCTGGACCACAATGAGATTTTTCTTTTATTTGGCGAGCAATGAAATCATTAAGGTAATAGATCACCCTTCCCGCTAACAGAATCTCTTTGTGTCATCTCCTTCCATGCGCATGCAAGCAGAAGACACACATCTATTGTCTCTTACTTCTGGAAGTTGTAAATGTAGGGAAATTGTCATAATTAAATTGAATATAATGGTTCTCCACTCCCCCTTTCATTCCCTCACTCCGTTCCTCAGCCATCTGACACGTACCTTGTAAATGTCAACACAAAAGTATGTTCTGAAGACCAATGGGCAGAAAGTTCTGATTACCAGCAAAAATCCATCATGTGATACCGAACAGTCACCCCTGCAGCGAGAGGAAATGATAATTGCTTTGCCGTGCAAGGTGGAGAAGCTGACCTCAAAGTGTCTCTGGTGGTATTAACGTGTAATGAAGATGGTGCAGACAAAGGCCACTGCTGAGCACACCAGGGACCCCATCAGCCATCCTCACCTCCGACATGTGTCGTGGAGGAACATAGGCAGCTCTAATGATAGTCTACTCTTCATGCTCCAACATCTTAACTCAGGGCCTACTTCATTCAACCCCAGTAGGGAACCAGGAACCTCTCACTGAGCCAAGGTGAACCCTAGAAAGTTCCCATCCAGCACTTAGGAGGGTTCACACCAGGAAGCCGAGCCCTTTGGGGAAAGAGGAAGGAACAGGGCAAGTGAGCTCTGCCCAGAGAGTGTCCGATGGGAGTGCTGCAAAGAAGGACGTGGAGTTTGATGTCATCAGCATGTAGCTTGCGAGGTCACAGAGAGAGCTCCTCCGAGCAACCTGCGTGCTGAGCCAGCAAGGGGAAGGAGGCGGCTTCCTGACCTGAGGAATTCTGCAGGAGGCCTTGCTGTCCACGGGTTGTCAGGGGCTGTCATTGGGCCACAAGGACTGTTTGGCCTTGAGCATTAGTTATGTTATGTAAATTACCCTTAATGAAAGTGCGGCCTTGGTCCATAAAAACTTAACAATGCATTTATCTTCATTTGAGCTCTCCCCAGCAGCCACCACCTCCCTTTACAGACCATATTAACTGGGCTTTCACTGCATGTCCCTGTCCTCCACAGCCCTCGTCAGGAGGGCCCCAGAAGAGGGAGAGGAGCTGGCTTACACTTAACAAGACAAACGTGCCATTGCGGAGGTGGCATCAGGTGGCCCAAGCGCACATACAGAACTGCGGAGCAGATGCAGCTGTGCCCATCCCTCCTCCTCCCCAGGCCCTCTTTGTGAACAGCGTTCAGATGGCTGCAACAGATGAAACTTAGAGCTGGATGTCACCTCTGATCCATCAGCAAGCATTTATTAAGTGCCTCCTGTGTACACAGCACACAACAAAGACATCTCTCTCTCCCTCTCCATGCAGGTAACAAGCAAGCAACAGTTTCTGACTCTGAGACACCCCATCTGAGATGCCCAAAGCAAAGTTCTAGGCGCTCTGCCCCTGCTGCTGTAGTTTCTACACCAATCACCACCTCTAAAGAAGGAATTTTTAAAAATTTTAAAAAGTCAGTCTGAAATCCTCAGCTGCAAGTTTTAATACAGTTTCCCAGAGTTGAAGAGAAAAAGAATTGGGATTATATAGGAATTGGGAGGACAGGAAGTTTGGGTCTGGCTTGCCTTGAAGGCAGTCTTCATAATTATTAAACATTTTAAAAGCAAAACACCTTACTGCTGCCTATAAGACCTTCCACGGACTGACGCTACCCAACTCCCAGTCTCAGCTCTGTCCCTGTCCTTCGCTCCCCAATGGCCACACAGGCCTCTTCCCGGTGCCTCATAACCACCAAACTCTGTCCAGTGAAGAACCTTTCACATGCTGTTCCCTCTGCCTGCAATGTTCTTCCCTCTCTCCTTTCCTAATTGGCTCTGCCTCCTTCAGCTCCCTGGGGAGAAATCCCTTCATCAGGGAAACCTTTCCAAAGCACCCTAAGTCAAATTAGGTCTCACCACAGCACCATATCCTTTTCCTCCCCAGGCTCTGCCCCAACTGTGATTGAACATCTGTTCTCAGTGACGCCACATGTGAATCTTTGATGACCCTCACCTCTCCTGGACCGTAAGCTCCATGAGGGCAGTGGCCATGTTTCCTTTTCCGGACCACCAAACCCTGAGCATCAAGCACACTGCGGGCAGCTAAAGCAACTACTGAACACACATGCATAAATACATACATACATATTGCTCACTTCCTCTCCAGGACGATGGGGAAAATACCAAGAAAAGAACTATGCTCACATTCACTGGACGGGAAGAAGAATTCAGAGACCCTAACAGTGACTGAACATTAGAAACGGCTGCCAGGAGAAGCCAGGTAGACTTTAGGTGAGAACACCCTCAAGAACAGATCACCCCTTCCAAACAGGACAGCAGGCAAATGGGTGAGCTGACCTTCCACACACCCTGCCATCTCCGGGTTTTCTGTCCTGGCCGCCTGACTGTTGAGCATGGCAGCTGCATCTCATCGCCTGGTCTGGAAGCGTTTCTACTCCAAGTTCAAGTTCAACCTTTAGCCCCACTCTTTGTTGTGCTACTTGGCTCCCAGGAAGAAGATGGGTTTTGTTTTGTTTTCCAGGCAGCAAAATACAGAAAATAACTATAATAAAGCACCAGGCTGGCAAAGACTGGTTTCCTCAAAGTCAAGGGCCAAATGAGTTGGTTGCCCTGCCCCAAAGTCTAGGAGAGGAAAGGGTATAATCCCTCAATGAAGGGATGTACTTGCAATATTCCTCTCTCTCACCTAGATATCGAAGGAGTGGCATTGAATTAGTTGGCCACAAGTTCCTGGAAAAGGAGGTTATCCCAATTTGTTCACCTCACAAAGGAATTGTGTGAATCCTATTTGACCCCTGTTTTTCCAATCTAGGGTATGAATTTAGCTAGCTTTGAAAATGTTTTAGGGCTTCCACAGAAATTTGTAAAATGTCAGCGTGAAGATTTTAATTGAGTTATTAGCAATATCTCTTCTTTGAATGACCTTTTAGTACTCCTTATAACATATCACCTCCTTTTACTACCTTCTGGCTGACAGTTTCTAATATATTCCTTCTTCCTAGATGATATCATCTGTCCTTGGGTGGAATTAACTAAAGCACTCTACATTCAGAAGCTGACATTAATCCATAGCCCCAGATTTGTAACAGCTGCTGGTATAAACACTATTTCCATACATTGGGTTTTAACAATGACTGGAAGAAAAGCATAGTATTCACTGGACACTGAAGACATGCACACAAATGAATCAGGGTGACAAACAATGATTTTTTTTGTTTTAATTTTAATTGGCTTAAACAGTATACGTGCTGCACAAACCTAAAGGAATATTTCTAAGTTCATGGAAATTTTGTATTTCTCTTAAGAATCACATGTGTAGAAGCAGCTAATCAAAAGAGGACATTATAAGGATGAATGGCAAACAAGTTGTTTGTTCAAGTAACTTTCTGATACTCAATAAAGGAAATGCAGAAAATACCGTCCCATATTCTTCATAACCCAGACATTTTGCATCATTCCAAGAAATGGAAAAAGTAAATCAACATGGCATGTGGATACAAAAAGCTACATTCAGAGTTGAGAATCACCAAACAGGGAAAAGATAAATAAAGCCCATCCCCCCAAAATTCCTAACTCCAGTGGTTTCTCTTAACAACCTCAAGGCACCCAAACCCCATGGCCTCATGTGAAAATGACCAGCAGAAGAGCAGGAGGCCCCAGATGTCCTCTGACTCCTCCCGGTCTCCGCCCACAGACTT
Source organism: Halichoerus grypus (assembly GCF_964656455.1). Taxonomy (NCBI): domain Eukaryota; kingdom Metazoa; phylum Chordata; class Mammalia; order Carnivora; family Phocidae; genus Halichoerus; species Halichoerus grypus. The sequence continues at coordinate 50,206,696 of NC_135718.1, forward strand.
TATATTCTATGGGAAACAGGCATGTATATATCAGCGCAGCCACGAGCACTGACATCTACGGGGACCTCACCGGCATTTTCTATCAGCTCAACCGTGTTATTTAGAATCTGAGGCAGTAATGACCATCGTGAATGCCAGACTGCTGATGCAGGTCCCAGGGCTCGAGGTGGCTGATAATTAAAGTGTTGCTACCCTCTCCGTGTGGTGAGAACCCAGTGGTGGGAAGACGAAATTTCCAAGGGCAAAAGAATCTGCAAGCACAGCTAGCAGAAGCAAGATTTTGCAGAAGCCAAGTGGAGGTTCAGGAGTTCTGTCCCTTTTCCTGGTGCCTCACACTACACTCTGCACTCACTGACCCTTATGAGAAAATGCCAACCCACTCTTCACACCACCTGACACCTTGCATGACTCAAGTCACAAGATGGCCACTGCCACATATTAGCATATTGTGAAGTGTGGCCATAATGTGACACCTCAGTGGGTAGGGGATTGAGCATTCACCTGATAACCTGAAGGTTATCGCTGCTAGTATTTCACCTGGGGAACAGGTGTGTCTCCAGATGAGCAGCAACGTCCAGGAGAGCAGACCTAGGTCAGTGTGAGAGAAATAGCTCCCTGGTCTGGATTTAAAAGGTGCCGAGCCCCTAGAAGGGTGCTGCTCCTCGTGCTCTGAATTAAGGAAAGCGTCCACCATATGGAAGCAAAAGCTGCCAGTGAGGACCCAGGTGGACTAGAACAAAGTTGACAGTGTTCAGAGCCCTGAAAGGCAGCTGGTCAAGGCAGAATTAGAACCCTAGGCTCTGCAAGCCAAGACTCAACTCCTGGTACACGTCCGTGATCACTCTGTGTCATCCCCACGAACTGGTGTAGTCTGTCTCAGTTGGGCCAGCACAGAGTGAGAAAACTGCTTACCCCTGGGACCAGTGTGGCCGCATGAAACACAGAAAATCAGAGCAGGTGGATCATCAGGCCCTCCCCTCCAACAGATTTCTACTAATCATGGAAGGTTCTGAGTTTTGCTTTTACTTAGTAAGTAGTACTTTCTCCTTATGCTACCTCCAAGTATTCAAAGCTTACCCATCCTATTACTCTCTAAGCCAGTTTGCCTGTTAGACTAATCTAAAGCCAGTTAATAGGCCTAATTATTTATATTCTCTAAATAACCTATTTCATTCACTCATTCATCCACTCAAATTACTGCCCATTTAGCATGAGACCTGCATTAGATATAAGAGCTAGAAATGCAAATAGGGTGTGGTCCATGCCCTCCAGGAGCTCACACACTATCTAGAACACACCCTGATAACAGAAACTTAAACTTATGGCACCCCTGGAGAGGGAAACATTGGAGTTCAGGGGGATATTTTGGAGGATGTCTAATTACACCAGGAAAGCAGATGCCTCCTCTGCCCAAGCATGATGCCAGCCCCCTGCACAAGACTCCACGTTACAGGAAGAGATTCAGGAAGCACTAACAAGAAAATCAATTTCCCTCAGTGAGGAAAGGGGACCAGAAGCCCAGCAGGTAATGAGTTCTACCAGTCCTGGCCTTGCATGATGGGAGGCTGACCTTGTGGTAAAGCATATGAACTGGAGAGTCAGACAGACATAGGTTCTCATTGCAACTCAAGCACCCTGGGCTAACTATTCATCCTAGGCAAGCCTCAGGTTCACTCACCAGTAAGAGAGGTTAACAATCCATGTCCCACCCTTGCCGTAGAGTAGCGGTTCTAAAGTGTGGCCAGCAGTACCAAGATCACAAGGGAACTTCTTAGATATGCAAATTTTCAGGCTCCATCCCAGACCTCTAGAGTGGGAAACACTGAGGATGGAATACAGCTGATTCTGACACTCTTTAAAGTTTGAAAAAAGACACGTGTATACATTTAAAGGACTGATGTTGATTACGCACTTTGCCAAGTACCAGGCATATAGGAAGCCCACATGCATGGCAATTGTGTCATGAGGTCCTAGGAAAGTGACATAGAAAAGGACATAAAGGGGTTGTTAATCTTTGCCAGAGGTCCGAACCAAAGGGGAACATCAAGTGTTCCAGCAGCTTGCATTGGAAACCGTGGGTGATTATCAAAAGGCAGATCCCTAGGCCACACTTCAGGCCCAGGAATATAAACTTGGAAGGGGAAGATCTGGGGTCCGCACAGGATCTTATACAGGGATCTCTGAGGTAAGTGCTCTCCTACTGGTTTGGTGCGGGGTGGTGAGGGGGTGTTATTGTTTTTTATTTTGATTATTTACTTATTTATTTATTGCTTATGCCTGCATTACCTCAGGATAGCTCCTGAAAGAAGCCCCCTCTCCGGCTCTTTTCTCTGCCACTGTGGTACAGAGCTTCCTCTTTCGCTCCTTCTCCTTTCCTCCCTCCACCTCTCTCTCTCTCTCTCCCCTCAACTTCTAATCTGCCTTCTTCATTGCTGCCCCCATCTCTAGCCTTCTTTTCTTTCTAGTCTGTTCTTCAAAATCACTTCCTGGGTGATATTTCTAAAATATAAATCTAAGCATTTCACTTCACACTTGAAATGAAGAGAAACAGGAAGCAACCTTCATTGCCCCTCCCCCCCAAGGAAGGATTTATGGCACAAAATTCCAAGTCCTTAGCCTGCCCCTATCAGACCTTCCCCAGGCTGACTCCAGGCTCCACTACACCCACTTCTCTTCAGGCATCATCGATCACCACCAGGGTCCAATTCCTACTCCACTATCAGGACTTGTTCTTCCCCAGAAAGAAATGACCTTTTGCCTTTTCTCCAGAGGAGGAACCTCCTGTCCTTCCCCAAATTCCTCCATCACTAATTCGACCATGGAAGTGTTTACTGTTATGTTTGCTAAACCAACAGCTCCAAGAAAGAAAAGACTCATTTATATAGTCTACTACACCTTGAAAAATCTCACCAAAACAAGCATGGAGGAGTTTGGCAAGGCAGTAGTGGCCCTCCTCACTGCCCTCCACTTAACCAACAGGCTGGGGGGACCCCCTCTCCCCCCACCCTCTCTAAAATACACAAGGATGTCAAAGTGGATCTAGACAGCTGCAACCATTGTCAACGGGACTGGGATGGGGGTTGGTCAAGTAGTTGGTACCGGCATGCTGAAGCTTCTAGGGACATGTGGACCTGACACTGAGTAATTACTCAGGATTACACTCCCTGCCTGCCTGCACAGGCCCACACAGGTATGGCGCACGGCAGCCCTGGGCTCACGGAACTGAACTGATAGAAAAGATGGAAGCCGAAGTGTGAGTGGAGCAGCTGTGCGTCTTTCCATTCGCCACAGTGAGTAGAGCAGGGGAACTAACCTTCCATCTTTTACCCTCTGTCATTACTACACACTTTTACATATTTGGTATCTACATTTCACAAACCTCAGCTCAGTGGGTGGTTTGGATCACTGACAGCACTATTAAAAGTTGTGCCAACATTGTACACCACAGTATTGCAGGAAAAGCTTTCAATTCTAGAGACAAATACCAGAGGTCTCTTTGAAACTTAACTCTGGCTTCTATTAGCAGTGTGACTTTAGGCAAGTCACTCAGAATCTTGGGCCTCAGTTCCCTCAGCTGCGTAGAGTGGAGTCACTACGCCACGTTGGACCAAAATCAGAGTTGCCAGGAGGATCATCTGACATAAGAGAAAGGAACATGCTTGGTAAATAGAACTCATTTTTCAATGACCATTGTGCCCCATTTAAAAATCTTATCCCATGTAGTTAGGCATGTGTCTAGATACCTTGCCCTTTTCCTCTTTTCTGAGAGTATTTGTGACAGAACTACATCAAACTCCTCTTCAGCGTTTCCGTCTTTTGGACTCTAGGCTCATGAGGTCACATCCATCCTTCTGAAATTGTTTTTTGAATGTGTAACATGCGATTGTCTCCTGTAATGCTTCTTGGCCAAAAATGGGCTTGAACTCCTTCTTTCCTCCCTCCTTCACTCAATTAGTTCTTTCTTACTGATCAGCTTAATTCACTCACACGTTCTCTTCATCGAAACACCTCTCGATCTCAAGGCTTCCTGGGGGTGCAAGGGAAACGGTGAGCGTGAAGATGGGAGAGAGGCCCCAGTGAGGACACGTGTGGGTCTCTACAACACTTCCATAAATCCTGCCAACTAGCAAAGACACAAGGAAGGGTTGTTTTGTTCTAAGCACAAACATGCCACTTGGTCATTCTGCCCCTTCCCTGGACTTCCTGCCTCCCTTCCCCATGTCAGATCTGATGCCATAGGAGGACAGGAAAGTCATGGTTAGTCACAATTCTGCCACAATTCTCTCCTCGCTGCTACTCCCTGCTGATGACATTAGCTGGAAGACTGCCAGAGCTCAGAGAGAAAAACTCACCAAAATGATCATAAAGCCATTTAGGAAGATATGAGCATGATCAACACACTAAATAATAATTACTCACATTTGTATTCCCTGCCAATCTTCATATGCAGGGTTTAAATGTAACCTGCTCCAAATAAATCACCTGGTTTTAAATGCCTGAGAGTTACAGTCCTATGATTCTGACAAAGTAACCCACATATCTCATACCACAGGCTTATAACAGACATTGCTGTGAATTGAAACCCCAAGAACAAAGCCAGTTGGAATTTTTAAACATTTACTCCAAACTTTTCATTATGCGTTATATTCTTCTCAAATATTTCATCATGCCTTTTTCCTCTCTCTGGTTTAAATCTCAATCACTAAAAGGAATGATTCGAAGGCAATAATGTAGAAACAAAAGGGGAGATTAAATACAAATTAAGCTTTCATTTGTACTGTTTTTCCAGACTGAATTAAAGTGATTGAGCTAACTTTGGTGTAAAGTAAATTTTACAGCTGTTGGAAATGATAGAATGTAAATTGGATTATACTATTTAAATATTTCACAAATAATTGAAATGGCATTCTTATAAGTTATGTTCAAATATTCACGTTCAAACATAGTAGATCATGCTGACTGGCTCTAGATATATATCTTTCCTTCTGCTTGGTATTTCTTCCATTACCAAAATGAAACTCAAAAAAAAAAAAATCACACAAAGATAGGTCAGGGGGTACCAGTTAGGACGGGAATGAAAAGGCATGATGGTATAATTTACCCTATTCAAATTAATTCATTCTAACAGATACTTATTGATTACAGAACATTGAGCAAGCTCCCAGATACAATGAGGAAGTAACCAGTCTTGCCCTGAAAGTGCTTACCATCTCCCAGAAGAAAGGAAAACAAGCCAAATCAAATTATGCTACTTAAAGCAGAATAATGCAAATGAATAACATACAGGAAGTGCAGGGAGAGGCTAAAGAGGGTGGGTTGGGAGAGACTTTATGAAAAAGGTATTTAAGCTAGGTTTTGAAGGATAGAATTTCTACTAGGTAAACACGGTTAGAAGCATGTATAAAAGGCAAGAGAGGAATAAATAGCCCCAAATCATGGGAATAAGAAAACATGGGACATGTCTGGAGAACAGAGAATAGAACAAATCAAAAGGAGCTAGGACGCCTAGAAAAGTAGTGAGAAATTTTCTCAGTCATTCACCAACGTTTATTGATTATCCGTGTTCCCTTAAGCTCTATGGGGGGATATAAAGAAAAATAAAGATCACTTCCCTCGAGGAATTTGCATTTTAGTAGATAAAGCTTGTAAATAAATATCAAGTAGAAAGTAAAAAGTATCATACAGAGGTAACAGATACGGTGTTTTGTCAATTTAGTGCAGGGAAAGGTCACTACTAAGCAATGAAGAGGAGAAGAGCCTTGAAGGATGAACAAGCAAGGATAAACACATTCATCCATTCATTCATTCTTTCACTAAAAATATCATTTATATTTACTTCCCTCCTATCTTGGATATCGAGCAAAATAATGGAAAAAAAGATGAACAAAACACAGTCTCCACCTCAAGGAACTCAGATTGACCGCCACAAAGGATTAAGGGTGAATAAGAGAATACTGGAAAGATAGGCTACTGTCAAACCCAGACAGCCTAGGATTTCAGAGCACAAAGAGCTCAATATTATATAAGGCTTGTGAAACTACTGAAGGTGTCTGGCAGCAGCTTTCAGAAAACCGGTCTTAGTTTGACTCCCCCCCAAAGCAGAGCCTGAGATGAGCACACAGATGCAGGGAGTTTTTTTGGGAGATGGTCCCAGAGAACAGGAGAGGGAGAGGGGAGAAGGAAATTCCAACGTTGGCGTGCATTATCAAGGTCACTGCTCTTGGCACCGGGGCATGACTTCTTCTCCAGCATGCCCAAGAAGCATATTAGAGGTGAAGGACAGGAGGCAGGGTGGTTACTATGAGCTTTAGTTCCCCCTGACTGAGGGGTGCCCCTGTGGGGGCCACTGGCTCCCTTACACTTCAGGCTGAACTTAGCTTAGGCACAGACTCTCAGAGCTCCAGGGAAGGTCCCTGCACAGAAAGCCTCAGAGAATAATGTGAGGTGAGACACTCTCAGCAAGAGTCTGAGCGCACATGAAACTGTGCACCGTGGCCATGGCTGAAACCACCAGCGGCCTGAGGATTTGGGACGGGGGCCCCAAAAGTGTCTGCTAGAATCAGGCAGCAGCCAGCATGCAGGGGAGGGGAGGAGGGAAAGAGCCAGGAAAAATAGTTATTGTCTAGCCTGGAAAAGAGAAAGATAATGGGGAGCTGAATAAAGGTGGAGGGACTGGTGAAAAGGGATGGACGCTGAAATCATCATGAAGGATTAAGCAACTGATGAACTGTGTGGAGCCAGGGAGATACATCATAGATAAATGAGGCTCTAAACCTCCATGAGTGAGAACAAGATGGCACCACAGACAGGAGCTAAGTGAATGAGCGAAGAGCAGCTAAGGGAAGACGATGCCCAGGAGGAAGGTGGAAATATAGGACTAGAGTTTTGGAGGGAGGGAACTGGAAATTATCATCAGAGAGCTATATTCACAGTTTTGCTGAAAAGACTGTATAAGAAAGAGGAGGGGGGCAGAAAACTTCGAAACTAAAGAAACCTCTATATTTAATGAATGGGAAGGGAAGACAGGTGATGAGACAGAAAAGGAGAGATCACAGTGTCAACATGAGCAGAAAACAGAATTTCAGGAATGAGAGGCTGGTCAACAGGGTGGAATGGTGCAGAGAGGATGAAATTATAAAGGCCTAGAAGCACCTACTCAGTATCATGACTGAGAAGTCACAGGAGGGCTTCCAAGGACACAGTTGAGTAGAGAGGCAGGCTAGCTCCAGGATCTGGTTGACAAAGGTTTAAGGAATAAGGGAGACAGAGTCAGTTCTTTTCAATGGGGGTTCTTCATCTAAATCACACAATGTGCTTTCTGTGACTGTGCTCTCAATTCTCCCAAGGGTGGTACCTAACGGGTACCTTTCTAAATGCACAGAAGTTACCATCAGGGCCTCAGCACAGCAGTCGGCAAGCTTTTCCTATGAAGAGCCACACACGGCCTCTTGCAACTACTCAGCTCTGCACCAAAGCAGCCATCAACAATACCACAATATTCTGTGCCAGTAACATTTTATTTATGGACACCGACATTTGGATTTCTCATATTTTTCATGTGTCAAGATTTATTCTTTTTAAAAATGCTTTCAGCTTTCAAAAATGGAAAAACAATTCTTAGCCCATGAGCTCTACAAAAACAAACACTGGGGCCACATTTGGCTTTCAGGTGATAGGGTACCCCTACCTTATGACCTTAGAGCTTAGTTATCACCTTAGTTATCACCTGCAGGTGACAGATGCTGATAGACACCTCAAACGAAGAAGAGAGAAGACAATAACATGAGAGAGAGAGTTAGGATCAAGAATTTGTTTTTGTTTGGGGTGCCTGGGTGGCTCAGTTGGTTAAGCGACTGCCTTCGGCTCAGGTCATGATCCCAGGGTCCTGGGATTGAGCCCCACATCGGGCTCCCTGCTCGGCAGGAAGCCTGCTTCCCCCTCTTCCACTCCCCCTGCTTGTGTTCCCTCTCTCGCTGTGTCTCTCTCTGCCAAACAAATAAATAAAATCTTAAAAAAAAAAAAAAATTTTTGTTTTTGTGTGGGTGTTGTTTTTGTTTATTTATTTATTTTTGAGGGAGCAGGGGGAGGGGGGGAGGGAGAGAGAGAATCTCTGGGCATGGACCCTGATGCAGGGCTCAATCCCATGACCCTAAGATCATGACCTAAGCTGAAATCGAGTCAGACACTTAACCAACTGAGCTACCCTGGTGCCCCTTGCATCCGTTTTTAAAGAGTAGGAAAAACACATGCATCATGACAGGCTAGGAGGAAATTACCTTTGGAGAGGGAAAGTTGAAGATACATAAAAAAATGGAAGGAACTGGCAGATCCACATCCTAGATGAGGGAGAAGGGCACAGGATGAAGGAGTGAGCTGGGCAAAGGAGAGGCAAACAGTGTCCTCTGAGAGGGAAAGTGAGGCGGGAAAGGCTGGAAGCAGATTACTGAGGACCTAAAATGCCAACCCAAAGAGTTCACACTTCATTAGGTGAGCAACAAGGAGCTACTGAAGGTGTTTAGGCCAAGGAGTACAGCCCGGGAATGAGTAATACACTGGGTCTCCCCACCGCAGACTGAATAAATAAGCCAACACTCTGTATACATATTTACATAATGGTGGTATGAGCAGAATAGAAGCTGAAAATATGTGATAACAGACTCTCTTGCTCAAAAACCTGCTCCACCAATGCATTCTGGGAAGGAAAGATAAGATAAGCTGACATACTCAACGGATAGCTAGTTCAATATATCCATATATAAATGTGCTCTTACCCTCAAGAATTTGAAAATTGGCTATAGCAAGAGCCCATGACCTGGGATTACAGCAGCTTGGGATTGCGAGTGGGGTGGAGCATGGTAACCAGGGCTAGGATCCACCCCCAACTTCATTATTCACCATCTGAGTGATGCTAGCACAAATGAACATCTCTGGGCCTCAGCTCCCTTGGGTCAAATGGGAATTGGAATACTGTTCCATGTATCCCAGAGGTTTGTAACAAGGATCAAAAGAGCTAGTAGACATTAAAACACTTTAAATCTGTAACCGTCTACACAGATAGAATACTGTAGCTGAAAAAAAAAAAAAAAAGGGAGGGGTTTCCATGAGGTCACCTGTCTGAATCACTTCTCCAGACCCTCCCCTTATTACATATCTGAATGTTTCTCCCATTGGGCAGTAGTAAATGACTTCACTGAAACTCAAACAGCATCCTACTTGACTGACCTACAACTTCCATCCTTTGAGGGTGCTCTCTTTCTTGACAGATTGTGGAGAACTGGATATTTTTGTAGAGTTGTGGTCCTAGGGTAATCAAGCCATTTACACAGGACACTACCATGTGGATTTAGGAGCCCAGTGAGGATGTCCTGGAGAAGGTGGCATATCAGGTGGGCCTTGAAGGCCAGCTGGGATGGAAGACCCAAAGAGGAGGCAAGGCTTTCTGAGCAGCGGTGCAGGTCAAACTGTACACGACTGCTTCATTTAGGCTGAGCGTCTGGATGCACTGGGAGCAAAAGCCAAAGAGCTACCAGGAGAGGCTCAGAAATACCCAGCCAATAAAATTAACACGTCAGGAAATGACAGATGTTGGCGGGGATGTGGAGAAAGGGGAACCCTCCTACACTGTTGGTGGGAATGCAAGCTGGTGCAGCCACTCCGGAAAACAGTATGGAGATTCCTCAAAAAGTTGAAAATAGAGCTACCATACAACCCAGCAATTGCACTACTGGGTATTTACCCCCAAAGATACAAATGTAGGGATCCGAAGGGGTACGTGCACCCCGATGTTTATAGCAGCAGTGTCCACAATAGCCAAACTGTGAAAAGAGCCAAGATGTCCATCAACAAATGAACATCAACAAACAGCCAACATCAGAGTCTAAGATGAAAAATGAAAATACTTATCTTCTTTGTACAATTCAAATTCTGGTTCTGTTTTCACAGCTGAAATACAGGAGATATAACCCTTTAATATGAACAATAATCATTTTATATAAAATGGAATATTATGCAGCCATCAAAAGGAATGAAATCTTGCCATTTGCAACAATGTGGATGGAACTGGAGGGTGTTATGCTGATGTGAAATAAGTCAATCAGAGAAAGACATGTATCATATGATCTCACTGATATGAGGAATTCTTAATCTCAGGAAACAAACTGAGGGTTGCTGGAGTGGTGGGGGGGTGGGAGGGATGGGGTGGCTGGGCGATAGACATTGGGGAGGGTACGTGCTGTGGTGAGTGCTGTGAATTGTGTAAGACTGTTGAATCACAGACCTGTACCTCTGAAACAAACAATACATTGTATATTAAAAAAAAGAAGATAGCAGGAGGGGAAGAATGAAGGGCGGATATCGGAGGGGGAGATGAACCATGAGAGACTATGGACTCTGAGAAACAAACTGAGGGTTCTAGAGGGGAGAGGGTGGCGGGATGGGTTAGCCTGGTGATGGGTATTAAAGAGGGCACATTCTGCATGGAGCACTGGGTGTTATACGCAAACAATGAATCATGGAACACTACATCAAAAACTAATGATGTAATGTATGGTGATTAACATAACATAATAAAAAAAAATACCCAGCCAACATCAGAGTCTAAGATGAAAAATGAAAATACTTCTTATCTTCTTTGTACAATTCAAATTCTGGTTCTGTTTTCACAGCTGAAATACAGGAGATATAACCCTTTAATATGAACAATAATCATCATTACCAAGAGCCACCTATGTTGGTGAAGCAGTGAGCATAACACCAAGGATTAACGTTCACATTTATTGTTTACTAAAAACTCCCACTTCTCTTAACACTTTGATCTATAAGATAGTCGTGTCAGATAGGTAAGGAAAGAAAAATTTTCCCCGTTGCATTAAAAAAAAAAAAAAAAAAGAAAGGAAACTGGGGCCCAGAGACGTTAAGTGACTAATGTGAGGATACACAGCTAGTAAGTGATATGGGAGGGCGGGGGAGGGAAACTGGGTTGCGTGCCTCAGAGCCCAAACTTGTTTATCCAGATCCATGACAGGTTTTCCCTGCTATCCAAGAGTGGAGCATTCCTATGAAAACTTTCATAAGGGCGCCTGGGTGGCTCAGTTGGTTAAGCAACTGCCTTCAGCTCAGGTCATGATCCTGGAGTCCCGGGATCGAGTCCCGCATCGGGCTCCCTGCTTGGCAGGGAGTCTGCTTCTCCCTCTGATCCTCCCCCCTCTCATGCTCTCTGTCTCTCATTCTCTCTCTCTCTCAAATAAATAAATAAAATCTTAAAAAAAAAAAAAAAAAAAAAAAGAAAACTTTCATAAGCCAAAACGGTGTGACACAATTACCATTAATTTATATGGAAAGATTTTTGAGCATTCCCAGACCCAAAAAACCACCTCTCTTTGGTTGGTTGTCCTGATACCTTAGGACACATCTTGCTAACGGATGCTCATGATACATCAAGACAATGCACAGATGCTCACAATACAGTTCAAAGCCAGTGTGGCTCGACACGGAGCTGCTGAGTGCCGTCTGGGGGCAGGAGCGTGGCTGTACCTCTCTGGCTCACAAGGTGTGTCCTGCTTCTACTGGCCCACTGCGGAGCAACTGCTGAATGGTGTTTTTACATCTTGCCTTTCCATCAAAGTGAAAATCCTCTTTAGATTTCTTTCGGCTCGAGGAAACAGATAGCAATGAAGGTCTTTCATACAAGCGTAGTGGCGTAACACACAGGTTTGAAAAGCAGGGGGTACCTGTAAATCTCTTGGAGGAACAACGGCCGTGACTTCATCTTTAGGTTGGCAATGACCTCCACCCAAAAGGGACGGTCACTGAGTTTTCACACTGACAAAAGGAAAGTAGTGGGACAAGTCGGAGGTGAGCAAACTACAGTCCACGGGCCAAATCCAGCCCACCATGTTTCTGTACAGCCTACAAGCTAAGAATGGTTTTTATATTTTTACCTGCTGGGAGGAAGGCAAAACAATAATGACACGGGAAATTATGCGGAATTCAAATTTCAGTGTCCATACGGACACTGAACAAAGACACACCCACTCACTTATGCACAGACCACAGCTGTTTCTGGGCTGTAATGACAGAGCTGAGCAGTTACCGCGGCGTCTGCGTGGCCTGCAAAGCCAAAAATCTCTACCACGACGGTATGGATCTTTACAGAAGTTTGCCGACGGCTGTCCTGAGTCAAAGGTCTGCATCGACAGTAAGGATAAAACACGGTAACTAGAGAGGGGATTGCAGGAGACGATAGGACCAGAAGTTCCGAATTCCCAGATATTCCCTATCTCACTTGTGAAAACACGATTTCGAGGGAGAAATTCTCAAACTGCTGATACCTCCCCACTGGGTGTTGTGGGGGTTCATGTGACAGTTTCACGACTAGAACGGCTTCTGACAGTCCCTTTGATTTCTCTTCCCCAGCCCCCCCCATCATGCTCACATGGATTGAGCCTCATTGCTACTAGAAATGAAGATGCTCTGGTGTCAGCTCTAAAATCAGTATCTCACTTCCTCAGACAAGTGGATATTTATTGACAGGGTGTGGGATGGAGAAAGAAAGGAGAGAGACTGCCTGTCCAGAAGGCAGTAACCTTGGTGGAGATGCAATGTCGCCAGGCCTAAACCATCATTCTCACAGATGTACAGCATATTATTTAAAGGGAAACAAATATCAGCCACTGAATGTCATGGCAAGGACACATCTCCTGCCTCTTAACTAAACTTATCAGAGCTGCAGTTTAATATGGTTCCTTTTTCATCCTCCCCTCAAATTCATCTTCCAGGGCAGCTCTTGACACCACCAGCAAAGAGCCAAGACGAAGATTTAGTGACGTGAGCTTCAAACAGATCTAGATTTATTGACATGTGGGGCTGGCTTTCTTTCTTGGGAGCTGCAGTACACAGGATTAATTTTAACTACTCCCTAATGTTCAGCGCTGCTTTGCAAATACCCAAATGTCTGACTGCTGCCCGGTTTCACGGGGGAGGTCAGTTTTCACCAGGAGCAGGACCCTCACTGGTGGCTGACCATTCTGTTTTTTCCTAAGAGGGCAGAACCTCAGCAAACCTGCTGCCAGAACCCCTTCCCTCGGCCACATCCTTGAAGCTACCCCCGCCTCTCTCTGAAATCAGTAAAGAATCAGCAGAAGCAGCAAGCAATCTCAGTGGCTACAAAAGCTTTGCATCTTGTTGTTTTAAATCTCCCTACATGCCTACTGACACTTCGGAGTCTGAAGCTAGAGGCAGCCAGCTGCAAGCCAAGCCAGTCCCCTTCCAAGCTGGCTGTGTGTTTTCTGAGTCTTGGGCCACGGCGTCCACGAGCTCCGCCCACCTGCCACTAACACATTCTGTGAGCTCACTCGCTGTGCCACGATTCTGTGCTGCATGGAGCAGAGACGGCTGGCCGTAGCACAGACGGCTGCTGGCTGCTGGCTGCGACAAAGCCAGGTATCCGTCTCCAGTCCTTCCCTGCTGGCCTTTTGCTGCCCAGGCCATGTTCGCACCAGGACACGGCGTAAACACAAGAATGAGTGCTGCGTGGGAGCTTGCAAGCACAGGGAAGGAGGGGGGCAAAAAAAAAACGAATAGGAGGAGAGAAGAAATAAAAATCTCTGTCAATCCTCTCCTAACACTAGACTGAAGAACAAATTTGCCGAGCTCCGTTAAAAGATTAACTGCTAAATGAAAAAGAGCTACTAAATGTAAATTTAAAAGTCCAAAAACACCCAAGAGGCATAACTATAATTATTGCTGAGGGAAGCTCTTTAAGACTAAAAATACATTTCCATTAACAATCAAAATTAGTTTTCATTGCTTTTTTTTTTTTTCTCGAGCTTTCAGTGAATAACCTTTGATGGTAGTACATGATAATGATTCATTAGAAAAAGTGGATTTGTATTTCAGAAGTATGCACCAAAAAAAAAAAAGAAATTAGCCAAGAGATTGTTCCTCCATATAAGTCAAATGGCAGAAGAAGGGAACATTTTTAGAATGAGTAATGGCTCCCTATAAAAACTAACCCAGACAGCGGTACCCACTTTGAAAATCCTTGGCTAAGAGAGCTGACGAACACATTTTTCCCAAACTTTCAATGACTTAGAAGAACTGGTAGTGTGGTAGAACATCTTTTTCTTTAAGCCCCAGCTAAGAAGGGATAAGCAAAAGGCATCATGTTGCCTCAAAATTTTCACAGCACTAAATCATCGTTAAAGGCAAATCTAAAATGACACATGTAAAAAACAGGTGATTCATAATTTTTTTCATATTTCTATTGAGATCTATTTACAGAGTGAAATGCATAGACCTCAAATGTACAATTAAATCAGTCTTGACAAAACCACATGCCCATGTTTAACTACCTCAGTCATGACCTAGAACATTTCTAATTTCCACCATCTCACCAAATTATCTCCTGCTCCCCAAGAAGCAACTACTGCTCAGACTACCCCAGATTAGTTCTAGAATGACCTATAAATGGAACCAGAGAGTATTTATTAGTGCATGTCTTACTTTGCTCAGCTTAATATTTTTGAGATTTAATTTTGATATTTTTTTTCTTAAAACTTAGCTACATGAAAGTTTCAGAGGCCAAGTGATTGGGGGCGTAATTTGACAAGCAACAGCATTTTCAGAAAGAGGGAAAAGGCAAAAACAAAACAAAACAAAACAAAACAGGGTTTTCCTAGAAGTGTGTTAAGCAACAGGACAAATTGGAGATTTTTCTTTAAATGTCGTAAATCATCCTGAAAGGCCCTGGAAATCCTGCAATCATCTCTAATTCACTCACCTATCCCAGGGAGGTGTGATGTAATGGTGAAGTGTACATAATTCATAAGTCTAAATCTAATTATGATGAGTGGCCTGGAAATCTGATTAAAAATCATTAGTTCTGCTAAAGAGCCTCAAAACAAAAATGAATATAAAGGATAAACTGCTCTGCTAGATGGATTATTCTTTGAAACGCTGAAGCAAGTTGATAAAAGTAAATTATTTTGGGGGCGGAGCAAGATGGCGGAGGAGTAGGAGACCTGGATTTCGTCTCCTCTCAGGAATTCAGCTGGATAGGGATCAAACCATTCTGAACACCTACAAACTCAATAGGAGATCGAAGAAAAGAATAGCAACAACTCTCTGAACAGAAAAGCGACCACTTTCTGGAAGGTAGGACGTGCGGAGAAGTGAATCCGAGGCGATATTCGGCAGGATAGACGGCGGGGGAGGGGCCTCCGTCGGCTGCTTCTGGCAAGTGATAGAGCCGCGGAGCACAAAATTGGAACTTTTAGAAGTCAGCTCCGCTGAGGGACGTCACTCTGGTGGCTAAGTGGGGGGTGGAACCCTCGCGGGACAGGGTGGTCTCAGGACCCTCGGGGTCACAGAAAGACCGGGGGTGCCTGAGTGCGGCAGAGCTCCCAGGTATCAGAGCGAGGAAGCCGGCTGCAGAGACGGAGCCCAGGCGCGGGCTCTCAGCTGGGGGTTGCCATAGACCGTGATCTGTGGCACAGTCAGGCCACTGCTCCTCCAGCAGGGACCCAACAAGCGGCAGATCCGGGGAGACTCACCTTCCTCCCCCGGGAGGAGAGGCACGGGAGCGCACCGCAGGGATCTGCTGGGTTTGGAGACTCCACACGGGGTCGGGTGCCAGAGATAGAAACGCTCGGTCACAGGCCGGGTGAGCACGGAGTGCGGCCGGAGACCGGGGAGACGGGAGTGACTGGCTGCTTTTCTCTGGGGGCTCACTGAGGAGCGGGGCCCGAGTTCTCGGCTCCTCCAGGGCGGAGATTGGGAAGCCGCCATTTTCACTCTCGGCCTCCAAAGCTGTACGGAAAGCATGCAGGGAACAAAAGCTCCGGAGAGCAAACCCAAGCAGATTACTTAGCCCGGACCGGGCAAGGGTGGGGCAATTCCGCCTCCGGCAAAGACATTTGGGAACCACAGCAACAGGCCCCTTGCCCAGAAGATCAGCGAGAACAGCCAGCCAAGACCAAGTTTACCGATCAATGAGAACGGGAGAACTCCAGCACTAGGGGAATACTGCACATAGAATTCATGGTTTTACCATGATTCTTTAGTCTTTCAAAGTTAATTTTTTTTTTGTCTTTTTTTTTTTTTTGACTTTTTCTTTTTCCCTTTTTCAACCAACATCTTATCAATCCCTTTTTTAAAAAACATTTTTATTTTTCATTTTTAGAGTCATATTCTATCCCTTCATAGTACTTACCTGTATTTTTGGCATATATATATAAGTTGTTCTCTCTTTAAAATTTTGAGATAGTTTCTTCTAACAGATCAAAATATACCCTAAATATCTAGTGTACGGTTTTTTTCTACTCCCCTGCCTGATCACATTCTCTCCCTTTTTTTTTCTTTTTTTTTAATCCTTTCTTTTTTAAAACAACTTATCAATTCCTTTTATAAAATTTTTTATAATTTTCATCTTTACAGTCATATTCCATCCCTTCATCATATCAACCCTTATTTTTGTACATATATACATTTTTCTTTCTTTAAAATTTTGGGAGGCACTTTCTTCTAACAGACCAAAATACACCCAAAATCTAGTCTGTGGCACTGATCTATGCACCAGCCTGATCATATTTGATCACATTGTTTTTTTTGTTTTTGTTTGTTTTTATCTTTTTCTTTTTCTTTTTTCTCTCTTTCCCTTTCTTTTCCCACTGCTTCAGGTCTTCTCTGATTTGTTTAGAGTATATTTTCTGGGAACATTGTTACCCTGTTAGCATTTTGTTCTCTCATTAATCTATTCTCCTCCGGACAAAATGACAAGACGGAAAAAATCACCTCAACAAAAAGAACAAGAGGTAGTACCGACTGCCAGGGACCTACTCAATATGGACATTAGTACGATGTCGGATCTAGAGTTCAGAATCATCACTTTAAAGATACTAGCTGGGCTTGAAAAAAGCATGGAAGTTATTAGAGAAACCCTTTCTGGAGAAGTAAAAGAACTAAAATCTAACCAAGTAGAAATCAAAAAGGCTATTAATGAGGTGCAATCAAATATGGGGGTGCTAACTGCTAGGATAAATGAGGCAGAAGAGAGAATCAGTGAGATAGAAGACCAAATGATGGAAAATAAAGAAGCTGAGAAAAAGAGAGATAAACAAGTACTGGATCACGAGGGCAGAATTCGAGAGATAAGCGATACCATAACGAAACAACATTAGAATAATTGGGATCCCAGAAGAAGAAAGAGAGAGAGGGGCAGAAGGTATAATGGAGCAAATTATAGCGAGAACTTCCCTAATTTGGGGAAGGAAACAGGCATCAAAATCCAGGAAGCACAGAGAACCCCTCTCAAAATCAATAAAAATAGGTCAACACCCCAACATCTAATAGTAAAACTTACGAGTCTCAGAGACAAAGAGAAAATCCTGAAAGCAGCTCGGGAGAAGAGATATGTAACCTACAATGGTAGAAACATTAGATTGGCAACAGACCTATCCACAGAGACCTGGCAGGCCAGAAAGGACTGGCATGATCTATTCAGAGCACTAAATGAGAAAAATATGCAGCCAAGAATACTATATCCAGCTAGGCTGTCATTGAAAATTGAAGGAGAGATAAAAAGCTTCCAGGACAAACAAAAACTAAAGGAATTTGCAAACACGAAACCAGCCCTACAAGAAATCTTGAAAGGAGTCCTCTAAGCAAAGAGAGAGCCTAAAAGCAACATAGACCAGAAAGGAACATCGACAATATACAGTAACAGTCACCTTACAGGCAATACAATGGCACTAAATTCCGATCTTCCAATAGTTACCCTGAATGTAAATGAGCTAAATGCCCCAATCAAAAGACACAGCCTATCAAATTGCATAAAAAAAAAAACAAGACCCATCGATATGCTGTCAGCAAGAGACTCATTTTAGACCCAAAGACACCCCCAGATTGAAAGTGAGGGGGCGGAAAACCATTTACCATGCTAATGGACACCAAAAGAAAGCTGGGGTGGCAATCCTTATATCAGACAAATTAGATTTTAAACCAAAGACTGTAATAAGAGATGAGGAAGGACACTATATCCTACTTAAAGGGTCTATCCAACAAGAAGATCTAACAATTGTAAATATCTATGCCCCTAACATGGGAGCAGCCAATTATATAAGCCAATTAATAACAAAAGCAAAGAAACACATTGACAACAATACAATAATAGTGGGGGACTTTAACACCCCCCTCACTGAAATGGACAGATCATCTAAGCAAAAGATCAACAAGGAAATAAAGACTTTAAATGACACACTGGACCAAATGGACTTCACAGACATATTCAGAACATTCCATCCCAAAGCAATGCAATACACATTCTTCTCTAGTGCCCATGGAACATTCTCCAGAATCGATCACATCCTGGGTCATAAATCAGGTCTCAACCGGTACCAAAAGACTGGGATCATTCCCTGCCTATTTTCAGACCACAATGCTTTGAAACTAGAACTCAATCACAAGAGGAAAGTTGGAAAGAACTCAAATACATGGAGGCTAGAGAGCATCCTACTAAAGAACGAATGGGTCAACCAGGAAATTAAAGAAGAATTAAAAAAATTCATGGAAACCAATGAAAATGAAAGCACAACTATTCAAAATCTTTGGGATGCAGCAAAGGCAGTCCTAAGAGGAAAGTATATAGCAATACAAGCCTTTCTCAAGAAACAAGAAAGGTCTCAAGTACACAACCTAACCCTACACCTAAAGGAGCTGGAGAAAGAACAGCAAATAAAGCCTAAACCCAGCAGGAGAAGAGAAATAATAAAGATCAGAGCAGAAATCAATGAAATAGAAACTAAAAGAACAGAACAGATCAACGAAACTAGGAGCTGGTTCTTTGAAAGAATTAACAAGATTGATAAACCCCTGTCCAGACTTATCAAAAAGAGAAATGACCCAAATCAACAAAATCATGAATGAAAGAGGAGAGATCACAACCAACGCCAAAGAAATACAAACAATCATAAGAACATATTATGAGCAACTCTATGCCAGCAAATTAGATAACCTGGAAGAAATGGATGCATTCCTAGAGATGTATCAACTACCAAAACTGAACCAGGAAGAAATAGAAAACCTGAACAGACCTATAATCACTAAGGAAATTGAAGCAGTCATCAAAAATCTCCCAAAAAACAAAAGCCCAGGGCCAGATGGCTTCCCAGAGGAATTCTACCAAACATTTAAAGAAGAATTAATATCTATTCTTCTGAAACTGTTCCAAAAAATAGAAATGGAAGGAAAACTTCCAAACTCATTTTATGAGGCCACCATTACCTTGATCCCCAAACCAGACAAAGACCCCATCAAAAAGGAGAATTACACACCAATATCCTTGATGAACATGGATACAAAAATTCTCACCAAAATACTAGCCAATAGGATCCAACAGTACATCAAAAGGATTATTCACCACGACCAAGTGGGATTTATCCCTGGGCTGCAAGGTTGGTTCAACATCCGCAAATCAATGTGATACAATACATTAACAAAAGAAAGAACAAGAATCATATGATCCTCTCAATAGATGCAGAAAAAGAATTTGACAAAGTACAGCATCCTTTCTTGATCAAAACTCTTCAGAGTATATGCATAGAGGGTACATACCTCAATATCATAAAAGCCATCCATGAAAAACCTATAGTGAATATCATTCTCAATGGGGAAAAACTGAGAGCTTTCCCCCTAAGGTCAGGAATGCGGCAGGGATGTCCACTATCACCACTGCCATTCAACATAGTATTAGAAGTCCTAGCCACAGCAATCAGACAACAAAAAGAAATAAAAGGCATCCAAATCGGCAAAGAAGAAGTCAAACTCTCACTCTTTGCAGATGATATGATACTTTATGTGGAAAACCCCAAAGACTCCACCCCAAAACTGCTAGAACTCATACAGGAATTCAGTAAAGTGGCAGGATATAAAATCAATGCACAGAAGTCAGTGGTATTCCTATACACTAACAACAAGACAGAAGAAAGAGAAATTAAGGAGTCGATCCCATTTACAACTGCACCCAAAACCATAAGATACCTAGGAATAAATCTAACCAAAGAGGCAAAGGATCTGTACTCAGAAAACTATAAAATACTCATGAAAGAAATTGAGGAAGACACAAAGAAATGGAAAAACATTCCATGCTCATGGATTGGAAGAACAAATATTGTGAAGATGTCAATGCTACCTAGAGCAATCTACACATTCAATGCAATCCCCATCAAAATACCATCCACTTTTTTCAAAGAAATGGAAGAAATAATCTTAAAATTTGTATGGAACCAGAAAAGACCCCGCATAGCCAGAGGAATGTTGAAAAAGAAAAGCAAAGCTGGCGGCATCACAATTCCGGACTTCCAGCTCTATTACAAAGCTGTCATCATCAAGGGCGCCTGGGTGGCTCAGTTGGTTAAGCGACTGCCTTCGGCTCAGGTCATGATCCTGGAGTCCCTGGATCGAGTCCCGCATCGGGCTCCCTGCTCAGCAGGGAGCCTGCTTCTCCCTCTGACCCTCCCCCCTCTCATGTGCTCTCTCTCTCTCTCATTCTCTCTGTCTCAAATAAATAAATAAAATCTTTAAAAAAAAAAAAAAAAAGCTGTCATCATCAAGACAGTATGGTACTGGCACAAAAACAGACACATAGATCAATGGAACAGAAAAGAGAGCCCAGAAATGGACCCTCAACTCTATGGTCAACTAATCTTTGACAAAGCAGGAAAGAATGTCCAATGGAAAAAAGACAGTCTCTTCAACAAATGGTGTTGGGAAAATTGGACAGCCACGTGCAGAAGAATGAAACTGGACCATTTCCTTACACCACACACAAAAATAGACTCCAAATGGTTGAAAGACCTCAATGTGAGACAGGAGTCCATCAAAATCCTAAAGGAGAACACAGGCAGCAACCTCTTCGACCTCAGCCGCAGCAACTTCTTCCTAGAAACAATCGCCAAAGGCAAGGGAAGCAAGGGCAAAAATGAACTATTGGGACTTCATCAAGATAAAAAGCTTTTGCAAAGCAAAGGAAACAGTCAACAAAACCAAAAGACAACCGACAGAATGGGAGAAGATATTTGCAAATGACATATCAGATAAAGGGCTAGTATCCAAAATCTATAAAGAACTTATCAAACTCAACACCCAAAGAACAAAGAATCCAATCAAGAAATGGGCAGAAGACATGAACAGACGTTTTTCCAAAGAAGACATCCAAATGGCCAACAGACACGTGAAAAAGTGCTCAATATCGCTTGGCATCAGGGAAATCCAAATCAAAACCTCAGTGAGATACCACCTCACACCAGTCAGAATGGCTAAAATTAACAAGTCAGGAAATGACAGATGTTGGCGGGGATGCGGAGAAAGGGGAACCCTCCTCCACTGTTGGTGGGAATGCAAGCTGGTGCAGCCACTCTGGAAAACAGTATGGAGGTTCCTCAAAAAGTTGAAAATAGAGCTACCATATGATCCAGCAATTGCACTACTGGGTATTTACCCCAAAGATACAAAAGTAGGGATCCGAAAGGGTACGTGCACCCCGATGTTTATAGCAGCAATGTCCACAATAGCCAAACTGTGGAAAGGGCCAAGATGTCCATCGACAGATGAATGGATAAAGAAGATGTGGTATATATATACAATGGAATATTATGCAGCCATCAAAAGGAATGAGATCTTGCCATTTGCAATGACGTGGATGGAACTGGAGGGTATTATGCTGAGCGAAGTAAGTCAAACAGAGAAACACATGTATCATATGACTTCACTGATATGAGGAATTCTTAATCTCAGGAAACAAACTGAGGGTTGCTGGAGTGGGGGGTGGGGTGGGAGGGATGGGGTGACTGGGTGATAGACACTGGGGAGGGTATGTGCGCTGGTAAGCGCTGTGAATTGTGCAAGACTGTTGAATCTCAGGTCTGTACCTCTGAAACAAATAATGCAATATATGTTAAGAAAAAAAAAAAAAGAAGAAGGTAGCAGGAGGGGAAGAATGAAGGGGGGGAAATCGGAGGGGGAGACGAACCATGAGAGACGATGGACTCTGAAAAACAAACTGAGGGTTCTAGAGGGGAGGGGGGTGGGAGGATGGGTTAGCCTGGTGATGGGTATTGAGGAGGGCACGTTCTGCATGGAGCACTGGGTGTTATGCACAAACAATGAATCATGGAACACTACATCTAAAACTAATAATGTAATGTATGGGGATTAACATAACAATAAAAAAATTTAAAAAAAAAAAAGTAAATTATTTCAAAGAATCACTGTCAAACTGTAAAGTGTAAAATGTAAATGCTGAGTTGCTGGTACCAGGGCAGAATGCGTGGCCTACATTAAATGGTGGGGACAGATACACAGCCTTGCACCCAACAGATAAACAATAAAGAAATGACAAGGGCAAGACTAATGTCTTTTCTAAGGATATGGCCAAATAGTAGCACGAGTTAATTAAGGGGTAAAACTCATTGGAACCAAGGACCCAGGGAACCCAGGGTTCCTCTAAGGCTCCATCTCTCAAGAGGAGCTGGGATTCCCACCCAGAGCATCAGGATGTCATAGAGCCGAGTCTTTCCCATGTCCTCAATATTCAGAAAGCACATCCTGCTCTTGTCAGAGCCTTTTCACATCCGTTACAGCATCTCATCTCTGTAAACCTTTATTAGGTGGCATTACTAATATTTCCCTAATGTACACATAGTACTCTAGAATATCTGAAATTATGTCACTAACCTCATCTCATCAGATTCTCAACATAACCCTGTAAAGCAGGTAGAGTCTTTGCCCCTCTTCAAAAATAAAGTCTTTTGCCAAGGTAACAAGGCTATTCGGTGGCGGACTCGGGGCTATAGAATGTCTTTGACTTTAATCCAGTGTCCACATTGCTACAATACCACACTCTAATTAAAGCCAAATGACAGACGAGAAGACTGAGGCAAAGTGAGGTTAATCCTGAAACGCTAGCTTATGGCAGAGCTGGAGACACTTTTGAAGATAACATATGGGAAAAAGAGATTTTCAGGACCAACTTTCAGACCTCAAGCCATCCTCCTCTTTCTTGGCTAGGGCATACCTTCTAAGTGTCCTTGCCCTGCTGAAGCAAAACTGAAGTCAGAGCTCCCACCTAAGAGTAACCAGGCCCTCCCAATATACCTACCTCACCCCCTACTCACTGGAGTTGTAATGACTAGCATTTAATAAGCAATTTCTCTGTCTAAAACGTATCCTAAGCATTTGCCAATGTTATTATTCTTTTAATCATCACAACAATCTGATAGGTAAGTACTAATATTATTCTAATTTACAGGTGACCAAATGGAAGTACAGAGAGGTAAATACCTTGAACGAGGCCACACAGAAGGAAGCTGTGCAGCTGGGATCTGAACCCGGGCAGTCTGTCTCCAAAAGCCACACTCTTCACCATGAGACTGTAAGGAAAGTATTCATCTATGCAACACTGGATCATCCCCAAATTCTCAACTCCAAAAGGGTATGCGGGTCACAAGAATGCTGCTAAAATATAGATTCAGTATATATTTTTTATCTCAGAGAGTGGGCTTATATTTATATGTGCAAACAGATTAAATAAATCATGATTACAACAGTAAACATGTAAATTCTGATCAATAACTACTTGCCTTCCCCTCCCCCCAACGCTAACAGCTGCAATAAAGCTTTAACTGTAAAGCGATGCACAACCAGCCATAAAAGTATGTAAAATAAATGAGGATAACATAATGAGGGAATCCAACATTCATCTCATAAATATAACATAACGACCACAACTAAAATGTCAGAGAATCTAATAAATCAATATGGTAGGACAGAGCTATCTTTATGTTCAGAATACATAAAAAATATATTTACATGCAGGGTGTTTTCTTTCTTTCTTTCTTTCTTTTTTTTATAAGCCAGGACCAAACAAAAAGAATTATAAGAAATTTAACCCTTCGTTCACCTAGATGCTCTGGTTTGACAATGATATTTCAACACTCCATTGGGTTGTCCCACATGGTTGCATGGTAAGAAATGGGCCCTCCTCTAAATCTGCACCAAAGGCCTTAGATACCAGGCTCGTATGCAAATGGCACTGGAAGGGAAGCAAGCAGGAAAACATCCTGAGGGTACTTTGAAAGGATCAATTACAGGCCCTGGCTTAGAAAACTTCTGACCATGGTGATTTCTGGAACTTCCAGCTCATTTTATTAGCACCAACAAACCCTGGGAGGTTTAGTTATTTCCCTGTTAATGCACTAGCGATTGATGTGGATAAATCCCATAAATACTAATGAGGGTGACACAAGTAAATCTCCTCTGAATTAATGAGAAGAGAGTCTCCTGTACTGACCAACATGCCGCCTAATGGCTTGAAATGATGGATTTATAAATTCTTCTAGGTTCCCCCATGGACTCAAGCTGCAGAAATAAATATCCTTACCCAGCCACCTCCTCCCATGGGCCCTGATCTAGGGAGCCTTATGGGAGGGGAAAAGGCCTAACTGGGAAAGGGACAAATGCTTCCTCCACCACCTTTTCCTTACTGAACCTGACAGGCCCCAAATTCAACATCTTAACTCGGGGGAGGATGAAATTAGGGAGGGAAATGAGAGTTAAGAGTCTTCTGTTAAAATAGCCTGAACCCAAGTCTAAAAATGCCAACTCCTCAGATATGAAAAACCAGTTAATGCTCATACATTAAACTGAGTTTAGTGTATGTGTGTGCGTTTCAACCCTGCGTTTCAGGTACCTATTGCTACATGACAAACATAGTCGATTTAAACAACAACCATTTAATTTGCCCATAATTCTGTGGGTTAGTAGGGGCTCCCCTGGGAAGTTCTTCCACTGATCCCACTCAAAGTCCTTCATGTGTTTGCTGTCAGATGGTGGCAGGAGATGAAATGTCCAGGATGACTTTACTCATGTGTCAGGAGCCTGGGCCAATGACTGGGGGCTATGACATCTCTCTCTCTCTACATAGCTAGCTTGAGCTTCTTTACCGAGCAGGTGAATTCTGTGGGCAAGCATTCCAAGAAGACCAGCCCCAACAAGCAAGCACTTCATAAGTCTCTGCTTGTATCCCACATGTGGTAATATTGCAATGGCCAAGTCCAGAGTCACTGTGGATGGCAATTACACTGAAGTGTGAATACTGAGAGTTGTGGGTTGTTTGGGGTCACCAAAGTAACAGTTCACCACAACTAGCCCAGGTCCCCCCCACACACACACACCGAGGGGAAAAAGACCGGTGCCGTTATAACAACAAGCCCTATTACTGGTTTTTGTTGTTGTTGTTGTTGTTCCTTTTCTAGTCTTTAACTTTAATATTCAATGACCTCATATTCCGATTATTGCTTCAGTGATGGCAATTTGGGTTCCATGTGAAAGTTGGGCAAAGCATGGCAAGAAAGAAAGAAGCACTCCACAATTGATAGACAAATAAAGATCAAATTCCCATTTTAACAAAAACCGGACACAGCCACTGATAACACAGGGAACTTGCCACCAGTTCCCCTCTGGCCCTTGACTCCCTTAGCACAACAACCCCATACAGCACTCATTCTGCCTGTTATTCACACTTAAAAGACTGTCTGTACCCTCTTAAAAGACCAACACTATACCTTTTTTCACTCAAGTAGGTAAAGACTTAAGGGCCCCCATAAATCTTGCTCCAACAATTCTCCCGAGGATATCCTATTAATACAACCCTCCTTCACTGCAATAACCCCATGGGCTTGGTTAATATTTGCCCATTCCAGTCCACCTGTTGGGATTCATCAGCAATAAATAATTTGTATGGCATTTTCAATTTTATCAAAGCACATCCCATGTGATGCTCGGAATAGCTCTCTGAGGTAGGTGAGACAAAGATTTATTATCTTCATTGGACCAAAATAAAAACAAAGCCTGTATACATTATTAGTATGTAGTGCTAGTTTTTGTAGTGTTTTATAGTTAGCAAATGTTCCCTTATACATTATTTGTATCAGGATTCCTTAAAGCCATCCTGAGGTAGATGGTAATAGCCCTACTAATAGAGGGGATAGAGAAGTTAAACACTTGCCCCAAAACCCCACAGTGACTAAGTAGCAGGCCCAAGTCAGGTCACTCAATCCAATTTCCTTTCCAGCCTGTAACAGGAAGGGTAAGTGATCTATGGCCAAAGAGCCTATGGGAGAATTAAAATTAGAACCTCTATGTCCTGATGGGCATCCCCCTGCCCAAACTCATGCTGATTCTTATACCTCAGTTAGAATCTGCAAGAACTATCCCAATGTTAGCAATAAGATGGGCCGCACAAGCAACAGTGAGCTTTGAAAGAAAATCTAGGAATACCATGATGATCTAGCTTTCCAGAAACACAGGAACCTAACATAGTCCACAGGCTTCAGAGAATACATTATGGTTGATGCCAACAGCATGACGACAAGGCTTCACAAGATGACCTCTCAGCCTCGCAAGGTTACTGAAACACTGCTCAATTTAGATACTATTTGTTTTAACATTTCCAATAGCAAAGCAAATAGACAAATAGATCAGTAAACAGAAGAGAGTTTAATTAGAAATTTTGTATGTGATAAAAATAGTGTTTCAAAATGGCTAGTAAATGGCCTAAAAACAAATGGTTTCAGGTCAACTGGTTAATCACTTGGGGAAAAAAAAATTATATATATTAATTTTGACCTCAACATGAAGGCATTTAAAAAAAAAAAAAAACAACCTCCAATGGATCAAGACCTAAAAGCCAAAACTAAAACAATCAAAGTTTTAGAAGAAATACAGGAGAGTATGTTTATGGCCTAAGGATGTGACTCTGGGTCAGACCCAAGACACATATAGCATATAAAGAAAAGACTTGTTAATTTGACAACATTAAAATTAAAAACCTGTATGTAATAAAAAGCACCATAAAGTTGAAAGGCAACAGAATGGAAGAAAACATTTGCAACATATGAGAGACTGAGGCCAAGTATGCCTGAATATATAAAGACTTACTAGAAATCATTAAGTCACACAAGGCAATAGAAAAAAAATGGGCAAATGATATACACAGGCAATCCAAAATAGAAAAAAAAAAAAACAGACAATAAATATATGAAATTATTCTTGAACTTGGCAGGCAAATGAAACATTTGAAATGGCAGTAGAACATGCCAATAGATTGCAATAATTTTTGAAGTGTGCTAATACCAAATGCTGGCAAGAGAATGGATCAAATGGTATTCTTTCCACACATCACTAGTAAGAATGAATATTGATAAAATCACTGTGGAGAATAATTTTACAGTGTGCATTACAATTTAAAATATGCATACACCATGAATTAAGCAATTCCACTTCTTAAAATAGACCCAAGAGAAACACTTGCATGAGTACATGAAAGCCCATAACGAGGACATTTACTGATGGGACAAGGAGAAATTACTAACAACCAAAATGCCTATCAGAAAACTAACGACCAAATAAACTGTGGCATATCAATACTACAGAATATTGCACTCAAGTCAAAAAGCCCAAGTACTGTGTATCAACAGGTACTGATGTGGAAAGTCATGTGAGACATACCACTGAATGAAAACGGCAAGCAGCTGAACTTAGTACTATAAATTCTTTAGTATTTGTGTACAGAGATCTGTGTGTATGAGTGTATAAATTCACGGGAGGAGGATAAGCAAACACAGTCAACTCCTAATACGGTTCCCTCTGAGGAAGAGCAGGGGTTAGGATGAGGGGCAGCCAAAGTGAACTAAGCCTGAGCAGTTAGCAGTTAGTATGGAGAGCACTCTACTTGTGTGATTTCATTTTCAATAAATAAAAAGACATGGCAGAGCAAACTTACCCCCTAGAAAATTCTCCCAAGTGTTCACAGGCTTTTCTGAAATTTATAAAAACAAAACAAAACCAAGTGGAGGTTATAATGGAGGCAGATGAGAAGCAAAACAGTGCTATAGTTTGGGCAGAGAGCCCTGTGCCCTGCCAGACAGCACCATGACATTAGAAGGAAGGTTTCCACAGGTATCAAACGAAGAAGGCATGGACCCACACAGGCACATTTTGTCTTCTCCTGTGAAGGGCTCCTAAAAGCCAGGAGCATCTTTTAACCTGGCACAGTGTGAGCTACACACTGCCATTTACTAGGCAAAGCAAGGTCCTCATTTGATGCCTGCCTCCGTGGAGTGGACAGAGGGGCCAGGATACTGTCAGTGGGGAGTCAGCGGGGCCCCAGAATCCGTGCCCCCCAGACAGGAATCACACGGAACCAATCACAGCAGACGGCTGATACCCAGTAACCTTCTTCTACAGACTTGGAGCTATCTGGGCTAGAAATCCTGAGGAAAATAAACCTCTTTTTGCTCTTTCTATTTAAAAATGTGAACGGGAATAGTAATCTCCATAAAGCCACACAAATTGCTTTTAAAATGCCAATTCCTGTTGGGCCAGTAAAACAGAGTTGTGTGCGCCCTGCAACTTCACAGAAAAAGAGCAAGGTATTAATGAGTATCACTTTAAATACCTGTGAATCTTGTGATATGGAGTGGAATTGCTTCGTATGGTCATTTTACCCCTGGGCTAGTGTTCAGGTTGTTTGGTTACCTTAGCTCTGTATAAACAAGAAAAAAATTATTTCCCACATGTGCCAAGCACTCTGCAGCTTGCAGCATTCCTTTACGTTTATAACCCAATTTAATTCTTCCTACAATCTTTTTATTCCCATTTCACAGATAAAGAGACAGAGGCTTCAAGACCAATGGATTATTTTCAACATCATATTACATTTGAAAGGCAAAAGCATTTATTGCATCTCTAGTCAGCATCCTGCTCCTTTTGCTAGATGCTAAATCAACCCTTTGTTTGACTGAAGAGCAAATTCAGCTTCTCTCTCTTATGTGACTATCTTTTTGCATCTCTTTTTATGGGGCGTTCCAAGAGCCTTTGGGGAGAGCATCCTTCCTCGCATTCTTTCTCCACACTAAAGTGGCATGGGGAATATTTTATTTTTCTCTTTGTTACACTGGGCTGATGCTGACTTAACTATTTGCATCAATGTCAAAGTCAGGTTCAGAAACATGGCAAAGCCTCTGCTCCCTCATCAGGTTTCTTGGCTTATTCTGAGGAAGAAAGAAGAATGAGTGTTTAGCCTCTACCTATCTATCTGCCCAGGAATTTGCTAAGTTCATTACATGCTTTATTTGATCTTCAGCACAAATCTGTGAGGGATGCACAATGACCCTCATTTTACAGATAAAGAAACACAGGCTCAGAGAAGCTAACTTGCCCAAGGTCACATGCTAGGGAATAAGTTCATAGTCTGCATATTTCCAAAGCCTTGGTTATATCTCACTATGCCATGGTCTCTGTGGGACTGGGGCAAGAAACAAACATTTCTTTCAAGTGTTATGTATAGGATGATCATCTAAATCTGAAGTTCTGAGAGTAAAAAGTAGGGAAAGAGATTTCAATTAATATTTATACCAGGAAAAACAGGCATAAATTGAGACTATCCCAGGGAAATCAGGACATATGGTCACCCTGATTATGCACCACACAAGGGAACATCACCCAAGAAAAAAAAAAAAAAGAATGTTCTAAAACCCATAAACCGTGAGTGATAAATGTTTCATTCCAGGAGGACATGGCTGTGCAGATGTTCAGGACCTAGCTTAACCTCTACAAACCTCAGACACAGAAGGAAATCTAACAAATACTAGAGCTACTAACTGAGATGAGCTCCTCTCCCACCCCGACTGTGTTTTCAACAATCAACAAATCTTTATTGCTCGCCCCCATCATGTAACAGTAATTCTAAAAGTGAAGCCAGGCAAAAACCAGACCAACAAAGACATACACCACATACACTCTAGGGGAGGAGTCACCGTGGAGGTCTTGCTTTGTCCTGGAGCACAAAACACTGGCAGGTGCCTCATAGATTTCCAGAAGCAGTTCAGGAAGACCAAAAGCTGTGTTTTCTTCCATGACCCCTCTCTTTCACAGCAAGCAAAATTGTATGATTATGAGTAGGAAGCTGCCAAGACCAAGAAAGGTCACTTGCTGGGATTAGGCAGCTCTGGAGGTGTCCAGAGGATTAGGACATCTTCTCATCCCTATGGTGTGGAATAACCCACGGAATCCCTGTGAAATTACAGACTCGGC
Organism: Halichoerus grypus; assembly: GCF_964656455.1. Classification (NCBI taxonomy): domain Eukaryota; kingdom Metazoa; phylum Chordata; class Mammalia; order Carnivora; family Phocidae; genus Halichoerus; species Halichoerus grypus. The sequence continues at coordinate 50,236,843 of NC_135718.1, forward strand.
TGCTTTCAAGGACACAACCCAGAACATCTTTGCATTCAAGATTCAACATCCTAGGGAATAACTGCTCCTTCCTTTTTTCATGACATAATGCTCAATTATTTATCATTAAGCTTAGTTTTCAAATTGGGTTCTTTCAGATTCACATATGACCTAGCAGTAACTAACCCCAACATCAGAACCTACTCACACAGGAAAATTTACACCACAGCACTCACTTTAATACTAGGTTGTTCAGTGGAACACTGGGTGTTATACGCAAACAATGAATCATGGAACACTACATCAAAAACTAATGATGTAATGTATGGTGATTAACATAACATAATAAAATAAAATTTAAAAAAAAGACTAACTGGGTGTCTGCGTGTGCAAGTGCGCACACGCACACACACGCACACACACATACATACTTTGTTTGTGTGGAGGATTCAGAACAAACCAGGACACCCCAATGATCACCATTCAAAGAAGTAAGAGAATGTGCTTCTTACAATCCAGGAGATAATTTTCATTTTCCAAGGCTAGTCTTTACATTTACTGTACTGGCCACCAGGGGAATCTGGCTGGGCAGCAGCAGATGGTAAGAAGTTTTATAAAAAGGAATAAAGAATGCTTTTTCCTTTAAAACTGTTCCCCCATTCTACCCCCATCTGTGGAGTCCATACTAAACCTCCAGTTTGTGGATATTCACTGTACACCTGACCAGTACCCAGAGATCCCAAGAACTATTTCCCACTGCTGTCTTCACTCCCCTAAAATTGCCATCCGCCTCTCCACAGAGGCCAACAAAAATCACACACACACTCAATGGAAAGCAGAGAATTTCCTTGTGAGCTCTGTCCAGATTTGCTAATGACTCAGGGTCACATGTCAAAGCTGGACCAAATTTTTGAGACCATCTCCAGGAGAGATTTTTTTTTTTTTTTTGTCAGCAGTCTCAACTCCAGAACATCAGCTATGACAGGTAGTGGTCCAAAATAAAACTAATTTAACAACATTTCCTACCATGCAATTAACCTCTTTTCCACAGAATGTTGCTTTTTTTAATGTCTGTTGCAAAATAGGCTCCTAAATGAATATAATTTCCCACCCACCTCTTAGCAAAAATTATGTGTCATTTCACACCTAATATATGCAGATTACAACAACTCTCGAAAAGGAACCTGAGAAGTCAAAGTTGTCCATCTCTTTTTTTCCCCCAGTTTTTAAAATCTTGGTTTACATTGCAATCAAGTGAAGTTTGGCTTCTCGGGTGGGGCTGGAAGTTGAGGTAAGATAATAAAATGGCCTGGGGCCTACCACCAGCCTCTGCATCCTGCCAGAGAAAACCACTCCCACAAAGCCTGGCCCTGATGGGAGCTGAGTCATTAAAGAAGGACCTTCGGGAGATCCCAAGGGCGGATGCTTGCCCTCTTCCATTTTGGCCCTTCCTAAGGCCACATTCATGGATCTCGACGTCCGGGGACCTTCTTTGCTTCCTGAAGCCATGCTACAAAGGTGGATTACTTAAGAAACAATTAGGTGCGTACACAAAGCAATTTGCAGGCAGCCGCACTCCTTCAGCTTTCTAAGTGAAGGGCCTTTCAAGGCTGATTTATAACACTGTCGTCTTCAGAAGGCAAAATAATTAATAGGAGCATGGACTTCTAATTTCAGTGACTTCCAGAGAAAGTGGATTTCATTTGATTTATGACGGCCGGTGACTTTGCATTTTATCAGTTCATTCACTCATTATTTATGCTGATGGCCAATTTCAATGGGTCGCTATCATCTAACTCGCTACTAATCAAAGAGAATTAGGGTTCACTGCATTATTTAGAAGTCGCTAATTTATCTTCAGAACAAGTAGTGAGAAGTTTGGGGCCTTCCACAAGAAAAAACTGAACAGCTGGCTGGAGCCAGAAAATTTGGTCAGCATTATAAATGAGTTTTATCAGGGGTATTGCAAGTTGATGAGTTTCGAGTCAGAAGGAGAGAATGAAGAAAGAAAAAGAGAAGCCAGGAGGAAAGACCAAACAGAATAAGGCTAGAAAAAAGTAAAAATAAACCCTGAGTTACCACCGTGGTCTGACCAGCTCCCCGATCACAAAGGGCCGCTCTAGTCCTACAACCCTGGGATTTGGGTATCAGTAGAGTTTTAGTATTCAAATGTCCTAGCAACCTTCAGTTTAGTTCAATAAGCAAGTATATTTGCACTGAAATAAGCCGAGTTGCCTTGTTTCTCATTTTAAAGTCATTTTAATATGTTCTAGACACAAGATAATGGATCACATTTAAACACGAGAAAATTAAGTCCCATCAGCAAGTAATAACACCCAATCATATTCAATCATGTTGAACAACCACCTCTACCAAAATGATCCTCTTCTAGGCGAGGTTAAGAAAACAACAATTAAAAAAAATAAAAAAGAACAGGTTGTTGCTTTTCTTTTAGAAAGACCCAACTTTAAAATCTCTCCATGTCATTTCCCGTAAGGCAATATATTCGCTCACGTTCCTGCCTCCAGACTTTTGTACATTCCCGTCCCTCTTACCAGAATACTCCTTTGTCTTGATGCTTACCAAGTAAATTCCTCTTGTCTTAAAAATTTCAGCTTACCAGGTCTAACTAGAAAAGGTATCTAGTTTCTTTTCTCTGCTCTCCAAACTCCTGGGACTCCCCTGGTTATTGCCCTAATTGTCTGTACTCTTCGGTGGATTATAAGCCCCATGAGAGTGGGAGCTGAGTGATGTCTTAGCTGCTAAACACCAGGACCTCATATATCTGCTGACTCAATATTGTTGATTATGTTGTTGTTTTGACTTTAATGTTTTCTATACCATTCAACAGTTATTGTCTCAGTCCAAAGTCTACCCTTTAGGACAACTAGATGGTAGTACATGAGCAACAGAAAAACACCGGTTTCTTACCCACCCAGTATTTCTTGGCAGCTTAAAAACCAAGGAGGGGAATAAAGAAGGTAGAAAATAATATCAATTTTTGAACGCTTTTAAGTTTGAATGGGAATGCCCAACTCCTGATGCTAATAAGGACTTTGCCAGATTGTTGGGGCAGTTCCAACATAACCCAAAGGGAATATAAGACTCCTAAAATAAAAGGCTCTGTCATTTGCAATTTTCATAATAATCCTACTGTACCTTTTTATCTTAAATAAGATGCAAAAATGGCTACAGACTAATATAATCTGTGGAGGAGTTTTTAATCTTTCTATTCCCAATCCAAACACCACTTTTTAGCTTCAACCAGGCTCTCCTTGTAGTTTGTACCTGGCCCGATGCCAGGCTATCAAGGTGCTCATATAATAAATATGGTCTTATTAAACTGGATGGAGTAACCATGCAGAGTTATGACTATGGGAGTTTCTTTAACATGAAAACACCATGTTTATCATATTGATGATCTAAAATAAAGTCTGGGACTCCAGCATTTATTTTCAACCAGTCTCACAATTTATATGCTACCACAAGTAAAATAAGACTCATGAAACACAAACCAGTTCACCTTCACACTCTCATCAATTGCTTTTGCTTCTGGCTGCAGACGCAGCAGACGCCCTTTTCCTGTAAACGGTACTGAAATGTGTAGCCACGTCAAATCTGACGCTGTTAGTTTCTAATCTCGCTTTCCTTCAGTGTATGGGTTTTTACACGACCCAACTGTGTCAGGCTCCTGAAAGGCCCGCAGACTGCCAAGAAGTCCTCAGACACCAAAGAACTGCATCACTTATGGTCAAACCTAGAAAAAAGGAGCTACCTGTTTCTAAATATTCACAACAGAAGGCATTTCATGCAGGGACCTGGACACACAAATGATGGAGAAGCAACAGCAAGAAACCACCACCACCCTCGGGCTGAAGAGACAGTGGAGGGCGGGGCCAAGATCTCCCATCCAAGTGAGAATCCTGGTGGGCCATATCCCATAGGAACTGGAACCAGGGCAGAGACTCAGCCCCGACAGAGAAGCCAGCAGAGGTGGGTTAGGGAGAAGTGTCCTGGCTTATCCTTCCTCCCACCTTCCAGTCTCCTACCAGCACCTTCCATTGGCCAAACCCAATAGGAAGCCAGCTTATGAGGGAGCTTGGGAAATGCTCCTACAGGTGACAGCTCCTATGACAGAGAGAAAAGCAGGTCGAGGGCAGGAATGGATCTGAGAAGGTCTCTGAGCCAGACGGAACTTTAACAGAAAGGAGATGCAGCCTGTTGTCTACACTGCTTTCACTTTTCGTCCCCAGTGAGTAGCTGAAGTCTGAGTACCCAAGATAGAGAGGCATTAAAGTAACAACTCTAGTGGGTAAAACTGTAATTCCTTCGGGGTTTCCTTAAGATTTATGAGCCTAGTTCTCCTTTGGAATTTGAAAGTAAATAGGCAGATGTGTATGAAAACCTGTAAAGAAGCAAGCAGGAGACGAGGTGGCTCACCCTGGGTGCCGACCACTGGATCGCATCGGTGGGCCTCAGCATGGCAGAGGCATGTTTGTAGGCCTGCTGAGTAAGTAGTGATGCTGGGTAGAAAGCTGCTAATTTAGCCAGGGAAGCAATGGACCTCCACTCCAATACCCCCAAAGAAAACCCACACTCTACCTCAGTGGCACGTTACGAAACACGAATCACTTTACCAGCAGCCACAAGGTGAAAAAGACCTACCAGGTAGACTAGGGGCTGCAACTACCAAAACCCAAGACCTACTTCCTCCAGGAGGCCTTCCCTGCTCACTCCCTGCCTACAATAATTTCAATCACAAATAAGCTAAAATTATATCTTTTCTGACTAGATTCCAAGATCCTCTAAGGGTAAGGACCAACATCTACTTTGGTGAGGGTGACTTATTGTGGTAAAAACACGTAACATGAAAGTTACCATCCTAGCCATTTAAGTGTACAGTTCAGTAGTGCTAAGGATATTCACCTAGATCTCTAGAACTTTTTCATCTTGCAACACTAAAAGTTTATACCCACTAAACACTAATTCTCCCTCATTTTCCTCTCTCCTTAGCCCTTTGCAACCACCTTCCTACTTTGTTTCTATGATTTTGACATCTTCAGATACTTCATACAAGTACAATCATAGTACTCTTCCTTTTGTGACTGGCTTATTTCACTTAGCACAATGTCTGCAAGTTCATTCAGGTAACAGTTTCCTTCTTGTTTAGTGCTGCATGATATTCGACTGCATTGCGTACACCACATTTTCTCTGTCCCTTCATCTGTCAGTGGCCACTTAGGGTTGTTTTTACCTCTTGGCTATTTTGAGTAACACCGCAACATACCTGTGTGTGCAAATCTCTCCCTTTGAGATCCTGCTCTGGATTCTTTTGGATATAAAGCCAAAAGTGAGATGGTTGAATAATAAAGTAATTTTATTTCTATTTTTGTTAGGAACTCACTTTTTGGTCTTTAATCCAAAATAAAGGCCCAAGGTTGCTCTTCTACACGTGTACGTCCAGTTTTGCCAACACTACTTGCCGAAGAGACTATATTTCCCCCCCCTGTGTAATCTGACACCCTTGCCAAAAGTAACTTGACCATATACCCAAGGGTTGAGCTCTCTATTCTATTCTGATGGTCTCATGCCTGTCTTCAAGCCAGTACCACACTATCCTGATTACCTTTGCTTTCCAGTGTGTTTTGAAACTAGGCAGTGAGGTCCAACTTTGTTCTTTTTCAAAATTGCTTTGGCTATACAGGGTCCCTTGAGAGTCCAGATGAATTTAGGATGGTTCTATTGTTGCAAAAAAAAAAAAAAGAAAGAAAAAAAATACTACAGGGGTTTTGAGAGATTATAGTGAATCTGCAGATTGCTTTGAAGAACATGAACAGTTTAATAATTTTAAGTCTTCCAATCTACCAACACAGGAGGTCTTTCCATGTATTTGTATCTTCTCTGATTTCTTTTAGCAATGTTTTGTAATTTTCAGTGTATAGGTCCTTCAGCTTCTTGGCTAAGTTTATTCCTAAGTACTTTATTCTTTTTGATGCAACTGTAAATGAGGTTAACTCCTTTGGTGTTTGTTGCTGTTATCATTTCTTGTTGGTTCTGCCTCTCTTCCACACTTAATATAGTGCTTTTCAATAACATTTGATGACCAAGAAATATTTGTTTTGAATGGAAGACTGAATGAATGAATGTATTTGTCTCCAGCTAACCTAAAAGGGAATGTTCAGGGGTGCCTTGGTGGCTCAGTCGTTAAGCGTCTGCCTTCAGCTCAGATCATGATCCCAGCGTCCTGGGATCGAGCCCCGCATCGGGCTCCCTGCTCCGCTGGAAGCCTGCTTCTCCCTCTCCCACTCTCCCTGCTTGTGCTCTCTCTCTCTCGCTGTGTCTCTCTCTGTCAAATAAATAAATAAAATTAAATTAAAAATTAAAAAAAGGGAATGTTCAAAGGGTTGAGGCTGCTTCTCTCTTTCCAATAAGTAAGACCACCTTGGGCAGTTCCTTCCAGTGACATTGGTACAGATAATAAACACCTTGCTAGCCTCGATCCTCAATTTCTGACTTGTGTTGATAAAAACAATTTTACCAAATGCAAAGCAAACAAGACCAGGACATGACTTTTCTTGATATTTGACTTTTGCCTTTTATTTGAGACCTGCTCTTTATTCACTTTACCTATAAGTCCCTCTTTCCTTTTAATTAATTTGAATGGTTGGAATGAATTTGCTCAGCAAGCTGGGTGAGGCCTCTTTATACCTTGCTGAGTTTAAAGAGAGAAGCTCTCACCCGAAACAAATAAAAACATTAAACAGATAGCAGTAGCATTACTACATGAAGTAAAGTACCCTTGGCATTTGAGGTCCCAAGGGGGGAGTTCCTCAGGAAGAGCCATAAGGTAAATCTATAGCACTGATGATATGAAACTTTGGGGGTAGGCCCTCACGTTATGACTGTACACCCCGAAATGCTAGGGAAAACTAACCACACAGATTGAGAGAGATTTTAAGCACTAAAATTCTATTATCATTTCCTTCTATTTTCAACTTCTTCCCTCTCTGCCCCCCTGTGGTTCTTTTATTTATGGATGTAACGCAGGAAGGCCCTTTCCCAGTTTTTCTTCTCTCCAAGTCATAGGAAATTCAACAAAGCAGGTCTCCCTGTGACACAGTTATAAAAAATGTAGACATGCCAGGGGGCCCACAATCAAGAACTCAAAACGCGCCAAGCACAAGTGATAGCCTGATTCCTGGCTAAAATGGTCACAACACTCTCGACCTTTGCAGGTGCCTGGCATCATGGCCCTCGACCAAAAAGGAGAGAGAGAGAGAGAGAGAAAGAGAAATGCAAGAACACAGCCTCACAGCCACTATTACAGAATGCCCGATTCAAGGTAGGAAGTGAACACGGGACCGTCGAAGGCAGATGAGAGGCCCAGAAGCTGGAGGAACACAGGATTTGTTGCCGGCATATCATGACAGCCAGGCAAAAGCTGAAGAGTGGGAGTTTTTGAAACAAATGCCAGTTAAATGATCCATTCAGTTATACTTGATATGTCTGGTATAATATAGCTTGTTCCAGATGTCAAGTAATGTTGCCAAACCATGCTCACTAATGTGAAAACCATTGTTGCTGATAAGCCTAAGTGTTGTTGGATTTCTACAACAGCCACCCATCTGCAAACAAAATATTGCATTAAAAAAAAAAAAAAAAAAACCTGTGGCTCATAAATTAAGCCAACAAAGGGACTGACTGAAAAATGTAATTTATAAAAAAGCAGTTTTCCCCTGAGAAACTTTTTTTCAAATATTTCACGTTTACACATTTAAGTTATATTCAACTTTATACAAAAATTATAGTAATTGTCCTTCACCTAACATGAATGTTATAATTATACTTTCAGCGTTGCTGCGCTTCAACACCCAGCCGTAAGAAAAGTATGGTGTGTTCACAACCAACGCGGGAAAAAACAAATAGATTTGCAGTGTCTGACGTGACCCCTTTGAACATACAGCTCTAAAATATCCATTGTTCATAAATTCATAAAGGGCTGCATATGTACATCCCAACTCCCTTTTCCATTCGATATATATGAAAATGCAATTTACTGTATGTCAAATGAAAAATGCGGTTTTCAAATGCATTGACAACAGGTGCTCGTTAAATGATCAGACGCTATTTGTTACCTAGCCCCTTACTCTCATTTGCAGCAAGATAAATTGCATTTTAGAAGAGTAGTGCGATCTAAGGGGTCTTGACATGTTTTTATTGATTTGCATAGGTTATATGCATGTATTCCTGTTTGTAGGCAAATAGTGCCACAAGTAAATTCAAGGCGCTGCGCCTGTGTTTCGAGAAAATTAGAGTCATCACAGGGGAGCCAAGATGGAGTGAGCCTGGGTAAAAGAGACACATCCAGCCTGCTGGAATCTCAGAACCTCTATTAAGATTTATAGGCTGTAGGATTCTTTTGGGCTTCAACATTATTCTTAGTAAACCCTTTCTGTCTTCTGTTGTTTATAAAAACTGGCAGCTTTAGCAAAGACAGAAGCTTAAGTTGTAGGTAGCACAATTTAACATAATAGTTCTCGCCTGTCCTCCAAATAGCCTAATGCTGATTGTGCAAAAGGAAAAGAGAAAAGGGGAAGAAAAGCCACATGAAATCACATACCATAGGCTGTTGCTCTGACACGGATGGATTTGGCTGTCACTACAGAAAAGCATTGGTGAAATTTGATTATATTTCTAATGTCAAAATTTACTAACTTTTTAGACTCCCGGGTTCCATTTCTCATTTGATTTTTCATTTTGTTATCTCAGCACCATCAGGCCCATCACAGAGAGTAATGCACCAATTAGTCCAGGGAGTCACTCACTAAGAAGGGACTTTTTCATCTACAGGGGCTTCCCCTCTCTGCTGCCACTCCCACCGCGGGGCCGTGCCCTCCCTTCCACCCAAGAATCACACACCTCGCCTCCACCTCCCCTTCCCACCTCCACCCGGAGCATCCACCTCCCCTTTTAGAGTCCAACACTGACCCGGGTATGCACGGCCTTATGGCCACCCCCACCCCCCCCCTCCCTGCTGTGGCCCTATTTTAAATCTTGCGTTGTTACTGATCTTTTTACCAATTTCATTGTGAGGACTATAGTGTTCTTCCCTTAAGAACCTTCTAAGAACCTTATAGTCCTCCCTGTTAAGCTGGTGAAATGATTAATGGCAACTTTTGAACTTCTACTTGAATTTCTGTTCCCCATTGTGCCCAGCACATGCCCTGCCCAAAGCAGAGGACTGATACAAATATTTTAATGTGATAGATAATAAGCACTACCTCTGAGTGGGGATCTGTATTTTCAGGTCCCTCTCTTACACATTCTCACAGCTGAGGCATACAAAAGTCATGACCATCATCCTCCCTTCCTCTGGGTTGGAGGAATTTGCAGAGACGCAGTTCGGGATAGAACAGGCACCAGAACTCAGGATTCCTAGTCCAGTGCTTGTCCCCTTTTTATGCACTGCACTCATCGCATGGTGTATCTATCCTTCCGGATGATTCTCAAACCCTGTACCTCATATAAAATCTTCTATAATAAAGAAACAAAGTTATTTGCCCACCCACTGATAGGCATGTCCTTATTCCAGGACACAGCATGCACTGAGTTGCTGCATGCTTCACTGAGCATGAAGATACAGCCAGAGCTCATCTAGTAGCTGGGTCCACAATGGTCAATAACCATGCCTTTATTTTCCCCCTGAACTCATTCATTCATGGTCTCAAAGCACTTTATGAAATCCTGTTTTTTCCAGGCATTATGTCAAGGCCCAAGGAAACAAAGATGAGTAAGAGAGTTTCTCTGCCCTCATAGAGCTGCCAGTCTTGTGCTGTAGTTTTCCATCTCTGTGACAACGATCCACTTTTTATTTGACGTGACGACTCACTATATGTTTATACATACACACACTCCACACAGCCCTCAGAAAACACTTCATAAGGCAATAATTAACCCTACTAGGCGCAATGCACTCTGATATTTTCTCTCATTTTATTCTTCATTTCATCTCTTTACAAAATGGTATTTGTACCCATCTAAGTTAATTTCAAAACAAATAATGGATCAGTACCCACAGTTTGAAAATACTCACCTAGTGAAAATGTGGAATGACTGAGATCAGGGGTTAGCAAACACATCCTATAAAGGCCAGATTGTAAATATTTTTGGCTTTGAGAGGCAAGCAGTAAAATCAAGGATATTATGTAGGCACTAATAAGAGAAAAAAAAAACTGTTTTCTACTTAATTTTTACTGATGAAATTCAAAAGATTATAATAATAGTAGAATGTAAATTTTTGTAACACACATTTAATAATGACCAGAGTAGAATTTATTCACGGACACTGAAATTTGAATTTCATGTAATTTTCATGTGTCACAAAGTATTATTCTTCTTTTGATTTTCCAAATTATTTACAAATTTAAAAATTATTTTTAGTTCATGGGCATATGAAAAGAGGCAGCAGGCAGGCAGCTGGCCAACTCCTGACTTACAGCAAAACCAAACCCTAGAATTTCAATTGTTCATTACAATGCTGGGTATAGAGAATACCTTCAACTCATGCTTGAGAAAGATTCTGAAAAATGTGGGTATCTAAATAATTGAGGAACTTTACATTTAACCCTCTCGACATATTATGAGTTTGGTCCTATTATCTCTATTTTCTTACCAATGAAGAAACTGAGGCAGAGAGGTTAAGAGGACTTACCTAAAAGCTTCCAAGCCCCGGGCAAGGTGCACCACATCCATCTAAGCGTGATGGGGGCTAAGATGACCAAGGAGGGGAGACAAGATCAATTCTGGAACAACAAGCCCTCGCTCCTCTAGAGGCACCAGGAGAAATTATCATGCATTCCAATAAACACATTTTCTCTTCTACCATGCAGATTACCAAAGAGGGCCAAGGCCATCTCTATCTGCCTCTTGCCTATACGCTGATAAGCTGCAGGGCTTGGATCTCGAAGTCCCTGAATGGTAATCACTTGGGCTAGAACATAAGTTACCACTGAACCTCATTCATAGGCAAGTTTTCGAGGTTTAAAAGGTACTAAGCAGAAGACAAATCCCAGTACCCAAAGTACATACATTCCCACCTTCCTGTGCATTTGGCCTAGTGCCCACACAGCCAGGGGGAACAGGGTTCTCAATGTTTGGGCAGCAGCATGTGGTAACCACAACCCATGACCCAGGCTCCCGGGGTTGACTCAAGTCTATGATGTACGTATGTTCTTCCTGAGGGCAACGTTCACACAGACAAAACATAGCATTCCAAACCTCAGGTTATATTTATGTGCAATAATAAACTGTAGGAAATCAGGGCTACTCAATGTTTCCAAGGGATATATGTACCTCACTGGGGAGTTAGGGGGCCCAAGAAAGGAGACGATTAAAACACAGCCACCATGTAAACCCATTATTTGTCATGTTGGTAAAGCTTCAGGAACCACGTGTGTTACTTTTAGGAAGAATGTGGACTCAACATAGCTAAAATAATGCTTCTCGTTACTTCAAACTGAATGTCCAGTCTATGAACTCTGCTGAACATGACCCCCAGAGCTAGAGATTATATGAGCATCATCACAAAGCCTTGGCAATGTTAGCATTTACAACACAAAATACGTCCTTGGGTAGTAGAGGTGTAGGTCTTTAACACACAAATAAACACTTAAACTTAACGTATCAAATCAAAGCATATGCAGCCAGCCAGCCAACAACAGCTGAAACAATGTAAATGTAACAAGTTAAACACTTCCGAGCTTACCAGTAGACATTTTCTAAAATGACTTACTACACAGTTCTCCTCAGTTCTGCCTCAAGGTACTGGAGGTTTTAAAAACACATAGTTTCTACAAAGAAGGGACAACTGTAAAACTGTATTTTATTCTTCATAATGCATTACTGGCAAGATAAAGCAGTATCTGGTCCTTAGGTCTGTATTCGAGTTTCAGTGCTTTGTATTGTTTTCTTCCCCCTCATCTAGTATGATATACACATATGAGCGCACACACAGACACACGCAACGTAAACAGACTCGAATTCATGGACCCAGTATCTCTGGCACTAAATGTGAAGCTCGAGGCAAGTAAACGTCAGGGATTTAAGTGTGTGAAACCTCCATAAAGAGAACTCACTGCCAATTAATCATTAACTAACATGCATAGTAACTGTAGAGTGCTTTTCAGAGTTCCCCAAAACACTTTTGCTTGGACCAACCCTGGGAAGAAGGCATTAGTATCTTCATTTAACAGACCGGAAAGTAAGGTGACATAAAAGCCAGCTCCCCATTTTCTGGTGGCAGGACAAGGGGCTGAGGCATGAAGATCAGCAGGCTGGACGATGCACGGAGGCAAAGGAAGGCTGTAAGTATGTGCCAGCCAAGACCTCTGTTCTCAAAGCCCTATGAAGCAGAAGGAAAGAGAAGGAAGGAAGGGGAAGAAGTGGAAGTGCACGATACAGGTAGGATTGATGAAGTTTTGCCAATGAGGGGGGAAAAGCTTCTGGCCCACTGATTTCAGAAACCAACTTGTAATGTATCACTGCAAAAGTTGGATGCATCCGAAGAAAGTAGGATTGCAAAGTATCAAGGTCAAAAGCCATAAATATTTTCACTCTCCAGCAAACCTGGACAGTCGGCTGGGTAGCAGGCAGGGTGAAGGGGCCAAGAGAGTTACTGCAGAATGAGTGAAAAAGAAAGGTAGCCCATTCTAGCTGTCGCCCCAAGGCTGGTATCACGCTAAGGGTGCACAGAGAGTTGATCTGTCTGCACACCCTCCCCATCCTTGCATGCCCTTACTTCCAGGGAAAAAGAAGTGTGTTCAGCAGAATCATAGCACATGCACTTTGTTTGTGCTTATTAAATAAAAAGAAAGGATCACCTTCAACTATATTAATGATGGACTGGTGGATGAAGGATGCCTGTGAAAATTCACAACATCTGTTTGCTCCACTCTCTTCTCAGCATGCTGCACCTATTTCTCATGCTTAATGATGCTCAGCCACTCTGCAAGTTTTACGAACAAATGTGTGTTTAGCCACATTCATCATTCTGAATGAGCGTTCTTGATGAAGCCTCCACTGGCCTGTTTCGCTCTTTCTGCTACACTTTAACAAATGACAACAGCCCTACGTATTTTTCATTTGTTAAAAATAAAAAGCTAAGTGAAGGATAGGCCTGGAGGATTTTTTCCCCTTCCCTCTGACTCCCCCTAGAAACTTGAGCATGCCATCCATTGTATTCCCACACCCACCAGCCCTGGCACTGAAGAGGGCGTGCTGGGAGAGCTTGCCTAGAATCTTCAGTGTCAAAATGCCACTGGCCAGACCCCACCTGGAGAATCCTGTCTCAACAACGGATCTTTCCTTTCTCTAATTAGCTACCACTCTTGGAATCTCTATCACACAGCATGGTATTTAAATATACGCCCTGACTCTTCACTGGGCAGGACTTTCAACCAACAAGTTGGCATGAAATCAGGAATTGCTCTTTGTATCACTAAGAATGTTTAAAACCTATTAGATCGGAGGATAGGAAATAAATATGTGTTAAATTGAGCAGTACTTCTAATTCTCCAGAAGAAAGCCAAGATGCTCACTTAGTTTCGACAAACGATATTTAGATTATCGCAAACTCAGAAACTTCAGCGAAACCAAAAGGCTCAACTTTTTCATCCCAGAAAAACCTGAACTCACCATTTGAATGACCTACATAAATCAGGTCAAGCTGGCTAGAATCCAGGAGTTCAAAATAGCGGAGGTATTATAATATGTTAAGAAATAATCTTTCAGAATTTATTTTCAAGTGATTGTTTTTTATTCTGATCATTTAATCAAGAACATGAAAAGCAAAAAAAGAATAGTAACAAGTTATTTTCTCTGTATTAAATATTCAGAATCATTGGAAATCAGTTTAAATTCTATTTTATAAGAAAATACATTTTTCTCTGTATTTGCAATGCTGAATATTGTATTTGTATTACATTTGACTCAGCATGCATGGCAAAACACTTTACAAATAAAATAATCATATTATATATTCAATAAAGCCACACTGTCATATCACCAGTTTTAATTATGGTGGTTTCTGCTTTTTTCCCCTTCCTGGTAACACTATGAACATTTGAAAAGGAGAATGTTTCATTCATCCAGTCATCAAATTTAATCGTACCTCTCACCGCTAACCTTCTTAAAATGCCCCATTGGTGACTGTGGTTTTTATGTACCTTATTAACTGAATTGTTAATACATCTCAATACAGTTGGGGGGGGGAAAGCTTCTGGATTCAGGTACAAAAAGCTTTTAAGACTTACCTCTAGTCAAATAACAAAGAAGCTAAACCTTAGCAGACACAGTTAAGAAATGGTTAAAGGCAAAAAAATCAAGTAATCCTAAGCAGAAATCCATCGACATTACACAAGTATTTATTAAGGTCCTACTCCACAGATTCCCTGAGGACCCCAGTCTACCAAGGAGCCTCAAAATTCTTGAGCTCCCAAATCCATACTCATTGCAAGCTTGGCTGGAGGAAGAATTAAAAACATATATTACACATATGTGTAAATTAATCTTGAACTTGTATCACTTTCTGTCCATTCTATTTTGTTTTCTAAATAACCAACATTAAAGATACAACTATAACCATGTAGGCAAACGTGAACATGTTTGACATTTAAGACCTTCAAACTTGGAAGCATTTGATGCAAATATCCATCAAGAACCCACTCAAAGTCCACTTCCTCCATTAAGATCTCTGCCAACTACCCCAGACCACAGAGACTGGTCTCTTCTCTGAAGCTTGGAGTGGCCCTCTGTGCCTCACAATTTAGGCCCACCCAGTACTACTCCTGTTATTTTGCTGTATCCTCTCTACAATTAGAAGATGATCTAAGGCCTAGGATCTCATTGTATGCCTCCCTCATGTCTCTCATGTTGCCTATAGTGAACACTAAATCATCTCTAGCTCTATCTATATGGATATCATTGGCAGTAGGTCAATACAAAAATCCACACATACTCATTAATTACATCTTATATCTCCAATGAGTTTATGCTTAAGTGTGAAGTTAGGTCTTTATTCATTCTTTCCACACATACCAGTTAACCCCTCTTTCTGCTTTAGGTACTATGACAGATGCAAAGAGAGGTAAATTCCTCAATGACAATATAATGTAACTAGGAGAGAAAAAATATATTGAAATAACTACCGTGGCCAATATCATTAAAAAAAATTAAGGACCGCAAACAACAACAACAGGAGTTTAAGACAAAGAGAGGATCATTTCAAAATAGAGAAATTAAAAGGCTGCATCTACAAGCATGGCACTAGAACAAATCCTTGAAGATTGTTAGCATGTGAAGATGTGGGTAAGAATTTCCAGGCAAAGGAAATAACAGAAATGAAATTATAAAGTCTTAAAGGTGGGGTGCTCATCTGAGTGCAGAACAGAAGATTCCTCTTTTTAAAAACACAAGATTTTACCTAGCCTTGCAGACCAGTTTAGAAAATCCTATGGCCCTACCAAAGGGACCTCTTTTCAAATTCTCATCATCATACTTACTGCTCTTTAGAAATAAGAAAAGTATTGCATATGAGTCCCCAGGGGCACAGAGTCCCAGCGGACAAGCTGAAAAAATAAATTTCCTCTTCTGAATTCTCCTAGACTCAGGGCTTCCATTTCGTGACCTGATTTCTTCCAAGACTTGGCTGGAATTAACTTCCCTGCTTTACTGGTGGAAGGCTTAGAATCCACACCACCTCCACCTCCCTGGAGCTATCTAACACATGTTGGCTGCAGCAGCCTTCTCTGCCACTGCACGAATCCAGCAAAGCCAATGCACATTTGCTTCTAGGGTCCTTCTTTCTCCTATTGGAGACACAAACCTTTGGGATGCCTTCCCATCCTTCTGCATCCTTGATTTCCACCCCAAGAGCATAAGAAACACTTTAGTCAGACTTCAGATTTTAGGATTTCAATCATCCTGACCTGCCTGCACATTAGACCATGATGATTCTTTTTCCTCATTTCATCTAACTACTTTCTAAGAACAGCTATGTTCAACGATACTTTTGCTCTGAGTCAATGGGTTCTGACTATAACAGGGCCACAACCTGGCAAGAACAGCAGGAAACTGATCAGTCACCACACCTGAAACTCACCACCAAAGTGCAGTGCCAATTTGGCTAATTCACTCCTAACTTTTGACAACTGGAACTCATCATCTCTTCTTTCTCAAGAAGCATTTTGATTGCAGTGAAATCCCTGAACCAAAGAGCCAGAACAGTGGAGCCCTAAAGGACCTTGGTCATCACTCAGTTTAACCCCCTCATTTTACAGCTGATGAAATTGAGGCACGAAGAAGCAAAATGGCTTGTTCTAAGTTCTATCACTTTTTAGTAGCCCAAGTGAGACAGAAAACCAGCTTTCCTGACCCCCAAATTAGTCCCACTACTCCACGTTGTCTATCAACCTTTTAAAAGCTGGGAGAACAGAAAGAACAGCAGTATGGTATGAAAAACATAACACAGCTAAGTAACACCAAATGTGTCCACATCTTAATCCCCAGAACCTGTGAATATTATCTTACAGGGAGAAAGGGACTTTGGAGATGTGACTGAGGATCCCGAGATGGGGGCGGTTATCCTCGGTGGGCCCAATGTTTCACGGTGTTCCTTCTAAGACGGACACAGGAAAAGCCAGAGGAGAAGGGGGTACGATGATGAAAACAAAGACAAAGTGATATGCTTTGAAGATGGAGGGAGGGGCCACAAGCCAAGGAATACAGGTGGTCACCAGAAACTAGAAAAGGCAAATAAAGAGATTCCCCCCTCAGAGCCTCCCAAAGGAACCAGCCCCACTAACACCTTCATTTTAGACTATAAAATTCATTTTAAACTTTTGACCTCCAGAACTAGAAGAGAATTAATTTCTGTTGTTTCAAGCCACTAAGTCCACAGTAATTTGTTACACTGATAATAGGACACCAATAGAGATTTCAGTATCTAAAAGTAGGATGCTGCTGGGACAAATATCTAAAAATATGGAAGTGGATTTGCAATCTCATGATGGAGAGAAGCTGGAGAAATTCTGAGGAGCATGATAGAAGAACTAGACCTCCCTAAGTGGCCTGTTACCAGAAATATTGGCATTCATGACTCTGTTAGTGAGGACTCAGAAGGAAGTGACAAGTGTGGAAGAGAAAATCAATATTCCTTAGAGAATTCCTAAATCATCATAAGCAGACTTTGTTATAAGTATAAATATTAAAGGTGCTAGTGAAATCTCAGAAGGAAATGAAGAACATGTCATTGGACACTGAAACAAAGGCGGTCCTTGTTATATAGGGACAGAAAGATTAGCTGAATTGTATCCTACAGTGAGATGGAAAGCATTAACTTGAAAGCAATGAAGTTGGCTACTTAGCTGAGGAGGTTTCCAAGCAAATACTGAAATGCAGCCTGCTTTCCTTTTTGCTGCTTACCATAGAATGCAACAAGATAAATTGAAGAAAACTGTTATGGCAAAAAGAACCAAAGCTTGACAGTTTGGGAAATCCTTGGCCTATTCAGATGGAAAAAGATACTAAAATTAGGAGATACACTGTCAGGGAAGGATGCTCTGGAGGGAAGGCCTAGGGTATAACTGGACCAACCTTTGCCTAGTGTCTCAGAAGATCAAAAGATCAATATATTTATTCACATAGGGAGTGCTTCAGAGAGATTAGGCATAGGACTCATGAACCCCCTCAACTATCTCAGCAGAAGCCAGAAACAGGTAGGATTATCCAGAAAAGATCTGCGGAAGACTCCTGTCTCATGGAGTGAATCCCATGACATACCGGGGAGATCACAAGATTTTTGTGCATGTTCTATCAGCATAAATAGAGTCACCTTAGACTGAAAGGAACCAAGAAAAGAGGACATGAAAGAACGCTGTCAGGTAACCAAATTCTACAGACAGGAGACAGGCTGATAAAAGCATTCAGCTGTAAACCACATGCTACTTTTCACAGAAAAAAAAAAGGAAGGATAACCCAGAGGGTGGAGCCTCAGGCCCAGAGGGTAGAGCTGTAGACCCAGGGGACAGATCCTCAAGCTACACAGCATTATACTCCGACCTTAAAACCTAATGGAGCTTGCCCTGCTGGATTTAAAAATTGCTTGGGACTGGTAGAGGACTCCTTTTTCCTTTCACTTTCTTCCATTTTGAATGGGATGTCCAACACTGGTATTCTATGACTATCCTATCATTGTATTTCGGGAGCAGATAACATTTCTAGTTTCCCAGGTCCATATATGGAAAGCAACTCTGCCCCCAGAATGGATTGTACCCAGAGCCTCATCTCTAGCTACTGTAGATTACCGAGGTCATGAGATCTGGTGCTTTTGAGCTGTGACTGAGATGAGATTTAGGACTTGAAGTTGTAATGGCTGAGACTTTGGGGACCTTGAAATGAGATGAATTTATTTTTTATGTGGGGTTGAGGTGAATCTTTGGGAGACGGAGAGAGAACATACTTGTGTTGTCTTAGCCTACTAAGTTTGTGGTGATTTGTTATAGCAGCAATAGGACACTAATGTAGCAGGGAGAGAAGAGGAGATCAGAAGAAGCCTCCACCACAAATGATCTTACTTATGGAGAGATCACAACCCTTGAAAGTAGCAGGGAACATTCTGCATCTTCTTGCTACACCACTTTACTGGGCAGAGCCCCTGGGACATGAGAAGGTCTTCAGGGAGCCTTTTGTGTTCCAATATCCAGTCACACTATCCCTGCAAAACCCTTCTTTTTCTTGTGCCAGGCAAGTATTCCATGACATGCCAGAAAGAGGATAATTATATTTTCTGATTAAAATTAAGAAGCATTAGCTAACATATTTGGTGCTATTTTCAGGTGCAAGAGATCAGCTGAGCGATTCCAAAACTAGGTACCGAAATGTTCAGATTTTCTAGATATTTCAATAGTTTGAGGAACAAAAAGACAAAATATTTTAAAAAGAGACTTCCCCAGAAAACCTGTGATACGTGCCTACCTTATTTATCCAAACAACTAGAGAGAATGTGGTGATGCATATCACAGTTCACAAAAATGCAGGCCCCTGAAGACAGGACCCAAGTCCCTGATAAGCACAAAGATCAGCAAGAGACAAAGGGTCGAATGCTACAGACTAAAGCCAAATAATGCATCTCTATCTCCTGAGTATCTGCTCGGTTCCTGGAGCTTCACACACCATTTTCTCACAAGAGCCCCTCAAGGGAGGGTATTGAAATGAATATTTAAAGAGATTAAATACATTTTCCCAGGTAAACTCATAAACAGGTAAGTGGCTGGGCTGGAACCCTAAAACACTTCCCGCTCTACCATGCTATCAAACAACTGGATCCCATGATAACCGATCAGAGAACATCTGTGATGAGAAGAGTTGGAAGGAGAGAAGCCTTTTGTTTGGACATGGGATAAACAGACACTTCTAAAGGTAGCAGCAGAGAAAAATTCTTTTCATGATGAAATAACAAAAAAAAAAAGTTGGGATACAACAGACATCCCTTAGCAGCAAAAGGTTTGGTTTATTCAAAAATTGATGCATTCAACATTCAAACAAACATTTATTTTATGGGCCAAGTGCTGAGCTAGGTACCAACCACAATTTAATACCCACAAGACAGCATCCCTTACCCCCAAAGAACTCATGGAAGAACAAAGATAACTGATCAATTTATTTGACTATTTTTTTTCCATCCAAGTACTAACCAGGCCCGACCCGCTTAGCTTCCGAGATCAGACGAGATCGGGCGCACTTAGGGTGGTATGGCCGTAGACTATTTCTTCTTGAAAACCTAACATAGTTAATGAATGCCTCAAAAGTGTCACTAACATATTCTAAGGAAGAAAAAGGAATCCATCTATTTTCTTCTTTAAAAGGATACAATTGAACTTGAAGGTTGATTCAGAATGCCAGAACGGGGTGGGGGGGGTGAAAATAAAAGTAGAAAAAGTGAGCTTGTTGTGTTTTTTTTTTAACGTCCCAGAAGTTTTCATTTTTTCTCTTTACAATGTGATTTTTAAAAGCTCTGTATCTCAGAACTGAGACAAGTGAAGAGAAGCTGCAGGACCACTGCAAAATACGGTCAAAATAAAGAAGAATGATGCCAGGAGAGCTGCTGACCAACAGTGCAGCTGTTCCGTGAAGTGCTCAGCTCCTCACCACTTGGAGGATTCCAGCAAGGCACTGATCAGCCGTCAGGGGTGGTGGCAGACGGATTCCTTCTCAGAGATGGGCAGCCGGAAAGGATGACCTCCCAAGTCCCACCTTAGATTTCTGGGAGTCCTGGACCATCACCTCATGGAAAGGGCTCAGCAGACCACCTGAAGTCATCTGGCTCAAACAACATTCAAAGAATGTTCATTTTGCCAGGACTCACTTTCGAATCTAGTGCTAGAGGTCATCTTGTCACAGGAACTCTAGGTGACACGAGCGCTCCAAACAGAACTGAACTAGTCCTTCAACTTGACTGGCCACAGTAGCTAACCCCGCAGGCTCAACAGCAAGAACCAGCTGACCCCGAAAGGCTTCTCCGAGCCCCATCTTTCCGCAGTTCCACATCTCACTTCTCTGTCTGGCTGAGTAAATTACCACAAGAAATACCTTCCTCAAAGACCTATAATAAAAAGATTCAAGAGGACAACAGCAAAGTGGAGCAGCATTCAGGAGAACTCAGGGATGGAAATTCCCCATTGGCCTTAATGCTGGAGAATTTACTTTAGGATGTAAAAATAACACGTACTGCTATATTTCTTCACTTTATTTGCTCTCCTCTGCAGAGATTACGGCTGTGTGCGCAGCGTCATAAGAGTGGAGAAGGTCAGGTTGACAAAACTTCTTGGTGGGGAATAATCGTTAGCCCTCCAAATATATGTGCCTTGCAACTCGCAGGCCACAAAAGCAAACTCTGGTCTGGAAAATGCCAAGTCTCATCTCCAAGGAAACTCAAACACTTCCAAATGGCCCCACGATCACGTTTGTGTGGTTATAATAAGCCGTTAAAAACATTAAGGAATAATTCAGATTGAACGAGCTTTCAGGGGTGTGATTTTTTTTCCTTCGTTTTGGCAAAGACAATATAAACCTCAGTGAGGAAAACGCCTGCTAAAGAAAACAGGAAAATGATAAAATTAGACCTGGTTGAACTTGCTTTTCATCCACCAACAACTTAAGAGAAACAATTATCCCGATGCAGCAAAAAAGATATTTCACAGCTTCTCTGTGAAAGAAAATGTACTTGCTTTCAGGTTGAAAATACTTCGGGATGGTTCTAAAGAATCGGATTCTTTTTGTGGGGAGCATTGTCCTCTTAGACCAAACGCGAAAACTGTTGGCAAGTCTGGGCAGGTTTCAAACGAGACGGTATAGGGGCACACAAGGAGTGCTATTCAACACATCGGTCCCCAGGCTGTATTTAAAAACCAGAAATGAAAATGGTCTGAGGAGTTTGTGAGCAAAGTTACTGCATTCCCCGGGAATAATGGCCCATCCACCACGCCAGCTCTCAGACTGCAGTTCTGAGAAAGCCCAAACCCTCCAAAGAATTCCGGCCCATCCCAGAATTCAGGCCCCACTGCAGCTGGAACACCAAAGATCACCATCTTTCAGACCTCATATGAAGCCACAGCATGATAAACAAATTCAATAAAATTACGAATTGGCAAACTGTTTGCAACAAATGTTATTTCCCGGATAACAAGATGGATAACGTACATTCTGCAACATATGTGAGGAATTATTGAAAACAGATGTAAATGTTCTCAAACTCGAGTCTTTCTCTGGCACAAATCTGAATACGTTGATTTTACACTTTGCTTTACAGCAGTGCCCCCAAGTACCTCAAACAGTAACCCTTGCACTGAACAGGGGACATTTCTGCGGCCCTCCCCTATCTCCTGATACTTGGGATGGAGAGGGTGGGTAACTGTTCCAAAAGCCCTTCCATTAGGCACCAAATAAAACTTTGAATCCCGAATGAAATAGCAAAGGCAAGGATGCACTGCAAACGGGGCACAATAATTACATTTAAATGACCCCAGGTCCGAAGGTCCTCTACTAACACACCTGCTCTGTCAGGAATGCTCGTGACACCCCCGCTTGGAAACCAAAACCCTTTCCCCTTAGCTAAGTGTCACATGCATATTTGTGTTTTCCTCTGGCACCTCCACTGACCTGCCCCTGTGGCAAAAGCAGCCACGTCACTGCATCCTACCTGCCACACAATCAAGATTTTTCTAATTGTAAGGAAAACAGTCTCCTGAGCATGCACAAAAAACACGCAATGTGCAATCATCACATTTTGGAAATGGGGGCCCAGAGAGGTATTTTCCATGAAAAGTAATTTACATTTTTCAGCTACAAATGCATCTTTTCTTCTAAGAAGAATCATCTGTACAACAGATTTGTATCTGAAAATAGAAGGCCGGATTTATGCAAAACTGATCTCAAGGGATCACTGCAGAAACACAAAAAGTAATTTTCTGCCAAAATTATACAGAGCACTCACAGAGATGTTTTTCAAATATGACCACTAAACACATAAAATACACAAATGAAATGGAATTAATACAAACCAAGAGTTCTATAGCAATCTTAAAGAGTTTGGGGATGTCAGACAAAATATCAGAACAAAATTCTTGAGAGTTTAAAAATTACAGAAATGTCAAAGCCCATATATTTCACACTAAAAAGAATCTCTTTTGTGTTTCCAAGGATCAGCCTCTCCAGTTTATTTAAATATGCTGCAAGTGCAATGGACAGTAAAGTTAATTCTCCAAAATTCCCACACTGTGTTAATCTGCCCAAATACAAAACTGTTACTATCACCCACAGTAGAGATGAGTAAGTCGAATCATAAAACTTTAAAGACAACAGTTTAAAAGAAAGAGCTCCACAGGCCCAGAATCATAAAACCAATTATGAGTGTGAGCCAGCCTGGTGTCTTGATGATGACCACACCATTTGCAAATCAAGTAACAAAGGGCTTAGGGGTCATTTCTAACTAGTCTATTTTCCTTAAAAATCAGCAATTCCAAGTTACTCTGTGGGCAAACCAATTCCAAGTTACTCTGTGGGCAAACCAAAAGGTAGAACAGAAGGCGCTCCAGGCCAGGACTTGAGATATTTGGGTGCTTAGTACCAGCCCTGCACTTAACCAGCATTTAACTTTGGCAATCCCTTAACCTTCCTGAGGCCTCAGTTTCTTCCTCCACGAAAGCACAAAGAGTTATACCAAAAGGTCTCCTAAGATTCCTTCTAGCTTCAACATCTAATATGTGGTCGGTATTAAGCAACACTCACCCCTTAATTTTTGAGGAGGTCAAATCCCATCTACGTTCTAAAAATGAACCAAGAATCACTTCTGAGGCCCCCCAAAGCCACGTGGCACTTTTTCTTCTACTGGAAGATCGGAAATAAGCTCCATTTTATAGACTAGAGAGGGAACAGGAGACAGAGAAAGTCCCATCTCTATTTGTCTTTACTTTGACGTTCTACACGCAGCCTCTGTTTATGTGGGCTGTCAGCCTTTGATTTCCACTGTAGTTTGCAGCATGGGGGTCACTGGGTAACCTCTGCCTTCAAGAATCTTATGAGCTCTCAACCCCCAGGCCAACAGTGCCTATGTATCTGGCGGGCTTTCTCTGACAGTCTCCAGCACTTGGCAAGAGAAGATCGAAAAGATGCAGAATAATGTCAACTCGAATAGTAATCTGTTAGGTGAATGGTTCTCTTGCTTACTACACAAGAGTAGGTTATGGTTTCATATATCATGTTCAATGGGCAATAGATATTTTTTTCAACCATTCATATTAAACTGGTGTAAATGTTTTTATTCCTTGCCACATTTCTGGGTGGTAAGCTCAGGCTCTCCCAGGAATTTGTTTGCTTTAAAATGCCATGCATCTCCAGGCGGCCCTACCTCATAAAAAATGGGCACGTCTTCTAAATGAATTTCCCCTTTTTTGCAGTTAATAACTAACCAACACAGCAGAAATACACCATGTGTGAAGCCCTGTTTACTACAGGTGGTAAATCACGTGCCTAACGTCCTGTAATTCATTCTGAATACTGTAACTCCATTCAGTGCAACACATTTTGCTCTGTGCTGGGAGGCATTAATACCACCCAAAATTTGTGGTGAACCTGATTCAGATTCAGGGTCTTGTTCTAGGAAATGTACTTACTTGGGGGGGCGGGGAAGTGAAGAGGGCTTTTTAAGGAAGCATCAGGATGATCTGCCCTCTGAAACAAAGACTCTGTTACCCTCCCGTGGCCCTTGCTCACAGGTCAGCCTCGGAGAAGGCTATGACGTAAATAAGGTCAACTCTGGCCGCTTGTGCCATCTGTCCTTATGTTCCATCTCTCCTTTCCAGTCTTCACTGTTCTCCAAAGCATACACTTAGCCAGCTCAAGGTGTCCGCTGACAATTAAAGTGGTAAGATGACACACCCCCTTGAAATAGCTTCTTACTGATGCAGTTCTTAGGTCTAAATGCCTTTAGGATCCCCAGTTGTAAAGTATACTAGGGCTGCTCATTAGGGCAGGTCCATAAGCCTCTGAAGTCACTTCATAAAGTCGTCTCTACTTACCAGCCATAACTCTCTATCTAATGGAAAATATTTAGAAACGCAGAAGTCAGCCCCAAAGTTTCCACACTCCTCCACTGGATGGCAAAGGGTTCCAATCCTGCCCTCCATCCACGGTCAATTTTCTGGCTCTATAGTCACTCTCTCCAGACTTCTAACAGTGGGGTGGGGTTGAGGTTTACAACTTGTTTAGAGATAAGAGGCTGGCGATAAAAGGGGGCACATGCCTGAAGCACCTCTAAGACAGCAGGGAGATCCTTGGTTCTCTCTCCTTGCCTATGGGAGTGAGTCACAGAGGAAGTATGAAGGCCTCTCGGACTGCTTTTAGGTCCTGCCATGTCTTCCAGAAAACTTCCAACCAGAGTTCAGCCACCTTTTTCTGTAAAGATCCAGATGATTAAAATATTTTACCCTCTGTGAGCAATACCGTCTCCATTGTAGCTAGTCATCTCTGCCCTGGGAGCATGCACTTAGCCACAGACAACATGGAAACAAATGGGCGTGGCTGTGCGCCAATCAAATTGTACTTATAAAAACAGTCAGTGGGCCGTCGTGTGAACACCGATCTAGATGGGTACTGTCCAGTAGAAAAATGAGCCATGGAGAGAATTCTAAATTTTCTAGCAGTCACCAAAAAAGGTAAAGAAAAACAGGTAAGTAACAGTTTCAATGGTATATTTTATTTAACCTAACAGATCACATTACCATTTCAGCATGTAATCAAAATAAAAGAGTATCAAGATATTTTGCCTTCTCTTTTGACTAATTTTTGGTGTGCATTTTACAACTTATGGCACATTTCAATTTGCCACATTTCAAGTGATGAATAGCGTACGTGGCTAGTGGCTACCGTATTTGACAGTGCGGGTGTAGACCCGCCATTTTCTTGCCTGTTTTAAGCACTGTGGAAGAAAGTCAGGGTCCTCATCACCAGAAGGCTACCTACATCATCTCTTCCAGAGACAAGTGCCAAGTCTCTGACCTCTAGGACATCATAGGTGCCATAAGTGCCAACACAATGACCCACCAATCACCAAACTTCACTGGAGAATATTTAGAGGGAACATTTCCCATAATTGGCATATCTCTATAAGAGGTTCTTTTTGCTAGTCAAAAAAAAGGTAAGGCAAATTTAAAGGCATTTGAGGAGAGCAATTGAACACTAAAAGCATTTTCCCAAAAAAAAAAAAAAAATCTTTTCCTTTAATTTTGCTTTCTCTACCCTCCTACTCCTTGAAATCTCATGTTACAGATTCGAAGTGTTTTCCTATTGGATCTAGGGGTAACCCCTTCCCACTACCTCCAAGAGCAAACTCTTACTCTTAAAGCACCTCTTTAATTTTAACAAATGCTCAGGAAATGTCACTGGTGGTGACCTTTTCAGTACCAGGCCCCCAAATAACACCATTTCCCCATCTATGCTCCTGTTGTTTAAACATAATCCTCCTCCCACCGACAAAGGTTTGTTTAGTAGGATGGAAGGAGGGAGGAAGTTGAGAGAGCTTTCACTACAATTTTTATTGTAATAAAAAGCCATCAAGACATTTGCTTTCTTTCCCTATGTTTTCAACTTACACAAGATTCTTTTTAAAAGCATTCTCTAAAATGTGCCTAAAGTAACCTTTTCCACAGGGAAACACAAACCCAACAAAACAGCCCTTTGTTTCAACTAACATTTAGCAAACACAAAATTGCAATACCTGGCAGAGTCTCAGGCTTGAGGAAGTTGGGGAGGCCAAACTAACTTTTCACTGGCCCCCACTTCACTCATGAGGGGACTTGAACACCCGCTAATGGACTCAGCATGCCTTACAATGCCAGCCACCATGACCTCACTGGTACCAAAGCCAGCATTTATAAAAGACCCTTCCCTGGGACTAGGGGGAGGGGAAGACCACAGAAGGAAACCAGGAGTTCTCCTCCATCCCATGACGGGTCTGTAGTCTACCAGGGATGCAGACTGGAAAGAACACTGGCCCAGTAGTCTGGAAACTTCCATCCCTGCAAGTAGTCAAGAGTTGGCTTCATAGCCACTTGGCAGGGATGTTGGAGATGGAGGTGGGCACCTTTGGAGGAGGGGGTGATGCTAGCCTAAAGCCTCTCTCAGCCCTGAGATTTTGACTATGATTCAATAAGACTGAATCCCTCTAGACACTAACAAACCAAGTCACCCATATACCACTCAGTTTTGTCATCAGTAAATGAGAATACCACCTAGCTAGAAGGGCTACTGCCCAAAGGAAAAACAGAACACTGCAGACTACCCAGCATATAATCAATACTGGACATATGACATTTATATATTATTATTATCTGTGAAATTAGGTGGTCTACAAGATGACTCACACAGGCTGGCTAGGGGAGACTGGCAGCTGACCCCACAACCCCTACCCAGGCTGCCCCCTCTTTGCTAGCATAGTTTGCCTTCCTCTGCCTCATCTCCCCTAAAGCAAAGCTGTGGGCGTGTGGTGAATCACGGCCAACAGGACATTAGGGGATGTTTTCTGGGGGACATTTTGAAAAAGGATTTCTCGAATAAAATGGGATGCACAGAAGAAAACCTCCTTCTCACTGCTCCAGCATGGCTTTGTTGTGACTATCTGTGATTCATAAAACCATCACACCCAACTTTTGGCCATGAGGAAACAAGCGCTTGCACCAAGCCAACATGCTAAGGTTGGCAGAGAAAATGATATAAAGAGGTTTGATCTTTGACATCAGTTGCTAACTAATTCCTTAACTGCTCAACTCAGCTTTACTCTTATGTGAGAGAAGAACATGTCCTCTGCTTAAGCCACTTTTTCTTGAGTCTTCTGTTACAGTAAACAGTAGTCTACCTACAAGAGCCCTCTAGTTCTACAATATTATGACTATAAATCCACTTCCTAATCTCATCATTCTAATACCCTCCTGAAATTCAACTTGCTTTACCTTCCCAATCAGATAGCTCTTCTCTCATATACACCCCACACTCTCTGTCTTTGTGTCCTTACACATTCACTATGTCTACATGAAATACATTCTTTGTGCTTCATCTATTCACTTTTCCCCCTTTCTTCAGGGCCAAATTCACATCCCAAGTACTCCAAAGTGCCTTTTCTGAACACTTTTAGCATATAATATTTCTTCCCCATTGATTTCTCTAGTTCTTATAGTTTGTGTCACATGGTTTATCATAAAATCATAGAATTACAGAACAAAGTTCATCTCGTCAAACCTGTTGGGTGAGAAGAGTTTTCTTCAGATAACATCCTACAATAGAAATGATCAAGTTACTTCATATTAAATAATTTTAGCATCAGGGAGTTTGCCATCTTACAAGAGTAGCTCATTGCACTACTAGAACTTCCCGTATATTAAAAATGTGACCCCTTGTAACTGTTAGGCATGAGTTCCCTTAGATCTTCTGGGTTGAGTTGTGCCGTCAAATCCCCCTCCAGAGCAGAAGTATCTCAAGGACAGAGGCATTGCCTTATTCATATTCATGTCCCCAGCATTTAACACTGTGACTGTCACATCCTAGGCATTCAACATGTGTTGCTGAATAAATGACAGATTTGATCCCACCACCATTACTTATGGGGCCCAAAGTAGACCATGACTCAACAAGGATCAAATTATTTCTTCACAGTTTGTAGATCTAGGAATTAGGGTTCATGTTCAGTCTCTAATAGTTATGTGAAACAAAGACCCATAAGCTCAGGAACCATACTATGGCCATGACTCCCCATGAACATATGACAACAGAGAAATCTAATGGGGTAGAGTGGGAGAAAGCAAACATACTGAAAGGATGGAGAGGAGCTCTAGAAATCGAAAACACTGTGGCTCTAGAGAGCTTTCAGGTTCTTGTTCCAGTCCTTTGTGAGGCCTGCCTAAGTGCTTAGTCTCAGGGTTTCATATTCCTGTTTTTTTTGCTGAAACAAGATTGAGAAGGTGTGTCACTTACAACCAAAAGAACCTTGGCCAAGGCCTTCAGCTAACTCAGTGTAAGAAGAGGTGTGAGTGTTTATGAAAGCTGTGTCTGAAACAAACCAGCTGGAGGCAGAGGAGTGGAATGGATGAACTACCACCCTTGCCCAGAACATATTAGAACAAATGAGCAGAATCACACCCCTCGGAGCCCCCCTGCCATACCATAACTCCTTTCTGCCAGTGTAGGAAAATTGCCCCACACCTTTCCAAAGCAATAAACAGCTGAGCAGACCTGTAGTCATTCCATCCCCCACTCCTTCCTGGAGAGTCTGCATCAACCCCATCCATGGGGGTGCCCCCAAGAGATTGGGCTTCTCTGAGCTCATAGCACAACTCAGCAGACACTAGTCTTAATAAGGGCAACTCTAGTCCTTGCTTCCTTCTTATCTCACCTGGAGTCACTGGCTTCCTTTCTGGTGACTTATGTACTCTTTTGGAGAACCTAGCTTTATAAAACCTTTATAGGGTGTTGTGAACCATAACACTATTCAGCTAAAAGACCTAAAAATAAGTGACCATAATGGCAAAATGACTGGCAGCTGGAAAGTCCTGGGGCAGATGATGCCAACTGGTACGACCTCTAACAATACCACGTGGAGTATATGTTCCACCAAATCATAAAACTCCTTCTGATCTTGATTTATTCTTTCACCATTTATTACTTTTCCTAGACTCAAATCTCAGTTCATCTCTTTACCAACAGTGTAATCTCAGACAAGTGACTTAACATCTCAGCACCTGTGGGACCTCTCCTACAAGACCAAGATAATAGCAGTACTTTCATCACAGAGTGTTAGCGATCATCAAGTGAATTAATACATATAAGGTACTTTAAGTTCCTAGAACATAGCATTGAATAAAGGTTTAGCATTTATTAATGTTTTATTCAGTCAAGATAGGCTAGATTATGCTGCAGTAACAAACAAGTCTTACATCTTAGTAGCTTAAAACAGCAAAGGGTTATTTCTCTCTCATTCTTTTTTTTTTTTTAAAGATTTTATTTATTTATTTATTTGAGAGAGAGAGAGAGAGCACATGAGAGGGGGGAGGGTCAGAGGGAGAAGCAGACTCCCTGCTGAGCAGGGAGCCCGATGCAGGACTCAATCCTGGGACTCCAGGATCATGATCTGAGCCAAAGGCAGTCGCTTAACCGACTGAGCCACCCAGGCGCCCTCTCTCTCTCATTCTATATGTCTAGCGTGGGTTGGCTGGTGGGGAGGGGGCTGTGATCACTGTAGTCACTTAGGGATCCAAGCCAACAGAGTCCTACAATGCTGGTCTCTCAATAAAAGCCTTTAGGGTTTCCCATACCATAAGGAGAAGGCACTGTTTACTGGGTCTTAAATGCTCCCACCAAAAAGTGACACAAGTCACTGCCCCTGCTGAACAAACCACTGCCAAACACACTGAATCTCAAGAGGAAAAGGAAGTGTAACCCTCCTATGCACACAGGAGAGCTGCACTAGAAATACTGGTGAGCACTAATAACATCTACCACAACTATTATTATTACTCTATACCAGACCCTCTGCTAGACATCCACACTCTAATAAGTGTGTCACACATTTACATAATTTTGACATGATACCCTAATGTAACAAAATCACTGGTTTACGCTGGACATTTGGCTTTAATTTCTCTGCACGTGTGTGTAAAGAAAAGAATTCGTTTTTGAGCCTGAATCCAGTGAACATGAAAGATCCAGGTTGTTCAGTTCAGGGATTTTTTCAAACCAGTTGCTTGGTAGCAGGCAGAAAAGCCACCTGGAAAATGGTCTAAACTGACTTGTTATTTGGTAGTAATTTTAAATAATAGATTATTCTTTCTGTACTTGGAAATCCAGTGGACACAAGATTTTTTGTACCCATCACTTCTGTTCTTTGGAAGATATCACTATAGACAGAAAGAGCAATGCTAAGACACACTTAGGAGCTCCAATAATGTGCAACAATTTTCTTAAAACTGCAATAGAAAAAAATCAACCGAAACATGAAAATTTAAAGCCCTATTACCTGCATCTCGCTCTGTAACATCCCACTTCCCATCATTTCTAACACACATCTTAAGTGTGCTAATTGGAAAGGCTCTGCCATGTATACAGCTCTGTTTTCAAGATGACAACTGCTTTGCTTTTATCACTGGGCTCAATACCAAAAGGGGAATCATTTTCAAAATTCAAAGCGTTTTGATCTGGCTTTGTCAACTGGCTGCCTGCACTTGGTTGGTATCCTGTCTTAGAGAGAAAACATGAACGTTTCAGGTGGTGGGACTGAGGCTAGGGAAAGGAAAGCATCCCTGAATGGCTGAGTGGGAAAAGAGTGTCCTAAGATTAAAAACAAAAGTCAAATAACACTAAAAGCCTGCCAAATTATTTCCTTCCCCCTTTAAGGGAAAAAGCAAAACCACTAAAGATGCTACAAACATTCATTGAAAAGAAATCATTAACTAATAAATCCCAGAAAGGAACACTCAGGCAGCTAAGTCCCACCCAGGAAAACAAGCCGGCAGACTTGCTCAGTTTACACTCATCTCCTCCAAAAGGACAAAAATCTTGGGCAGATGACAGTTGATGTGTGGTCTGGTGACTCAAGCCTATGAAGAACTCTCAAGAAAACAGGATTAATCCATGTTTCTGTTAGCCACTCCATATTAAAGCCACATCTACCAGACAGAAAAGCAGAGTCTTCAAGTTCAAGGGCCCTGAGCCCATGAGAAGGAAGCTCCTCACTTTCTACCCTGCAAAACTGGTTCTCCTAAATGGTTCACACATGTAGTACTAAGGCTAAAGGAAGGATACCAAACATTCAAATGAAAACAGCAAAGCAAAATTAGGAATGCCAGTGCTTCCCAATGGTGACAAATGGAATAAGTAAGTATACCGTGGGCCGCATGCTTGCTTCGCTTTTCACCAAAGTGTTCAGCATGATGAAGATCCAGCATTTCAACCCAGCAGAGCTTTCTCTGGGATAATACCTAGAGGTCCAATTTTGACTATCCCTTCAACACAACTGCTAGAACAAACATAGTGTATTTACTGGAAGGTAGCCAACTTTTCAGCACAAGGTCCCTGATGAGGGAAATTTGGACATCTGAAATTGCGTGCAAACTTGGTCTATGAGATATCAAACACAACCTAAAGAAAACATATGTTTTACGTTTCTCAAACAGACCTGTGGAGTAAAGCATCTCTGTTCTAGATTCACCCAAAGAATATCACTCTCTCTCTCCACATACAAACCCTAAACTCTTCTGGAAAATCTAAAATGGAGATCTAAGCTTGTTCTAACTTGGCAAGAATCCCTAAGTCTAAAGCAGTGGTTCTAAAGTTTTATTGGTTTCTCTGGAACTCACCCAGGGAGCTTTTCAAAATACAAACTCTTAGCTTCCCCACAAGGGATTCTGACTGAAGCCCACGTGACTGAGATGTAGGCCATCCCACTACCACACTTCAAGAACCCCTGGGCTGGTGGTTTCACCCCAGGAGTCAGGCACTGTAGGCAACTCTGAGCGGACCTCTTTCAGAGAGAACCTCATGAAAACAGTAGCATCCCCAGGGCACTCGTTGGTGCTGTAAGCAGCTGCACTATAATCTTCCCAGCATGCTAGACACACCCCTCTTTTTGGATCACCTGACCTCAGATTTGCCTGGCTCAGCCTCTTGCCTTTCCCTTTTCTCCTAACATGATCCATGTAGTCCATGTCT
Organism: Halichoerus grypus; assembly: GCF_964656455.1. Classification (NCBI taxonomy): domain Eukaryota; kingdom Metazoa; phylum Chordata; class Mammalia; order Carnivora; family Phocidae; genus Halichoerus; species Halichoerus grypus. The sequence continues at coordinate 50,269,126 of NC_135718.1, forward strand.
GACATCCTCACCTATCAGACGTCATTCTGGAGAAGCCTGCCCTTTTCCAGGAGCCTACCTGGGTTCCTTATTCACCTGGAACAGAGCCAAAAAGAGATGGCATGATCATATAACCCTAGTTACAGTGGAATGAAAATTGCCAAGTATTGGGGAATAGGGATGGGGGCAAAGTGTCCAGCTGGCCCCCCAAACACACAGAGCATACATCCCTGAATTTCGAAGTCTCATAGTCAACTCTCAACTAAACTAGAAAACAGAGACTACACAGACAATCAGGCCCCAACAGAAAGTGTGTGTGAATAATGGAAACAAACAAAATATAGATTCTAGAAGCTCTGTCAATAATCACCGGCTGGATTCCCACTTCACCATTTAACTATAAATCCATACTCACTAAGGATTGTATCACAGATCATAAATACCTGTTTATATCATGTCACCACATTCAGAATTGCCCCAGAAAATCATTAACTGGCAAAGAAAATTTGCAGTTTGGAAGAGAGTGGTAATGAAATGCTCCTCTCTCTGCATTTCCTACTCACAGTTGAAAGAGCAGAAAGAAATCTCAAAATATATATATATATATATATATATATATATATTTTAGCATGCCATCATAAATATCTACCACCCTCCCAAAGACACATTGCACGTGCTAATTTATACCAGCCTGCTAACTTTTGTTTCATGCTATATTGATGGGCTTGACAGTTTTTCGAAGAGTTTATAACTGCAGCAGTGTTGATCTTATTTAAAGAGAATATTAAATCAAATCCCTTGTCATCGGCATAAAATCTCCTATAGCATCAACAAAAGGCAGCAGTTTTTATTGATTCCCTGATACAAAAGACGTATGAAGTGGACTGATGCTGCTCTGCCCCCCCCCAAAAAAATCACAATTAAAGCCCCATGAAAACTATTAGTCATTGTAAAGGTCATCATTGACTTTTAATGGCATCCTAAAGGGAAACAATAAGTTTCACTTGAACATCAAGGGCAGAAAGAATAAAATACTGTATTTCCAGGGTGGGTATAGCAGAGGGTACACCAAGAAGCCTTAAATAAATACTTGTATCAAAAGGCAACCTAATAAAACATAATTCACACCATTCAATTCACTGTCCACATTCATGATAAGGGAATTTCCAGGGGGAACGGCTGATGAAAAATGCATGTGCACAACCAGATGTGCTCAGTCTTGCTGAATGAGCCAAAACAGGGAGAGGATCTGCTTTGTGGCCAAGGGTTTTCACTCTTCCAGACCAGAGGAGGGACTGCTTACAAGCCCAGAAGCAGGAATGTGGGTGTGAGCTGCACTTGCCAGAAATGGGCAGGTCACTGCTCCCTCGGGACCTCAGCTCCTTCACCTATAAGAGGACTGAGTCTGGCCTCTTTGATCCCTCTCGGATCAGTGATATCAAGCAGACTTCCTCTCGCATGCTAACTCTTGACTAGTAGACTAACATCTCTCTAGATCTCAGTTTTCTTCATGCTAAAAGGAGGGGAGTAGGGTGTGGAGGAGGATTCTGAGTCAGCACTCTGGCACAGTAGGCAAGAGGGCCTTGGTGATACCAGGGGGAGCAAGGTAGCAGCTGAGCCAGCTCTTAGCCCCAAAATGCCAAACTTCTCTAACATTCACCTCAACAACATCGTAAAGACAGCCTCATTTATCATCAATTGACTCATCCAAGAGAAACTCTTATGTCCTCAACCAAGGCTCCTACAAAGTTTAGACCTCAGCAGGGGTTGGGGATGGTACTTACCAGTAAAGGAGAAAAGTGCCATGGATAAAACCAGAAAGTCAACCATTTAAATTCCATCTACGTTTGCTCACATTCTGGGGCCTTGGTAACTCTTCCAAAAATGTCCTATTCAGAAGGGAATACGTTATTTTCATCAACTGTTTTATTTATTCAATAAGGAATTCCTAAGGACCTACTGAGGTAGAGAGAGCTGTGTAAACCAGCACGTGGAAGCCATCGGGGGGAAGGTAACATGCAGGAGGTAAGACCTTGGCCCTAGGCTGAAATCACCAGGCTTCGAAACCCAGCTACCCAGCTTCTCCACTTGCTAGTTGTGTGACCTTGGACAAGTTAATTAACCTCTTTGAGCCACAATATGTGAATCTACAAGAAGAATACAAGAGTATGTTCCTCACTGGACTACTGCAAATAATAAAAGAAGTAACCCTTGTAAAGTGCTCGTACCACACCTGTTTTAACCACATCCTATCTCTGCTCAGGCCACTCCTGGAAGCTCCACACCCACCTAGGCAGCAGCCCCCTCCTGATCACCATTTATAGGTTTCAAAGTTACTTCCAAGTCAGCGTATCAGAACCCAATTTACAATCTCCTCTCACACCTCATCACCACCAGAGCCCAAACAGACCAAAACCCAACTGTTCCTCGAAGTGCTCCCCATTGAAGTGAATGTCCTACCAACTGCCCATCTATTAGATGGTATCCTATGAAGCTGCTATTTCTGAAGATGAAAAAATGGCAGAACATTGGCAATTTCATGAGTTCCAACCTAATGGTCCCAAGCCAGAAATCAAGATGTCTTCTTGGGCATTGTTTGCTCCTTCAGTGCTGCTGGGTCAAGCCCTGCCAGCTGAGTCTCCTCAATGTACTTCCACTTACCATTTCTCTCTCCACCGGCACCATCCTGATTGAAATCCCCACCCTCTCACCTTGTAACCCTCCACTCTCACTGCTGCAGCCACTATGACTTCACAAAACCCGAACCCAATTTTGTTAGCTTCCTGCTGAAAACACTTCAGTAGCTGTGTGTGGCTCATAAAACAAAGACCGGAAAGCTTCAGGGTGGTGCTTGGCCTTACATGTCACCTTCTCTACCTCCCTGGCCTCATCACATCCCCCACCTGCTCTCTGCGCTCTAGACCCAGTGAGCTCCGTCCAGTTTCTGAATGTGTCCAAGACCCTGTTCATGCTGTTTCCTCTGCCTGGAACCATCTTCCCATCCTATTCTGCCCTCACATCTCAGCACAAACACTGCTCCCTATGGGCCTGCTTGATGGGAGTACAACCACTCAGTCATACTTAGACCTGCTTACAAGGACCCCATATGCTTGATTTAATGCTCTGCTGTTGCCATCATGAAAGTCTTAATTTGGAAGAAAAGACCCTGCATTTTTATGTTGCACTGGGCCATGCAAATTCTATAGCCAGCCTTGTCTTCAGGGGAGCCTTTATGGACTTCCCCAAATAATTCAAATGCCCCTTTACAATCCCTCACAGGGCCATGTACCTACCTGTCTGTGCCACCTGCCACGGTCGACATTTTTACTTTGACCTGAGTGACTGCAATGGTTTGTCTTCCCCACTGAAATATAAGTGCCGCAAATCCAGGGTCCACACCTGATTTTTGATTACCACTTCATCCCTGACACCTAGCATACAACAGGCAATCAGTAAGAGCCGCTGAATAAGCATTTTTATTATTCCCATTGTCATTACTGTTATTACCCTGTGCCATTAAGGCTAAGAGCCAGCAGGGAAGACATGAGAGTTACACAACATGGTAATGGATAAGAACAGAACACGCCCACTAAGGGGGAGGCTTGGGGTTGGGGGGCACAAGCGGTGTCTCGGAGCACGAGTGCATCTAGGGGGCAGAGGGCAGGAGAAGCTCGTCCCTCCAATAGAAGGAATGGTGCAACAGAAGCCCAAATGGGAATGGGAACTCATGGAGAGCGGAACATTCTGGCACAGGGGCTTCACGGCAGAGCAGAATCAGTCAAAACTGGGGAGGGCCTTGAACCCAGGATAGGGAGTTTACACTTTCCTGAACTAAGTGTGGAGGCAATAAAAGCAGTGTTTTAAGAAATCAGAGCAGTTCCCTATGAAGCCTTAAACAGTGTGAACATCATTACTCAAATAATTACATAAACATGATTTTCTAGCTATGTCCAGGGGGGAAAAAACAAAGTTGGAGCACAGTGCAACACCTTCTTCTTTCCTGGAACCATATGTTAAAATGTGCCTAATAGAAATATGCTTTCATATTATATACAAATGCACGTTAAGCACACTATACTTTTCAAAGTGCTTTCAAACATATTGAATATAAATGGCTCTCAGTCACCTTTGACACACTCCTCGTCAATTGATCAAGTGTTTGGTCATCTCAGCTGACATCTTCCAGCTGGTATTGCCCTAGAAAGACGTTTCCCAGATGAAAGACACATATGTATCTCTCCAGAAGGCAGGAACTTCTCATCTGCAGCTCCCTGCATCAAAGACTGATACTGGAAAAGGTGTTCATCTACTCAGGGTTGTGGCTGTTACTGCTTAAATTCACCAAGACAAAGGTGAATGTTTTGAAAAATAAAGAGAATGCCCTTTAACAAATGAATAATTCACAAATGCCCACATACTGTGTGCCTCTTTAGCTGAACCCAATTGAGCAAAAATGCTCTTATTGTGATGTACAGTAAGATCCAAATGTTCAAAAACTGCACTTAACTCATTACTCAGAAATATGTCCACTGCCCAAAATGGATAGCTATTTAATTTCAACTCGAAGACAGCAGGAAAAACGGCATGCCTCTGTTTACACACTCCCTATTTAGAATCAACATAAATACAGATATATTATGTTTTCCATCCGAGGCAGATCAAAGACCACCACAATCCTGTGAAGCCTCAACATTATTCTGCTCCATCCCCACCGTCTCCCATATGAATTCTTGTCATTACATCAATTTAATCCCCTGCCATTTTAGGCCACTGTTCGTCAAGTCTAATGAAAAGCACAATAGCTGGCATTTAACGTGATGGTGCTCCTTTTTCCAACCTGCCTCCTTTAAAGTAAAAGTTTGGAGAATGTACGAAATTTTCTTTACAGCTCATTTGAGCTGCATAAACAATCCCAGAGACAGAAAAGAACAAAAATAAGAATTTGCTGTTTCAAGGAGCTGGGCTGCTTGAGGGAAGCATTGAATTCTGGACCCCCTGCTGATGGCTAGGCGTTGCAGGCCACTCTGCCCCCTCACTCACCAGGCGAGCCTGAGGCTGCCCAGGCCCTTGCTCTGTCTGATTAGCTGTGTCTCTATGTCTCCTCGGAAGGGCTCTACCTCTCTTGACAATCCCAGAGGGGAAATGGTGCTTCCCTCCCTTCCCCCCTGCACCACACAGCCCTCCCCCTACAAACCCCGGCCATACGCTTACTGCTCGCTCCATCTTACACACTCCCACCACTCGCTGGGATTTGGAGCGGCGGTGGCCACAGGACATAACTCTGGCTCAAGTCACAATGAATTGAGAGGTGAGAACAAATGCTGCCCATGCACTCCCTGAAGGGATTCCAGAGCTCAAACAGGTAGAGGCCAGAAGCAGTTTGGGGGAAATCATATTATATGTCAACCAAAGCACAGCAATTCTTATATTGCCCTAAAATCTACCAAGTGATACCTCTGCCAGCAGGAGGTGTGCTGTGATGGGGGAAAGATGGGCACCGAAAGAGAGGCGTTTTAAAAGCCTGAGACACTAAATAGAAAAAACCATGGGGTCCAAGAATCCCAAAGTGCATTCTTTTCTCTAATCCCCATTGTCTAAATAAATCAACTGTGGTTAAGATAGGGGAATTCTGGCACACAGCAGAACATCTATGTCCCATAACCACAAGTGATCACTGCAGCCTGTGACTTGAAAGGGGTAGTCAGGACTTCTAAGTTGAACCACCTGTCAAATCAAGCATTGGGGGTTAAAAAGGGAACTTCAATAGGCAGGTTACCTTGATCAGTCACCCAGAATCTTCTGGTGATGCTGTGCTGCATTAACAATACGTTAATGTACAGAGGAGTCCACACAGACACATGTTTAGTAATTACTGTAGAATGGAAGAAAATCCATAATCCTACCAGAAACTTCAAAGAGCCTTCCCATATTTGCTGAGGAATGTCTCCCCTTACCCAGGGGCATCAACAGCTTGGGAACTAGTCCAGATCTAAAGAGACATGAGCAACCAGCACAAAATAAAGTATATGAGATTTCTCGAGGTTTTCGGGAACCTACTAAGTTGCATGATTGATCTGATCTTCAGGACAAAGTACCATGACCCCCAATCATAAGATAATGTATCCTCAAAGATAACAGAGATGTCTTAGAACCTCTGCATTTAAAAAAAATCCCAGTTGTAAGAATACAGACTCGAATCAGAGTCTGTGGTCTTGTGCATGGGTGAGCTTTCTCACATCAAATTAGTTGTGTCTTTGATATTCATACCTCTCCCTCCTTCTCATTCTAAACATCTGAACTGCAAAAAAATGCCACACACAGAGGTTCATTAAGTAAGAACTGGTGGTACCAGAGGTCACACAAGGTCTCTGGCTTCCAGGAAAGTAGCCTGTCCAGAATGAATGACCTCAAAAGTCCCTCCCATCACAACATCAGCCGTCAAGCCCCTCAAGACCCGGACCCTCCGGCACAGCCCCAGCCACCTACCAACACCCGAACCCAGCTCTACCTGTGACTCTTGCTAGCTACCAGGCCAAATGCACTGCCTACTCAGGTACCTAGAAATGTCTACTATTCCTTGATCCACATGTCCTGTCCATACCTGCCATTAACTGCCTCACACTATAACACACGTTCACCTTAAAGGTTTCTGGAGTCTCGTGTGAAGTAGGGAGGGAGGCATTTTCAATGAACTGCGAACATACCTACTTCTTTCTGGCCAGCGAATTCCTTCAGGGGACCACTCAGAGGAACAACTCCACATTCTCCAAGCCCCTAAATGCGTTAAGCCTCAGTATTTTTGCACTAAAAAGAATCCCTGGTTCATTTTACAGAGGAGAAAACTGAGGTCCACAGAAGCTGCATAACCTGACCCTTGCCCATGCAGAAAACCCATCACTAAACCAGCACTGGAAAGGCAGGTTCCCTGACTACCAAGAGCTCCCGAAGAACATTTGCCAACAGCATAAGTAAAAAAGGAGTTGAAGCAGAAAGGAGTTTGTCTCACTGGAGTGGGTTGCTTACCACACAAGGCCAGCCTTCACCACCTGTCACCCTCCTACACTTCCCCAGCGTTCCTGCCTGGGGCCAGTGAGGATCTCCACCGACCCCTCCGAAAACACTGCTCACATGCAGGGACTGCCGCCATCCTGCACAGAGAAAAACGGCATCCTCCACCTTCAACTGTAACCTAAGAAACTCAAACTGGCCGTTACAAAGAACAAGCATTTTGCTAAGCCATCTACCCTCCCAGTTGCAAATGTGGGCTTCTGACTGCCCCAATTCTATGAACCACCTCTCCCCCAAACACGCATGTACCAACAGTGAGCCCTCCCAGAGCAAGCCCCCGGGGCCGCAGTCCTTGGGAACAAGGGCACACACATCCTGGGGCTTTGAATGCGAGGAGACAGGAAAGTGGAAAGGAGGAATCCTCAGTCGGGGCTGGGAGGAAAATCGAACCCTTGAAAATTGCAAAGCAAAAGATGCCAAGAGAGATTCTTCACTGTCACAGCTGCTTACCATAGAAATCTCTCCTCATTTGGGGATGACATCGGCAGACCTGATTTTTTGTCACCAGTCATTCTGCACTTGCTTTAATTATGCAGCACACCAACAGAAATTTTCTTTCTGATCACATAAATCACACCGCTGTGACACAGGGCTCAATAGGCACGGCTGGAACAATGTGCTGAGAGCTATCGGCTCCATCGCTCAAGCCCACAAGGTGTATCATTTAGCCAAGAGTGATAATTAGACGCAGAATATACTGAAAACTGTCAATAGACATGTCAATAGGAGAACTCTTAGCATCTAACACCCAGTGAATCAATGGTGTTTTTCAGCTATAAAATCAAGAAAATGATAGCTTTCAAATGAATGGTGGAAAGAAAACAGGAGCCTCCTTGGGGAGGAATAAAACAGCTCAATTTTCCCTTACTGAGTGCCTCTCCAACTACCTCACTCAATGGAAAAGGTCACAGAACATTACAGCAAAATATCTCCGAAACAAGATGTACAACAGCACTGGGACATGACATGCTGCCTGGGCACCCCACAAAGGCCTCGCTATCTTTGACCTGACAGGAACGGCGAGTGGGTCAGTAGAGGGCAGACCAGAACCGGAGGGGGAGGCCGAGACAGGGGCAAAGAAGCCCTGGGGACTGAGCTGCAGGGGAAAGAGAGGTGCCCACTCACACCGAAGGGAGACCATGTGCAGGGCCGGAGGCGGGGAGGTGTCTCAGCCCAAGCACAGAGGAAGTGGGCACTTGAACGGAGTGCTGCTGAAAAGATAAGCTCTTAGCAACATTCAATTACATTTCACAATCGACACAAATATTAACACACAATACTTACATGCTTCTCGCTATGTGCCACTCACTGCTCCAAGAGGCCCCACATATGAAGTCATTTGATCCTCACAACAGCTCTGTGCCATAGGTAGCATTATCAACGCCATTTTACAGATAAGGAAATTGAGGCACAGAGAGGTTAAGTAACTTGCCCACAGGCACACAGCCAGTAACTGACAGAGCCAAAATCTGCACCTAAGGAAGCTACACTCTCACAGACCATGCTATGCTGCCTCTTGTGATGGCCAGGCAAGCACCCAGTTAGAGAAAACCTGCCTTTTCTCTTTTAACAAAGTAGGTGATAGGTGGACGGGATGAAAGGTGGAATGGTATTACATGTCCCTGGGCAAGCCTTGGGACTTCTCAGGGTCTCTGTTTCTTTCTATGGCTGGGGTGGGGGTGAAGGGGGGATGAGCATGAGATCTGTGGAGTATGTTACCATATACTCAGCTCACTACGTGATCTTATGCTCTCATCTTCATTTTACAGATAACTAAATCAACTCTTGGAGAGGTTTAGAAAAATGCCCGTGATCACACAGCCTATAGGGCTGGGATATAACCCAGTGGGTCTCACTCTTGGGTTGTGTTCTCAATGACCACGCTAAAATGAAGGCTGCAAGGAGGCCTGGTGCATAGAGCGCCAGGAACCCTGACTAGTACACTTGATTAGCCCTCAATATTTGATGGGGGTGGGGTTTGGGGGGAGAGGGCAGGGGTAGGAAGGAGAAAGAGGAAACTAGAAGGCAGAAGCAAAGGGAGCTATGGAAAATATACATATTAAGGTACCCATTTAGATACATTGCAAATAACTTCAGCAATTAACAAATGAAGAAAATATACATAGTTGTTACTTCTGGTTTCAATCTAATATACTATTGATATAACTAATTATTGGTACTCCCTTTAGAGGCTCTTTATATATTAAATTGGTGGGGATTTTTTTTTAATAATCAAAGAGACAGTAAGTCTAATTTCAAGTAACATTTATTAAACACTTACTATGTGCCAATTTCTGGGCTTGGTTCTCTTATTTAATGGTGTTTAATATTCTTTGTTCTTAAAGCTATAATTTATACTAAAAAAAAAAAACACCTTTTTGGTGCGATAAAGAAACGCTACCAAAGACACTGCCTTCAGTAAAATAAACCAACTGCCAGACCAAGGACAGAAATGGCAGCCTTATAATTAACTAATCATTAGTGGACATTAGCCAGATGACATTTGCAGTGACTTACCCAGTGAGGTATGTGGCTATGTGCACACATAATCAAATATTTCACAACACTCAAAGCTTCATGCTAGGGCTGTCTTCCCTATGCAAGCTTCCTTCCCTATCATGTTTGTTTTTCTAAGTAGCAGGAGTCTACAAGCTTTGGCCCCTGCCAGGGCAAGGAGGAGATCCAGAACACAACTGATTAGGAGGCAAGCATCATACAGAGGACCTAGCAAACTCTTAACAAGCTATTTCGCTGGACCCAGATCAACCACCATCTTCTCTCACCAGTCACAACAGCTTTTCAGCTGCTTTCCTCCCTGTTTCTCCTCTTGCCTTCCTAGAGTTCAAGACCTAAGTTAGACTATGTTATTTCTCTATGCAAAACCATCCATTGCTTCCTACCTTATCCAGAGTAAATGCCCAAGTGTCACTGGGACTTCAAAGGACCCCCAGATGGAAACCACTCCAGTCCACAAGCCCACTAGTTGCTCCTCTGGCTCATTAACCACACTCCTGTTCAGGGCTTCACATTTGCTGTTCCCTCTACCTGGAGTGCTCTTCCCTGACATGCTCCCATGACAGGCTTTTTCTCATTCTTCTGTTCCCAGTACAAACATCTCCGCCACCAGAGAGTTCCTGAACATGCAATCATAAGTAAAGGAGACACATAGACACCCTAACTCGCTCTTGATTGCACTTAATTGTCTTCAGAATACCTATCACAAGCTCACAGCTGTTTCCTATTTATTTTCTGCAGCCTCCGATTACAAAGTAAGCTTCAGGAGGTGGCAACTTTCTTTTACTGACTGATGAACTGCAGCACCTAGAACTGTGCCTCATGCACAATAGGTTCTCAATCCATAATTAATGACAGTCTGAATGAATGAATGAATGAATGAATGAATGAATGAATCCCCATGTACAATGAAAAATAAAACTAAAAATCAGTAATAAAATTAGTCACATGTTGAGCCATTTAATTCCAAGCATCTTCATGAGCACAGATAGAGGTCCCCCCAATAAGCATGAAGGTCATTCCTATCAGAAAAACAGAGTAAGGTGAGACAAGGATTCAGCAAAAGCCATCCTCACTGGAGGGGGGATGCATAATCAAAATATCCCTAATCACCAAAACAACAACAACAAAAAAAAACAGTGAAGAGAATAGCAGAAGCACATCCTTATTGCTAGCCCCATTTCCAGCATTACAGACAAATCTAAGAAAGCTATTTGTGGGAGTTCCTGTCCCAGTAATAATGAAGTAACTCGTATCAGACTAACTCTCCAACAGATAAACATTTTAAACTCTGAGAAAAATATAAGCAACAACTAATTGAAGGCACTGGAGAGGTACCATAGCAGGCAGGAAATAGAGGAAATTCAATGACCTTTATAAAGGGAACCATATTAGGTAATGTCTGTGTTTAAATGGCTTCTCCTTTGTGGTCACTTCATAGTCTGTACTGTACCTAGCAGCCAGATCTCAAGAAGAGAGCTCCAATCTCACTGGCTTCCACAGCCAGAGGTCCGAGTCATCAAAGTAGCTGAAAGTTGTGAAGGGAAATCCCAGAACAGAGGGAATGACAGAGGTAGTAAATCTGTATACGCTGTCTCACAGAGCCTTAGCTTACTCCTGAAATGGGGATGCACAAATGAAGTCCAAGTAGCTTGGCAGAAGCTAACAGGTAAAAGGCTCAAAAAAACAAAACAAAACAAAACAAAAAACAACAACAACAAAAAAACAAAAACCCACTACATATTTCATAAGGTGCCATCATGGGGAGTCAGAGTTTGCAGCTTTAATTCTGACAAGGTAAAAGGGCTTGGTAAGAACCTTAAGTTTTATATCAAAACTCCTAAACAAAAATACCTTAAAAATACAGACTGTGCCTCAGGATTATGATTTTGCACTAAGACCAAGAGCAAAATTTAAACAGAGCTGCCCTAATAAGTTTTACAAACAAGGTTCCCCAAGGTCAAAGTTATCAGCCAGTAATTTAGCTGTAAAAATCAATCTAGAACAAAAGTCAACAATTTTCAAAGGAAGATAACAGAATCCAGAATGCAATGTATTAACACAATGTCCTATATACAAATACTAGATATCTAAAAATATTACTTACAGTCAAGAAAACTCAGGCAAGAGAAACTGACCATGAGATAACCCAAATGTTTGAATACTTTAAAAAAGCTATTATAAATATTTTCAAGGTGTTCAAGGAGTGTCATAATGAATAAACAAATGGTGGGATCTCAATATAAAATTTTAAACTACAAAAAAGTAACCAAATGGAATTCTCTAACAAAAGTAAAACATCTAAAATGAAAAACTCACTGAATGCTCTTAACAGCAGACAGAAATATTAAGGGAAGGAGGGGAAGAACTGTTCAACTTGAATAGAGATCAATAATATTTGAAGATGAGTAATTTTCATTCAATATGAAGAACAGAGAGAGAAAAAAAGGTTAAAACAAATGGTCAGAGTCTCAGTCAAATAGAACAATAACAAGTGGTCTAATACATGTGTAATTGGAGCCCCAGAAGACAAGATAAGGGAATGAGGTAAAAAAGAGTATTCAAACAAATAATGGACAAATATTCCCTCAATTTAGGGGACAACAATAGCAAAGTGATCAAAAAGTCTTCATAATCTTGAAGCTGGATAAACACAAAGGAAACATTATCAGTGCTCTGATAGCAAGAAAATCTTAAAAGTGTCCAAAGGACAAAGACACATTAAATTCAGAAAACAACAAAACAAGTGATGGCTGGCCTGTTGTTAGAAACAATGGTTGTCAGAAGTCAAATGAAAAACATCTTTAAAACACTGAGAAAATACAATCAATCCAGAATTCCTACATTCAACTTATCTTAGAGCCATACCAGGGTCCTGCGATCGAGCCCCACTATGGGCTCCCTGATCCGTGGGGAGCCTGCTTCTCCCTCTGTCTGCCGCTCCCCCTGCCTGTTCGCTCTGTCAAATAAATAAAATCTTAAAAAAAAAAAAAAGGAAAAGATTACTGAACTGAATAAAACATTAAGGCTCAACTGAATACTACCTACAAGAATGTATTTCTAATACAAACACACAATAGGTTGAAAGTAAAAGGTTGGAAAAATAAGGCTCAACTGAATGCTATCTACAAGAATGCATTTCTAATACAAATACACAATAGGTTGAAAGTAAGAGGTTGGAAAAATATATACTGTGGAAAATGTAAGCATAAAAAAAAAGGCGGCATGGCTACACTAAGATCAGATGAAGTCAACTTTATAAGAGTATCAACAGAGATTTAAAGAGAGATATTTCAAAAGATTAAAGGGTCAGATCATCAGGAAGACATATAGATCATAAATGTGTGTGCACTAAAATACAAAGCTTCAAAATAGATGACAAACTACAAAAATCTAAAAGAAGAAACCAACATACCCACAATCACGGTTACAAAATTAACACTCATCTCTCAGCAACTGATGGGACCACTTGACAAAACAAAATCCAATAAGGATATAGATTTGAACACACTTACTAAACAAATGGTCTGATTAATATTTATAGAACACTATACTAAAGAAGGGTAGAATACACATTGTTTTCAGGTACACAAGGTATATTCATAAAGATACACCATATGCTGTGCCATAAACTAAGTCTCCATAAATTATTCTCTGGAAGCAACATAATTTAGCTGGAATTCAATAAAAAAATAAGATATCTGGAAAATCCAAAATATTTGAAAATTAAACAACTCACTTCTAAAAAACCATGGATGAAAGAAGAAATTACAAGGAAAATTTGAAAATATTTGGAATGGCATATTAATATGCAATATAGCATAATATAATGCATGCAGCTGAAGTGGTGCTTAAGAATATTTATAGTTTTAAATGCTTACATTAGAATATAAAAAAGTTTAAAATCATGATCTAAGTTTCCCTATTAATAACCTAGAAAAAATATCAAAGTAAAAAGACCAAAAGCCAATAAAATTAAAAGGCAGGTTAACAAAAGAAAAATTAAATCCAAAAGCTAGTTCTTTTAAAACATTAATTGATAAACCCAGGAGAAACCTTCATGACTTTGAGTTAAGCAATAATTTCTTATATAGGACACCAAAAGCAACACCCATAAGAGCGAAAAAATAATAAATTGGACTTCATCAAAATTAAAATTTTTCCATGTCAGAATATATCCTTGTAAAAAAAATGAAAAGACAAGACACCACCTGGGAGACAATATTTGCAAATTCTATATATCTGTTATAAAAACTGTATCCACAATAAGGAAGACTTACAACTCAATAATAAAAAGACAAACCAATTTAAAAATGGGCAAAGGATCTGAATAGCTATTTCTCCAAAGAAGATATACAAATGGCCAATAAGCACATAAAAATATTCTACATCAGCAGTCATTAGGGAAATGCAAATTAAAACCACAATGAGAAACACAAATGTCCACTGAAATGGCTAAAATCAAAAAGACAGTAACAAATGTTGGAAGGATGTGGAGAAATTGCAACTCTCATGTACTATAATACTGGTAATGGAAAATGGTGCAGCCATTTTAGAAAACAGTCTGGCAGTTTCCTAAAAAGTTAAACATAAATTTACCATACAACCAGGCAATTCTACTCCTAGGTATCTACCACTCAAGTGAATTAAAACATATGTCCATACAAAGACTTGTACATAAATATTTACAGCATCATTATTCATAATGGCCCCAAACTGGAAACAACCCAATGTCCATCTACTGATAAAACTAAATGGTTTATATCCATGCAATGAAACACTACTGAGCAATAAAAAAGAAGAGTACTGATACATGCCATGCATGGATGAATCTCAAAAATATTCTAAATGAAAGAAGCCAGACCCAAAGACCACATATTATATGATTCCATCTGTATGAAATGTCTAGAAAAAGCAAATCAATAGAAACAGAAACTAATTTATTGGTATTTAGAGCAGGAGGCTAGAAGAGGTAGTGACTGTAAATGACTACGAGGGATTTTTTAAAAGGTGACAAAAAAATTCCAGTTCCAATATTGGATTGTGGTGATGGAATATTAATGCACTATTATTAAAAATCCCTGAACTGTACACTTAAAATGGGTAATTTTAATGTAATGCATATTATACTTCAATAAAGCTGCTTTAAAAAAATCCATAAACTACTAGCAAGACTGATCAAGAATACAAGAAAAAAGAACTCAGAAATGAAAAAGGGCTATCACTGAAGAGTCCTCAGACATCAAAAGTGTAAGAAAATATTATGAATAACTCTATGACAAAAAGTTCAACAATTTAGATGAACTGGACAAATTCCTTAAAAAAATGCAGCTTAATGAAAATGACACAAGAAGAAATAGAAAATCTCAATAGCCTTATATTTATTTAAATAAATAAATTTATAATAATTTTTATTAACCAAAAACTATAAACAACCATCAACAAGAAAATAAAGTATTATATAGTCATACAATTGGAAGAGACTTCTCATATGTACAACATGGGTAAAACTCAAACACTGTATTGAAAAACGGGCACAAAAAGAGTATGTACTATGTGACCCCATTTATATGAAGTCCATAAACAGGACAGTGGTCACCTATTGAGGGTATTAGGATTATCTCTAAGATCTGAGCATTTCAACTCACACGAATTTTTTCTCAACTTAAAAAGTAAAGCTAAAATAATAAAATAAAATATGCTTAGAAAAAAATAAGAGAATCTAGTTGGGTAGATTATTAGTTAGGATTAGCTCAATTAAGCTGTGTTAACACAAACAGCCCCCCAATATTAGTGCCTTAAGTAAGAGGTAGCCTGCTGGCCAAATGCAGCCTACTATCTATTTTTGTAAATAAAGTTTTATTGGAAGAGAGTCATCCCCATTTGTTCACATATTTTCTATGTGTAACAGATTTGAGTCATTTTTGACACAGACCGTATGGCCTGCAAACTAAAAGTGCAAAATATTTTCTACCTGGCCCTTTACAAAGTTTGCTTTTTTGAGCCTAGCTTTAAACCATAAAGGCTTTTCTCGTTCATGCTCCATGTTAATCAGGAGCCACCTGGGAGTTCTGCTCTATAGCACCCTCATTGTGGGAGCCGGCTGATGAAGCCTACTCTACCTGGAATGATGGTGGTCACTATGACAAGGGAAATGAGCAAGCTCTGAAGGACCTTATACTAGCAATTAAATGATCTGGTTCCAAAGGAACACATCACTTTTCCTTACAACTCCTGAGCCAGAATTGTTCACATGACCCCATTCACACAAGGGGACCAGAAAATACAGTCCTACCATTTGTTTATACATGTGCCTGGAAGTGGAGGAGAACTGGGATATTTGCCAAAGAGCACTAATGACCACCATAATTAAACTGAGAATCAATCAGTCCAGATGTTTATTTCCAACAAACATATATAACCCTGCTGAAATACTGCCCTACTGGGTAGAGGTCCTAATCATAAAAATTCCAAAAGTGGCCCTGATCATTCCCTTTGGCTCCCATCCCACTGGTTATAGCACCCCAGCACTGCCTTCTACCCTCAAGATGGATTTAAATTGCAAATCCACCTAACCATCACCTTCACATTTAATATCCTTCAATACAGGGTCCAAAAAAAAGGCGACTCTATGACCCAGACTCAGCCAAACCTGAGACCCTGCAGCCTCACCTCGTGTCTGCCACCAGGTCAATTGTGTCATGCTGGAATACAGCTTACTTTTGCCCAGGCATACTGTAACATCCATGTGTCTGGATTCTACCCCATACTTTTGCTCCTGTGGTTTCTGTGGTATAGAATACCACACCTATTGCTGTCACCCTGTAACGCTCAACAGAGTCATTATCTTGTCCACAGCACTTTCCATGACCACCAGTCAGAGACTATAGTACTACTGCATCAAACCCAAAGTACCCAACTACCCAAACTGCTGCTACCGCACCTCATCACAGGACTTACCCTCCATCGGGTTAAAGGACAGCTAACTTAGCTAGTACTCACCAGGTGCCAGGCACTTTTGTAAGCACTTTTTATATAGCAAGTCATTTAGTCCTCAAAACAACCTATAGGTAGTCACTAGTATCCTCTCTGTTTTACAGATAAGGATACTAAGGCATAGGGATGTCAATTAATTTGTGTAAGGTGCCACAGGTGATAAATGGCAGAGCTGGTATAGGGCTGGGAGGTTTATTCTTTTTTTTATTGTTTATTTGAGAGAGAGAGAGAGCAAGCACACGAGCAGAGGGAGGGGAAGAGGGAGAGGAGAAGCACACTCCACACTGAGCAGGGAGCCCGACGCGGGGCTCGATCCCAGGACCCTGGAATCACGACCTGAGCTGAAGGCAGACGCTTAACTGACTGAGCCACCTAGGTGCCCCCACCCCCAAGGTTTATTCTTAACCACTCTGCTGCCAGGCATCTCAACATTGAGAGCAGACAGGTCTGTCTGTGAGCGTGCAAGGTACCTAGTGGAAAAAATAAATAAAAAAACAGCATCTCATTCCTGTCCGTATCCCCAGGGCCTGGATCATGGATATTCAGGCAATAGTAGTTGCTTAATCAGGGTTTGCCCCAATGAAATAAATGAGACCCGTGATTCCCCCACCCAACCTCTTTGCTAAATAAAGTCCTCTTGACTAGTGACATTTAGGAAGTGGACAGATAATTACCATATTTACCTTTTCCTAGGATTCCAGCCCTTTCTCCAGGGCTACTGGCCAACTCTGAAATGGAGAGGCAGGAAGGGTCCAAATAAAGATCATTAGAAAATGAGCTACTCTAAGTTGGGACAAGCATCTATCCAATCATTCAGGAACATTCACAGCGTCCTGACTACTTGGAAATGTGAGAATTTGACTTCTCCGTGCCGAAAACAGCACAAAGCTTTCCTAAAAGTTTTTCTTCCTCACATAATTATGCTTTAAATTGTTAATAGCTATAATTATGGAAGATGGCATTGTTGTGCTTGTAATTTTTCCTATTCCCATTGGTATTTATTGATGATAAATGACTTTATTAAAAAATAATGATAATTACCTTGTTTGGTTGTATATCAATATAGTTTCAGTTTTTCTTTATTACCACTTATGGAATTTTATGGATTGCCAACATTTAGTTCTTTTATTGGTTTATTTTCTCTTGATGGTATAAACAGGGGGGTGGAATTAACAATCATTTTATTCACTTCCTGACCCCCTCCCAACCGGCCCCAGCTCTGTTAAGAAAGCAGTGGCAGGCACTGTTCACATGTGGCTACAGGAAGTTCTAATTTTTACTGCTACATAATTCTAACAATTAGCTTCATACCCCCAAAATTCTCTTCTATGAACCAGTGCCTCACCACATGGTAGAGAGTGGAAGGCTCTTCCCCCACACTGCACCCCACAAATCGGCACCAACAGCTCAAAACTCAACCCCTTCTGCTAGGAGCAAGGTTGAAAATCTCAATTAACTACAAGATGATCATAGAAGCACACAGCTGATCTCAGTGTTCCCCAGAAGAAAACCCATTTGGTGCACTAAATCTCCTGGAGAACCACAGCAGCAAAAGCCACCTGCCCCACAGACAATGTCAGTTCTTGGACAGTTCCCTTCCAAAACAAACTCCCTCTGGACCTCATCTGAGTTCTCTTTGGAGCCCTCAGCCCGAAGAAGGCTAAGAAGACTACATACCCTTTGTTCATCTGTGATCCTCTGCTGGGGAAGAGCCCAGCTCATATTCTCAGCAAAACATAAACCAAATCAAATCAATGACCCAAATGTAAGCAGTCCATGACTCTTTGCAAACAGTGCATTTGGCAGTGTTTTCATACGGAAGTCATGTCTGAGTCTTTAGCACCAAGAAGAGGAACAGTATAAGCCCTCATGGTACCTGATGTGTTAGTCTGACTGTGTTAGCAGGGAGAGGAATGCAAGCAAAAGAACGTCACGTTTGGAATCAGACCCCACCTGTCCATCCAACCTTGGTCCACGTTCTTAACCTCTGTCCACCTCTCCTCTCTGCAAAAATGATTTCAGCAACACCTGCAACTCAGAATTGTTGCAAGGATGAAATGCGTTAAACATCTGGCACATATGTATTATTTAATATATATTAGCTCTTTTCCCTTCTTCTAGCCCAGTGGTTCTCAACAGAGGCAATTTTGTCCCCCTCCCCTGCCAGGAGACATATAGCAATGTCCGGAGGCATTTTTTGTGATCACAACTTGAGGAGGGCCATGCTACTGGCACCTCGAGGGCAAAGACCAGAGATGCTGTTACCCATCCTACAATGCACAGGACAGCTCCCACAACAAGAATTATCCAGTCCAAAACATTAATAGTGCCAAGACTGAGAAATGTTGGTCTAGACGCGTGTGAAAGAATTATTTCATTATGGTTGTTTATTTTCCATAGAAGTCTCTTTAAATGAGCAAAAATGTACTGAGAACTTACCATGTGCAAAGCTCTATGCTAGGCACAGCATTAACTATCTTATACATCTGCTGCCATTTGCCCAAAGCAAGTCCCACCCTCAAATATTGTCCAACTCTATGAGCATCAAGCTTTGGCTTCCCCTTTCTTCTTGTTACTGCTCTCAGTGGCCCTGAAGTCAGACATGCTGTGTGTCAGAGCAAAGACCTGTATTAATCAACAATTCCAAATATAGCAACAGCAGTTTGAAAATCAAAGAATGGGCCTTGGGGACATCAATATTTGCATGTTCATAATAAATACTTAACTACACATCTGTGCAATGTTCAATACAGTTGGGGGAGAAAAAGAACATTTATGTTGATTTTTGTCAACTTCCACAACTCAAGCATCTGATGTGCTAAAGAAACATAAAACAGAATAGTCATAAAAATAATTTTAAATATATTTATAATAAGCACTTATGAATTGGAGACATGCTTGATTTTCTCTGAGGTTTTTCTAACCAATTAGCCTATACCTGCCCGTTGGGTGAGCGGTGTAATTTCCAATCTATGTATTAAACATCCACTGCCTTCCTATCTGATACTCACCTCTACAACTCAGAATGGCCCTAGCTTTAACATTCGAGGCTCGGTTTCATGTTCTCATCCTTCTCTTTGTATGTTGTGCCTCTGGATGAGCATACCCCTCTGTGTGCAGAAGCCCGAGGCCCTGCTGTAAGTGCCCCATAGTGACAGTCTCATTGCACTGTCACAGAACCCCCACAGAGGCAGATGTTATCCCCCCACTTTACAGGGGAAAAAATGGAGGCCTGCAGAAGTTAAGTAACTTGGCCAAGTCACACAGCTATGAAACGTTGAATGTTCATACTGTGTGTCTGGTTCCAAAACCCATGTTCTTCTCCATTACACGCATTAGGAGAAAAGAGACCTCCATCTGGTGAGTGCTCTTTGTAAAGAAGTAAGCAGTGGGCACACACTTTGACCCAACAAATCTACCTCAAAGAAACTGTTGTCCATAAATACTAGCTCATTTGGGATGCCTGGGTGGCTCAGTTGGTTAAGCGGCTGCCTTCGGCTCGGGTTAGGATCCCGGGGTCCTGGGATCGGGTCCCACGTCAGACTCCTTGCTCAGCCGGGAGCCTGCTTCTCCCTCTACCCCTGCTTGTGCTGTCTCTCTCTCTGACAAAAAATAAAAAATAAAATCTTTAAAAAAAAAAAAAAAAGCACTAGCTCATTTGCAGAAATACATATGTAAAAAGATGTTTACTACTGCATAATTTGAAAAGCAGAAAAGAGTAAATGGCCTAAATGAAGAAAGTGGACCCATGCTAGGGAATGGGGGAATTCCATACAAAGTAGGGGGGAATGAGGCAAAGAGGGCTTTGCTGACCCTTTATTCTTCCTTTGTAACAAAACCCCGATTTTACTCTGGGTGACAATTCACCCAACTAAAATATTGCTTTCCCCAGACTGCCCTGCAGCCAGGGATGGTTGCTTGGTGCTAAATGTTCAACAACCAGCTCACTGTTACACAGATTTCTATGGTATAAATTTTTCCACTCTGGCCAACTTCAAGCTACCACGTTGAGGTTCACTGGCTCACAAAAATACTCCTGAGAATGTAACAACTGGTTCTCACAACTAAAGATGAGCCAGTTCTGGCCTATGACTGGCTAGCAGTGAGATGTACACAAATCTGTCCCTCTTTACAAGTGGGACAGACAGCAAGCATGTGCTCTTTCTTTTCCTCTCCCCTTCTTCCTCCTTCCTGCTATAAATTTGGATGATAGGACTAGAACTCCAACAGCTACTCTGAGCCATGAAGCAACTTAGAAAATGATGGCAATACAGCAAGACAGAAGGTGCAGAAACAAAGGAGAAAACTTATCCCTGTTAACATCATGAAGCTAACCTAAGAAATCTGGCCCACCTACCTCTGGGCTTCTCTCATTGGAAAGAAATTAAAACTCCTATCTCAAGACACTGTTGTTTTGATTTTCTGTTACATGCTACCCAACTAATACAGAAATCTTCAGCCTTTGCTTTCATATCTTTATGCCTTATCTATTTTATAATAAAAATGTTTTATTCCAGTATTATTTTCAAACAAAGGCAAAAAAATGTTTTTAATGAGTCAACTGGTTGGGCCCATTAATTAATTTCCAAGTTGCCAGTTCTTCCAACAGTATCCATGGATCACAGTGGGGAAAAAAAGGAGACCAAGGGAAATCACAGGCCTGGCACACAAATCAACAATGTGGGTATGTCCTGGAAATGAAAGGGATAGACTGGAATCCAACCAAGTTCACAAACTGCCAAAAAAGATTTCTGGCCAAATAAGATTCAAAGGCCTCCTGAGATAAGCCTTGGGTGAAACACAGAACAGGTAATGGGGAAAGCACAGGATGTACTGCCAGGCTCACGTCTCCAATCCAGGAAACTCCCAGGAAGCCTGCCGAATGGGGAACGAAAGCAGCAGGACTCCATCTCCTGGCTCAAACCACAGGGGCTCCACAATTAAGGTGTCCCAATTAAGGGGACCCCAGAGACTGGAGCAAGGAAGTAGAAGACAGCATATCGAACCAAACATGGAACGGAGAAAAACAACACGGGAGCCACTTGAGTCTCTGGGCCCACAGGTAATGTCACAGAGAGGGCTGCAGACAGCAATCTGGTGGTTAGGAAAGTTCATGGGGAGAGTAGGAACCAATCTATTAGGGTCTTTGTGGTCACATTCCTTAGATGGTCACAAAGATTACACTGAAAGGGACACAGTGCAAAATCAATCACTGTGTGATTCTTCTGCCTTGTCTTATACAAAATAACTGCCAAGTCCACTCAGGATGCATCTTTGTAGACCACATCAAGTCACTAGGCTCCATGCACATCCTGTGTGCCCAAGGGCACGGTGTGTGCCGTGGAAGACATACTAAGCATAGGTTCCTGTTCTTGAAGATACTGACATCTAAAAGAAAAGTGAACTGTATGCAGACAAAGATACCTAGAGAACCTCTATCTATTCACGCATTGGGTGTACACACAAACCTTACTGGTTAAAAATTCAGAGAAGATACATACCCAGAAGTAGGACTGTTGGATCATTTGGTAGTTGTATTTTTAATTTTTAAAGGAATTTCCATACTGTTTTCCAGAGTGGCCACACCAATTTATATTCCCAGCAACGGTGCACAAGGGTTCCCTTTTCTCCACATCCTCACCAACACTTGTTTGCTTGTCTTTTTGATACTAGCCATTCTGACACGTGTGGGGTAGACAGCTCATTGTGGTTTTGATTTGCATGATCTGAGGATTAGTGATGTTGAGTACCTATGTCAATTATATCTCAATAAAGCTGGGAAAAATTTTTTAAAATATCAGAGAAGTAAAAGCAAAGAGGAATGGAAATATCACACAGAGAATATGGGTCAGAAAGATACAGGCCTTCAGGCAGTTTCTAAAGGGTATCACATCAGCCAGAAAAAAAATTAGAAAGAAGTTACTGCATACTGGAAAAGAGCGAACAATGTGTGCTAAACAAATATATATCCAATGAATAATAAGAGGAATTAACTGAAGTGGGGCGGGGGAAAGGCATTCATGGATAATAACACTGAAGAGGAAAAGTGGGAACTGTTCATTCTTTCATTCATAAATTGAACAAACACTAATTAAATGTGTACTAATTAGGTGCCTAAGCACTTGTTCTAGGGCCCTAAATACCAAACTAAGGGCTTCTGGGCCAGAGGGAGCTCCTGAAGGCTAAGTGATGGATGACTTCACACTGGAATTGGTGAAAATCTACATTTTTCATACTGCCCAAAATGGGAAGATGTTATGAGGAGAAGCAGCCCAGATCTGAGGCCCCATTAGCTCATAAGTGAAAAAAGGTAATAACCAACTCAAGAGTAATAAGTCTGCCCCATGTGCTAAGATCTCACTTTTCTAGCATTTCACTATCAGTGAAGTTGAGTTCCCTTAGTGCCCATCAATGTCCCAACCCTCCCAATGTCCACTGTGCCTATGTATACAGAGTGCCTACCCAGTAAATATCTGTTCATGGATCCTGCTTCTTGTCTGCAAAGGTCCATGCAGGGTCAGGGCCAAGGTTGGTCAGTTGTCTAAGGGGCCAGAGAATCATAACCTAAGGCTAAGTGCATGACATGTGTCCCCTGGGAGGTGGTGGCAGATTTTTCACAATGGTTGATGAAGCGGAGGGCAGGGGTCAGAGATGCTTACAGCGAGAAACATGTAATGGACATTGGTATTTAAAACAGAAAGCAGCACTGGCTTTAAGTTAATGTTTCATATCCAATAAAGAAGGCTAAATATCTATCGTTTTGATAGATTGCTATAAATGAAACATTAGAGGGGCTCTTAACCACCTTGTTTCAGATCTTCATTACATGAAATTAATCCTGAGCAGAGTATCATACCCAATATGGCTGATTCCCATTAAGTAGCCAGTTAGAAAACATAGGCTATGCTTTGTCTAATAAGGACAGAATCAGGAAGGAGCCTAACAGGACAATTTCACCACTTCTGCAGTCCTTCAGCACTGCAATACAGAGCAGCAGAGAACATTTTCTAGAAATTCTCAAAGTGGCCATCATGTCCCTGGAGGAGATACAGAATAAATTCACAGAGTCTTCCTAGAAGCAACACAGTGACCAGGCTCCGTGCTTAATATAACATCATTGAAGAGCTGAGCCTGCAGAGATGTCAAGTCCCCACTCTTGGCCCACCAGGGAATGGGAATTTGCTGCCTCCAGACCCCTTGGTGGACTTCCACAGAATCATCAATGTCGATGAAAATATACTCTGAACTGTCTAGTAGCAACTTCTCTCATTGTGCCAAAAGAGACCAAAAGCTCAAAATGAAAAAAATTCAGAAGACAGGGAAAGAAAAGAACACAAAGCCCCCAAAACAACTAAGCCCTCAGGCAAAAACCTGCCTGGGAAAAAAATGCAAATCTCTAGGAATGGAGAGAACTCAAATGTCCAAGGAACAGAGCTAGTCTTCTGGCAACATCTGTTAATTTATTCAGGTGCATGCCACATACGTCACCGCGGCTCCCACATGCCCATGTCACGTGCCCACTAGGAGACTGCAGGACATTGGTACCATTAGAGAAGGCACGTGCAGAACCTGGGTAAGCAGACGGTATTCCTTTCACCTTTGCATTCAATATAGCAAGTAAAGACTATTTACCAGAAGACCCTACAAAACCTATTTCTCAACAAGTTAGATAGTTAATCAATAAATTTTTTTAACTAAGCCAAAAAAAAAAAAAAAAAAATCCTCTTCTCTGTTAGTTCTGTCCCCAAGACCATCTCAATCAGATTTCATTCCTACAGCAAGGAAATAATCATGCAGAGCAAGACTGCTGGTCAGTCACTCCCACAACACTTATGGTCCAGTTATCATATGGATGTTCTTGTAATCAGCCTGGCTCTAAATTCCTCCGAAATGAAGCAAGTATTTCACCCCAGTATACCATCATCATGGACTTCTAGATCTGAATACGTTTTCTTCCTTTGGTACTTTTGACCCACTTGAATTTCAGCAATATCTACTTTTCTCAATCAACCAATCATTCATAGTAATCATAGTTAACAGGTACATTCCATTCACTCTTCTACATGTATGTATAGATATAAATCTTAGAAAATCAATCATCCTAACACTGTGAGATAGGTACTATTACTGTCCCCATTTTAGAGGTGAGCAATCTGAGACAGGGAGACAATTACTATCCTGTCTGCAATTACAGCAATTTCATTGAAAACCTAGGATCTGAACCCAGCAATCTGGCTCTATTAGTCCTGCTTTTTTCATCTCAACATGATATTGGATAGGTTTTACTCCTCTACTGCAAAGTTGAATAATATGAACCCAGACATATAAACCAGAGAGTAAGAGAACTCTCAGCATTCTTGGCCTCATCTCTCCCCCATTCCTTCTACCTCACTCCCTAACTCCCAGTATGCAGTGATTAGGCAATTTCTTCTGCCCCTTGAAACACATTTTTGATATAAAAATGGCCATAAGAAATCCCAGCAAGCACAGGAGTGATCAAAAACAAGCAGTCGATTATTTATTGTTACCATGAGGTTGTGTCCTTGATAATGACACCTTAGCTGGGCTTCTAGATTTGGGGTGTTTTGCTTGAGTAGAAGAAAAAAAAAGAGATTAGCATTTACTGAGCACTTCCTCACCATGTGCCATATAATATGCTTGGTGCTTTCATCCACATTGTTCTCTTTAATACCAAAAGGCAAACCCACCTAAGTAATGAATGGAATCTCTTTTTTTAAAGACAAAAAAAACAGACTCAGAAAGGTTAAGTCTCATGGTCAAGGAGACTCACCTAGGAGTGATGGCATGGGGATTTAAGCCAAAACCTGATCTGAAGCTGAGGCTATTTCTGTGACAGCATGCCGGGTAGTAGATACTGTCCTTTAAAACCAGAAACCATTCTTAGATTTTTTTTTCCCCCTCTGAGCAGTGAGTCTTTACAGATTTACTGGTTGTTAAATGCTACTGACTCTAGCTAATTCCCAAATTAACTAGATTCCTTTCGGAGCTTGTAAAATGTGCTACACACTCAACTTCCGAATTTAGCATGCAAGATGATGACCACAGCAGTAAGGATGGTGCAACTTTCTTGTTAGGACAATGCACGCCTAAAAGCCTCTTTTTAATTTCTACCTTCTTTTATGAGGACAACGTGAACGAGGACACACCTAGGATACTGCATATTAATTTCAACACAACTAATACCCAAAATGTCCCACCAATTTACTCTTCACTGACAATGTTAAAAGAAAATGATTTATGCAGATCAATCATCTCGCTCATCAAGTCCTACCCTGACAGCCAGCCTTCATCATTGCTATTTAAAAGGCACTGCTGACAGAAAAGACCGACTCTTTGATTAAGGGCCCTGTCTGGCTAACCTTTTATTTGAAGAATGATTGCCGCTGAGTGACAAATACTTTTCCATTCATTTCAAGGCAAAGATATTGACATTCAAATTCTTGATGGCTACACTGAGCAGATGCCACTGTGAGCAAGAGGCTTGTGCAAAAGCAGGTATGCCCTGGCTCTGGGGGCAAAGGGGAGGAAAGAATAAAACTGCAGCGCACGCACGGGCGGGCGCTAGCTGAAGGTTCTCCGCAAGTGAAAGCAACGGTCTCGCAGCCAGATCCCCTCTCCTCAGTACTTATCAAAGAACATCTGTTTGTAGTTTGGGCCCAGTTCTCTTCTTAAAAGTGCCCTTGCGTTGCCTTGACCCTCCTTGGCACTGTGCAGGCAGCGAAGACTAAGAGCAAAAAGGAGCTCGCGGGCGTGCAGTTTCCCAGCCCCGGGATGAAACGTCCCCCTCTCCATCCTGAGCTGCAGGAGCCCAGCACACCTCATGCTAAAAGCACTGGCCTTCTTTCATCTTCTCGGGATCTTCAGTCACTACATACAAAGCGGAAGAAGCATCTGAAAAGTCACGTACAAGAAACAAATCAGGACCATTTTATCCCATCTGCTAAGGAGAAAGAAGAGAAAAAAAAAATACAAGAGCGAGCCAGGGGATGGCAGAGAGAAACCGAGTGACCACGAGAGACAGAAATGGAGCTTCAAAAAGAAAAGGCGATTTTTCTAATCCATTTGAGGTACATTTCTGTCCTTGGTTAGCGCCACATATATAAAATGTAAACATATTCTCACAGCAGGATTATTTTGCTTCTTTTTATTTCTTAAATGCAAAATATTACCTTTAAAGAGAAGTGGAGAAATTATGGATTAAGGTAGGCTACTTGTGACAAGAGCCATCACAAAGCCTCAAGATTAATCATTTCGAGGAACAAAAGGAAATACCTCAGCAGGTCATCAGTGATTCCTTTTAAATCTTCCTGAGATGCAATGTGCAGGTCTCACAAGGGACAGGGTATCAAAAAAACTGTAGCTGTGATCCTTCAACAAATTCCCAGAGCGGGGGGGACAGCTGAGGCATGGACAGAACCTTCCTCTCGGTCATTCCAAGGCCCAACAGGTGACCCAAGCAACAGAGTAGAAGAGAGAGAGAGAGAGACAGGGGCTTCAGAGAGAGAGAAAACCCAGCCTGAATCTCATCTCTGCTGCTTAGTAGCTAAAGGATCTGGAGCAAGTTACTTCCCTTCCCCAGTCCTCTGTGATCCCATCTGCAGGATGGGGATGGTACTGACTACACTGCAGAATTATTTGTGGATATTAAAAAATATGCATTAAATAAAGCCACTCTCCTTTACCTAAATCCATTTTCCCCTCCTTTCGTCTCCTCTTCTCATCTTAACTCACTTGCTTGTATTCAGGACTGGTCCAGAGGGGTAGGGGAAATAACCCAAGATTTATAGTTACAAGGCTAAGCTACAACTCCTAGTGTAGACACTTCCTATCTGCACAAATGCGTAAGCTTTGACCAAGTTACATATTGAACCTCAAGTTCCTCAGCTTTAAATAAGAGCAGCCATAATGGTCCTACTTCCCTTACTGTGCTACAGTGAGAACAAATAAGATAATGTTAATGCTAAAACACTCTGTACATTTTACATCAATACAGAAATGTTTGCTGTTGGGCGCCTGGGTGGCTCAGTTGGTTAAGCGACTGCCTTCGGCTCAGGTCATGATCCTGGAGTCCCAGGATCGAGTCCCGCATCGGGCTCCCTGCTCAGCAGGGAGTCTGCTCCTCCCTCTCCTGCTCCCCTCTCTTGTGCTCTCTAATAAATAAATAAAATCTTTAAAAAAAAAAAAAAAAAAAAGAGAAATGTTTGCTGTTGCTACTTCTATTGTCCAAAAATGGGATACTCCAACCCATTTTGATTTTTTCCTTATTTATTTCTCCCATTTCTATTACTCATGGCAAATAATAAATCACAACCAATTAATCAATAATCATAACATCATCTCCATCCCATAGAACTATTAGGGGTGGCTTCTGCAGCTGTCTGGAAGAAGTACCAGGTAGAATGGATGTTTCTTCCATAATAAAAATTTATTGGAGGTTATTATGAGCCAAGCATTGGGACAGGGAGGAGAATGAAAAATGCAAAATTCAGTCAAGTGGGGCAAACAGACAAAGAAATGATTTCACTATTGCTGTACAATATAAATTAAGTATGAAGGGTGCTAAGGATGCCAGTGAGGGAGGGTGTGACTCCCTGGGGGAGTCAGGGAAGATTTCACCTCAAGAATATGAGAGACCAAGGCCTTCTAGGGCAAGCAAGTCCTTACCAGGCAGAAAAGGAAGAAAAAGGTCATTCAGGGAAAGAGAAGGCCGGGTACAAAGGCAGGGAGGCCCAAGAGAGACCACAGGCTCTGGCAGGGACAAGGGTAACTTCAAGACATTCTATAGATTTAAGACTTAGTCATTTAAGCAATGGAGAGTTTGAGCTTGAAACCACTGTGAAATGATCCATGGCTTAGAAACATGACCCTGATCAAAGGCAGACAAACATTCACTGGCCACCTACTCTGTGCAAGAAACGGGAGACAGAGATGAAAAAGACCATCCCGACACTCCCTCTGGGTGGGGAGTTAGATGTTCTTACTTGCTTTCATGCGGTATCTGAGCGGCTGCCTAACTAGGGGCTGTGAGCTGCCGGAGGCCCCCAGGCCACCCACAACCCAGCACCAGTACCTGGGGCTTCGGAACCTGCCCTTCATACCCAATTCGCTGATGTGGGTTCCTGCTTTTGTGCTTGACCCTACTGTTCCATTTCTATGAACTCTGGTGTGACTATGGACCGCCCCCATCTGTGTTCAGAGCTCTGTCCTCGGGCTTTGTGTCTTCCTTCCTGGATGCTAGCCTTTTGCTGTCGTGCTTTGACTTGCAGCAGCCCTGTCGTCGGTCTGGTTCCTGCAACTCTCTCTAAAAGTGGGTAGGTCTCTATGCTGTCCTTGTCCCTTGTTCCCTGTGTATATTCCCAGCACAACTGTGGCAAAGATGACGCTATAAGTTCACCAAACCTTGTTTCACTATCCTCTTCCTAGGCACACAAAGACATTTGACAACCTCCCTTAGTTTGGATTCTGGTCAGTACAGGAAAAAAGAGATGTAAGCCACTCCCAGGCCTGGCCCTTAAGAACATGTTAGTGTAGACCTTCTGTATTAACTTCCCAGGATACGATAACAATTACCACAAACCTGGTGGCTTCAAACAACAGAAATTTATTCTCCCACTTTGATGGATACCAGAAACCCAAAATCAAAGTGTCAGTATGGCCACATTCTACCAAGGCTCTAGGGAAGAATCTTTCCATGCCTCTTCCAGCTCCTGGCAACTCTTGGTGCTCCTTGGCTTATGGCCTCATCACTCCAAACGCTGCCTCTGTCTCTGCAAGATCTTTTTCCCTCTGTGTGTCTATGTCCAAATCTCATTTTCCTTTCTCTGCTAAAGACACCAGTTTCGGGACTTCGCTCTCACTCTAAATCTAGTATGATTTAGGTTCCAACTCAAGGTCCTTAAGTAATTACATCTGCAAAGACCATATTTCCAAATAAGGGCACATTGAGGTTCCAGTTGGGAATGAATTGGGGAGGATCACTATTCAACCCACTACACCTCCCATGCAAACTTGGAGGCCTCACGATCCAGGTGGGGAAGTCACCGGATATCGGACCTGGAGCCTTGAATGACCATGTGAAGCAGAGTTCCGCCCAGCACTAACCCTCACTGGGCATGTAAGGTGAGGATGAAACAAAATGTCATGGTGTTAAGCCACTGAGATTTTAGGGTTAATTTGTCACAACAGCAGAGCCCGGCCTGGCTTGGCTACTACTCCAAGCCCCGTGCCCTCGCTCTGCAATGCAAACACTATTTATGGGCTCAAGGCTAACACACCATGTTTTCATTTGGGTTCAGTTTTTGCTCAAAAGCAGAATGTCCCAGGAATTTCTCCCAGAAATTGCTTGGCCCGGATATGGGTGTTTAGGAGGTTTCCTGTTTTCCCTGGGTCGTGTCATTAGGCTTTTGCTGATAACATCGCTGTTTTCTCTACTGGTCTCAGAGGAGAATGTGGTAGCCAGTATGAGTTAGCTCTTGCTTTTACTGGGGTAGGGGAGAGGGAGAAAAGGGGTTGAATGTGAATGTCTTCTGGCTCAATTTATCCAAAAGGGAATCAAGAAAAACAGTAGCTAGTGTCCCTCTCTTACAGATGTGGAAAGAGCACCAGGTTTTAGAGTCATGCTGACCTGGGTTAAAACTGCCCAACACTGCAAATTCAACAGCTATCATTCTTTGTTACGTTTTATCTCAAAGCTGTAGTTCTTTTACCTTTTAAAAAGGGGGGTAAATATCCCCTTTTCCAAAGGGTGGCTACAAAGATTAGAGGATACTAGATACGTGATTAGTTCAGTGCTCTCATCATAGCAGTTACTAGATAAATGTTAACTACCTCTGTTCCTATGGATAGGCCAATTTATTCCCACTTAGATCTTCTTCCCTTCTGGGGCAAGAGGAGCTAAGGTTGTGTAAAACCATGCTCTTCAGCACTGATCTCAATGACCCCCAAGCATTTTCTACCTTTCCTCCAGTTCATCCTTTTAGATACTATTAGTCTATTCCTTGGAACTGGCTTGCAAGATAGTGGATAAACTGACTAATCTCTTTAACCAGCTGAGTTTTGCTTGTAAACATTTCATGTGAGTTCATTTCCATACCCCAATTAGACTGCAAGCCCTCTGAAGGCAGGGACTGTGGCTTCCCCCATGTCTGTAAACCCCAGGGCAGTCAGCACCGTGCCAAAATGCCCACAGGTGCCTGCCCCATACTCACCGACTACAAAGAACAGGGAGGATGGGAACTTCCCAGGACTAAGACACAATTTGACCTCCAATAATGTGGATGATCACCAATTAATGGGCTAGTGTTAGAGTTAGCTGGTATACTCACAGAGCAGAGGGAAGGTAGAAGTTGCAACACTGAAGAAATAAAGAAAAAGGATTCGTCACCCCTTGGAATTTGGCGGATCCTCCAACCATCAATCAATTAATGTGTGCTCCCAGGCCCTCAAATGGTGCTGCTGTTCAAGGCCTTAATTACAGAGTCAGTCCCACCTCAAACCAGAGGTATACATGGAGGGGGTATGTAACAGATACATTATATAAAACATGCTATACAATGTATAACAATTTATTATAATGCTTTCATCGGACTTTAAGTTTTGCTGATCTAGCTGGGAAAGGGGTGATAAAACATTAATTGATTGGGGTCCCATTTCCTTCCACCCCTATGCTCTCCCACTTGAGAAGCAGTGCTGTCTAGTGCAGAGGGCATGGCCTCTGGAGCCAAGCTGTCAGAATCTGGCTCCTGGCCTCGCTACTTAATAGTTCTGTGACTTTGGGTCAGTTAACCCCCCTGCATTTGTTTCTTCATTATAACATGGTGATAACAATGGCATCTATGTTGTGGAGTTGCGAAGACTAAATGAATTAATACAGAGATAAACACTTAGAACAGTGCCCAGTACAAAGCAGGTGCTATAGATATGTATTGCTAATTTATATGTAACAGATACATTACATAACACATGCTATACAATGTATAACAATTTATTATAATGCTTTCATCAGACTATAAGTTTTGCTGATCTAGCTGCGAAGGGGGTGATAAAACATTAACTGAAAAGAAAGAGGGGGCTTAAAAATTAAATGGAGTCTGAAGAGCCAGCCCTTCAACCAAAGAAGCAGTTGCAAGAGCAGGGAGCTGATGTGGCAGCTACAGACGCAAGGCGACAGCCCTATAGGAGGGATGGGAACAGCCCACCATAACAGTACTAGGAGCCAAATGGAAGCAACCCCCTCCGTGTATACCTTTGGTTTGAGGTGGGACTAACTCTGTAATTAAGGCCCTGAACAGCAGCACCATTTGGGGGCCCGGGAGCACACAGCTCAGCAGACTGCAGACAAAGGAGATAGAAGGAGCTGGGGAGAAGTTCCAGAAAGTTTGATGGGTCTGTTTTGAGCTTTGCATCTCTAACGTACAAACTGCTAGGGGCAAGAGACAGCCAGCTTTTCCACCAGCCCTATGAAGCTCGGTAACCCATATGCTACCTTTGTTGACCATTACCGAATAAATCATTTCAGTTTCCACCAGCCTTGGCCCTCCTCCACCATTGACAGAGAGTAAACCAGGGCTCCCTACTCGAGGTTGTCATTAAAAGCAGAGAGGGCACTGCTGCTCTCCCCCAGGCTCTGCAGGCCTCGTGGGCGATGTCCCCGCCTCCCTCCTTAAGCATAGTGGAATGAGCGATATTTGACGGGTGATTCTTTCATCTCTGCAGCTTTGAAAACCTCAAACGTCATATCGGATCTACAACAAAGAACAGGGACTGCAGGGGTTGACAGCACGGCCATAATTAAAGACGACCATCAATAAGCTGCCATGTTAAACAATGCCACGTTATAGCTGCTCCAAAACCAACTGTTTACCTTTCAGACATTTCTATGGAAAGGTTTAAACAGGTGCAGTTTGAATTGTTTTCATAAAGATTGGCAAACAGGAGATAGGAACTTTCTTCTAAGACAGAGTATAAGGTACAGCACACTATTCCCTTGCTAATAGTGTCCAACAGATTTACTCAGGGGAAATAATCTCTGGTAACTGATAAGAATATGAATCCAAAAATAGCACTGAAAATATTACAGGGACATTGCCAAAGAAGAAATGGGAAACAATCAAAAAATTTCCATTCTAAGTTCCTTCTGGCCCATGGACCTCAGTTCATGCCTCTATAAAATAAGAAGGCTGCACTTTAAACTTATGTTGACAAGCAGAACCCTTTCCCTAATCCAAGTCCAATAGACAGGAAAATTCAAGAGTGTTTCAGAAGTGGATCAGGGTCACTCTTGCCCCACTATGCCCCCAGAAGATTCTTAGATCTTGGAGAACCGCTAGATTGAATCATCTCCAGGAGTTCTTTCTAGGACCAAAATTCTATGATTCTCAAGATAAAAAAATGTTTTAAAGTGTAGCTTATTCTATTTTTATTATTCCATTTTTATTATTCCATTTTTTCTCCACAGTATTTATTTTTTTCACCATTCATTTCCTAAATAACACTGAACGTGGTCTTAAGTTGATGAATTGTAAAGGAAGTTTTAAGTAACTTCTCTCCTTCTCCTTGAGTCTTGGGTAGGGTCAACTATATCAATAGCAAAGGGAAAGAGGTAGCATTAAAACAAATTCTAAGGATCTGATTTAAAAAGTGAACTCCTGAGCTGGGTACTCACAGCTGGCTCAGTGTCCCAGTTCCCAGACAGGTCTGAGATGAGTAGAAGAAATGTACTCCCCATGCTTCTCTTCTGTCTTGGAATTTATGCCAGCTTCCTGAGGCCTGTGTTTTCCACACTTCCAATTCTACCTGCATGCTGGAGACCCCTGGAGGTTTCTGGAGCTCCTGAAAAGTTAGTCTATTTAAGGACAGGCAGGAACTTTTTCTATCTTCGAAGATGCATAAAACTTGGGGGAACAAAAGGACTATTCTGTGGAGCCACCAAGAGATCCTTTTGGATCCCCTGAAGCAGAGAACCCTCAGTGGGATTTGGGAAGTTTCCCCATGAGCAAAGGCTGCTTATCACTTCATGTGAACAACTCACACATGGTAGGGGGACCCCTGGGCAAGGATCACAGTGGCTGAGCTTACAGTCCCACATGGGACATCATGACTCATGCTGACCAGTGGGAAATTTTCTCATACCTGATGACGACATGACACTGTTGGAATAAGTATAAAAAGCTGTGGCTCGTTTCTTTGCAGAATGAAGATTATAAAATTTATAACAAGATAAAAATCCCTGTTATTTGTTTGGGAAAGACCCGTAGAATTGTAAAAGCTGCATCTGACCTCTTTCTATGAAAATCACTTGGAGAACCCTTAACTGGATAGATCTGATCTTCTTGCTAGCCCCACCCCCAGTGGGGTCCCCACAAAGTCTCCAAAGAAGAAAAACAAACCACAAAGTGTCTCACTTCTATGAAGGGGGAGTTGATATCCAGTTAGTTCCAACTGACCAGGACAGAGCCAACGAAAGTAAATAAAATCACCCTTTCTGACTGAGGCTGGACCACAGAGCCCTCCCCCACCCCTCCCACTACAGCTGACATCATTCTTGGGAGCCCTGTTTCCTTCTAGCCTGGAGAACTCCATTTTGAAAACAATGACCCTTTATGGAGGGCTTTCAACCCAGCTTAAGTTCTAAAAAATCAAATAGCCAATAAGTCTGAGCTGGAGAAAGCATCTCTCAAGAATCTGGGAAAACTGCCTTGGGTGGTTTGTATTTAGTGGTATTATCTTCTCCTTCAACTTGTCAGATTTTGTCTTGCTGTTTTCAGAATGAAACCAGATATAAATAAATTAAAAAAAAAAAAAAAGTGTTCAAGATAGGCTCCTGATCACTGGTTTATTTTTTGAGCTGAGAAGCCACACAGTTTCCAAGCATAGTTATGTTATGGTAATATGCTTTGTCATAAGTCTACTAGATCCGTCTGCTTGTCTATAAAACAGTCTGCTCCTCATCTTTCGAAACTTGGCCTGGATACAGAACTTTTGACTTAAAATATCTAACAATATGTCATATTCCCCCAGAAGATACATGACAGCTATTTCTAAGACACATAATATTATTAATTGTTTTTGAATGTAACTGAGCTGTTATGAACCTTAAAAGTATAAAAATGACATTTAGCCATCAACAGTCTTTAAAACATTATAAACACAGAAGAAATACTAACAAGTCCAACAGTACTCATAATTTCAAAATTATACCCTTTGAAGCCAAAATGACATTAAGAGAAACAGAAAGAATGTAAAAACATAAAAATAAAATTGCCAGGCTTGAAAATATTAAACTTACCTTCTGATAAAAATTAAGTGTGAGCTAAATTATTTTTTATGTTTACAGAACTGTCAAACAGTGTGCTGTCTCCTTAAGCTATCTGAAGGGCGATGGCAGGAGGGTAGGGAGAGGGCCTGGAAGAGACAGACAACACAGAGCAGAGGAACGAGGGCATTTACTTCAATTTACTCCAATTCACTTAGAATTTACTGAGCACCTACTATGCGTTCATACTATACTATGTGTCATGGAGGATAAAAAAGAAGATACAACCAAAGCCTTAAAGGAGCTTGCAAACTTATTTTTAAATTTTAAAATGACAAAACCTTCTTTGATTGAATGCCCAAATGAAAGTTCCATTAAGTAAGTAATGCGTTACATCAGGAAGAACTCAATGTGAGCCAGGGTGGTTGAGGAATCCCCATGGCGGAGTTAGAATTTTAGCTGGATCTTGAACACTGAGTCCTATTTAGGAAGATATAAAGAAGGCCAGAGTATTTACAGTAGGAAAAGCAGCTTCCATGATGGCCTCAAAGCTGACACTAATATAAGTTGCTGGAAAGAGGGTGAGCTGAAAGGAATGGCCCAAAGGCCTGCACCTCAGGTTACCTACAACTCAGGGACATGGAAGACATTCACCTGACTTCTTCCTCCCAGCTCTTTCTCAGGGCCTGCTTCATCGGAGTCCCACCTGCCTGGGAATTGTGAGGCTCCAAGTGTCCCTCAGTGGCTTGCTCCACTGAACTCACACACAAGGGACCCCACTGGGTTCATTATAATATGAGTCAGAAACTTTCCTCCCCTGGCTCCAAGGATGGTGCTCATTTTCAGAACCAAATTGGCTAGAACTGGAAGTAGTCGCTCCCCTCATGTATTGAAGACATTATGACCTTTCTACTGTAGCTTCTTTACACCATCCTTTGGTCAGTGGTTCTCAACCAGGGGCACCTTGCCCAGGAAGGAACAATGGGCCCTA
Organism: Halichoerus grypus; assembly: GCF_964656455.1. NCBI lineage: Eukaryota > Metazoa > Chordata > Mammalia > Carnivora > Phocidae > Halichoerus > Halichoerus grypus. The sequence goes on from NC_135718.1 coordinate 50,304,948, forward strand.
TCTGGAGACATTTTTCACTCTCTTACAAATGAGAGGAAGATGTGTTACCACTACCTAGTGGGTAGAGGCCAGGGATGCTGCTAAACATTCTACAACACATGGGACAGCCCCCGCAACAAAGAACTTTCCAGCCCAAAATGTCAGTAATGGCAAGGTTGAGATGCAATGAATATCAACATTTAACATTAATATCCTCTGCGCAAATTTATTCAAACAAGATGGAGAACTTTCTTTTATCTTTTTTCTTAAACCTGACCTAGATCCATGGATTTCCAGAAGCCTCAGCCCAAATTCCAAGGTGCTCTCCAGGGCAAAGCTGCCTGCCCCACACAACCCTGATGAATGCCACCCCCCTATTCCCACCCCATAAGAGCTGTGCACTGAGGGGAGGGTATACCCTGGCAATGAAATGTGTCCTCCACTCAGGCTGATACACTCACACCTAAACCCAACTAGAAATGAGAAGATATTGAAAGCCAATACATTTTGGACTTTTTGTGCCTTTCCGAAGCTAGATGCACTTTACATATTTAAATTTTAATAGGGAAAAAATGCAATATCCAAATATTTGCTATTTGAGTACTTTCAGGTTTGAGTTTGAGCAGAGAAAAAAGTCCTCTTAACTTGAAAAGATTCATTCATGAACTGACTGTTTATACAACTGGTTCCCACTCAAATAACCCTTCCAAAGAGTTTGAAGCCCTGATGCATGTTATCAGCAACAGTTTAAGCCTGTCTGTGGTCAAGGGTTATATAAGCCCCCAGTGCAAATCAAATGAAAAATGAAACAGAAACTTCTGCAAAAGGTGTGGGGTTCCATGAACTCAACTGAAGTGATGTCGGACAAGTGCTCACATTACACTCAAAACCATTTACTTTGCATCCTTAGCCCAACTGAAAAGGAGAAAAGGAAGAGAATAACACAACAGGAATTTTATGAGATTCATTTCAATATCGAAGGATTAAGAAAGGCTCACATAAAATTGATCAAGTCCTAATTTGACAGAAATAAACAACTCTTATAACTGTACAATAATAGCAAATATGAAGTAAAAGATATTTGGTGCCAGAATGTCATTTCATCAGAAAAATTAGAGAAAAAAAATTAAAATAACGGTTGAATATTTTTGTTATAAGAAATAGATCATAGTAGCAATTACAACTGAAAATGTTTTTGATACAAAATATATACATAATTTTGAAATTCAGCTTTCATGATTAAACCCCAAATCTCTTTCCCCCACAGCTACTTTTACATTTTGCTTTCCATTTTAGTTCATTCACCTTAGGTGATCCTTTTCCCTTCATATCAGGGGTCTCCCCCTAAAGATCCAGACCCCCTGAAGCAAAAGCAAAACCACAGGACGGGCTAAATCCCTTTCCCAGCCCACCTCTTTGCCAAACTTGCCTCTCCCACAACTGGTGATGCTTTCTAGAAGTGCCCAACAGCCTCCCCAACCTCAGTCTGACAATCACAAATGACTTCCAAAAAGTACAGACTAGAAGGTATAAAGAAAGTCTGAAAGCGGAAACTAAAGACCCTTCAAAACCCATACCTAAATCCCACTGTCCTTAGAATAAAATTCTACCTCCCAACCAGAGCCCGCCAGCCCCTGAGTAATCTGGCTCCCGCCTGCCTCTTTACCATCATCTTAAACCTCTTCCAAATCTCTTTAGCCCTTCTAGCTACCCAGCCACATGGATCTCTGGGGCCCTCAGACCCACCAATGCTCTGCACACCTGGTGGCTTTTGTACATGATGCATCCTCTGTCTGCAATGTTCTTCCCAGTTCTTTCCAGTCTAACCCGTAAGTGTCAGCATAAATGTTCCCCCTTGAGAGAACTTTCCTCAGCAGCCTATTTAAAGTTCCCTCAATAGTCCACATTACTTAGATGTTGAAAATTTTTGTGAAATGGAAGAATGGGTGGATGGATGGATGGAGTTCATTTGTGTGGCAGAGTCAGTCAATATCTGCTGTCAATAGCCCTTATTCCCCAAGGCCATTTTCCAAGCAATTGTTTCTCTCCCTTGGATCATTTGAGATTGAATCAGTGAATCCAGGGCTAGGAGGAAAGAGCCTGATTAAGGTCACTGCACCAACCCCCAGGGACAGCTCCCTATCATCCATTTTCTCATGCTTTGTGTCAAGTCTTGCTTTTAGCCCCTCCAGTGGTAAGGCTTCTCTTATGTCCCCATGGACATGTCTATACACTCTCCCCATTGTGAAATTTATCCTGATTTTCCCAGCCTAAATTCCTCTCTGCTTAACTTCACCCCATTACTCACAGCCATCTCCCTCTGGACTACAGCAAATGACAACCCTGTGGAACTCACTTTCCCCTCCTGGCTTCCCACAACTTCCCAATTCCATGGCCTATTCCTTGATGGACTAAGCATGGCATGAGATCCATGCAAGAGTTTACACAAATGTTCTGAATTAAAACTTGGTCACCACCAGCTTCATCTCACCCAGCCCTCTCGCTCATCCATCATTCCCCTTGCCCCTTCCTCCCTCCCCAGCCTCCACAAGGCCAATCTGGTTTTATTTTCCCATTACACAATTCTTTCAGAATACGGTCCTATGCTTGAATATAAACAGCAAATTTCTGTAAGGGTGTCCAGGAAGCTATTGATGATGGTGGCTTCTGGGGGATGGAGGGTCATGGGGGACAAGACTTATTTATTGCTGATACCTTTTTGTGTTTATTTGCCTTTTTAACCATGTGCATATACCACTATTTTTTAAATTGTGGTGAAACACACAGAACATAAAATTGACCACCTTAACCATTTTTAGGTGTACAGTTCAGTGGTATTAAGTACATTCACATTGTTATGCAACCACCACCACCATCATAGATACAACTTTTCCCATTGAACATTTTTAAATTACATGTTTAAAAATGTAGTTCTTGATCAAGTAGCTAGACAAGACAAAGGACAGAACAGGAAGGAGGATGCTACACCTGGCATGAGCCACAGAAAACAAATACCACTGTCACTTGGCCATTTTTGATATGTTAAAAAGTTAAAACTATAGGGTGGCAGGTACTCTGTACAAACAAGGAGAGAAAAGGAATAAAATACAAAAAAAAAATTTAAATACGACTTTACCCCCATACACATACTTGTAATAATGACGGACCAAAATAAGTATGTGCATTTTCAGTCAAGTATAGAGAACAGACGTCTTAGCAAAACAGAATTATGGCTATCACAGCAGTTTGTGAAAAAAATTATTAGCTTTATTACTGCAAAAGTAGTTTGAATAGGAGTCTTCCAGCTGTTAAATCTGATCATCAGAACACTGCCAATTTTCTCTGCCACATAGTCTTTTTGTGCAGTGGGGAACTTGTTGCAATTAAGGGATTTTCTCACTTAATAATTCTCCGATTTGGAAGGTTTTTCGTGTAAGTAACAATCCAAGTAGTGGTATCATACTCAGCTCCTTTTATATAATTTCATAACTTGCTGGAAGTGGCAAAGACTGCCACATAGGAGGATGGTGATTTTCTGTCTAGTAGCTGTACTCAAAGTTAAATGTTCCCAATCTGACAGCATGAAGGCTGAAGCAAATCTCTGATTGCAATTTCTGCCATCAAAATTCCCTCAAATTCCATATGTTTCACAGGACAGGCACGCTATGCCTATCCCTTGTGGGTTCCAGCTTCCATGAAGCCTGATTTCTCTTTAGAGTAAGTATTCTTTCAACACGGTATCTTAGTTCTGAGCTGCAGGTGCTAGCTTAGTCAAGAAAGGCTGGACGTCTGAAAAAAAAGAGCTCTAGGAGACTAGTTTGTTTAGTAATTCAAGAAAAAAAATCCTCCCTAAAACGCTTTTAGTTTGGGACTCAACACGATGAACCCTACACGTTTGTTCCAGTTCTCCTTCCAGCTCGCCAGCCCACACACTTGTTTTGTACTACAACACAGTTGCTTTTTACACGCACAAAGAAACAAACAAACAAAGAGCCACCTGGCTATCAGAGAGAGTTGAGTACTCTGACCTAACAGTCACCTTTTCTAGGTTGAGTGAGCTTAATTTAATACAATAGAAGCTAAGACTGAGGGGCCACAACCAGAGAACAGGAATAAAACTTAGAGAAATATCTATGTGTCTGACCTTAGCTCAAGACTCTGAAAATGGTATGTAAACAGAAGTGAAAAATAATAGCACGATATGAAGAATAAGATACTAGAGTAGGAACTGGGATCTTTACATCCAAATCCCAACTTCAATGTTTACTAAATGGGTGTCTTTTCTTCAGTAAGTTGCCACCTGAAAGTTCCCTAACCTATGAAATGGGGTATTACACATCCAACGTGCAAATTCTTATGGTAATAAAGGCACGGTGGATAGACTACTAAGGATATTCGTAAAAAAAATCTGCCCCTTTTCTGTCCTTTAGAGACAGAAAAATATATCAAGACACCTAAAGCAGGAAACTTATGAAGTCTACCAATGGGGTAAACTGGGCTGTCCCAGCAATGCTGATGCCAATCCAGCTTCTACGGTTAGTAAGATGCCAGCAACAGGCCCATCAGGGGCTGTATTAGATTCCCATTCCCGCCATAACAAACTACCACAAACTTGATGGCTCAAAGAACAGAATTTTTTTCCTCCCACAGTTCTGGAGGCTGAAAACCTGAAATCAGTATCACTGAGTCAACGTCAAGAAGTCAGCTGGGCTCTACTCCCACCAGAGGCTCTAGAGGAGAATCTGCTGGATTCCTCCTCCAGCTCCTGCTAACTCTAACACTCCTTGGCCTGCGAAGTCCAATCTTCACATCACTCCAATCTCCAAGGCCAGAACCTTCATATCTGCTCTGTCTTCACATTACCTTCTCCTCTGTGTGTGGGTCAAATCTCCCTCTGCCGCCTTCATAAGGATACATGTGATTGCAATTAGGAGCTATCCAGATAACCCAGGATAATCTCCCCATCTGCAAAGAGTGCCAGACAAGGTGACATCTACAGATTCTAGGAATTAGGACATGACATCTTTTAGGGGGCCATTTTAAGGACTCCCAGAGGTACCAAAGACACAAAGTGCAAATTGATCAGGAAAATAAGCTAACCAAACAACTTTTTAAAATTTCAAATTACCCCTGCTTTGGACCTAATTTACACTGGGGTATGAGTGAATGATATCCATCTTCTTGGCAACACTAAGACAGAGTCATTAAATGGAAATGAAGTTGGTTTAAGGAAAAAAACAGAAAGACTGAGCCCAGCAGAGCACCCGAGCAGGTGTGCGAGAGCCATGACAAAGCAATGGAAAAGCATCTGAATCCCTGGGAGGAGCTTGGAAGCATGAAGCCGAAAAGCTTCCCCCTCATTTCCCACCTGACCTGAGAGCCATCCCCACGGACAGCCCACATGGGAAACGAGCAAGCCTGTCTACCAAATGTCATTCTGCCCGTTCATTCTTTCACCCCTTTCAACAAATGTTTATCGATCACATACTATGTACCGGGCGCTGCACACTTCCTCCGGTGAGGCCCATGCACTAGTGAGTTAAGTCAATTCAAGGCAGCGACAGTCTACAGAGGACCTACTATGTGTCAGACACTTTGGTGAACGTGACAAAATCTATTCCTGCCCTGAACTCCCTTTGCAAAAGTAAGTTGGTGATATTTTCAAGAAAGCGGCCTGTATTCTCTGAGGTGGACACTCCACCCTCCAAATAATCGATCCTGAGGAAGGTCGGTGTGGAAGCCCTGGGCAACTCAGACAAGCCCCGGGCTCTGGGGGACATTTTTTAGAGTATGGTGTAGTACCTGCAGCCACCATTCTTTACTCCCTCCTCACCTTGTCAACCTCACGTAATGGATTCTGAGAGCTCCTCCTGTCTATCTGATTACATACTCCATGCTTCCCACAGGAGGGTTGCATGATTAAGTGGCATTCAATCTTCTCTGCTGGGTGATGTCAGGCTCAGCGGCATCACCACACAGAGTGGGCACCCCGGCAGCTGGAGGGGGAGCAATTCTCAGCAAGTGAAGAATGGGGATGCAGGGACGGAAGAGGAGAGGGGAAGGCGGCTCCTTTTCATTCTGCACGTGAGCTTCTCTGGGTCCCATAAATTCCTCTGCCCTGTATATTTCACTCAGCTGTCTAAATGAGGTTTGCTCATATAGCCACCACTGTGCAGAATCAATCATGCCCTTCTGCACAGAATGTTAATTGTGTGCCTCTCAAAAAAAAAAGGGGGGGGGGAAAGAAAGAAAGGAAAAAAAATTGGAGCACACTGCAGAGAGGCCTTAGAAAAAATTCAAAACCATTTTTTTTAATTCACAGTACTTTTTAAATTGCCATGTGAAGTAAAGAGTCACAAACCTAGCACAATCCAGCTGCAATCCAGGTGCCTTTTCCAAGGCTGGGGAGAGAAATATTAAGAAACCTCTTTGCACTTCCATCAACTGTTCTGCACAACACTTGCACAGTCAGCTGCTGAGATGCCCAAATAAAGGAGCTCTGAGCACTCCAAACAAGTAGTGTCCTCGGGTAACTCCACACAAAATAGCCCATTCAAATTAACCTGGGCTACAAATCTCGGTTTGTATCTGACAGGGATTGACTCATCTCAGAGGTAGAAAAGGGAAAGAAAACAACTAACAAAGAGTATTCTCCTCCTCCCTCCCCTTACACCCAAAAGCAGTAAACACACGGGCTGGCTATTACCAAAGTAAATTAAGTAGATGAGTGACAGCTAAAAAAGTCTTTATCAAGTCACCATCTAAATGCCTGGGACCCAATAGACATGTCTGTTTCAGCTAATCCTCTATTTTTCATTCTACAGAGGTCACATTATTAAACTACAGATCATGAGATCATATGCTTAAAGAGCACAGAGATGCTTTGAAAACACACACACACACACACACACACACACACACACACACACACACGTCTGTGCACGGAGGGCAAAGAGCTGACTCTACAGCCAGAGCCTTCAAGGATCCCATTGTTTCCTAACAGACCGGATGGACACCGTGACAACCACACTGCCTTCCACCACCAATTTTGGGAACATGTGAAAAATACGGTATGCTGCTTGCTGGTATGTGGTCCAAGATGACTCATAAATCTTCCTTTATCTCCTTCGTGGTGTTAGCAGAAAAGGATGAGTTGCTTTTTTCCATCTCATTCTCCCGTCTATCTGTCTGTTAGCCGTGCCCTTGAGCAAAGATTACTGATGCCCTGCCTTTGATATATGACACATCACCCACAGCAGCTTTTCATCAAGTGAATTAACCTGGAAAAATGCAAACCCACCTGCCAGTTGCTTCCAAACTTCGCACAATTCCTTTGTGTACTTCCTCTCTAATGTGCATCAGGCAGGAAGGTAGCAAGGGCAAGCAAAAGAAATGGGGAAAATTAAGAGAATCTAAACTGGGGGCTCTGTGAAATAACTCACTTGCTTGCATAGGCTGCTTTTGCATAAAGACCTTGGGGGGGGGGGGTCGGGGGAGGAGGTGTTAAATGAAGAACTCAGCTAAGCCACAGTTTAGAATGCTTTGCACCTGAGCTGGAAAATGCCATTTTCCCCCAGCCATTTACTCTGTGTGGCTGGAATAATGACAAGAGCCTTGGCAGCCGTTGATGACATGGTTACAGAAACTATTTGGTGATTTCCAATCAATAATCTAGACGGGCTGGGGAGGAGTGAGGAGTAGGAAGGAACAGAGAGACAGGAGAAAGAGAGAGGGAGAAAGTGAGAGGCCAAGGCAGGGAGGAGAGAAAGCTGAAGAGAAGGGAAAGCAAGCATGAAATGAATCTGGATTCTTGGGCCAGCCCCTCCCGCAACTAGGGCTCTATGCAACCAGATTCATTGACAATCAGTTCCTGAAGCGTCCTAGTTATCATGAAAGAGTAAATGAACACAACACGATGGATACCTTGAAGGAACTCGGTCTACAGGCTCAAGCAGAAAGCACTGTGGAAACCATCAGTGGCACCCCTGCATTGCTTGGCTAGAGAGAGTGGGTGTTCAGAGAGACCCCCTTGACCCATCCAAGGTCATACAGCTAAGCAAAGTGGGAATAAGGCTGGAAATCAAGTTTCCAAACTCCAGGGCTCTATCCAATACAACACACTGCTCCCAACCCGGCTTAGACCCCACCCCACCCCAGCCCACACCTCCCCCCTCAAAAAGCTGTTCATACTGACTTGAAATTGGATAAAACTCATTGCATGGGGGAATAAGAAAGATTTTGAAGCTGGAACAAAGGTAGACTCTGCGTCTCTTGTTTACCCAAGTAGTAAACGTTTTCCTCACACTCATCCTTGATTCTGATAATAAAGCAGTTATTCTTTTCAAGGTGACACCCACTGTGTGTGACTATATGAAGGCCTGTGATGAGATCTTCCTGTAAAATATTCTTCTAAAAAAAAAAAAAACTGAAACCCAAAGAACCCAAGCTATTAATCATAATTTTTTGCCCATATTCTAATCTTAAGGGAAAGTTACAAAGACTGTGTTTGTTTTTTTTTTTTAAGAACATTATTAAAAAAAAAAAAATCTGGGTGGTCCTGGGCTCAGTATACAGGCAGTCCAATCTCCTACACCTACATTTGTATTTCTGGCCCACACGAACAGATTTTCTGAAACGGCTCTGAAATCTTTCATTGTCAAGGAAAGATTAAATTTTATTATCCACTATACTTCCTAAGGAAACAAAGGACATCACTGGATTTTAGAAAGACTTTTCACAAATAAAACTTGAAATAAAAGTGGTGTCTTGTAGGCATCGGTTAGTCAGAAAATTCAATTACACAAGACGCCCTGTTTCCTGAGCATTCTCGTGAAGTTTGAAAAAAAAAAAAAAGGCAATGAGAAAGGGATAATGTATGCACACCCATTGACTGATTAAAGCAAAAGAGATCTCAGTCCCCTTAGGGAGTCAGTTCGTTTCCTGATAGGAAGAAATGAAGCTTCCCTTCTGCCTGGTCAAACTAACATTTGTCCATAAAATGATGCCGACCTGGCAAAGAGAGTGAGAGGAAGTGGATGAAGACATTATACTGGAATGTGTGATCAATCTGATTATGAGTGAAACTATATACAGTTGTCACCAAAACAACAACATTTAGTAAGCGTTTACTATGTGCTGGGTATGCTAAAACTTTTACCTGTATTGTATCATTTAAAGTCCCCAACAACCCCCTCAGGCAGGTACTCACATTAGCCCCATTTCACAGATAAGGAAACTGTGTCTCGGGTAAGGTTAGTACCTTGTCCAGGCACTGCAGCTGTAAGTGGGGGAGCCAAGGTTTAATCCCGGAAGACCCGTCTCTAAAGACTATAACATTTTACAGGGTGAACGTGACCGGTTCCTGGGCCAGCATCCGGCTCACGTGCCTGGGCACCGCACATCTCCATTTACAGGAAAAACAGAACATGGCTCTGAAACCTGCCCAGTGAAAAAACTAACAATTCATAAGCCCTCGCGTTGTTGCTGTGCCCTATTCACCTGCCACTCTCTGTTGGGGAGATAAAACCTTGATAGCCTTGAAAAAACTATGCCAAAACCTCCAGGGATTAATTTCTTTCTCTTTAAAGCTACATTCTCGTAATGTATCTTCTCAGAATTCCCCCATTGTTTTATTGTGGTAAAATATACACACCTTAAGACTTACTACTACAACCATTTTTAAATGTGCAGTTCAGTGGGATTCAATACATTCTCATTGTTGTGCAGCCATCCCCACCATCCATTCTCAGAACTTTCTCACTGTCCCCGACAGAAACTCTGTCCCCGCTGAACAGTAACTCCCCATTCCTCCCCCACCACCACCACCAACACTTGTAGCTGCCTTGCTATTTTCTGTCTCTATGAATTTGACTATTCTAAATACCTCATATGAGTGGAATCATACACAATTTGTCCTTCCTTGTCTGGCTTCTTTCACTTAGTATAATGTGTTCAAGTTTCATCCATATTGAAACAAGTATCAGAATTTCTTTTCTTAAATGCTCAACATCACTTGGCATCGGGGAAATACAAATCAAAACCTCAGTGAGATACCACCACCTCACACCAGTCAGAATGGCTAAAATTAAAATAAGTCAGAAAACAACAGATGTTGGTGAGAATGCCAAGAAAGGGGAACCCTCCTACACTGTTGGTGGGAATGCAAACTGGTGCAGCCACTCTGGAAAACAGTATAGAGGTTCCTCAAAAAGTTGAAAATAGAGCTACCCTATGACTCAGCAATTGCACTACTGGGTATTTACCCCAAAGATACAAATGCAGTGATCTGAAGGGGCACCTGCACCCCAGTGTTTATAGCAGCAATGTCCACAATAGCCAAACTATGGAAAGAGCTCAGATGTCCATCGACAGATGAATGGATAAAGAAGATGTGGCGCGCACACACACACACACACACACACACACACACACACACAATGGAATATTACACAGCCATCAAAAAAGAAATCTTGCCATTTGCAACAATGCTGATGGAACTACAGGGTTTTATGCTAATCGAAATAAGTCAATCAGAGAAAGACAATTATCATATGTCAAACAAAAGAGAGGATCATAGGGGAAGAGAGGAAAAAATAAAACAAGATGAAACCAGAGAGGGAGACAAACCATAAGAGACTCTTAATCATAGGAAACAAACTGCGGGTTGCTGGAGGGGAGGGAGGTGGGGGGGATGGGGTAACTGGGTGATGAGCGTTAAGGAGGGCATGTGATGTAATGAGCAGTGGGTGTTATGTAAGACTGATGAATCACAGACACATACCCCTGAAACAAATAATACATTATATGTTAATTAATTGAATTTAAATTAGAAAACTGTCTTTTCTTTTTAAGGCTGGATCATATTCCATTGGGTGTACATATCGTATTTTGTGTATCCATTCACTGGTGGATGGTCATTTGCATTGTTTCTACCTTTTGGCTATTGTGATGAATGTTTCTATGTACATACATGTATAAGTATCTGTCCATCTCTGTTTTGAATTCTTTTGAGTATAAGCTTAAAAGTGGAATTGCTGAATCATATGGTAATTCTACGTTTAACTTTTTGAGGACCTCTCATTCGATTTCCGAAAACATTTCTCTGCAGAAGGTGAGTTCCCAATGGACAAGAGCCTTATCCTAGGTACCATTGGATCCTAGGATGCAGAATAGTAAGATTTCTCACTGAATTCTCAACATCTGTGTTTATAAATGTATAAATGAATCAAATCAAATTCTAGTTCTCCAGAATGAGGGCAGGGCAGGACAGTACCTACTTACAGAATCCTTCCTCCCCACGGAACTGCCAATGTGACTCAAATGAACACTACTTTCCCACTCCCTGATTTTTCTCTATTGCAAACACACCCAAGCACATGGATGTCTTGATGCTAAAGAACATCAAAATAATACAAGGCAAACATCAAAAGTGTTGAAAAGAAATCATTAAAGCATCAGCTGTTTCACTGATGGATCTGAGATCTTTATCCACCAACCTCATCCTTCTATGTCCACCCCATGAGGAGTGAGGAGTGAGCAAATCAGAAAAGATTTCTTTAAACTTTGCCCTTACTGTATTTTCTATGATAAAATATGAGGCCAGGGGCCAGGGAGGGTTTGCTTCCACCACTGTACAAATATCAATACCTCTTTTAGTTCATTGATATATCAAGAAGGTATTTTTCAACACATTGAATTCAATTTCAAAAAAGAATGAGCCGATGCAGTCAAACACACATGACCAAAATCCACAGTGGCCTTCCCTGGCTGCCCTTTCCAGCCATTCTCTCTCCCAGCTTGGGGGTGCAGGAATCCATTACTCAGCTAATTGGCAGGCCTGACTTCAGAAGGGGAAACTCCAGCCAGTTGTCTGGGCATTTCATGACTTAAGTGCACACTGACTTGAACGATATTAATGAGGCTCCAAATTTTAACTACTGATGGCTTTCAGTAGGAATTTACATTTCTGTCCTCCCGGGGCCCACAAATCACTAAATTCTCACCTGTGGTGAAGACAGCCACGAGGGGGAATTGGTTTCAAAGATGGAAAGCAGTGATAATATATGCACTGCACCTTCCTATGAGCAAATACACATAATTGTCTTTTCCCCCCTTTTTCTACATTAAATTTTCAACTCTTTACTACATCTTTTAATGAAAGCAGTGACTGAAAAATATAAACATGGATACATAATTCCCAATGAATTGGTCTAAGTGTAACTTGTAAAAACTGGATTAATGGTACAAAGCATGTACTTTATAAAAATAGCCTGTAGAAAAAAGCATTAAGCAATTACAACTCCAGCTCTGAAGGCTCCAATATTATAGGGTAATATTTCCTTAATGTTAGACTTCATTAACCCTAAGATAATCTCTCATAAATTTTGCTGATTTTTAAAGAGAAAAAAATAAATTATGTTTATTAAACTACTGAATATGTTTATGAAAACAAGACATAATCTAGTGCCATAAACTTCTTGTCTTTATCTGAATGATCAAGGAGCTCATAAATAAAATATCACATAACAAAGTGAGTGTTAAAATTCATTACTGTAATAGCTATGTTCATGATCTATTTCATTAACACTCCTCCTCTCCTTGGATAAATGGGCTTCTTAGCCTACGAGAGGAAAGCCATTTACAAGACAAAATACTAAGCCGCTTTTTCTCATTTTCCCTTATCTCTTCTATTCCTAACTTTCTAAATTAATTCTTCTCTTAAATCTTATTGTTCCTTCCAGTGCAACTCACAGCACATTAGAGAGAGTACAGAGAAATAGCAGCAAAGAAATGGGTCTATAGAGTATAAGTTAATTAGGGATCTAAGTGACTGGTGATGAGATTTGATGACATGAAGCCCCAAAGTGAATTTAGAAGCTTATCTTCTTAAAATATTTGAGAATGAAACACAAATAATAGAACTGCAAGAAATATTCCGTATATCAAGCAATCTACGTGAGCTTAATAACTAAACTCCATTTCCTGTTTAACCATATATTGCAGCAGCATCAACTGTTTCCACATACAGAATTTTCTAACCTTTATCTTCAGTGATTTTGCAGGTGATTTTATTTTTATAGATGTGTGTGCACAAAAACAGTCAGAGAGAAAGGTGAATGCTTTCCTAGGAGTTACCAAAAACAGATAGATGTGTATATACGGGACTCTAAACCCACCAGTGAAATGTACCAACTCAAATCACCAAGTGGGTTTCCTAGCTAGGAAAACCAGGGCAAAGCAACAATGGTTCTGTGTCCTACCCTGACAATTTGCTTAATCTTAATTCAACAGAGTTCTAGGATACTGTATCCTCTACCCAGATAATAAGCAGAGGATGCTGTTTATGATAATGGCAGAAATTAAAACAGAATTTTACAACCGCTGAGCTGAAAGAAGGCAAAAATCCCCACACAAATATTAAACAGTGTAAATAAAAAAGAATCCACTTATTTTTATTCCAAACTACATACCAATTTATCAGCCACTGATTCCGTGTAAAGCCCACACTCATGAAACTCTACATGTAGGGTGATAATGAAAGTAATAATTGAACTCAACAAGAGTTTATGGAGCATCTTCCCCAGTGAGCCATGAGGGGCAGATGAAGAAGGACACAGTGCCCTCAAGAAGCTTCCGTTTTGTGGATCCAGTGTGATCAGCGACTCGGCACACTAGGAGACAAATGGTGCCCAGGGCCGTAGCAGAGCGATCACATAGCACAGGGAGGGAGCAGTGCTGACTAGGCTCCAACCAGGGCTTTCAGGATGAGAGGACATTGAGCTGGGTCTGCAAGGACAGACAAGATTCTGACTGCCTGAGATCCCAGGTGGAAGGCATTCCATGGACATGGTCCCTTACAGCAGGCAGGAGACTGGCCATGAGAACTTAGTTTCTAATGCCACAAACATATCAAGCACCAGGAGGGAGCCCCATCTTGCCCTTGAAGAGAGGCTGGGAGCATTCACATGTGGGAGGGAACAGCAAGTCACCAGGAGTAGCACTCCTGACATTCCCACACCATTTACCCCAGAAATAACTGGTAATTCCAATGTGTGGTTCTCAAAGTCCCTCTTCCCTGGTTCATGTGCTACACATGAACTCAACAAGAAAATTCTCTGCAAAAAGAGATCCACAAACCTAGGTCTGAGTAAAGCACTTGGCTTTAAATAAAAATAGCTGATGATTACTGAGCACTTCCCACGTCTCAGGCACTGCTCTAAGTACTGTGCACACCACATTAACTTCTTTAATCCTCAAAACAACTCTAGTATTGCCTCCATTGTACACACAAAAAATGGAAGTCAAAGAGGTTAAGCGATTTGCCCAAGTTCACATAGCTAATAAGCAGCAAGGCTGGGATTTAAATGACAAGTGGGCTGACACCAGAAACCCCCACTCCTGACAATCATATGTGGCAGAGATTGCTGTGCGCTCATCAAAATCCATTTCCTCCACCTCCTGGGCACACCACTAGAATAAACGTACTGGCCTCCTTGTAGTTAGGTGTGACCATGTGACTCAGTTCTAGCCAATGGATGTGGGAAGGGACATTCACCATCTCCAAGCCCGGGGCATCAAAACCTTCCACATTCTCTCTTTTCCCCTGTGTGCTGCTGGGGTGGAAAGCATCCATAGAATTCTGAGGCCCCTTGGAATGGGGAAGAAGACATAGAAAGGAGGGGAAATGGAGTAAGACCTGGGTCCCTAAGTGACTGCGTGGAGCACAGCTCTACCCAAGTGTCAGCTGGATTTTATGTGACTGTAAAGAGAGAAACTTCTATTGTGTTAAGACCTAGAAATTTGTTTACAGTGCTTAGCCAACATGAAAATCTGCCTTCCAAATCATCCCTCTGGTCTCACCCTCTAAATGATTGCAAAAGAGGTTTCAAAGTCATCACCAAAAATGTGGCAGTCTAGCAAAGTGATGAAGAAAATAGTCTAGGGACACTTGGGTGGCTCAGTCGGTTAAGCGTCTGCCTTCAGCTCAGGTCATGATCTCAGGGTCCTGGGATCAAGCCCCACGTCGGGGCTCCCTGCTCAGGGGAGAGTCTGCTTCTCCCTCTCCCTCTGCACCTCCCCCTGCTTGCACGCTCTAATAAATTTAAAAAAAAAAAAAAAAAAAGACAATAGTCTAGAATCAGTTGAGCCAGAATTGTTATTCAGGTCCTCCAATTTACTAGCTATACGATCTTGGGTGAGTTACTGTACATTTCTATGTCTCAGAGTTCCAGCTATAATACCTACCCTATAGGATTGTTGCAAGGCTTCAGGGAAAACATGCGTGTAAAGGACTTAGAACAGTGATGGGCACAAAGAAAGCATCCACTAATACTATACTCATCATTATTGTTAAGTCTTCCACAAAATGAACATCTGTATCAGTTACGATGTTTAGCTGCACAGAACAAAGAACAAAACACTCAAATATCAAAGACCTAAATAAGACAGAAGTTTATTTCTCTGATCCCTAGTAGATGACCAAAGAGAGACAATCCAGAGCTGGTATGGCAGCTCCAAGAAGTCAGCGGGGACAGAGCCTCCTTCCAACTCTGTGCCCCTCTATCCCTAGCAGGTGGCCCTAGTCCTCATGGTCCAATATAAATGCTGGCATTCCAGCCATCACAACCAGCTCTGTGCAGTAAAATGGAAGGCAACACACAAACACACAAAAACCCTCTCCTTTTTAAGAAAACATTCTGGAAGTCATATACAATACTTTCATTTAAGCCACATGGCCACACCTAGCTGCCCGCTGCAAGGGAGGAAGGGTGACAACATGCACAGTTAAAAACCAGTAAGTCTGTCTGTAAAAGGAAGGAGAGAACGGATGTGGGATGCAATCAGAAATTCTGCCCCAGCACAAGAATCAGTAAAGAAAGCAAGCTACACTCTTCCTCCAAAGATCTGATAAACTTTCAAGAAAAAAAAAAAAAAAAAAAAAACAACTCCTTTAAAAAGTAAATACCTAGTACATACCCCTGCATTTTCTACTCTTGCCTTTCCACCCTCCACCCTCCACACACAGCAGCCAGAAGGATATGTTAAAAATGTA
The DNA here is from genome assembly GCF_964656455.1 of Halichoerus grypus. Classification (NCBI taxonomy): domain Eukaryota; kingdom Metazoa; phylum Chordata; class Mammalia; order Carnivora; family Phocidae; genus Halichoerus; species Halichoerus grypus. The sequence goes on from NC_135718.1 coordinate 50,320,978, forward strand.
AGCCATGCCCCCACTTAAAACCCTCCAAAGGCTTCCCACTGCAAATCGAGTTAAGGAGTATGGATTTTACTTGTAACATAAGGTCCCACCTGGTCTGGCCCTGTGCACCACTCTGACCCCCCTCATGCCATGGCTGTCTGCTCCCCACAGCAAAGCCTGGCTGGCTTCCGTTGTTGCTTGGCTGGCGCCAAGAACATGCCAGCTTGCACCTGCCTAGAGACCTCGCGCTGCCTGTTCTCTTTCTAGCTCGCCTCTCCCTGATCTTCCTGACCGGCTGCTTCTTGTCGCTCAGACCTCAGCTGTAAACGCCGCCTTATCAGAGCCTTCCCTGACCCCCAGTCCCACCCTACCTCACACACAGCCCATCACCCTACTTTCACTCTCAGCAAAGCCCTCATCACTACTTGATATTTTTCTTGCTTATATATTTGTCTGTTTTCTGATTAGAATGCATGTTCCCGTTAGAGCAAGGTCCATCTTATTCACCGCTCAAAAAACTCCCCCAACCCCACCCACAGCAACTCCTAATTATCATCGAAGTTAACATTCACTCATCGCACTAATATTTACCGGACACCTGCTATGTGCCAGGCACAGCGACCTGGTGATGTGATGGAGCCCCAACCAAAGCCCGTTTACTACATAAGCTGCCCAGATAGACACGAATGCTTCTGTTTCAATGATGGTTATTTAATTATAGACTTTTCTTGCCTGAGACTCTGAGCACAATAAAATGATGTTCAAGGAGTCCCAGAAAGTAACATGCTGACTCTTTTAACAGTATATGAAGGGAGGGAGTAGAGGTGGTTTTTATGGCATTTTAAGACCCCAAGTGAAGAGCAGCTAGAAATTTTAAAAATTTGCCCATGAGGTTCAGGAACATATGCTTGCCCTGGACATAATCCTCCCCCCCTTTTTTTTTTAATCCCGAGAGGATAGATCTGTACCCACAGATGTCCTCACAGGAAATCCAAGGAGTACAACTGCAGGAAACACTCTCCAGCAACAGTCTGTGGCTCCTACACACTCTGGCTGGGTGTGCAGATGAAGGCAGAACATGCAGAAGATGCACGGAAGTCGTGATGGAAAGAGAGGGGAAAGGGGCGTAGGGGAGGAAAAAAGTGCATGCCAGCTGGAGGAGGGGAAATGAGAAAAGGGAGAAGGAAGGAAAACAAATCAAAGAAAGAACAGCTATTAAAAATGCTGAGTTGAAAATGTTTCAGATGGCCTCTGACATCTAATAAGTCATCTGTCTTTCTCAATACAGAAAAGTCATTACTTACTAGTGAACTAATACCAGCAACTGTGACAAGTAAAAACAACAAAGCCCATAAAAATATAAAAGTTCACCCCTTGCAGTTAGGCGAAAAAAAAAAAAAAAGAATGTATTCAATTTTTCAGATGAAAAACATTTGAACTGACTGAATTTACTGTAATGCAACTGGTATTATATGTTGGGAAAATGAAAAGGGAAAAAAATAGCCACTGCTCAGCCCGTCTTCAACTTTTCCTTGGAAAACAGAATACAATACGTTTTTTGAGAGCATGAACTCTTCATAGAAACCAGTCATAAAACATCAACATGGCATTCTGGCTACAGGCCATCCATTCTCATAAAAGAGGCATGAATTAATAGCACCTCTGCCCTGCCCACAAGGACCCCCTATATAACCACCTCCTCGGAGGGTAGAACCTGTGCCTTAAGTGCAGCATGAGGAATGCAGGTCAGATAGAGGAAGAACTTGAGAGCTCCTGGGCTAACCAGAGGCATGTGAGGAGTCTTCTTCCCTGGGAGAGGCTGCAAGCAATACTGTTCATAAGCAGACCAGGCAATGACAGCACAAGGATGTCATCAAAAGCAAAAGGAATTTTGCCTTCCCATAGCCATAAATGTCATGACCATCCCAGGGCTCATCTTTGATTCTTCTCTTTCATTTCTTCAGTCAATCCACCAACAAGCACTGATGTTATATTAAAAATATTACCTGGATCTCTCTACTTCCTTGCACCTTTACTGCCCACTCCCTAGGTCATACCACCGCATCTATCTTCAGAGGCTACCACAATGACCTTCTAACTGGACTCCCAGCTTCAATTCTTCCTGGCCGAATTTCCAACCAGCAGCCAGTGTGGTTTTCAAAAACACAAATCAGATTCCATCATCTCACTGATTAAAACCCATCATTGGCTTCATTGGTTTCCCATCACACTTTGAATCAAATCCAAACTCCTTCCAAGGCTCAACATCTCCACAGTTGGCTCTGGCCTCCTTCTCCTCTATCAGCATTCTACTCCCACATTCCCAGCCAGCCCCACCAGTATCCTTTCTCTCCCTTGAACTTGCCTGGGGCTTTGCACCTGCTGTTCCTTCTGCCTGGACAATCTCTCCTGAGCTTCTCACAGCCCTGTGCTTATCATTCCATGCTCTCATCAAGAGCCGCGTTTTTGAAGAGGCCTTTCCTGGCCAGTGTATCAAAACTGGGCCTCTTCCTCCAAGTCACTCCCAATTCCATCACCTGTTTTTTAGGGCCATAGGAAACTGTCTCGTGTGAAACTTTTTTTATATACCATCATCCTTCCCAACAGGATGGTAAGTTCCCCAAGTGTAATGTTGTCATTGGCCTCATCCACAGGTACATTTTCAACTGGTCCAACAAGTGCCTGGCATATAGAAGGTGGTCAATAAATGTCTGCAGGGTAAATGGCTAAGTGACATGAAAGGGTTATAAAGATGAATGGGCCTCTTGAGACTCTAGAGAGTCTCAACTCACAACTCCACCTATTTCACATAGAGAAGAACAGAGGCACAGCAAAGTCAACCCAACTTCAGCCACAGTGAACACACAGCGTGGTACTCCTATCCTACGCCACATATGCCCTTCCCCTTCTACCCAGGGCTGGGGGTCTGAATCAGGTAATCCCAGACCTCTCCAAACAGGCAAAGAACAACGTAAACCTTGAGGAAGAATGCTGCACAACAAGGAGGATGGCAAAGGTAAGGCGGGTGCAGATACTCGGCAGCTGGAAGTGGCTACCCATGATACCATTCAGACCGGAACTGGTCTCAGAACTGTGGGAATGAATGGATCCAAGGCAAACCACAGAAGCAACAAACTCTACACAAAAAGCACATCAGAAAAAACAAGTCCGTTGTTTTAACACAATCTTCCTCTAACATGATCCCGGAGGGTCAACACTAACAAAATGTTTACAGCGAGATATGAAAACACACCCAAGATAAGGTCTCTGGTCCTACTTGGCCCAGTTTCTTAACTGCCCTGGGCCTCATTTAGGATTAAATCAGTCTGGCCCAGACTTGATGTCATTAGCATACATTTTCATGACTTTACTATACTCGAGTATACCACATATACTATTTACTGAGTATTTTAAAGTCAACAAATTTATTTCTAGAAGAAATAGTATATCATCTCCACAATAAAAAATCACTTGCCAATGACCCACAGGATATACACACGCACACATAAGAAGAAAGCAAAATCCCATTATTCAATCCTACCTAACTTCTCTTTGTTAAGTACTGAAGAGTCTGAGCCTGAGACCTCATCTCTATTTAAAAAAAGAATCTGTCAAGCATTAAGATAGCAGGAGGGGAAGAATGAAGGGGGGGAAATCGGAGGGGGAGATGAACCATGAGAGACTATGGACTCTGAGAAACAAACTGAGGGGTTTAGAGGGGAAACAGGTGGGAGGATGGGTTAGCCTGGTGATGGGTATTAAGGAGGGCACGTTCTGCATGGAGCATGCACAAACAATGAATCATGGAACACTACATCAAAAACTAATGATGTAATGTAGGGTGATTAACATAATAATATAAATAAATAAAAATAAATAAATAAATAAATAAATAAATGCCTAAAAAAAAAGAGAGACACCAGCACCAAACTGGTGCTTTCGCCTAGATGTCATCCAAAGGACTGAAAGAGAATTGAAAACAGAGTAACACTCTCATTGCATGAGTCCATGCTGGCCCGTGCCTTATCTGTTTACTACATCAAACCATCGTGAACACCTAGGGACATGTATGCCACTTTGGGAAATACTGGTTTGAGCACAGAATCCTGAAGGCCTCCACTAATGTTCTACCACCCTGTGACTGAGGATCAATGTGTATGACCCACATGACGAGAGAAGCGATGGATTTAATAATGCTGACAGGGCTGAAAGAGAATTTCCTAGGAGTAAATGAGAAACAAAGATCATTGTAGAGGATGGGGGGAGGAGGATAATGGTGATGATAATGACCACTGTTAATAGCAACTAACAGGGCGCCTGGGTGGCTCAGTCGTTAAGCGTCTGCCTTCGGCTCAGGTCATGATCCCAGGGTCCTGGGATCAAGCCCCACATCGGGCTCCCTGCTCTGCGGGAGGCCTGCTTCTCCCTCTCCCACTCCCCCTGCTTGTGTTCCTGCTCTCGCTATGTCTCCCTCTGTCAAATAAATAAATAAAATCTTTAAAAAAAAAGAAAAAAATAGCAACTAACATTTATTTGGTGCTTACTGTGGGCAAGGGGTCATGCTCAGGAATTTGATCTTCACATCTTTTCTTTGAGGTAGGTGAGATTCCTTTTTAATAGCTTAATTAAGGTACAAGGGATACACACCAAAAAAAAGAAGAAGAAAAAAAAAACGCACATGTTGAATGTATATAATTTGATCAGTTTCAATATATTCTTACACCATGATACTATCACCATGATCAAGATAACAGACATATCCATTACCTCCAAAAGTTTCCTTGTGTCCATTTTTTTCTGAGGTAAGTACAATTATATTCCTATATTAAAGATGAAGAAACTTGCAGTTATCTAAGAAAACAAAATGTTTATTATTTTGATGTAAGACAGCTGAGGTTATTTAACTGTTCACCAAACTCTTTTGTCCATGACCCACAATAAAACACAGTAGGTTAAACCACATTCAATCCCCAATATTTGGCTCTGTCTTTCCTACAGAAATGGCTACTTCATATGTCCAATCTAATGTGTTTTATGTTGGGACTCAATACACAAATATACACACACACACAAATATATATAAACACATAAAATCAAACATTCTGATATTAATATATCTGCATGTGTGTACACGTGTGTATACACATACAAATGTATATATCTGATAGAAACATTGTATAAACCTATATTTATCCTAATTATGTGCCATAATTAAATCTCTTAATGACTGTATTTTATTTTAGAAGACAGAAGACAATTGACAATTTCAAAAACCGAACTCTGATATTTTCTACTCTGTTCTATTTTTTATAATGTTGGTTACAACCCACTAAATTGATTTTACAGATCACTAATGGGATGCAACTCCCAGCCTGAAAAATACTGAATTAAAGGAACTCTAACCATCATCAAGAAGATCACAGAATCACATTGAGCTAGATGATGGCTAGCATTTCATGCCATCTCCTCAAGTTATAAAGCAATGAGAAGCACTGGGGCTGGCCTGCCATGTTTATTGAATAAACAGAATTTAATTGGACTCCAAAAGTAACTATCATGCTAAATAACGTAAGTTTAGTCGTATAAAGGCAACATAAGGAAAAGCAACTTTGGTAGATGTCTCTTTTTTTTTCCTTCAATTACTTAAATATTTAAGTAAGAGGCTTTTATTACTGTTAAGTATGAAGATGATACCAAATGATAGTTTGAAAAACTGAAGGTGGTTTCCTGTGGCCAAAGGATTCAGAGCTAAAAAGAGCAGGACATGAAGTGGGGCTGCTAGTTTTTTATCCCAAATCTTAAGCTTAACGATGTCCCTTGACATTAAATGGCATTCATGTTTTATGCTGGGGGAAAAAAAATTATATAATTTACAAAATTCAATCTTAGTAACAATTCAGTGTAGTAAACACTAGTTTGGGACTCTGAAGACCTGTGAGCCTGGGAAAGCCAACTTCTTGGATAAGGGTCAGACTCTGAAGCTTCCTCTACACCCACAATTTTAGGACTGCATGACCATAATATATCTGGTAGTGATTTTCAGAATCATTTTAATGAAAGGATATGGCATTCCAAGATCACCCAAATGGTGAAAGCTCCCAATCTGGCACATAAAAACTCAGAGCAAGCCAAGGGCCCTCACCACACAGCAACTCAAGTAATCCCAGTGTATTCCTTCAGAGAACCCACTCACAGTTGTGTTATTTCTTCTCCAGCCTGGTCCCAATCACATTTCCTAAGTCATAATTTTATGTATCCCATTACTTTTTTCTTGTTAATCAAGCACCTTTCTTGGAGTTTCTTTCTTAAGTGCTTTCAATGTAGAGGCAAATTTTATTTGAATAACACCATAATTAAATCTCTTAGCAGCTGTATTTTATTTTAGAAAATAGGAATTATATTGAACTTTTTTTATTGAATTGTCATTTTTATCTTAACTGTGGCTTAACCTTCTAATCTAATTATTTTTCTAAACCTACTTTACAGCTAGTAAAAGAAAGTTATGAAAAATTAAATTACATAATAAAGCATGTAGCAGGTGTAGCTATCATGAGACTCTCAGATTGAAAAACTAGCATGAAGTAATTTACACTGTTGAAAAACTGGGGGGTTCTTTACTCATATTTTAAAAAACATTAAATAAAATGAAGAAACCTTTTTAAATGGAATAGTAAATCAGGCTACTCTAATTCCTGTGTATACCTTTAGAAAGGTTAAATCATCATAATGTTATGCCCACTTTTCAATCACAACAGAAAGAATCAATCCTACAAGACCGACTAGTAAGGTCCCTGCTAAAAGGATTTGTAAAAGAACTACTCCCGCTTTCCTTTTATCTCACTTTCAAGGCATTTACTTTTCAACTTATAAAAAATTCTTATTTCATCCTTGTTTTCCCGTAAATGCTTTATTTTCCATGAAGGCCATGTCAAAATTTAGTCTTCCAAAAGCAGGGAGCCCATGCCCTCCAAAACACCTGCACAGATAAAAATTGTGAAAATGACTATTATGATGAAATAAAATGCATCCAGGTAATTCTTCTTGGCCATCAGGAATCCATTAAACAATACCTTAGTTCTAGGATCATCAAAATCTCCAACAAATATTTTTAAGACTTGGCAAATAGGGACACCCTTGCTGCAGGTCAGCAGAAGCTACAAAAGTGTATGCATGTGCCTCCCTCATTTACACTTGGATTTCCCTAAATCCTGAACTCAAAGCTCTGATCTTAGCCAAGATAGCGGATAATCCTATCTTCATAGTGGTTTGGCCAAAAAGAATTTTAAGTAGTTTTACCAATCACCCCTTCAGTGAAGTGAACAAAGACCACCAAATTAGTTGCAAGGAGAATTCAGAGGGTTGGGATTTTGTTGTTTTGGTTTGCTTAGGCCAAACACCTCTTCCAGTATTAAATTAAATCACTTATTTAATGACCTCTCAACTAACTTTGGTGGAGTACTTACTCTGTGTAAAACATGGGCATGGATGGGGCACCTGGATGGCTCAGTCGTTTAAGCATCTGCCTTTGGTTCAGATCATGATCCCAGGGTCCTGGGATCCAGCCCTGCTCCGTGGCGAGCCTGCTTCCTCTTCCCATCCTCCCACCCCCACCCCGCTTGTGCTCTCTCTCAAATAAATAAATAAAATCTAAAAACAAAAACAAAAAAACCATGACATGGCATTAGGTACAATGAAAGACACAAAGAGCATTAAACAGTGCCCCTGTTCCCAAGGGAGAACTTGATAATCCATCTGGTGGTGAGACAATGATATGAAAAGAGGCCAAATTTAGTAAGTCTAAAGTGGAGAAACCTGGCAATCAACTACCTTAAGTGATCGAGGTTAACCAAACCAGTAAGAAGCCAAGTTCACTTCATGACCCCTCGAGATAAGGTGATAATAATTCCTGCGTGGTATTTTCCCCAAAACCCATAACCCCAGTATAATCATAAGGAAACAAATCAGACAAACCCAAGTGGAGAGACCTTCAACAAAATACCTGAGCAGTACACCTCGAAACTGTCAAGGTCATGAAAAACAAGGCTGAATTGTCACAGACCAGAGGAGACCAACAACAAGACATGACACCTAAATGTAGTGTGGTGCCCGGGACCCTGGACTGGAGACTAGCCCAGAAATAGGACATTAATGGAAACAGTGATGGAACCCAAATAAGTCTGAAGTTTTAGTTAGTAATGTTCCAATGTCACTTTCTTAAATTTGACAAAAATACCATGGTGATATAAAATCACAACAATAGGGGAAACTGAAACTGGGCTGGGGTTTAGAAAAAGTCTGCACTATGCTTGAAGCTGTTTTGCAAATCTAAGATTATAACGAAGTAAAATTTGTTTTAAAAAGCCCATACATACTGTATACATACATACATAACAGGGAGAAAGAAACGGAATAAAAAACGTAAGTGGTACAGAGGTTTTCTAAAGATTACCTTTAAGCTGAATTTGGTGAAATTGCCAATATTTCACCTTTAAGATTTTATTTATTTATTTATTTGAGAGAGAGAGAGAGAGAGAGCACATGCGCACGCACACAGGAGGAGGAGCAGAGGGGGAGGGAGAGAGAATCTTGAGCAGACTCTGCACTAAGCATGGAGCCTGACAGGGCAGGGGGCTTGATCTCATGACCCTGAGATCACGACCTGAGCCAAAACCAAGAGTCAGACACTTAACCAACTGAGCCACCCAGGGGCCCCTGACCTTTCTGACCTATTAAACAGCATTTTCATAGAACTCAACCTAATAAATGGCTATGGGCTGGGAAGACTTCATGATGAAATGGAGCTTATTTATTCTGGATATGGAAGGAACTGAAAGGAGAAGGGGACAATATGAGCTGAGGTGAACACAAATGACATGGTCAAAGACAGGAGAGAAACCCACCCATGCATTTAGGCTGGGAAGTGGCAGACGATTCTTTGGCAGAAGATTCTTTGTCAGAGGAAGGACACTGAGTAGGGCCCTATATTTTAATACATAAAAAAAGATCCTGGGGGCTGCCTAGGTGGCTCAGTCCATTGAGCGTCCAACTCTTGATTTTGGCTCAGGTCATGATCTCAGTGAGGTCGTGGGATCAAGCCCTGCTCTCTCTCCCTCTCTCTCTCTCTCAAAGAAAGAAATAAATAAATAAGGAAAAAAAAGAAAAAGAACGAACGAACCTGGCCTCCAATTGACCAGGAATGTCCTCTGGAAAGGACTGCAACCCCTTGTGACATTGACATGTGAGCTATTCCTACTACATCAAGGGCCTCAGTTTCCAGCCCAGAGTCAAATTCTAGCACAGTGGAAAGATCGCTGTAACACCCAAATGCCAGGTGAAGTCCTAATTCTGGCTCTGCTACCGAGGGGGTAAGATACCCTGAACTAGTCTCTTACTCTGTCTCCACCTCAGATCACTACCCCAGACAGAAGAGGAGTAGAGGGGTTGCTCTGTAAGGCCTCCTTCAGCTCTAGAACACTAGCTCCAACATGGACTAGGTTTCCTGGCTCTCGGAAGCAACATGTGGTTCACTCAAGCAGAATGATGCAAGATCTGTGAAAGAAAAAACACTGAGAATAAAAGGACTGTGTTTTTATACACAAGAGTCTATTCTTTTATGATACATGTCTAGACCCCTCTAAATATTTAAACAACAATACTATACCAGTATGAAAACTGCCTAAATCAGGCTCTGTGGTTAAGGAGGATATATGAACAGATGTGATCTTATTAAGGCCCTAATGTAACTCACAAACAATTTGTCATATCTGACGGATATTGTTAAATTATGTCCACCTGCCAGAGGCAACCAGAGAAATTACCATCCGCCTTTACTCGGCTTCTACTCAAAATTCCCTAAAAAGCTCCTGTAGATGTGTCTAGGATATGTATTTTTTAAAGCAGTAACCTAATTGTCACCAGCACATAACAGCCAATGTCTCACAATTCCTTTTCATGTATATTTTATTATGGGTCCAACTGTTTCAACACCCTAGTGGTTCAACTTTAATGTAGCTCAGGAAACCCCCTAAGTAATATCACAAAATGCTTAACATCTGTGAAACTTGGACCCAAAAATGTTCCAATTTTTTCTTTGGTTTGGGAGGGGGAAACAAGGAGGTGGGGGGCGGGAGGGGGTGCTGCGCTGGCCAGGGTTTTCATTAACAATCATGTTCGAGCTCACAGTTTTTCTTGATCACCTCGCAGACAGGAAGAATGTTTCAAGTTTACCTTACTGAATGCTCAGAATCATTTCAAACTGCAATCACCGAGCTTGCTTAGAGTCTGTTTAAAATGAACCCATTTCCTTTCCTTTCTCTAAATATTTGCCTCCTCTCCCCTTCTTGCATTACATTATTTTAATTAAGTGAAACAATGAAAAGAGAGAGGGGAAAAATGAAGTGTGAAGCATGTGGCGCATTTCCCAAGCTATTTCAAAACTTTGCAGGGCTCTCTGGCCTCCAGTGGTGTTTGAAATATTCTTTATCCCACTAAGGAAAGGATGAAAAATTGATCTCCTCCAAACTTCAAATACTGCATATTTCCACAACTGCAGACCGCAGGAAAGAAAGGCAGGCTTAGGAGTTTACCAGACCAAACAGGAAGCAGTTCTCAGAGGACCCACGGCTCATCCCAGGCAACTCCACCAGCAGAGTGTGTACACAGAGCCGCTCAGAGAATAAACACGGCTCCACTTCTGAGAGAAATCAAAGCAAATCTTAGAAAAACCGAACATGGAGTCAAACCTCAGTAATTCGGATTAACTAAAGGGAAGGTCAGGTTGGATCAGGACAAAGCCTTGATAGTAAAGGTTTTTTGGGTTTGTTTTGTTTTGTTTTTTGTTTTTGCAAAATCCAACAGCATTCATTGCAATGTTCACCCCAACCCTTCCTTTCAGCTTCATGTCTTAGCAGCCTCCTCTGAGCTCCCCATCTCCCCTGTGCTGCACCAGTGTGCTCTTCACTAGTCTCCATGCAGACCATCAAATTCTTCCATCCCTATGCTCCCCACCTTGGCCTGCAATGCCCCATCCCCCACTTGGTAAACTCCTTCTCAATTTTCAAGACCCCACCTCAAATGTCACCTCCCATACAGAATGAATAGCACAGATCCCACAGCATGTTGGGCACATCTAGGATATAGCAAAGTGGTTCTCCCCCTGGCTGAGGGGTATGAAAATCATCCGGCCAACTTTTCAATAAACCCCAACCCCGCACCTCATCTCTAGCAATTCTGATGGAGTAGGTCGGGGCACTGCCTGAGCAAAGCTCCCCAGATGATGGTTATGTGCAGTCCTGTAAGTTGCAAACCTCTGTACAGAGCCCATCACACTGTTCAGAATGAGTTACCCATACCCCAAAGACAAAGAACCCTTAAAAAGGCCTGCTGTAGGCAGGGGTGGAGAATGCGAGTCCTTTAAGAGGCTTCTTTAAGAATAAGGAACTTGATGTGATTTCAAAGCTTTTGTCCCCATGGGGCTCAGCAACGGCATTCCTTTCTTTTCCACAGTGTGCCTCCCACCCACCTCCACAAGGGGTAACACCCCTACTCCGAAGTGGGGAGGACCTGCTATTCCAGCTCCACTTGACCTCCCATCGTTCCCCCCAATTGCAGTAGGCACTTTGCCACTTGCATGTCCTCACCCCTCACCCCTCACGGCCATCTGGTCCAACTGTATGCCTTGTTCAAGGCCTGAAAACCATTTCCCCTCTTGAAGCCGTCTTCTGCCCACTTCAGCTCCCAGAGATTTGCTTTCCCCACTCAACTCCACTTAACTCAGCACCTGTCCCCAAGTGCCTTGATTGGTGAATGATCTCATGGGATGCATATGAAAAGCTTTGTTGTGGAGAGAGTAAGGAACAAGCATCTTAGAGATTTTCACTTCCTGCTCCTAATGCCAGGCTGGATGTAGAGCAGGCTCTGCATATGTATTTGTTGCTAGAACCCACCCAGAGCTGGCCCTGTTCTTTCCAGGCCAGGACGGGGGCCAACAAAAGAAAGGTAAGGACTAAGAACAGCACCATTCTAGAAAATCCACACCATAAACATCACAGCAAATGTCCCCGTGGTAGAAAGAAGTCTACTCTGACCCCCATAAACTTTGCCCAGTGGTACTGCCTCTATGATTCCGTTATGCCACATGGCAAAAAAAGGATCTTGCAGATATAGTTAAGGATACTAATCAATTGGCTTTAAGTCACAGAGAATTATCTGGCTGAGCCATATCTAATCACATGAGCCCTTTTTTAAAAGTAGAGATTGTCTCTGAAGGGTAAGTCCGAGAGACTCCAAGTAGAAGGAAGAGTCCACAGGACAGAGATAGCACACTGTCTGCTTGAACATGGGGGGGGGGGCCACAAGGAAAGGGTCTGACAATGTCCTCCAGAAGCTGGGAGTGAAACCTAGAAAATAACCAGCAAGAAAACAGGGATCAGTCCTACAAAGGTAAGAAGCTAACTTCTACCAATGCTCTGAAGGAGCTTAGAAGTGGATTCTTCCCAGACCCACGAGATGAGAATGCACCTCAACTGATTTCAGTCTTTGTAAGCAAGACCCTAAGTGGAGAACCCAGGCAAGCCTGCCCAGATTTACCAACCTACAGACAGTAAGTGGGTACTGTTTCAACCACTAAATGTGCAGTAATTTGTTACAGAACAATCCCCAACCTCTCCCTCAAACCAGTCAAACAAGGAAAGTCTTAACATGCCTATTCTGATTAACATATATTCCACATACATATGAATGACAGGCTTCCAAAAGAGTAAAAGGCACCAGAGCAAGTCAAGGTACCCTTACTATGCTTCTCAAAATCCACGCCTCCATTCTATTCTTCTATTAGGAAAGGTGGCAAAATGTCATAATGGTCTCCATTGTAAGCGCTATTAATGAGAGAGTCATTCATGAATTACCAGAGATTGAGTAACACATTGTGTCATCTGTTGCAAAAAATGCTATTTACTTAGCACAGTTTGTCACTGACCAACAGAACTTTGGATTCTTAGCTGAAACTCCACAAGCCTGATTATCTGGAGAGTACACAAGCAAGCACAGGATAAATATTCCTTGTCTCTGTGTAGGGATCAGGGAACCTGAGTGCTCATGCCAATTTCTTAAGAAGCTAATAATCCTACTGCTTCTTGGTCCCCCTACCTCGCCTGCTGACAGGCAAGAGGCAAGTGGTCAGAGAGGGGCTTTTGGTGAAACATTCTCTATATCCACTCTCCTGGGGTCTCCCTAAACCCACATATCACGTAGGGCTCCCTAAAAGGCCACATGAACTCGGCCTCCACCACCTAGCCTAGGGCTGGAGGAGGATGAGAGCCATGACTGCCCAGCTCCCCCAGCCTCCCATGCTTACGGATGATGCCACGGGCACACACGTGCTTTCCTAGCAGCCATTCCTGAAGTCACCTGCTAGGCCACCGCCCCTCGGCTGAGGGCTCCCATCTGTCTGAGTCAGCATTTGTCTGAACATCGCACCTCCATCATCTACAGGGGAAATTGATGTTGACGGCATGGCAAAGGAATGTAACTACAGCCTATTCTAAAAGCACGCATTTTATTTTATTTCAGAAATGTATGCATTATGTATGGCTGTACATAAATGTTTTTATAGAGCCTCTTAAATGATTTACCATGAGGTATGTGTTGATTACAATCTCTGCTTATTTAAGAGAGCCTTGTTTACCCCCATAGTAGTTAATACATTGAGACATGTTTCAACTAGCAGTGACAACAGTAAACAAAAGTTACTGATCTACCTCGTGAGTTATAAAACTTGTAACATGTTGTAAACAGTTCTGTCATTTTACTTAGCATATTGCATTGTGTGAGCTGCCTTATTTATCTAGTGGTAAATCTTTATGTATCAAAAATGCTACAGAAGGCACAACAGATAAATTACCGACAGACACTAACATCTGACTAGTTAATCAAACAAATAGGACGTGTAACAAAGAGAAAAGCTATAAATATTGACAACAAGCTGCTTCAGTCACAAAAACATTCAATACTTCAGTTCTCAAGTGTGAGTTTTATATCAGTCCCCTGGAAACAGTTTGTATCCTCCAATAAATTTTTACAGTTGATTCACCTGCCTGATACCCCTCAGCCATTTCCTTCAGAAGCTGTCAAACCCGCCAACGATAATATATGGCCCGACCAACAAGAACAGCTGTAGCCATTCTCTCTGCAGGTTCTTGCACCCTGTTCTGCATAAAATAATACATCAAGATTAATTGATTTCCCGTCAGTCTCACAGAACAGAAAATTAATTTTCATGTAGCTATTTTCCCCAGCATATGAATTTTGTACATGGCAAGTAATTTAAGTTTTTAATTATTCATGAGCAAGGAGGGGGTGGGGAGAAACATGATAAAGTAAGCTTGCAAAAACCCCAAGGCCAATCCCTGGGCCTGGGTCTGTGCTGAGGCAACAATAGCATTCGCTAATGCCCATATAAATAATATATGTATTAACATACATCTTAGTACAACACCAATTTCTCTCACTCTGACCCAAGACTACCAGGTCACCCTGCGGTACTTTGTCAAAGTCGCTGTGCTGGTTACATGTGACATGCTGTGGGGAAACACAGAACATGTCAGCCATATTGAATTGACCTCTGCCTGCCTCTCGGCGGCGGCCACACAACCCAGGCAGGATAGGAGGTAATTTAACGGTCAGTGTGTGAGTGGGACCAGGCAAAAGTTGCTAATCAGCCAGGTGCTACCTCAGCAAGTCTTCCATTTGCAGGTGCCACTGACTTGTGAACAAGAAAAATGTAACCAGAAACTATCAAGAAAGCATTTGACTCACTCAGGCCTCATCTTTCACAGACTCTCAGCACACCAGCACGAGAAAAACTGTATCCTCAGAAAGGATAAAAACCACAACGTGAGCACCTCTGGCAATCAAGTATATTTGCTAAGGCGCGAACTAAAATGCTCCCACAGTACCTCCTTAAAAATTTCATTGGCGTACTTCATACAAACTGCAAGACAGGCAAATGTGCAGAGCCTGCCCCAAGTCACGGAGCTTGATTTAACCCCGTTAGGACCAAAGCTCGAGCACCTCACACGGCGCTCTCCAGCACAGAGGAAGTTGGCCACCAGACTCAAGAATTCCTGGTCACTGGTTATTTACTGAGGCCTTCTTCTGCCCTGAATATTAAGGTTTCTTGTGAAATCAGCAGGGCACTATAAACAACTGACCTTCCCCCAGTTACAGTACGATGCCACCAGTATAAGGAAGAGGAGAGAATTTGATCGAGTCACCACACTCATACGGGGCAAGAGGAATCCAAAAGTGAGAGGAAGAAAAAGAGGCCTCTCTCAACCCAGTGAGTGGCAGAGAAAGAACACGAACCAAGTATTTCTGAGAGGAGAACTTGTCTTGGGTAAGCTGAATAAGCAGCTCTGATTTGGGGCATGCCCCGTACCACCCCCCCGACCCCTGACTCCAACCAGTAGATGCCCCACTAGCAGGGGGAGTCCTTTGGCAGGGAGGAGACAAGCTGAGAAGGTCAAAAATAAAAACGAAAGGAACTCAAGTCAAAACAAAGAAACATTTTTTTACCTGGGGGGGTGGGGGAGAACAGGGGTGGAGGCGGAGGTCGGGGGCACTTGGTTGGGGGAAGTGGTTGGGTTTGATGAATTTGATGAAATATTAATAAAGACACAAAAACGGAAATTTCTATGAACATCCTTTTTTCAACAAATGGGCACTCGAACCAAAACCAGAGAAATCAAGAAATTGCTTCTCTGTTTGAAGTAGCTATGCCTCATGCTGGAGAGCAGAGCAAAATTGTGCTCGCCGTATTTCCATCCTAAAACCTGTTTCCCTGCAACCAGTAAAACCTGTAAGAACTCACTTCACCCAGAAATCTAGCACCCGTGTAGTGGCGGAGCGCAGGTTGTTTTAATACCGTTTCAGAACAGGCCTTCAGGATTCTATTTCTATTACCTTGATGGCTCCAAACAAAGGGGTAACATGATACATCATGTCAAGCAGCTAATTATTAGCACCAAAGACCAGCTCGTCAACTTAAGGCTCAGTTAAAATTAAAAGGAAGGGGAGGTGTTCTCCATTGTTTCATGTGGCGTATTTGTGAAGGGAGGGTCAATGAGGTTTGCCCAAGTCTTTGTACCTCTGGGCTTAAAAACAAAACAAAAACAGGATGAGGAAATTACATCCAGCATTGAGACCCCAACAACAAAGGCCTCGCTCAACTGTCACCAGATAAAACCAGATCGTGGTGCCCCAACAGGGTCCTGTGCCAAGCAACATGTTCAGACCCCCCTGCCCTCCTTGAGATGCCCGTGGCCACATTCCTGGGATGGCCGCCCAACACTCCTGCCCAGCCGTGTTCGGGTGAAACCACAAGGCCCAGGGAATGCCAGGGAAATTCTCGGCTAATTATTTCTCACTCCCGAACCTGTGAGAAGTGTGTCACTTCTCACTTTCCTAAGAGGTCTGCCATCCGAGGAGATTTGAAAGGGTTGACTAAGCAAAGCAGCAAGGAAGAGCTGCTCCCATCCAGACGCTATGGGTCTGGTTTGCCTCTGCCCAGCGATGGAGCTCCAGGAAGGCAACTGAGAGAGCTGATCCAAAGGAACAACTCTGGCAATCAGGTGTGTGCGTGCACCGACACAGGGTTGGAGGAAAACATTAAGTGTTCAGAATGGCTCCCAAATCCCCGTTAGCCACGCTCCCGTGCAGCCCTGCCTTCCCCCGCACACCCGAGAGCATGGCAGGTGCCATCTGCATGGTAACAAAGGTGCATTGCAGATTCTACCTGTGTTTGTAGGTTTTCTTCATCTGATGGGGAGGAGGAAGTGTGCTTTATCTCGTTTTGAAAATAATCCTATCGAGAACATAAATGAACTCATTATGCACACCGTAAAAATATATATGTGTGTGTGTTGGCAATTCTGTAACTAAAAACGTAAAAAACTTCTTGAAGTCAATGCTGCTAGTGGCGTAGCTTAAAGGTCTTTGTTTCTGTAAATTCAATTGAGTGTTTCTATTTCCAAGTCTGGCAAGAGGTTCTAATTATTGTTAGAAGCCTAATTAGCATTTAGTATTACATTACAACAACTGCAGCAAAATTGTACCCATTCTCCAATAAACAGTATTCACAGTATGCAATCAAGCCGCTGTACCGGGCAATGAGAATTAATAGCACCGCACGACAATGGTAAATCCTCCATCTCCCGCTGTGTGTGTTTAATAATTTTTCACTCCTTCCAGATTGTTCCCATCAAGCACAATTCCCAAGGTCCTAATCAACCACCCTCCCCATCAATACTACACAGAGATCTGAGCACTGAAAATTATCTGCAATTTCAAAAAGTGCTTTGTTGCATTATTAGGCCACTGACCTAAGAGGTAATGGGTAAATAGTTTCTGAAAAATGTCCAAAGCACAACATAAATTAAAGCTTATAGTCTTGCCTGCTGTTCTCACCACAGCTATAACTGCAAACTATTACGGTTTTTACACAATATTCCTAACTATAATTTTACACCATAATATTGGTGCAAAGTGCCAAATGCTCCACTTTCACGTGCCTTCATTTACTAAACAAGGAGGAGAGTTTGGGGAGGAAGGTGACGTATTTGGTCCTTTAGAATTACTCTTGGCCGCCTTCCTCCCCTTCCTCCCCTTGCCCCTTTGCCCACCTCCCCCCCCACAAAAAAACAATGTTCATAATTAACATGTAAGCACTTTACAGTGGGCAGAGGTAAGACACATTTATAAACAGTGTGCATCAGGCTTTCTGCACCTCACACACGCATGGGTAAGCCCATGAAATTAGGGTACGATGCTTCTGATGGACTCAAGGGTGGACCAGATCATCTCGGATGAGGGACTAGTTTACCGTGCCTTCTGCTGCCTGGTGACATGTGCCCACAGTGCCACACAAGCCTAAGGCAGGAAAAGAAACATTTTGTTCTCAACAATCTGCAAAGCGTACTTGGGGCTACTACGAAGAGAAGTTTTTGACCAAGGAAAACAGAGCATGGAGCCTCAAATCACAGCATAATGCAGGAGCAAGCCTTCCAGTGTGGCTAAGCCAGAGGCAACACACATCACAACAATCCCCACTGAGAATACACATCGGTACTCATCTAGGAGTTTGGGTTGGATACTGTTGTTGTTGCTGATTATTTGTTTGTTTAACACAGGCGCAAAGAGAGAAGAGATTTCTGACAGCTCAACCCACCCTAACCAAGTAAACATCTGAGGGTCTTTCCTAAGCAAAGCTAGATGCTAGATTACCCTGGGGATTGGCCACACTCCACCAATAGAAAAATATTTTTTTATTTTACCACACCCTTCAAAAGTCTTTCACAACACTGCCATCATCTCCTCAAGACTAATGACTGACTGAATAATATACCAAGTTCTTTCCAATATCATTGTAATACTCTACTCCTTGGTCATATAGTCATTTATCAATCCATTCAACAAATGTTTATTGAGTGACTACTACTGTTCCAGGCATTTAGAATACACTATTGAACAAAGCACGGATTTCTGCCCTTGAGGACCACGTATGAGGTAGGCAGATCATCTCCAATTATCCTAATAAATAAGTAAATTATATATGTTGGAAGGCACCAGCATGAGGTAGGCAGATCATCTCCAATTATCCTAATAAATAAATTATATCATATGTTGGAAGGCACTAAGCCGTAACAGGAACTGATAAGAAAAAAAGAAAAAGAGCAGCGTGAGATCAGGAGCTTCCCAAAGCAGAAACTGCAGTATTCAATCAGGTGGCCACGGTAGGCCTCTACCAGAAAGTGACATTTGAGCGAAGACTTTAAAAAAAAAGAAAAATGCTTGATAAATGTCTGAAACCTCTTGAACCTCTTCTAATTGCAGGCACTCCCCCCATCCTATTTTCTGATACCACAGTCTGCTGGGCGGGTTAGCATACACTGAGTGGCCAGGCTGCCCCACGGGAAGGTAGGTACGACTATAGAAAAATCACTCCCTCCTATTCACCTCGGTGTCCCCAACAGTGAGCACTGTGTCTAGTCAAGAGGAGATGCTCAACAAACATTCACTGAGTAAATGAACACACTGAATTGAGTGAATTGACAGTAACTCATTTATTTTCAGAACCCTAATACCCTGAATATTGGTATCATGAAGGCCTTATGAGTAACAAATTCTTTTTTTCCCCAGCTGTATGGAGATATAACTGACATAACATTGTAAAAATTTAAAGTGTACAATATGATTTGACATAAGTATATACTGCGAAATGATTACTACAATAAGGTTAATACACCCATCGTCTCACATAGAATTTGTGTGTGTGTGCTAAGAACTTGTAATACCTACTCTTAGCAACTATCAAACACACAACACAGTATTGTTAGCTACAGTCACCGTGCTGTACATGACGTCCTCAGGACTTACTCATCTTATAAATGGAAGTTTGTACCTTTTCTAGTTTTTATCATTCCCACCACCCCACCCCTAGCAAACCACCAATATACTCTATTTCTCTGAGTTTGGTTTTTTAGATTCTACTATAAGTGAGATCATACAGTATTTGTCTTTCCCTGTCTTATTCATACTCAAGGTCCATCCATGTCATCACAAAAGACAAGATTATGTTCTTTTTCATGGCCGCATAATATCCATAGATAGATCAAGCTGCAGATAGATCTACAGACAGATACAGGTAGACAGATGAAGCAGATAACCTGACATTGTCCTTATCCATTCACCTCTATGGACACTTAGGTTGTAGGCATGTCTTGGCTACTGCAGATAATGTTTCAATGAATACAGGGGTGCAGATCTCTTGAGACAGTGATTTCATTTCCTCTGGATATACATACAAAAGTGGAATTGCTAGATCACAGATTAGTTCTGTTTTTAAATTTCTCAGGAAACTGTACTTTTTCCCACACCAGTTTACATTCCCACCAACAGTGAACAAAGGTTTCCTTTTCTCCACATCCTCACCAACACTTGTTAGCTCTTACCTTTTTGATAATACCCATTCAAACAAGTGTGAGATGACATCTCATTGCAGTTTTGATTGTATTTCTCTAATGGTTAGTGATGTTGAGCAATTTTTCATGTACCTGTTGGCCATCCAAATATCTTTGGAAAAAGGTCTGTTCAGGTTCTTTGCCCATTTTTGAAATGGATCATTTGGGCTTTTTGCTATTGAGTTGTAGGAATTCCTTATCTATTTTAGCTATCAACCCCATCAGATACATGGCTTACAAATATTTTCTCCCATTTCCTAGGTTGATTTTTCATTTTGCTGATCATTTCCATTTGCCGTCCAAAAGGGAAAAAAAGCTTTGTAATTTGGTATAGTTCCATTTGTTGAGTTTTGCTTTTGTTGGCTGAGCTTGTGGTGTCACATCCATGAAATCATTGCCAGGACCAATGTTAAGGATGTTTTTCCTTATGTTTTCTTCTAGGAGTTTCATGGTTTCAGATCTTAAGTCTTTAATCCATTTCAAGTTAATTTTTGTGAGTGGTATAAGACAGGGATCCAGTTTCATTCCTTCACATGTGAATAACTAGTTTTCCCAACACCATTTACTAAAGAGACTATATTTTCCTCATTGAGTATTTTGGATCCCTTGTCAAATATTAGTGACCATATATGCATGGGTTTATATCTGGGCTCTTAATTCAGTTCCACTAGTCTATGTGCCTGTTTTTATTCCAGTACCATACTGTTTCAATTACTATTGCTTTATCAGGAAGTGTGATGCCTCCAGCTTTAGTGTTCTCAGGATTCTTTTGGCTATTCAATCTTCTGTGGTTCCATATGAATTTTGGGATTGTTTCCATCTCTGTGAAAATGCCATTGGAATTTTTATAGGAATGCACTGAATCTATAAATGGCTTTGGATAGTATGGACATCTTAACAATATTAATTCTTCTATAAACACAGGATATCTTTCCATTTATTAGTGTCTTTTCTCTCATCAGTGTCTTTCAGTTGTCTGTGCACAGATATTTTACCTACTTGGTTAAATTTATTCCTACATATTTTATCGATTTTCATGCTATTGCAAATAGGTTTTTTTTTTTTTTAAAGATTTATTTATTTATTTGACAGAGAGAAAGCACAAGCAGGGGGAGCAGGAGAGAGAGAAGCAGGCTTCCCACAGAGCAGGGAGCCTGATATGGGGCTCGATCCCAGGACCCTGGGATCATGACCTGAGTAGAAGGCAGATGCTTAAGCAACTGAGTCACCCAGGCGCCCCACAAATAGGTTTTCTTTATTTCCTTTTCAGAGTTTGTTAATGTATAGAAACACAGCTGATTTTTATGTTGATTTTGTATTCTGTAACTTTACTGGATTTGTACACTACGTAATTCAGTTTTTTAATGAAGTCTTTAAGGTTTTCTATACATGATGTCATCTGTAATCAGAGACCATTTTAATCATTCCTTTCTGATTAAGATGCCTTTTATTTCCCTTTCTTACCCGATTGCTCCAGCTAGGATTTCCATGAGTGGTGAGAATGGGCACACTTGTCTTGTTCCTGATCTTAGAGGAAACCTTTTCAAACTTTCACTATTGATTATGGTATTAGCTGTGGGCCTTTCCTATAGTCCTTTTTTTATGTTGAGGTGCATTCCCTCTATACCCAACTGTTCAGAGATTTTATCATGACTGCATGTTGAATTTTGTCAAATGCTTTTCCTGCACTAAATGATCATACAATTTTAATCTTTTATTCTATGAATGTGAAATGACATTGATTCATTTGAGTATATTGAACTATCCTTGCATTTCAGGGATGACTCTCACTTGATCATGGTGTATTATCCTTTTAATGTGCTGTTAAATTTGATTTGCTAGTCTTTTGTTGAGGATATTTGCATCTATATTCATTAGAGATATTTGTCTGTAGTTTTTTTGTGGTGTCCTTATAACTGGCTTTGGTATCAGGTAATGCTAGCCTAGAAAGAGTTTGAGAGTGTTACCTCCTCTTCATTTTTCTGGAAGACTTTGAAGAAGAATGGCATTAATTCTTCTTTAAACATTTAAATTCACCAGCAATACCATCTGATCATGGGTTTTTGTTGGGAGATTTTTGACTACAGATTCAATTTCCTTACTTGTTCTTTGGTCTATCCAGATTTTCCATTTCTTCAAGATTCAGTCTTGGTAGGTTGTGGGTTTCTAGGAATTTATCCATTTCTTCTGGGTTGCACAATTTGGTTGGTGTATAATGGGTCATCATAGTCTATATTCTTTTGTCTTTCTGTGGTATCAGTTATAATGTCTCCCCTTTCATTAGTAATTTTATTGATTTGGGTCATCTCTTTTTCTTAGTCTAACTAAAGGTTTGTCCATTTTGTTTATCTTTTCAAAGAACCAACTCTTAGTTTTGTTAATCTTTTCTATTTCATTTATTTCTGCTCTAATCCATTTTTTCCTTCCTTCTGCTAACTTTGGGCTTTTAGTTTTTTCTTTTTCTAGCTCCTTGTGTTTAAAGTTAAGTTGTTTATTTGAGACTTTTGTTTCTTGTGGTAGGCATTTATCACTATGAACATACCTGGTAGAACTAATTCTGTTGCATCCCATAAATTTTTGCTATATTGTGCTTCCATTTTCATTTTCCATTTTGTCTCAAGATTTTTTTTATTTCCCTTTTGATTTCTTCTTTGATCCACTGGTTGTTCAGGTTTCCAGCTTCCCTCCTGTTATGTGATTTCTAGTTTCATACTATTGTGGTCAGAAAACAGACTGAATATAATTTCTATTTTCCTGAATTTGTTGAGACTTACTTTCTGGCCTAACATATGATCCATCCTAGAAAATGTTCCATATTCACTTGAGAAAAATGTGTATTCTGCTGCTGTTGAATGCAATATTATGTGTATGTCTGTAAAGGCCATTTGGTCTATAGTATTATTCAAATACACTGTTTCCTTACTGATTCTTTGTCTGGATGATCTGCCCATTGTTGAGAGTGGGGTATTCAAGTCTACAACTATTACTGTATTGCTGTTTATTTCTTCTTTTATTTCTGTTAGTATTTGCTTTATATATTTAGGTACTCTAGAGTTTAGTACACAAATATTTATTTTGTTATATCTTCTTGATGAACTGAACCCTTCATTATACAACGAACCTTCTTCTCTTTTGACCATTTCAGCTTAAAGTCTACTTTGTCTAAGGATAGGTACCCCTGCTTTCTTCTGGTTACCATTTGCCTGAAGTAGCTTCTCCCATCCCTTCACTCTCAGTCTATGTGTACTTAAAGCTAAAGTGAATCTCCTGTAAGCAGCATGCCATTGGATCTTGTTTTTCTATCCATTTAGGTCTTCTATGACTTGTGAATAATTCAATCCATTTATATTTAAAGTAATTAACAGGAAAGGACTTACTATTGCTATTTTGTTCACTGTTTCTATTTTATAGGTCCTTTATTCCTTGCTTCCTTTCTTTCTGCCTGCCTTTGTGATTTGATGACTGGTGGTGGTATGCTTTGATTCCATCATAATCTTGTGTATCCGCTACAAGCTTTTCCCTTGTTGTTACCATAGTTTTATATAAAGTATCTTGTATTCATAAGAGTAACAAATGCTTAGTGCTGAAGGGAAATGAAAGATCTCCCAGTCTCAACATTGGGGAAACTGAGACCTAGGGCAGAAGCGATATTTCCAGGACTATAGTCCAGCTCTTCTGAATACTCAGTCTGTGACTTTTCACTCTCCACCAGAGACCAAACAGCATGGCAGGGCATTTCAGAGGTTCACAGTTCTGCTTTATCCCTCCAAGGTGACCCTGACTGTTATTGTCTCTGTCCCCGTGTGTATGATCTCATTCTTTTTCAATAACCATTGGATATCTTCTCCTTTCGGCTCAGTCCCATTATTTTAAATCGTTTTTTCTTATTCCTCCAAGTTCTTCTCATCTGGGCCCACCAAATCTAACAGTTGACACAAGTAGAAAAGTGCGAGATGACAGAATACCCCAGCTCTCGCAGTCAGATGAAAAATGAGCCATCTACCTCAGGGCCCTCAACTAACTTATAAATCCAGAAACCATCTCCCTTGTGTATCCTAGACACTAGAAAGAGCTGGATGAGGCCCAGGCAAAGGTAAGAATCTTCAAAGTAAAGGGCTTAAGAGGGTCTCCCTCCTAAAAAAAAAATCCTCCCTCTACTTTCAAGGAAAGTAGAATATTAACAATGAAAGCCTATTTCTGCACCTCCCTTAGGCCTCATGACCCATCTCCTACTTTGGAACAACAAATCCAATGGTATACATTCTGGTTATCCCCAACATCCTTATCCTGGTTATCCCCAACATCCTTATCCTCCCCCACCTACCTTGACCCTACTATAGATACAGGACATTCAAACAGTCCATTTCATAAGTGAAAACTGTTTCCCTCCTCACTACTAAATCCTGAGGAAAGAATTTCCCTTGCCCTTTTCTTTCTAGCAAAGGCAAGGCAAGAGGAACTAAATTTCAAGATAAGAAACCAACACATGACCCTTCATTCTGCCTCAATCACAGGCTGCATTATCATCTCAATAAAATGTCCCATTAATTTTTGTTCACTCTGTATGAGAAAACAGTCAAACTGTGGCACTCAAATAGAAAAGCCAAGAGAGCTTGCTCATGAAGTTAGGGCAAGGAGACGAAAGAACATGTTTTATATACAGGATGGGAACAGTTTACCTGATGCTGACAGATAAGCATGACAAATATGACAATGACAAATGTGAATCATATATACCCCTTCCCAGTTCTCATCCACAGAAGAGAAAATTATACAATCTAGCTGGCTTTTCTTAGATGGTAAAACATGAAAATCAATTCATAATAACTGTAGGAACACACTACCAGGAATGGCAGCTACCATTTATTAAGAGCTTACCATTGTGCTAAGTGCCTTCCATGCATGTTCTCTTTAAAGTTGGGAATTTGGCAGTGGGCTGAGCATGGCTGTCATAATCCATGTGGGCACAGGCAGTTCATCAAAATGTAGCCCAAGTATTCATTTTAATCCCTTCCTGAGAGACTCTTTTACACACTGAAATTTGAGACCACTGGATATTATGAAAACTGGTCCAAATCTAAGATGATATTTGTGCCTGTAATTCAGGAAGCATGAGCTTGTCCCTAAATTGGAAGCCACGAAGCATTAGTTTTCCAGTGCATTTCTTTTATCACTGGCAGCACCACTCTCACACGAGAGCTAGAGGAGACCCCTTCCCTGAGATGCCTCAGCCTTTTTCAGGCTGTGTCTCTCCCCATGGGATATGAAGTCCTCAGGACCCAGGAGCATGACACAGTGTACCCTCCACCTTCGATGACCCACTTTGGGTATCCAGAGCCCTGAAGTTCTCTGCCAAAAGGGCCCAAAGCCCACTTCCAGGGGTAGAACATCCCTGGTCCACCCAGTAAACCACTGTGCCCAACTCTAATTTGCAAGATGGCTGTTCATGACACACTGAGGATGGACGTGTGGTATGGACATGCAGGAACATCCTGACACATGTGCAAAAGGCTCTTTACAGGACAAGACAGAGCCAGGGGTAAAAAATGAAGGTGGGTGGGCCAAGGACCCAGGGCAGGTTTTCTCTACGCTACCATGTTCCAGCTTCAACTCCCAAGGAGGTGGAGGATTCTACTTTGAAATCTGGAATTTCAGGTCATTAATGCAAATATATTTCACATAGTAAGAAGACAGAGCATATTTTATTTATCATGTTCAGTTTGATTTATAATTTTAAATATTTAGACATTTGGTATGTGGGCTTCCAATTGTACTCTTGCCCAAAATCTATAAATGTTATGGATAAGCCTGATCACTGCCCCAGTGTTTCTTCCTATGGTTCAGTATTCCATATCAATTAATGCTTCCTTTTCAAACATAGATATGTCTCTCTTTAAGCAAAACCAATAGTTAAGTATCCCGATTTACACCAAAGACACATTTGAGAGTAAGTGCTCCATTTATTAAAGGATCCCATTATTCAGCAAACTCCCCTGATGCATTTGGTTGAACTGATAAAAATTTATTATACACATACACACACACACATACACACACAAAATGTAACAAATTTATCTTTTCATATGTAAAGTAAAGGCATTAGGAAAAAAAAAACTTAGTCACTCTAGAAAAATTAGAAAAAGCAGATAAACCAAAGGGATGGCATAAAAAATCATCTCCTACAGGGGCACCTGGGTGGCTCAGTCATTGGGCGTCTGCCTTCAGCTCAGGGCATGGTCCCAGGGTCCTGGGATCGAGCCCCGCATCGGGCTCCCTGCTCAGTGGGAAGCCTGCTTCTCCCTCTCCCACTCCCCCTGCTTGTGCTCCCTCTCTTGCTGTGTCTCTCTCTGTCAAATAAATAAATTAAATCTTTAAAAGAAAAAAAAAAATCATCTCCTACAGTACTTGGCAAGATGAGCACTATTAGCATTGAAGAGCACATTTACTTCACATTTCTTCAGTATCATCATGTGCATTTGAAAATACAGAGATATAGATGGTTAATTTTCTAAGAATTATGTCATACCATGACTACAAGCCATTATTCATTAACACCCATGTGCCAAGCATGGCAAGTCCAAGGTTAATGAAGACATGGTTTCTGCCCTATTAGATAGCGCTCATGCTGTAATTGAGGAGACCAACATATAAACCAATAATTACATTATATAATTACATAGGAAATATGCCTTTCCAGAAATCTATATAAAAGACTGTAAAGGACTCTAGAGAGAATCCAGAGATGGGAATGACTCTTTCTGCCTGGGAAATGAGTTCAGGGTTTTGACAGCACTGATATTCAAACTCTGGGCTTCCTATTCTCATTCAATAAGTATTTATTGAACACTTATTAAGTACTGGGTATACAGTGATGAACACAACAAAGTTCTCCCCTCACAGAGCTTACATAGACTAACAAATGTACAAGTAAATAGATAAAGCAGTGTCATACCTTCCCCTTGACTAATATACAGTGGGTGTTCAATAAATGGTTATTGAATGAACAAAGGAATAAAGGTAAATGATGAGCACACCTCTTTGCACTTCCATTTCAAAGGCAGATGCTGTCCTTGAAGTTAGCATAGCAGACAGTTTTGAAGTTTCAAAATATAACCTGGTATGCCTGCTCTGTTTCACTTAAAAATATGAATCCAATAGGCTTAATCCAAAATCTCTAGCTCTGAATTGGGTTACCATGTGTTGTATTTGATTTGTATTTCCATCAGTATCAACCCAAGCATCCTTAGACACCAGCAATGTACATGATTTATAGCAAGTCAGTCAAGGCAAAGCCTATAGCTTCCCTTCACATTTTGACGTTATCAGATTACTTCAGAAGCTGGCAGCAGCTACCATAAGTAACAAGCTGTCAGTGTAAATAAATCACTCTCTCAAAAAATAACTGCTAAAAAGTATAGATTAGTATGAGCGGAGGTGGGCTTGGACTTTTTTTCATTTTCCCCTTCCCAACAAGACTCCTGTACATTTAATTTTATACAGAAAAAAGAAAGGAATTCATTTTCTGTCTCTAAAAAAAGGTTCCAGGCTTAAGATCTGCATAATAAACTCAAGTCTTAAAGAAGCAAAGTTTGTGGCTCTTGTGTATAAATCATAAGACAATCAATTTGCCATCACCTAGAGAAGCCCAAGGTATAGGGAACAATAGCAAGTTTTGGGAAGAGCAACCCATGCAAAGCCAATTTAATTTCCTTCTATAATGGAGTGACAGACTGTGGACCACAGCAGGACTCTCTGCTCCCACATGATGCACTCAAAGAGCTAGTAAACCTAACCTTAGTAGTTCTCAGAGGGCTGAAGCACCTCACCCCAAATGGGATGGCCAATGTCCGCACTGCCTGGGGGCGGGGGGGGGGGGGGCGCAAATCATCACCATCCTGAAGGGGCGAATAGTGGGGCCGTGGCCACTGTGCAAAGAACAGCACACAACTGTACTTGGAGACACTAAATAGGTGCAGAAATGAGGGAGGCATAAACAGCATTAAGTCCATGAGACAAATCCTAGAAAGGTCCCAGAACAAGATAAATCGTGGTGAATAAGACAAAGACAGTGCTCTATAGAAAAATCTGAGGGCGTATCATCCCCCAAAAGAAAAAGGCCTATGTCACTAAATTCTGTCATGGCCAGTGATAGTGTGGGTCACAGTGGTTTCAGGCAGGATATGAAAGGAAGTTTTCAGCGATGTGTTATGAGAAAGTTAGGATGACACAGGAATGAGTTAAAAGTAGCCAGATGCAGAAGACTGAGGATTCATCCCATCACTTCATTTGGTGTGTATCCACGTGCAGTGCCCTATCCCTGTTCAATCACTGTATGCTACAGAGCGATGTCACAGAGTCCACGGAAGCTAACGCTACCCACGCACAGAAACCCCCTCCTGCCATGGTTTGTAATGGCTTCGTTTCTTTGCCTGCCCTTCTCTCCCCAAGAAACTAAACACTTTTTGGTCTCTGCGGCCACACTTCAATTACTAAGGGTGGTTGAGCAGTCATACTATCTCACACCAGAAGTTCCCATTCCAGGACCTCCACCACTGAGAAGTCTGGATAAAATGGCCCAACACTCTCACAGTGGCCAACAGACAGATCAGAAATTCCTGAGAGGACAATGAAGGATTAACCTGGGGACTTGTTGACAAATCTGTCTTATTAGGTGGGTACACCCTACTCTGCCAGAGCATCATTAAATAAACCTTCCTTCTGACTTCAAAGGACATATGGAACTACCTGGCTTCTCTAGTTAACTAATACACTTTAAACATATTTACTCGTTCATTAACTCATTCAAAAATGATTTGATCACCTACTAGTTCTGTGCCTGATTCTCAGCTAACTGTCCTGCCTTCGTTGGCATTTACTGTCTAGTGAGAAAAACAATTATTTGAGTTGTTACAATAAAACTCAACCAATGTTAGGATGGCAGAAGAGAGATGGCTAAGGGAACTGAAAGCAAAGGAACCAGACCTAATGGGGAAATCAGTGAAGACTTCCCAGAAGAAGCAACATTTTCGTTTAGACCCAAAGGGTGATAAATCAGTGTCATCTAGAGGGAGCAGTAGATACAGAGGCTCAGAGGTGAGACGGTAGGTTGAACTTAGACATGTTGAGGAGCTCAGTATGGCTTGGTATACCAAGAACAAGGGAAGAGTAACAAGATCACCACCACCCTTGCCACACACACACACACACACACACACACACAGACTTACTTCTCTACCTACCCAAAATACACACTTCACTCCCATTAGTCACCATCTCGCTACCTCCCTTTCTCCACACAGGCTTAATTCCTCCTAGCTCCAGAAACACAGCACAGCTGTGTGCATGTTGCAACACCTGACACTCTTTGCTAAGGCTCTGATCAAGACTCACAGTTCCTACCATGTGATCCACTCCCCATGCACCCTCTCTTCTAAGCTACTACAGCTCCTCCATCCAGACTCACAGGGTAACTTAGCTTCTTCAGGTCTTAACGTTCACCACTCATTTAAGTTTCAGATTAGTCTTCTCTGCCTTTATTAAGGACCTGAACCATGTTTTCAAGTTTCTAACATCATTGTGTCATCACCCTACACACACACACACACACACACACACACACAGAGCAGTGCTTCAAGCACAGGAAGAACGAAGCACATAATAAATGTTCAGAAACATTCAAGAATCTTTTTAATGACTAGTGGTGATTTCTTATGAAAGGTTATATGCACAGGGGTGCCTGGGTGGCTCAGTCAGTTAAGCATCTGACTCTTGATTTTGGCTCAGGTCATGATCTCACGGTTGTGAGACTGAACCCTGCATTGTGCTCCATGTTCAGTGTGGAGTCTGCTTGAGATTCTCTCTCTCCCTCTCCCACTGACCCTCTCATGGCTCAGGCATGCTCCCACCCCTCAAAATAAATAAAATCTTTAAAAAAAAAACCAAAAAGTTTACATATATAGTCTCTACCACTTTTCAGTATTATGGGTGATTGTTATTTAGGGGTCCTTTTCTAGGGTGGCTACAGATGTTATATATTTAGGAGAAAGATTGTGTAGTCTGGGAGCATGAAAAAAAGCACAAGCTTTGGAGTAAAACCAACATCTTTCTCCAAGTCTCACTGACTGCTGTATGTGTCTTCGGGCAAGTTATTTAACCTCTCTAAACCTCAGTTTCCTCATCTGTGAAATTGAGATAATATCATCAGAGGGTTATTATAAAAATTAAATGAAATAATGTATAAGTCCTTGTCTGGCTTATTGTAAACAAAAAATATTCAAAAAATAGATTCTCTTTCCCTTTTCCCTATTAAGGGGCAAAAAAAAAAAAAAATCAAAGATGGCCTTAATGCAAATTTGAGTCAAGTGTTTCCCAAAAAAACCCAGAGAACTCCAGGAAACAAACTCATCTATGATGCAGACTGAAATGTAAGACATATCTCCTAGCAGACAACATTAGCATTTTTAGTGGAGACAGGTATACAACAATAAAATTAAATTAGAAGAGCTTCATACCATCACTAGAAATGTCCTTTTTCAATTCCGCAAAATAAAAATGGGAATTAACCGAGGGAAACAGAAACACCCACAGATTATCATCTTCTTTTGTGATGTAAAATAACTTGCTAAAATCATATTTGAAGATTTTTTTTGCATTGTCACGTTAAAGAACGTGCTTGCTGGTTAAAATAAGCATTCGCAAAATGTACACGGGTGGGCATATAATACACATTTTTAAAGGTAGAGAAAAACAAAAGCAAGCTATAACCATACACATGTCTTACTGCAAATAAAGCCTGTGACCTTTCCAAATGAAGACAAGAATATAACTCTTCTCCAGGATTTCTAAAATGATGCCCTAACACTCATATTTCCCCCAATAGATATTTTGTTTTCAACTCTCAGGCTGTCGAGGTAGCACTCTTCACATTCCTTATTTGTCTTCCATGGTCAGCTGAGCTCAGCTACCCAAACACACATATAGACGCTCAGTGGACAGATCTGTCATGCTGACCTTTCATATCTCCCATGCTTTTTAACTGATCCAGATTCCATCCCACGGAAACATGCACACAACATCACCACACAAGAGAGAAATCAGGTAAAGTGTGGCAAAGATAAATATCAGAGAAGCAAGCTAGAACCTGAATGCAGGGGACATTGTTCACCGACTTATTCAAGGGAAGAAAGCTAGCTGAAAGTTAGTGAAGCAGGCAGTACACAATGCAAAATTAACCAGTGACCTTTACCTGAACATCAAAGGTCAACGTAATTTGTAAGGTAGCACTTACCAGGTGCCATGTGCTGGCTTATGCATGAACTAGAACCCTGTATAATCAAACACTGAGAAGACCAACAGAATGAAAATGTCTTCCGCATCTGAAAACAACTGGAGCTCTAAATGAAGAATGACTATGAGTGTGTCATTATACCCACAACTGGCTCCCCAACTTGCTGGTATAGGGAGTTACAGAGGTCTCAAAAATCCTGGAACACAACAAGCCATTTGCCTCCTACTCCCCAGCAGGCTTATCTTCTCGGGCTACGTAAGCTTTCATTGTATGAAACCCCACAGTCTTCCAAAGGAAGGCTAAGGAGCTATACTGGTTATATTTAAAATACTCTGGAAACTCCTGTATCATGACGCGTTTTACCCACTATATTTTCCCTCCACATGAGATGAGAGCTTCCCTCCCAGTAGGGGCCTTGGTCATGAGAAATGAGTGTTTTTCCCTTTTGCCAGTAAGAAATCTTAAGACCTGGTGTAAAAACCATTCAGGCATAACAACTTATAGCCCAGCGGGTGCACTGATTAGCTAGGTTCTATAACCATAAAGTCAACAATAATCTACCTACATGCCCTTTCTGCAGGTGGTTGACCTACGAATGCTAAGTAAGTCAGCAACAGTTCAGCCGAAATTACATTGGAGAGCATTATGCGTAAACATGAATGCTCCAGCTTGTCCTTAACTATACCACTGGGACTCCAGACCTACAAAATAATCCATTACCCCCACTCGCCAACAACCCCACTGCAACTTTTTTCCTTCTTCGTATGAATTTTCCCCACTATAACTGCTTTTGTGCTTACTGTGTCTCCCCTGTTAATGTGGCCCTTCCTTTCATTTGTGTCTTCCACACACAGGTTATCCTTTATACCACAGAGGAGGTGACTATTCCTCCTCCATAGGACATCAACTTTAAGTTGATTTTTCCAGTAATTTGACTGATCACACACTATCCTGTTTACACTCTCTTCACAGTCCCCCTGCAGATATTAGCCACACATTGGAAACCCAAGTCGTTAGAACATAGGACCACAGGGCAGAGGATACATACATACACACAAACATACACATGCATTTTCTTTTCAACTTATAGAGGGAAAAATATTCAACTATGACCACTCATTCAATCGTTCTAGTCTAAAAGTCTAGAAACGTTCCCTAAGTTTTGCTAAAAAGAGCTTTAATAATCTAGCAAAAACCCTTTCACCCAGTCAGACAAGAGTAGATACAGTCCTTGGATATTACTATTAAAATATCCTGGTGTTTTTTTTTAATGGCTTGGAATTTAGACCAACTTAAACAGAAACAACCAAAAGGACAGTGCATCTCTTAGATTCCACTAGGAAGGACTAGGAATCCAAATCTACCCTTAAGAAAAGCCATTACCTCCTCTGAAAGCAGCAGGTATGAGGCCTAATGGCCTGTCATAATGAAAGGTCAAGTATCTGACATTGGGACTAACACCACTGTGTGACACAGAGTGATTTACACAACCCCCACTCAAAAAAGGTGTAGGAAGTTTGATGATTCATAAAATCATAAATTATAAATCAATTACTGGAGATGGAGAGATTGATTTATCCCCAGGCCTATTCATTCCCAAGGTGTGAGACCCTTTTATGGGACCCCTTGAGCGAAAGGAGACAAAGAAGAGAAAGGCCCCTCGGGCCACTTCTGCTGTTCCAGCCTTGCCTTACAAACCTACTGCTCCTGTAAGTCTCATTTCAATCTAGTAATGCCCATCTTCAGAGATAAGCACTGGGTCAGAGGAATAAATTGAAAGAAGACAAGAAGTGGTGCTGGCCTTTAGGAAAGGGGGCCTGGATTTTCCCAGTTCCCCAAATCCAGGTGAAAATGGAGAAAATCTATTAAATATTTAGGACATTGAGCCAAGACAGCTTTGCACATCCCCACATGCAGAAACACCTGCATACATAACCAATGTTTTTAGGACTCATCTGACATGATCTATGAATAATGTTTTTCTAAAAAGTTTATCAAATATGCTGTGTCCCTAAATTTCTAGAGCAAAGGAGTAGCTTTTTCATTCTTTAAAAAAGTCCATGTGCTTAGTCTCTATTTGAGATGATAAAAGTAAAACCATCTATTTTGGCAGAGCCCTGGGTTCCATTTTGGAGACAGGCGTTCACAGACAGGTGAAATCAAGCAATACATGCTCAGAAGGAAATTCTACCCTAATCACAGAGCTGAGCGAGCCTCACATTTATTCCCCTGTGGCTCTGAAACCAGCAGTACAAAAACAGTTGACAGTACCCTACCCCTGAACTTCTTCAAATTAATTGTCCAGTGGCTCAGAACAACATTGAGAACCACTTATCTTCACTCTCACACAGAGATTCTTAGGTGAGAGCATTATAATCCCCAATTTAGAGAAGGGGCAATTGAGGTCCAAAGTGAGTCAGTTCACAACAGCCAGCAGCAATCAGGTTGAGGGTGACTCCGACCACAATCCAGGCCTCCTGTCTCCAAATGCCAGGCTTTCTTCACTGCACCATGCTGTTGTTTAAGTCAATGAAAATATCAATATTTCTCGGGCTGCATAGCTGAAGAGATAAATCTCTCCCACCATACCTCAGATAAATTTTAAAACTAAGAGAATAAATGGCAATGCAAATACTACTATTAGATATTTATTATGTTGCAAAGCTTGAAAACAGTCAGGTAAATGGAAAAGTTACTTTTTTCCTACACAAATTTGTTAATGGGTGGCATAATGGGGAGCCCTGTTTGCTGGCACTCTGTGAAACGTCTACAAATTGCCTCTGCAAAGCATTATAGGTTGTCAGACTAATGTAGTTGAAGATAATTTGGCCTTTCAGTGAATTGAACCTCACAGCACGATTATACTCCACAACCAAGTAGAGTGTCACAATTATTCTTTCATGCTGAATTACCATATAATGTCATGAGTCTACCTGTCATAAGTCCTGTAGCCTAGTTTGAATTTTTCCCCCAGATCTATGGTTCATGGCAAAAAAAAAATACATATATATATATATTAATTTTTTTTTGCTTCTAATGGAAATGATTGCTTTTATCAACAATAAATTTCATAGCAAATCAAAGGATATGCTTGGACAAACAATCCGATACTCAAGGTTAAAAAACACACAAATAATAAATTGCTGGTGTGTCATGTTCAATTTTTACTACAGCATTACACTGCAATAACCATAACAGGATCTAAATTGTTGTCAGAACATTAAACAAACCCCCATCCTTCACAAAGGCATCCTGTCTGAGTAATTCATACAACGGAAACAACTATCAAATTTTCCACTGTCCCACCACTACACCATACATCAGCGCAATTTTATGTATTTGGACAATTCGTTGAATAAATTACTTCCATCCTGCCTGCTCTTGCCACTTCTGTTAAGAGTCATATCAGTTTTAATTGTCTTTCTGTCTATATGGAGCCACTGTTTTTCTGGCCTTTTCCTGTGCTATTTCCTGAGCACCAAAATAAACTACGAACACCCATCAGAGCTGGGCGCCAGGGACACACGGCTACAAGAAGGGGGTGTTCTGTTGGAGATCAAGAGCTTCTTCCCTCTCCTTCTACATAACAGTTGCTGACTGTGTGTTTGGGAGCTTAATGATTCATGATGCGGGGTGGGAACATGGTGGCTTTTCAAAAATCAGAGCTCTAACTAAAAGCTAAAGGTACTCACTACCCCACATTCTACTGTTTCCACTTGGTCGTTTACTTTCTTGGTTCATGACCACATCTAGCCTGGCAAAGGAAATGGGCTCAGCCAGTCACTGTCCCCAGGTCCACTCGGAGTCTGAATCTAGACTGACTCAACACAGCTCATCAGCCAGGTCATGGGAAAGCCCACCAACTGTTTCCCTTTGGTTTATTGCTCCCAAGCAAATGACAAGCCCACCTTTCCAGGTTGGATCATGCACAGAGGCTCTTGCCCCAAGTAGAGTTGTAGAACAAGTAACACCATAAAGAGCAGAAATAAACTTTGTCTCTACAGGGGGGAGTTAATGACTTACCATCGTGTTTCTCAACATGATGACACCAACCAAAAAGAATCGGATCGATCCAATGCAACTGTTTCCTAAATGAGATCTTTTTAGGTTAGCCTACGGTTCAGCACATGCATTTACCCAGCCAAAGTCAACACACCAGGTCAGATAATTTCATGGAAAGAGATGAGTAAAGGCTCCTAGGGACCCCAAACTACCTGGGGCACTGTTTTAAAATTATCCCATCACCTGTGTCCTGTAGCCAAATAAATAACCACACACTGAAATCTCATCACACTGGCTCCTTGAAGCCTGATGCTGCCAAAGACTGTCTGACGCTGAGCTACTTTGAACTGGCTCTGAAACAGATCCACTGGACACTAAATGCTGCCCTACAATATGGCGTTGGGCTTGTGACTCCATTTGGCCTGTTCTGCTTCTCAGGGTGGTGTAACAGAAGGAAGCCCCATTCAGAGAGGTTACACTGGACCTGGTACCCCCCATATTAACTCAGTAGCCTTGCTGGGTAGTAGAAAGTAACTCCTTATTTATAATCCCAAAAGCAATAATAAACACAAAACTATGATTTACTCTGAACCTGCCTATTATTAAAACACTTTGTCTTATAGTTTTATTGATTTACAATCTGTCCTACTTACTTTTTTAGCATCTGAAAACAATCAAGGCACAAAGCTGCAAAATGTTTGGACATTAATTGTTAGGAGACAGCATTTTATTCCAGGCGAGGGGTTTGAGGCCTCGACAGCGATGCATTCTGGTACCAGAATGATTTATGGTCTTGTAGCAATAACGATGCACCAGGGCCATTAACATATTGGCAGGCCCTAGGATGGATTAGTGGCATTGATTATTTCATGGGCCACTGATACCCATTTGTTACGAGGAGCTCAAAGATGGCCTCTCCCTAACTGAAATCTTTTTATGAGCAGACAGCATTTTAAGTATTAGGAACCTGGGATTTGGGCCATTTTTTATAATCTTGCTGTCTCCTCACCTTAGTATGCAACCAAAAAAAAAAAAATGTCAAAAAATTAAAGTTCATTCTTCACCACCAGCCTTAATTCCTCAACTCGTCATAACCATGTCTTCTTTAAAAATTAATGATTGCCAGCATTTAGCCACTGGTTGTTGCTATGAAGATCTATGCAAAAAGCAAGGATCCCTATAGAGTGTGTGATATATGGAATACTCTTTATTACTACAATAAAACTTACTGACATTTCAATACTTCTGCAAATAGCATTATAGTATCAATCTTCTGAATTAGGTTGAAAATTAAGTTGTAAATTAAAAGAAAGTGTACTTTGGAATACAACATGATATGTCACCTAGAGAAGGACCTTTGTGCATAACTGAGCCGAGCTGGGAACAGAGAGATGAGCCCAGGGCCTTGGCAGTGCTGCTCGCATTCCAAAGACCTAGGTTACACTGGAAGAATTCATCCAGAAATCCTGATACTCCATCTCTAGGGACATTTTCTTTCATTGTAAAAAGTCAAGGGATTTGACAACAGCCTTTTATGAATGCAATGAAACCCCCAATCTTAATATATTTTTCTCCTTTGCCATATTCTTACCATACATTTCAAATAGGGCACACAGAATAATAAACGCCTTATAAAACACAAGAAATTAACATCCATTATGCTTATAATGTGTTTATACACATATAAAAATGATTACCCTCTCTGTCTCACCAAATACAAAATTGCTCTCATCCCCACCCACTTCCAGCCTGGCCTTCAAAGATGCTCAGAGCAGAGGGCCATCCAGAACACTAAATGACAACTCCCATAGCCAGGACAGCTTTGAAACTGCTCAGTTCGAAGGCTAATGTTACATACTATAAATTGTAGAAAGCCGCAGATCAGAGCCAACACAAAATGGTGATGCAAAAGACTACTGACTTTCAAATATGTATTTTTTGAAAAATGTCTTAAATCATTTCCACCCATCTTCCACAACATTCTCTGTACCCGTAAGATGTGACTACAGAGTTAAAACAGAGCTGTTCTTTGAAACATCTTGATGAAAATCCAGACTAGCCCCAGCCCATGATCACTTCCCATACTTCCTCACCTGTTTCTTTAGACTAGAAGCTCTTTCAAGTCGGTGTCTACTTCTCTTAGATCCCACCACCCACAGCCTTCACATCTTCAGAGGTCTACACGTCCCAGGCCAGAGTGAGTAAAGAGTGTACTCCACTCCCTAGGTATGGCAGGCAGTGATGAGAAGGATTCTGAGGCAGAGTTTTGACTCAATAGGAAGAGATGCCATGATTGGCCACGTGGCCTGAGAATGCAGGAGTGGAGGGGATGGTCCAAATGTTGATATCTGTGACTGTGAATTCAGAAGTCAACACACTTTCCTTAGCTAACCAGAAGACCGCTCAGTTACGCTGGATAAAGACAAATGCTTTGAGAGTATTTCCACTCACAGAATGGGCCTAAGGAAACAAAGCATCTTCTCAAAGAGAGTTGTAACACAGACCACAAATCAGAGGGTTTTAGAGTAAAAACAATCATGAGATGGCCTAATCCAAGTCTTTCATTTCATAGGTAAAAAAGCCAAGACCTGTTGTTAACGGACTCACATGAGGTCACACCAGTAGCGGTCTCCTGCATGCATGCTCTCCCCACACCACCACCACACTTCCTTTGTGTGTCCTCTTGCATGCTGCTTCTTTTTCTTTCTTTTCCGTGTACATAATTTTCACATTTTACTAAGGTTTGATGTACTGCTGCAGACTTCTCAGACACTGGATTATATGATAAGACATAAACTCAATCATCTATATTACTGTAAATTTAGGGAAACAATCTTGGAGTATGATGTATAGTAATTCAGGGTTAAGTAGAAAACAACACAAAGAATTTGCCACTTGTGAATTTTCACGTTTTATTTTAAACAGGCAAGAAAGACATCGTAAATGTGTACTTAAATGCAAAGAAGTGCTTTGGGCTCTAGCCTCTAACTTACGAGGCCTTTGTATAAACTACCCAACATTAAAATACACAAGGAAAAGAACTTCTCAAAACTCTTAAATCAGCTCCTACCATATCCAGCTTATAAATCAACTGGTTAAGTGGACCTTCCATTTCCCATGGAAATTAAACTTCTCTCTTTACAGCTCTCCATGATAGAGTCCATGAGTAGACTGAATAGATCATGGCCTTCCCAGGATAACAAGGAGATGAAATAAGACTAAGGGGGACCACCTTCATTACTTCAGCCAGAAATCCTAAAAGGCTGTGCGCAACCCTACTTTCTCCTCAACATCCAGACACAGATTTTCAGCAAGGTTCAAACTCCCTGCCTCCAGGGAAAATAATACATAACCACCTATAAGAGAAGGAGCTTCTTTCCCACATAAAAGTTTAAAAAAAAAAAAAAAATTAAATCCTCTCTGGAGAAACACTCCACAACTTGGAAACAACCCTGGGTCACCACTACAAAACATAACAAGTGAAATGTAGGTCTAACTTAATTTGAACAAGCTGAAATGTCAACCTTTTCCTTTTTATTTACTTCCTAGTTAAGATGGAGAGCAGCTGGTTACCTGCTCACATAAAACCACCATGGTACACCAGAAGAGTATCATTCAAGCTTCTCTTCTTCTAGGCAAATAATGCCAACCCCATAAAGCTCTTCAGATATATCATTTTGCAAATTATTGTTATCTCTACAGTTCCTCTGGACTTTTGCCAAATTTCCCACATCCTTCATAAACTCAGTAGTCCAGATGGCATTGCAGGGCTGGGTGTTAATTGAAGAACAGCTTAACTGTTTGGACATGTTATGCATCTATTACCCAATTGTCAATCTTGTAATGTTTGCTGTATGACTATATCTTTGGGGAAATGAATGCCAAATGAAAATTTACCCTAATCTATTTCTCTCTTTATTCTCTTAGGGCTCTTTCTGATGATTTGTTAACCTGCTTCACTTTATTCTACAAGCTCAAGTCAGTCACATAACCAAAATTAACAACCAAGACCCGGGATAGGAGTAAATGGTTATTGACCAAGATACTTGTCCTCTTTGAGATATTTATCTTTTTGTCTGCAACAACCATTCATAAACATGACTGTTCACATGTACAGTTGCAAAGGGCACACAATGATGGAAAGGATTCTCAACATATACTATTCTCCTGTTTCTAAATTCCACTTTTAATCTGTTATATGCTTTTACTAAATACCTACTCTATTTTTACAGTAAGACCTTATTAATTCACCTAAGACATTGGAAGTTTTGAAAAATACTGAAGTTGGGATGCCCGGATGGCTCAGTCATTTAGGCAGCTGACTCTTGATTTTGGTTCAGGTCACGATCTCAGGGTCCTTGGATCAAGTCCCGCATCAGGCTCCTCACTCAGCCGGGAGTTTGCTTGAGGATTCTCTCTCTCTCTCTCTCTCCCTCTGCCCCTCCCCACCCCCTTACTGGCTCTCTTTCTCTCTCTCTTGCTCCCTAAAAGAAATAAGTAAATCTTTAAAAAGAAAACTACTGAAGTTGAATTTTGTCCCATTTCTGACGGAGAACCAATCAGGCTCATGACAGGTGCTTAGTAAATTATATGTTGACTAAATTAATAGTGCTTTGCAAAATTGTCAATTCTCCACCCTCCCTGTACCTAAGCCCTCTGCCATGTGATTTTGTAGTTCCTACCACTGGAGTATTTATCCCTAATGCACTGATGATGCTTTTGACAGCAAGATTTCATTATATCCATGGAATGTGGACTGAAATCACAATGGGCCAGTTCTGAGTCTCTACTTCAAGGCATCACATATTTCCTCTGCCCTCTGTGAGCCTCCAACATCTGAAATC
Organism: Halichoerus grypus; assembly: GCF_964656455.1. Classification (NCBI taxonomy): domain Eukaryota; kingdom Metazoa; phylum Chordata; class Mammalia; order Carnivora; family Phocidae; genus Halichoerus; species Halichoerus grypus. The sequence continues at coordinate 50,361,105 of NC_135718.1, forward strand.
TGAAGAGCTAGCCTAGAAAGTCCTTTGCTTCCAGGCAAAATAGAGACGCACGAAGGAGAGCAGCACAACCAATGCACAGACCTGCACATGGAGCAGAGCTTTGTCCATCGCAAACCTTTGAGGGGGGTAATAACTGCTCACCACTGAGTGCCACTAGATGTTGGAGGATTTTTTTAAGAGCAGTATTGTTGTGGCAACTGATACACAACAAATGGTGCAAAGAAGATCACAGGGTCAGGTTTGACCACCTTGAGAAAAATCGTCCATATATACAGGAAAAAAATTAAAAAGCTAATTATGTTTGGTTGTTGTTATTCATTTACCACATCCCCTAAGAATCCTTCACTAGCTTCAGACTACATTTTGAGGCAGTAAAACATTTAAAAAATCTAAAAATTAATTGTTTTGTCCAGTAACTAGGACAAAGCTTGGCCCCAAGTATCTCAACTACTGAAGTTTTCCCCAGTGGCTGGAGAACACATGGAGAAGAACTAAATAAGGAATGAAGGTCACTTTCATAATCCCCATCAGAGGAATTGCTAGCAGGTGCCTATTTAAATGAACACTCTGTTGGTCCTTAAAATGAACATATGTTCTCTGTTTGGAAGGGCAGGCGGGCCAATCTGTAGGTTCTGCAGTGAGATTGAACAGGTAACTGAAGTTGTCCAGTCACGTTAGCCAGATGAGGCATCTCTGACCACTCATCACCCCTCACTTTCCCCCCAACGGCCTCCTGTCCCATTGATATCACATCAAGAGGACAGTGAGGCAGAGCACGCCCAGAGAGATCAACTGCACCAGGGAATTCTCTTCCAAAAGCACTTCCATGTGCCACCAAGGTGGCCTCCGCAGCATGGCAATAAGAGCCATGCCATCAAAGGCAAGTTTCCATTTTATGCGCTCAAGCCTTCTGTGGCAGGATCCCACAATTCCCCAGGAAACCTGATTTACCATCCCATTGCCCTGTTTTATAGGGCTTGACTCTGCAAATGGAACTGATGGAGACCTCAACCGTGAGTCACTGAGTCCTCAGGTATAATTGCAGATTTACAATGCCTACAGAGTCATTCTGTCATACTCATGTCTTCTGAACATGTTCCTGGAAGGGACTCCCTAAGGCTTCAGCTGAGTTCCATTTGCTGCTCTACCCACCCCCAAACAAAAAAATATTCTCCTCCTGGGAGCCCACTTTCCCTTACCCCCGAGTTTACAATCTAGGAAGCCCTGTATGGATCTGATGACCACTAGGAAAGACAAGGCAGTCACGTGTAGGAAAGCTCACTTGTGGGGTGGATGACAAGATATTATGGGGAGAAGTGGGATGGGAAAAGGAAGAAAAAGTGTACTCTGAGTCATATTGGTGAGATTTTTCACAGCTAATCACACACAAGAATGATTCACTACTCACTCTGCTATGCTCACTCATTTTTCATATCATACTTTTCACTGCCCCATCAGCCTGTTCCACCAAGGTCAAATGAAGGGAATGATAGCATGTACACCACACTGAGATTTATTATAAACGAAGTCACTCACCTTTTATGTGGAGCAAATGGGCTCCTGAAATCACCATTTATGAAGATGGACCTGAGCAACAGTCATGTGAGGAGATAGCAGGGGAGGGAGACTCAGTCCAAATGGCACGGCGGAACTCCCATATCCCCTTTCCCATGCACAGAATACAGACTGAGGCTACCCACTAGCTTGAACTTAAGCAAATGCAAGACTCTGAATCAACATCAGAGCTGAAGTTATGCCTTTGTCCTATTTTACATAGTGTTGGAGAGGGTCTTCCAAAGAAGGTAACATCTGAGCAGATCTTAAATGAAATGCATCAGACAAAGAACACTGTTCCAAGATTTTTATAAAAGTTACTTGAATAATAAGGCTTTATTACATAACAGAAATCCAAAGATAAAATGCTTTCCAGGGTTAATTCACCAATCATGATATCACCAAGGACCCAAGTACTTCCATCTTTCTGCTCTGCCACCCTCAATTCAAAACTGCTCCTCATGGAGGTAAGATGGCTTCTACAGGCATCACATGTAGATACAACCACACCCAGAGAATGTTCTCTCTCTATTACAGAGGAAAACTGTCCCAGAAGTCCCCACCATACAGACCACACCTCATGATCATTGACAGTAAGAGGATCACATGCCCATGCCCGAACAATCACAGGAGACTAGAGAGAAAATACTTTCCATGATTCCATGACATGAAGGTCATGAAAGTCCTTCAATGGCACAAAGGGTTAATTGTATGAATGGGTTCTGAGTACAAGCATAAGGGATAACAGAGGTGATTACTGGGAATAGGTTCTATACCTACCCTCAGGTTTTTTTTTTTTTTAATGTTTTATTTATTTATTCATGAAAGTCAGAGAGAGAGAGAGAGAGAGAGAGAGAGAGGCAGAGGCAGAGGGAGAAGCAGGCTCCCCGCCTAGCAGGGAGCCCGATGCGGGACTCGATCCCAGGACCCTAGGATCATGACCTGAGCCGAACGCAGACGCTTAACCATGTGAGCCACCCAGGCGCCCCTACCCTCAGGATTTTGTACTCACATTTCCCCCTACTTTTCTCACTGCCTCCATGGCATCCTTCCTCATACCTCTGAGGTCTCTGCTCAAATGTTAAGTTATGCAAGAGACCTTCTCTGACCACTCCATCTCAAAGAGCTGTACACCTACACTCACCATTCTCTACTCTCTACTTTAGTCTTCTTCATCGTGCTTACCAGCACCATATGTGCATATGCATGTATTTGTTTACCATTGGTCTTCCCCCTCTGTAAGCTCTTCCAGGCACATAACAGACATTCAAATATTTGTGGAATGAATGAAGAAAAAGAATTCACTGTTATGTCTCACCCTAAGTCTTAATTCTCTACTCTTTGCCATGTCAGCAAACAGTTCTCCTTGCTCTTCTCTATTTTCCTGGCCCCATCTTTTTGCTCAAACTATCCTCCTCCTACAATGTCCTCTTCACTTTTCCTCTGCTTCATTAAATCCTGTCTTTAAGAGCCAGCTCAAATTCCACTTCTTTCATAAAGCCTGTCATGATCCAAACCTCACATGATCTCCAGATCGTACTTTCAATTTGCAAAGCTCATGTTATTTCTTTCATAGTGTTTTCCTTGAACCCAAAACTGGAGCTATATGTACCCATAGATCTTGACTCACTCAACACTATTTTTATAACTGAGGAAACAGAGTCCCAGAATTGCTTCAACCTGCCCAATAATGGACCAGCAGAACATGTACTAAGATTGACAGTCCCTATTTGATAATTAGCCAGTACTAAAATTTGTAGAACATTCTCCAGGTGGTAATTTTTTATATTTGCTGCATAACTGGGTGTTTGGGGAGAATGAATGGCAAATGACTATGCAACTCTGTGCTAATAAGCACAAATAGATCACTGTGTCAGCCCCAAAAATGTGGAATAAGGTTCAACTGAATGAGAGAAACCTTCCTTATCCTTATGCTTTCATGAGTCTGAGCTCACTGATGGAACGGAGAATGATAGTGGGGCTGACAGTAAAGGGAAATACAAAATGCCAGGGGATAGAGAACTGTGAAGATGTCAGTCACTTGACATTTCTAAGCCTCAGTACCCTCATCTATGAGAGGAATGGAATTAGACTAGATCTACTAACTAGCAGGACTTGCTTAAAAAAAAAAAAAAAAAAAAGCTAACATCAAACCCAAAAAACCTAACTTTTTTGGTTGTAGCAGGTACTGCTAACATCCTGACCCTCCGAACATCTTACTTAACCCCAACAATAGTTCCTTCACCAGTGGATGGCTTAATCTTTGGGGATGTCTCTTCTAGCACTGAGATATGATAGTTCTAAAATAGATGATCATGATACCAATAGTACTAAGAATACTGAAAGACTGCAGTGACTTATAGAACAATTTACACTCTCTACAGCCCCAGCAAGAAGTTATTAATTACGGGGCAGACATGGGTCTTGTGAAACCATGATAAATCAAGTGTTCATAAACTAGGAATGGACAGATGGATGAATGGATGGGAGGGAGGAAGGAAAGGCAATCTAACTTTCATTAATTTTAAAAAGAATAATCAAATTATCCTTAATTGCCAATTAGACCAAAGTTCATCACAGTTATATAGGAAACAAATGTAAGTAGCCTAGATGCCCAACAATAACAGACTGGCAAAGAAAACCCGACCAAATACCCTGTGTCTCCACTAGCCACCATGTTTCAGAATAATTATTAAGGGCATGAGAATATGCTAAAAATATATATTGATACATACAAAAGTTGCAAAAAAGATTAGGGAGTGATCCAAGTTTCCAAAAGTGTAATGTATATATGTTTTCTAAAAAGACTGAAAGATCCAGAACAAAATATTAACAGTGTTAACTTCTGGGTGGTGGGATTACTGGTATTTTTTTTTTTCTTCAGAATTTTCCTATTTTTTTCAAACTTCCTACAATAAACATGTATTTCATTTATGATAAGAAAAGGGTTGAAATAAATTAAGAAGTAGAAAAGAAAACTGAGTGAACATTCTGTGTTTCTTACCCATCCCACTTAAAAGCTCAAAAGTCCAAGGGATTTGGAGTGATGTACCAGAACTATCCAAATTGACCTCAAAAGAACAAGAAGGGGAAAGGTGAAATCTCCCTGGACCACATGTCAGTATCCTTGGCACGGATCTCACCCCATCTGACTGTATCAGAATCTCTAAGGAGAGGGGCCTCAGACACCTGTACTCTGCTTCTGGGAAGCACAGGGGCCGTGGTTCTTATGAGATGTGCTGGTAACTAGCATGTAAAGATCATGGAAGCTATGATAAATAAAGGCAAAAAAAAAAAAAAAAAACAGTTCTTGATCTGCCTCCACAAATCAGGGATCCCCATGTGAGAAGAGCTACCATTCTTTTCTCCAAAGTCTCCTGAGATCACCTTTGTGGTCCCAGGTTTTCACACTACAAAAAGGACCAGAATTCTCTGTGACCTGTTACACTGAACTGTATCTCTGAGCCATGGGTGAGCCAGCCTTAGTAAACTTAATTTTATCACTTGTCAAATTTTTCAACCTTTGAAAAATTACTCAATACCGGAATTAATGTATGATATAATATCCAAGCGGTTAGCCAGCTCTGAACTTAGATGATCCCCAAACGATGCTGGATGTACACCTGAGGGTAGCAGGGCTGCCAGGCTGCTACAGCCTCTAGTCTGCACGAGGAATGTGGGTGTGAGCATGAGGGCAAATCCACATTTCAACATCAGCAGAGTGATAGATAATTTATGCCATACCTGAAAATACGTCTCATGGATCTCCATGCAACAACGTATTAATTTCATTTTTTTTAAACTCCCATTCATCATTTCTAGCAAGTCAACAGTCCTTCTCCCAAGACCTTGCTTTAATTGTGAAGGCAGCTGATATTGCATTCTGGGCCAACATTTCTTAGAACTGTGTTGCTACCTCAGATATTTAGTTCTATGTGGAATCTGGGGAGAGAAATAAGTGCAGTCTGGAGGAGTGTCACAAGAAAGATAGCTCCTCAAAACCAGGTGTGTGCACCCTTAAGGGGGAATTTATTTTTTGTAATATAGAGCAAAAAAAAAGAAAAATCAGAAATTCTTCATATTTCCAGGCCATTCTTTGAGGGGAAAGGGAGGAAGGGGTTGAGAGGGGAAGAAGGAAAAAATAAACTTTATTTTTGGATGGAAAATGTATAAAGGATGTATTAGACCCATCAGCATCAATTCTGAAATACAAAGTTTCCTTCAGTGTATTCCAAAATGAGAAAGAGATTTTCCAAGCTCCATAAGGTCCCTGATTCCTTGAAAGTACCAAAAACACAATGGCTCATTTTGAAACCATCACACTTCAGGCTGGATAGAATTAAGTTGGGGATAAGTTACCTTTTCACTTTCCCGAAAACGTGTGTGTGTTTATGTTTCTCTTCTAGAATTTAAATAACACTAATTCTTATCCAAGACTCCTCCATCAACTGGTCTCAGAAAATCACTTTATTCATACAATGAAACAAAATCCTAAATTTATATTTGAGTATGGTACTCAATTATAATAAATTGATTTACCTTCTATTGCTTCATACAATCACTGACTGTATTTAAAAAGAAAAAGAAAAAGAAAAAAAAACAACCTCAAATAGGTTTTGGACCATACTGCACACTTCTTTTCTGAAATAACCATTCCATAAATACTAAACCTATTGTACCATACCCAAAACTACACATTTTTCTCAGGGGGATAAATGAATTCACCTTTTTTTCTGTCCAATTAATTTTTGGGTTTTTTTTTTAATTTAATTGTAGTAACACTTAACATGAGATCTACCCTCTTAAATTCTTTCTTTGCCTAATATAATATATTGGGGTTTGGGCTAGAGCATATTCCTACCTTAAAGTAAAATGTTACCAGCATTAAATATTGAGTCACTCATTAACATATATGGACTGGATAAAGGTAGAAAGACACTAAGTTTTTCCTGTACAAAGGAGACCTGCATTATCATGGCTATCACACTCCTTCATGAAGCAACAATACGTCACCTTCTAGAAACATCATTTTCAAAAGGAGCAGGTAAATATTATTATTTACTACACTAAGGCAACAATAACTGATTAAAGCAAATTTAGTGGAAACATTAAAATAATGGCAGGGGAAGAAAATTTATTCTGCAGAAACACTGTGTGAACTTATTGGAAATAATCAGCCGCTCAGTTTGAATTAAATGAGTGAGAGTGAATGTGGGGGGGGGGCGTGTAGAGGGAGGTTGAAAGAGAAAGTCTGGCACACACTAGCTGGAATCTGCTAGCTTCCCTCTGCTGTAGCGGCTAGGAAAATCTGCAAAGATGCAAACAATCCTTGGGTGTTCAGTTAGCAGTGAGTAAATTGCTGTGGGATCTAAGGGCGGGCATACTTTAGCAGGCAATTCCTCTCTGTCTTTCATTCTGTTTGTCTGTGTTAAATTCCCCCTCTGCCCTCATCCATTCTCACATCCAGTTGCCTGCTTTGTCCATCCATCAACCCCCTCACTTTGTCAGTGCTGACTTCATCCCAGCTCTCACAGCCGTGCTGCAGCCATCCCGAGGCCGCGGGGGAGCCCCCCGCCTGCCGCAGCCTGCCTGCTTCCTGATCTGCTGACAGAGAACCCAGTCAGCCGCTTGTCGTTTTCTATTGCTCAGGCCAGCAAAAACACTAATACTCAACCTGATTCCTATCGTCCTGCTTTTCACCTTTTCTACTGAAGAGAAGGGAAGAGAGAAAGACACAAGGAAAGAGAAAAGGCGGGGGGTGGGGGGGAGAGAAATAGGGGTAGCAAGGGTTGGCGGGGAATGGAGAGAGATGTTTGCTGAATTTTCTAGAACAATTTGCACACCAGTCAGGTGGAGGCTCAATCCAGCTTCCTGTACCACACATCAATAGAAATCACAGGGAGAAAATGTAGCACTAATTAAGGGTTGATAAGCTGTAGTCAAGCTCAGGTTAGGAGGAAAAAAAACCAGCAGACTACCCCGGCCTGTGCAAGCCCAGCCCTACACAGCACTTTCATCGCCAGTTTAGGAGGGAAATTTTGCAGTGGTTTTTTTTGTTGTTGTTGTGGTTGTTTTTAAGTTTTACCTTCAAAATCAAACAGATATGCTGGGAGAAAAATATTAGATGATTGTTCTTATTCAAAAGATCATTTGCAAAACATTTCATGGAGGGGGGGAGCTTACCAAAGAGGAAAATAGTTACCTAGCAACAAAACTATTTTAAAACATTCTTCAGTGTACTGCCTGATTGTGTGCTCTTAATTCAAAGATGTATAATTCTGAGCACCTGCCAAATTATTAAAATATTTCTTACCTGAATTCTAAACTCTTCTTCCCCTCCCCAAACAGGGCAAACTTCACAATAAGCCATAATCAGGATGATAAAAAACTTTTCAATGCTACACATTTCTTTAAATTTTACTCTTAGGGTGGAAAGCAGAATTTTACGTGAAATATGAGCAATTAAATTAGTAAAACTATTTATACAACTGCGCTTAAAATGACTTTAAAACAAAGCAGCTCAGTGGGGTAGGTTTTTCTGTAACTACTGATAATTGTAACTAACATTTGAGAGGTCTTGCTACCTGCAAGGCGTTTTCATGTATGTTATTTGATCCTCACACCATACCATTCTCCAGGGATTGGTCCAGGGATTTTTGGAACTGAGAAAGCTTAAACCCAGCAATTCAATAACTTTCCCCAAATCATACCACTGCTAAGTAAGGGCGTCAGAATTCAAACGTAGCTGTTGGAATTCCAACTCTTTGCCCAATAGATGAGCACATCCAGTCACCTAGCCCCAAAGCTTCTTTGTCATTTAAAAAAAAAAAAAAACCTGAAAGATCTCCTGGGACAAAAATGACTAACTGAACCCATTTCTCTATCCAAGGTGTGACCACAAAATAATTGAGACTGGTGTTTTAGTATAGCACCCCCAATTCTTATTTGGGGAGACTATTCACTTTCGTAGTGAACCAAACCGACAACCTATGTGAACAAACCAAGAGAAGTTTCCAGAAGAAATGCTCGTGACTTAGGAATAAATGTGTTGCCTTTCCAGGCACCAACTTTGAAGAGCTAAGCATGCGCTCAGATGTTTTAAGTTTTGGTGTGTGTTAGGAAATCAAGCGCAGCATCCTGTGACCCACCACACCTCATATCAAGAAAGATTTGGGAGGGGAACTGCAGATTACTAACCAGGGCTGTGCAGGTGCAGCATGAAAAGAGGACGGGAAAGCCAGCAAGGCCTCCCTGCTCTCCAGTCTCCACGCAGCACTCCCGCCACACACCTAATCCAGAACCTTCACCCACCGCTCGCTCCTCATTCCTTTTGTTTTCTCGAACCACATGCCCAGATGGGCTTTGGCTGTGACCCAGGAGACCAGGGGAAGGGCAGAAAAAAAGGCAGTGGCCCAAGTCTCCTCTGCGCTGCTACTATACACATCAGACATCTCTAATTAGACAGCAACAGAATTTTATTAATAGGATGGACATTATAGAATGAGCTTGTTATAAATGGGCCCTGTCAGGGCCTTATTCAGCTACCAAATGAGTATTCTCAGTTCAGTGCTCTCATCTGAGGCATCACGCCTAGTGCTGGATAACAAATGATTGCTATTAACCGTATTGTTAGTAATGATGGCTGAAAACAAACAAAAACCCATAAATAACAGTCTACAGAAAAATTAACCCATAAACTTGATAGATATCCAGCTGAGAAATAATAAATGACACTTTGGGGCCTGCTGGGAGAAGCTAGTGGTTTTTGTTTTCCTCTCTGTCATTAACACATTTTCTGTGCTAAAAATTAGATTCTGATATATAATTATCAACGCTCCCAGATATTAATTCTGCTATTGCTCCCTCGGTTTCTCTTCTGGCTGGGCTATAATGTTATTCACAGATTACTCTGAGAAAACACATCAAACACTTAACAGAACAGGTCAAAGTGACAAGCAGCTTCTGCTGACAACACCAACCTGCACCGTCTTTTTAACCAGGGACACAAAACAAATTTCTCATATTAATTAACTAGGGTTTCCTTCCAGCCACAACAGGCCCGTACAATGTGATGTGAGCTAAGCAAATTCCCTACTTCTCTAATGAAGGCGGCCAAGGGAAGCGAGGAGTGACAAAATTATCTTGCATTTATGGCATTCAAATCCACATTCATTAATGTCTTTCAGGGAGGAGACGGGCTTCAAAACAACTTTCCAACAGCAGAGCATCTCTCACCTTGAGCCCCTTCTTCTCTTAGGGCTCAATGGAAGGGCAAGTACATACACCCACAGATAAGCATGTAAGCAAGAGACCTTCCCCAAGAGGAGCCAGAATTTCAGCCATAGAATCCGAATTAGCACTGTCCCTGAAAAGTCCTTGAACTTCCCAAATGCCATGACTTCCACACATTTAATTGACCTTGACTGGAATACGATCTCACCTGTCAATGGCTTGTATTTGAACTACCAAGAGGAGAGAAATTCACCAGGCTCCTCCATGGACTGACGCGTACCCTGTAAGCAGACAAGACAGACAGACAGACAGACAGACAGACAGACACACACACACACACACACACACACACACACACAGAGTACCCTCATATGTAAAGTCCTTATCGCCAGTTTGGGCATTATCAGTGCAATCTACACTATGAATTTCTTCTGCTATCTGAAAATTTAAATTTCAAGAAAAATAACTGGGGGAACCTTTTTTTTTTTTAATCAAAAAGATGAAGGTGCCCAACTTAGAGAATATATACTTAATCGTTATGTTTGGTTAAAATTAAGATAATGAAATTTGAGAAGACTAAAATGAGGCCGGCAGAGGTTGGGGTGGGGGGGGAGATCCATACAAATAGGCCAGTGCAAATAAATGAATGAATTAGCAGAAACACCCTCCATTTCCCAAGCCTCGCCTTCTACTGGGGAAAAAAGAGGCGGAAACTTCCTAGTCCTAAACAAATGCCTTCAAGCACAAGCTTTTTTGCCAGTTAGGGGAACTAAACATAAGAACAGGAAAATTATTTAAAATTAGGCAATATGACCAAGTCTCTAAAACACAGAAGCAGAAATGGAGGGAGGGCAGGGATGAATGCAAGAAGCAGAGAAGAGAGCATAGGTGACAATCAAGAGAACCAAAGCCGCTATGTGAAAAACTGGAGGGAAAAAAAAATAGGTGAGGTGTTTTAACCCCGAATTTAGAAAACCTTCCTAATTCCCAGCAGTTGTGGGATGTTCCCTTTCTCCTTTCAAGCTCCATCAAGGAACCTGAGCTGGCCACGATGTCAATAATATTTTTAAGATGGGATTTAAAAAAAAATAATAATAGTAATAAGCAAATGATCTCCCATCTCCGGTGCCTCGTTGTTAACCCTCACGCCTCATCTCTGTGATCACGCTGCCTTGATGACAAGAGCCTACGCTGCAAATCCCTCACCCTCCGTGCACTCCATTTTCTCAGTATCTGGCATTGTGATATTAAATAACTATAAAACTAGAAAGCCAAAATAACTAAATCACCTGGCAGCCAATTTCTGAGAGTTAAACCACAAACCCGGAAAATGGTGGAGTGTGTTGAAATAATGTAAAGGAAACCCATAAATTCAAACTTTATGTTCTGTAAAGAACAAATATGAAAAAGGCATCAAAATAATGAAAGATTGTTTATGTATTCTGGCATGAAATGGGAACGTGTTATGAGAGAGAGAGCGGTGGTGGAGACGGATCGACGGAGCTGACAGTGCGGTATTCATCCTGCGCGGCGAAGCAGCCGCCCCGCCAGTGGCAGTCGACAGCACAATAAATCAAGGGCTCTCGAAGCTGTACCTACAGCTTATTACATCCAAGATGACAAATAAATAATAATCCCTGTCAGAGCGGCCCTTTGCTCAAGGATTGAGCCTGAAACCTTTGGCTCATCACTCCTCATCTTAAGTGAAAACACTAGAACTAGGGAATTGGAGGCCACGGTTTGCTAAGCTCATGAAACACAAAACAAGCAGGACCCGGGAACTAGGACTGAACAAGAAAGGTCAAGAAGGAAGGAAGGATAAACATTTAAAGAATCCTGACCGAGAGGGGGCAACGCAGCAAAATGAATGCGGGTTAACATGTCCTAATCATTGGGGGGGGGGGGGGAGTTGAAAAAAACAAAACAAAACGCATGACACCGATGCCTTGTCCCCACCCCTAACACGGAGAAATTCCAGACTTCATACGAAACGCAGTACCCAGTACCAGGCAGACAAAGGGGCAGTGTCGTAGGGGCACGAGGAGCCAAACACCAGTGGCCACCAGCCTCTCAAACCCCTCACCACCCCATTCACCTTCCCGCCTGATGTAAAACTCAACCAAGTCGTGGAAAACCATCCTCCCTGTGTAGTAACTCCAGCCCCCTCGCAGCCTCAGAGAGACGACAGTGCTGACCAGGGCCAAGGCAGGAGGAAGACCGAATCACAGAGCCATTCCTGTTTCCCACCTTGGTGGCTTAGTCAACTCCTCTCATGCACTTCATGCACTGGGGCTCCTCCATGTAGGGAAGACAGAACCCTGCCTCCAAATGTGCCTGGCATCCTAGGGCATTATGACATTGAACTCCTCTCTTAACTTTGAGCATTCTTGTTTCCCTATTGTCCCTTAGTGGTTAGGTGGAAGGTTTCTTCCAGACCATCCCTCTCTCTGGGTGGGCTCTACACCTACAGTTCCCAATCTGATTTTCCAAGCAAGGCCATCTCTTCTCCCTGTCTGACACATCCCCATTCCCTCACTGCCTTCAGAAAAGCAGAGACAGAGCCTGATAGGGCCAAAAGGGTTTGGGCTCCAGCTCCCCCATAAGCCCCCCCACACACGTGCCCACACACACCCCATCTTAACAATTCCCGAATATGTGGCAGCTGCTATTCAGCCAGCACATTACAAATCCCTACCACCTCTGGGCAGTAAAACAAAATCGTATTTTATCATTTGAGAGAAGTGCATAAAGATGGCTTTGCCAAAGGGCACAGGAAACAAAGACCTAAGTCCTCGTAGCTAAAATAAGCTTCTGATGTTACAAAGGGGAAAGGACCACCATTTTCTGCTCATCTTAGAGGACAATGGGGTACCCCTAGTGCTTCACCTATACACCCTTCCTTAAGACAAAGACTACATGGCAGACGGGGGCAGTCACCAGCTTTGGTCAGGTGGATCTGAGTTCAAATTCTGACTCCACACAAGTTGGAAGACCTCAGGCAGGTCATTTAACCTTGCTGAGTTTCCGTTTCCTCATCTGGAAAAAAACAGCTAGTGCTACAAATTCCCAACCCACAGGACTGTTTTGAGATTCAGTGAGATCAACATACTTGATAGTTCATAACATATTCTGGATGCCCAAAAGATGCCAGTCCTTATTCCAGTTTGATTTTTTCCTGATTTTCTGTCACCTACAAAAGCAGAATTTTAAATGAATGGTATCATCTACATGACTTTTGATCCTCATGAGCCTTCAAAATACTCAAAATTCTCTACAGAAACACAAGCTTCTTATAAAAATCATTGGAGTCGGGATGCCTGGGTGGCTCAGTCGGTTAAGCGTCTGCCTTCGGCTCAGGTCATGATCTCAGGGTCTTGGGATCGAGTCCCACATCGGGCTCCCTGCTCACCAGGGAGTCTGTTTCTCCCTCTCCCTCTGTCTCTTCCCCCTGCTCGTGCTCTCTCTCTCAAATAAATAAATAAAATCTTAAAAAATAAATAAATAAAAATAAAAATCATTGGAGTCTAAAGCATATACATAGCCCAGAACTTGGAAGAAATTTATCTAAGGCTTTTAAGAGGTTTGGGGCTATAAGTAGGTAAGTGATATGATAAAATGTAATCACCTCAACCCAATAATTCTATACCTGGGACTCTATTCCTAAGAAAATAAACCAAAATATGGAAAATTCATATGCACAAAGACATACATTACACTGTTATGGAAAACAAAACGTGGGACCAAACTAATGAGCCCATAGTAAGATTTAAAAACATGTTTAAATTATTTTTTAAATTATGGAATGCTTATTTGATAAAACAATATACAGACTTCAAAAATGATGATCATGAAGACCATGAAGCAACATGGCAAAATGCATATTATTTAATGTAACATGTAAAAGGCTGAACATAAAATTGACACTTGGCTCTCATTTTAACTATGCAGCATTATTCCTGTGGAAAAAGACAAAGTATACACACATAATAATAGTTGTGCCAATTTGGCAGAATTAAAGGCTTTTTTATTCTTTCATTTTTTTCAAACTTTCTGTGATTATGTTTCACAATACTTTTTGAATTTAAAAAAACAATTTTATTTTTTTATTTTTTTTTTTTTAAGATTTTATTTATTTATTTGACAGAGAGAGACATAGCGAGAAAGGAACACAAGCAGGGGGAGTAGGAGAGGGAGAAGCAGGCTTCCCCGTGGTGCAGGGAGCTAAAAAAACAATTTTAAAAATTCAAAGCTCAGTGAATTAAAATTGAAAATCTGGGAGCAAAACCTACAGCCACCAAAATTTTTTTAGGCTTCTACTGCTTCCTGCCATCCAAGACACCATTGTGCGGACCTCTTGTGAGCCGGTGGGCAAAAGATGGAACCAAAGTCTTTTTGAAGTGTTGCCCTCCTAGACCAACTCCCTCCATCTGCCTTTTCCAGTTGCCCCCACAGGGTGCGACTTACCCTTCCAGCCAGTCCTTTCCCATCACCCATGCACACTTCCAGCCTCACTGATGCAGTCACTCAGACACTCCAGCTTAATGAAGAAACATCAGTCTTCAAAGTCTGAGGGTTTGGAGTCCCTCCTGCAGCCCCTTATAAGATCTTACTTGTTATTACCCATTTAATGTTCCAAAGAACTATTTCTAAAGTGAGCTGGAAACAAGACAAGGAGGGGAGATGGAAAAAAAAAAAAAAAATCAAGAAAAAGTTGTCCTCTAACTATCCCAAGCCCTGAGCCCCTTTCCTTGGCCCGCATACAATTTCTAGTCCTTGGATTTTCCTCCTTTCTTATTCCGTGAACTAAGTGGGGGAAACTCTAAAGTTGGAGATTAGTACCTTAACTTTGCATAAACATTCCAACCCAGACAACTTGCTGATACTTTGTAGATTGGGGTTTTGTTACTAGAAGACAGCTGGGGACTCTGTCCTTTCATGAAAACAAGGAAAAGAGAAAGTAACACCGGGGTCTTCTGTGCTAAGTCCTTCAATAGACACCTTAACTCAGCTGCAACAAATTCATGAGATGACTGGAACTGCCCCAGCCCACAGGAGCTCTCCTTCTGTCATGTAGGTAAGGACATTCTCTTCAGGATGCTTATCTATACAGTCCAATACAGAAACCCTTTACTTGTGGCAGTTTGTGTTTCAGGTCCTGATTTATTTTCCATGTATTCTCCTTCCTCTCTTCCTCACTGCTCCCTTGAAGGCACACCTAGTCCAGTCAACCAGTTCAGTTTACAGTCCCTTACCTTTAACCCAGAAAGGTAAGGAACCTGTCCGTGACAGGAAGCTCCTGTCAGGGCTGGGACTGGCACTCGGGCTGCTGGTCTTTCCAACACACCATGTTTGCTGCTTCCAATTACTGGTTTCCATACAGCAGAAAAGGTAACACCCTCCCAGTATCTTGTAAGAAAGTGTGAAAGGCAGTCCTATATGGCCCACATGAAACCAAGACTCTCTCACTACCCCTTGAAAAAGAACTATCTCCCTAAATTGAGGTGCATCCCATGATCAACAAACAGTCACCATGAACATTTGGTGGGGTAGAGGAGGGCAGTACCACGTAAGGCCAAATTCCTAAAGCATGCCGTGGTCCAAGATTAATTTTTAAGACATGTTGTTTGAAATATGTTTGGGTTCACTGGCTTAAAATGTTAACAAAAGACATGAGTAAACAATAATGCAATCATTTAATACAATATCGCTGTCTAAAGATTCTTTTTAAATATAAACATGGCAATTCTGCTAATACATATTACATACATTTGCAACAATACACAAAAGCTGAAAGGTGCTTATTGTTGAATTGAGAAAGTCCCAGAATCCCACTAAGAAAATAATGTGAGACAATCATGCATATTTCAGGTACACACTATAACTGACTTAAATTATTATGGATGTACTTCATAGTTAATTACCTTTCTAAAATATGTCAGGGTATTTTGTCATAAACTCCGCAGAGTCGGCTGTACCTCTACTAAATACTGCTCTGAAATGCAAACCCTTCGCTAATGTTTTTATTTGAATAACTTATTACCCAATATAGCAAGCATCAACACATTTTATAGAACCAGAATTTGGCTCTCTGAAATTCCTCCTACCCTAATGCCAGTCACTGTTGGGAGCATTTAGTTATAAATTGTCTTTCAATAAAAGTAAAAGCTCCCAAAACAACAAAATGAAAAGACACAGCAGCTTAAATCAAGGGAAGTCAATTTCCACATGCCGATCCTAAATATTTCATGGCCCTATTTTATTCTGACATTTGTAGATGACTAAAGTGTTACAAAGGAAATAAAATGCTGATTAAAGAGTTCACTGTCATAAAGGTTACTGAATTGTAAATGGCCCTTTCCATCTTCCTGTTAATAGGTACCCAGCTGTAAACATCATGAAGGATGTGACGGGAGGGCGGCTTCCCTCCTTTAGGAGCTGTATATACATTAATCACTGAATCACCAAGCCATGCTTAATTGCAAGCTGTATATCACACAAATCCATGGTAAGTAGAAGGAAACTCATTATTGCTGCTTCATAACTACTGGGTACTTCTCATTTTAACCTCCTCACACCTGGGACACTTTGTTGCTTTATAACAGGAATGCAGGAAAGGTATTACACCACTAATTACAGCCCACACTGGCACCTCCACCTCAGCTGCCTGAAAGAAAAAACAGAACTGTCTAGATCTGCAGCCGTCCCAGGCTTCTGCCTCATTGCCACTAAGTGAGTTTTTATATGTGGCTTCCCGTACCCTCCTCCCCTGTTCCCTTCCTGGGGACAACATGTTGAAATCCATTACTCCTTGAGAGTTTACAGAACTATTTAAATGATAAAGAAAAAAAAAATCCGCAGTCTATTTTGCTTTGACAAAATTATTGATTTAAATCCCATACAATAGCACAATACTATTTAAAGGTCAACCCAAGAAAAATGAGTTTACACCCGAACAGAGCTGAGCTTATCTGTCATGAAAGTGTAATGATGTGTTTATTCCCTCACTAGGGTGTATATATTTTTCAGGAAGATATAACAGTCTACTTGCAGGTGAAATCTGCTCTTAAATGGGAATTTCAGGAGATATTTACATTTCAGATGGTGGAGCTGATATCCAAAGCCCTGAGACCCATTTCTGTACTTACTAGTCAGGTGAGTATTTATTTTCATCACCTAAAAATTATTCTTCTCACTCCCAGGTCAAAAACGAGATGTCTACTTGAAAACTATAACCACAACTCATACGGGAATCTTTCAAGAAGGCTAAGGTTGCAAACAGAATGCAAAGGTTGCCATGATAACAGCCTCTTCTCGTGTTTTGGCTTCTCTTTCACATTTCAAAAATAGGGCACTAAAAGGCTCTAAGTTCATTATATCTAGAAATATTTGTTATTAATGAATCTGTATATTTGTCTTTTTTTTTTCTTTTCAAAAGACCAACTGATGTATGATTAACCCCACAACTACCCCCATCACCCTTCCCTACTTGACCACTAAAGGTACTCAGACCTTGGCCTCACTGGGATGGAGTAAAGGGGATGAGGCCTGATACCCTACAACCAGGTCACAGCCCCTAAAGCAAACCTGCCCCACTGCCTCTCCGTTGAGCTCTGTTCAACCAATATTTATTAGGTGCCAGGTACAACGCTGGTTGTGAGGGTACAAAACACAGTACCTTCTGTCTTGAAAAGCTTCATTCATTTATCTGGCAAATGGATGGAGCACCTATCATGTGCCTGGTACTGTGCAGTGACTTCTCAGAGACTATGGTCTTACAGGGCCCACAGATACTGAATACACAAACACAAGTGAAATAAATACCCCAAAAGTGGACTTTCAGGATGTTAGGGCTGCATATAGCAAGGGAAGCCAAACTAGTCAACATGGTTCTAGGAGGGCCTTCTTATTTGAACAGGGACTTGAAGGATGCAAAGGTGTCAGCTGGATGGAACTGGAGGGGGCAGAAGGCGACAGTGGGAAGGGCACGTGCAAGGGCCCCAAGACAAGAGAGAATCTTCTGCAGAGAACAGAGTTGCCTGTGACATATGATTTGGCTGAAGGGTGGGAGGGAGAAGAAAATTTTGCCAACAGCAAGAGTTCTGAACCTAAGGGAAACCGCTGGAAGGTATCCAGCCTGGGAGTGCCATGACCGAGGACAATATGGAAACCAAATCAGAGGTGAGCACAGGTTACTGTTGGAATTCCCCTCCAGAAGGCTATTAAGGCAGTGGGAACAATGACAATGGGGATCAATGTCAGTAACCCGAAGAACAGCAAAGAAACTACCCCACTACTCCATCAGCACCAGTGCACAAGAAGTACATTTCCAAGAATTGGCCTTTACTCCTATGTTGTAAAGACCAAGCCAACTAGGCTCATGATTCAGCTAGTAGAGTCTTCGCCCCTTTCCACAGGTGCAATTTGGCTGGTCTAGGGATTATAACAGCTCTGAAATTCTCATTACCTTCCTTCAGCAACCCCTCCCTGCCACACACACACAGCTCACAGGTTATTTTCCTGTCATTATTAGCTCTATCAAAACATGAGCTGGAAGAGAGATCACATCCAAATCCAGGTAGTATATTGCTAACACTTGGAGTGAAAGCTGCTTTTGTGTCTTTGGTCAGAAACAAGAGCAAACCTATGGACCAAAACTAGGTCTGAAGGTTGTCAAAATTTTATTTATCCAAACATCTCCTTGTTCCCCACCATCGTAGGTGTTGGCATTTTGGTTGTCTAAAAATCAGTGCATGAATTTTACTTCTATTTTCGGTGTTGGGTTTGAGAAGTCCTTTACAGATCTTGGGTACCAGACCTTTGCCTGTAGTGTCATTTGCAAATATCTTCTCCCATTCTGTGGGTGCCTCTTTGTTTTGTTGACTGTTTCCTTTGCTGTGCAGAAACCTTTTATCTTGATGAAGTCCCAAAAGTTCATTTTTGCTTTTGTTTCACTAGCTTTTGGAGATGTATCTTGAAAGAAGTTGCTGTGGCCGATGTCAAAGAGGTTACTGCCTATGTTCTCCTCTAGGATTTTGATGGATTCCTGTCTCACATTGAGGTCTTTCATCCACTTTGAGTTTATCTTTGTGAATGGTGTTAGAGAATGGTCGAGTTTCATTCTTCTGCATGTGGCTGTCCAATTTTCCCAGCACCATTTATTGAAGAGACTGTCTTTTTTCCATTGCATGTTTTTTCCTGTAACAAGCATACTTCTTCACAAGATGATGGCAAAGGGGGAAGATCACCTGCTTTGGACTCAAGCACACGGCCCACAGCTAAGCCCCACCATTAGGGATGCTCTTCTAGGCCTACTGCTTAGGGATCCTCCATCCCTTCCTTATCCATCCATCCATTCAGTAAATAGTTATTGGATGCCTACCATGTTCCAAGACTTTTCACATTTATCTTGTTTAGTCATGACAATAATCCCTTAGAGCAAGTGCTCCACAAGTTTTATCATGCCCCCCAACATATGTGGATTTATTTATAAGTTATACACACCACCTCACCAATGTATTCATAAAACATATATTAAATAGGCACTTTAAGGGTAGGAAAGAAAATATAAAGATTTTAAATGCAATTTTATTCATCAATGATGTCAAATCCTCTTTGAGTTTACCAAAAAACAGATAACTATACTTTATATATTAATTTTTTCATTGCAGAGATGTGATATATTTATACCTCATTATTTTTTAAAATATGGGCTTAACACTTCGTAAAAAGCCAACTTAAAAGTTTAGTTCTAATTTCAGTTTAACACGATTTTAATAAATGAATCAAATTTTAAAAGGTACTTAAGTATATGTAATGGTTTCTTGTGGCTACTGTAACGAATTACCACAAACTTGGTGGCATTAAAATAATGCAGAAACTTACCTTCTTAGAGTTCTGGTACCCACAGTACCACTGGACCAAAATCAAGGTGTTAGTGGGGACACACTCCCCTCAGAGGCTCTAGGAGAGAATCTGTTCCTTACCTCTTCAAGTCTCTGAAGTTTGGTGGCATCCCTTCGCTTGTGACCATACCACCCCAATCTCTGCTTCTCTGGGCACCATTGTTTTTTCCTCTTATGTCCTCATCAGGTCTTCCTCTGCCTCTCTTATAAAGACACCTGTGATTATATTTAGGGCTCCCCAAGATAATCCAGGATAAACTCCTCATCTCAAAATTCTTAATTTAATCACATAGGCAAAGACCCTTTTTCCATGGAAGGTTAATATTCACAGGTTCCAGGGACTAGGATAGGATACTGTGGGGGACCATTATTCAGTACCACAGTATATATGGAAGAAACCGATCACTGGTTGAGTGATCTCATTAACCAGTCATGCTCAGATTGTTGTTTAAATTCAGTGGGTAAATTTCTACATTCCTGGATGTCAATTACCCAAAATGTGTGGCAATTTTATTTTTCACCAATGAATTCAAAACCCACTGAAATTCTTCTTCTTGGGAAGACTTTTTAAAATAGAAAATTCATTTTCCAATTTTTTTAAATGTGCAGAGATGAGCATTTTTATAGATAACACACCAGCCACAGTTGGCAGCAAAGAGCTCATAGGATGATGGAAGTCTTTCCAAAAATCTGTTTTCAAATGTCCCCTTCATAGCATTAGTTTCTTTCATTAAGGATTTCTCAACTGCATTTTTTGCCAAGCATATCTGTTAGGATTTATATTTCTGCCAGACATTAGGAAAGAAAAAATTTTAAAAGCTTGAATTTTCATAAGAGAAAAATGGAGAGTCTGTATTTATAAAAAAAAAAAAAAAAAAACCTTCCGAGTTCTTTCTCATGACATGGTCAAGGAATCTCTGTTGGAACCAAAGATTTTTGTACTCAATCCCCAACTTATAATCAAGCAAGTATAATGTAAGGGTTCTGTTATTTGAGGATTTTTTATTTAAATAAAGTTAATCACATCACTGATACCCTGTAACCAAAGTCAAATTTGCAAAATGCTAAAGACAAAAAAGAGGGGAAGACGGCACTATGAAATGCTCCTCCAGGAGAATTCCCCGGTGGCCTCAGTAATAGCCCCCCCACTGTGTGTGGCAGGTGCTCTTGTGGGAGACACCTGCACCACGTGAAGGCTTCCAGTTCAGTCTGAACATTAAATATTGACCCAGCTTATTTCTGTCTTATTTTTAGTTTATAAAAATTAGGAACAAAATTCTAATACTCTTCCAGCATGCCAGTGGTTCTCATGGTCTATTCTGTGGACCTAAGCTCCTTTCTCTGAAAACTGTTCCCTGAGTTATGGGTGAGGGTTCTTATTATACCCATGGGGAAAAGAAGCTGAGAAAGGCTGAGGGAGTTGCTTAAAACAGCACAGACAAGAGGAATCAGAGCCAGGGTTTGATCCAATGTTCTGATTCTGTGTCTGGCTCATATTCCACTGCTCTGTAATTCCTCCCTTCAAGAATGGAGTGGGAAAAGTGAGGAAGGCAGCCCAGCAGGGTGGTTCAAACCAACAGGGGGGCGGGGCGTCAGCAGTTCTGCCTGGATTTGACTTTGGCTCCAACATATCTCAGCTACGTGACTTCAGGTATATTAGACTCTACACCTCAGTTTTCTCTTTTTCAAAATGGGGATAGTAAGAGTATCTGTTCCAGAGGGTGATGGTAAGGAGGAAATGAATTAATTCATATAAAGACATAAGACAACAACAAACACATAGTAAGCAAAAGCCAGCCCTCGGATGTTAGCCAGGCGATAATACCTATTCCGTAAGGCTGTTCTATAAAGCAAGCGACAAAAACATATACCTAGACAGATATGTGTACACACATGCACAAAATATACAGAGAGAAGGTTACAGGGAGGTGTATACATGCACCTGACGGGTAATAGGTACTTAATGGTTCATTTTTTCTTGAGCTTTTACTAATTTTGAATGAAATATGAGGGTTATACATATGTCATCAAGTTGATAAGGGTCCTCTACGGGCAAGATGCCTCACCTCCCACAGATAATTGCCACTTAAGAATCCAAGGCTGGAGCACCTGGTGGAGGAGTTGGTTAAGCGTCTGACTCTTGATTTTGGCTCAGGTCCTGATCTCAGGGTCACGAGATCAACCCCGGTGCCTGGCTCGGTGCTCTGCGAGGAGTCTGCTTGAAACTCTCTTTCCCTTTTCCCCTCCTTTGCCCCCACTCCCTCTCTCTCTCTAAAATAAATAAATCTAGGGGTGCCTGGGTGGCTCAGTCGTTGAGCGTCTGCCTTCGGCTCAGGTCATGGTCCCAGGGTCCTGGGATCGAGCCCCGCATCGGGCTCCCTGCTCAGCCGGGAGCCTGCTTCTCCCTCTCCCGCTCCCCCTGTTTGTGTTCCCTCTCTAGCTATGTCTCTCTGTCAAATAAATAAATAAAATCTTTAAAAAAATAAAATAAATAAATCTTTTTAAAAAATATTTAAGAATTCAAGGCCAAAATCTCAGGCTTTGGGTTATAACACATGCCCTGCTGATAATGTTTATGTCCCTAATTTGGGGCATAAAAAACTAATACTCTCCAGGTTGGAAGGTCCAACCTGAGTCTATAGTGAAAATCATTTGAAAATTATAACCTGTTATGTGCTAACAGTGGCTAGTATTAAAAGGTTTTCTGTTCCCATCTCAAAACTTTGAGTCTACCTACCTGGCCTCAATGTCCAAAGCAGAAACTTGAACTAGTTAAAAAAATAAATAAAAATAAACCAGTAGACATGCCAACCAAAACTTTGTCTTCTGACTCAGCTGACCATCACAACTAAAGAAAACAGGCCCCTGTCCAGACCAAATCAAAAATTCCTTCATATTCTCAAAGTAGGGGGGATATATATATATAAATCAACACACATTTCATCCTGTGGAGTTCCTCTTGGTCTGACCTCCTCCCAAAAAGACATAAGACTCCATCACTGTCTCAACACCACCCTATACACCCCGTGTCCTATTTCTGGCATTTGATAAAAGCACTCAAATTCTAGTACTTGAAACAAAAATCAAGTGAACCTGTAGCTTCATGACCAAATATCATCCACAGGAAAATAATAGGATGGTGACCAAAGAGTCTGAAAAGGGAAAGCCAGGAAGCTAAGCAGACCCAGAACGCCTGGACAAAGGAAAAGCTGTCAGACTAACAACAATGCAGAGGCAGGGCTTGTGTGCCAACACATTCAGGTTTAGCAGCAAGATGTAGAAGAACCTTGAGGCTCCCAAGATTATAGGGAAGAGAGACAAAGGAAAGAAATTACATTGAATTCAGGTCAAGAAACCTGAGTTTGCATCCCTGTTTTGTTCCTCTCCAATGCTGTAACCTTGGGAAAATTATTTCCCCTCTCTGGACCTCTATGTCCTCCTCAGTAAAAGTAAGAGAGTTGAACCAGCTCATTTTTTAGAGACTTTCCACTGAATTATTCTAGACCTCTTCAGTCATCACCAATCTGTGTACTGTTAAGGCCAATAACACTTTTCTTATGTTCAGAGAAGTTTTTTAATTTAATAACTATCTGTTGGGCATAACAAATCAATCTTGTTAGAGCTGTTTACCAAGTATGACTAGTCTACCCTCTTTGGATCCCAAGGTAAGAACAGAGCTTTGTGATTAGTTCTGCCAAGGAGCTGTGGTACATTTACTTGCCAATGCGAAATCCTTCAGAACTCTTTCCCTTTGGCTCAGTGTCCAGCAGTGTTCAAGGTGTCAACTGCTCTGCCATCTTAAGTCCCTGTGTGACTAAAATGATTGGAGCCCTTCTGCCAACCTACCATGTACACGAAGCACAGCAAGAAATGCATTCTTACTGTCTTACATCTTTGAGATTCTGGAGTTGTTACTGCAGCCTAGTGTAGCCAGCCCTAACTGATACAAGAAGTAGTCTGAAATTAAAATTACTATTATTATTCCGCTATTATTCCTTGTAACTATGGCCTATAATAAAATATGTTTTTATAACTGTTTATATTTCTCAAGGTAAAGCAGGTACCATACACCTGAAGCTAATGACTCACTTTCCGAGGTATATGCCCATGACTCCAACTTCTCAAAGGGTCTCCTATAAACAACAATGACCATCTCCAGTAAGAATAAAGAAAGTAGGAACACAGCAATCACATTTTGGCTGCATTCAGTATCAAGAAAAACTTCCTTTCTTAAGGAAAAAAAAAAATCAGGCTACAGAGGAATATGACACAATATCTTTTTTTTAAATGGCTTGTTGTAGGTAATGTGCTCTTGTGGGCTAAGGAAGATAGATTTTGCCCACAGAAAGCAAGTGAAAAGGAGCCACCTTCCATGGGGCTCTGAATGTAAATTACAAAAGACTTCAAGTCAATTAACGACTACTGAAGAGAGGGGTACAGCTATAAAGGATGAGTTTATGAGGCCTTGTTGGAAGAGAAAGGGGAAAAGAAAGAAGACATGTAAGCATAAAGATTAAATTTAAAAAAAAAAAAAGCTCTGGGGCATCAGAAATGTAGAAGCATATAAATGCATACAAGATTTAAGCAGCAAAAAAGCTAGATGGTTAAAAAAATCTAACTTTCCAAAAAGTACAAGAAGAGAAAAAAGGGGTAAAATAAAAGCAATCGTGTTTTAATCAATTGATCATTTGCTATCTGAGGCGTTTGGGGAAAGAGTGTGAAGAACCTTAATAGGTAAAATACTTAAGAAAACTATGATTTTTTAACCCAGAGTCAAACACCCATAGGTATTTCTGGCTTTAAAACAAGCAAGACAACACCTCCCATCTTGTTGGTTAATCGCAGAACTGCGGTTTGACAGAGACACGGACGGTGTGCCCTCGACTCTCATCTACTCAATGGCCACCCCTTGGGTACCAGATACACAGGCCTGACTTGCCACAGGCAGATGGTGAGCAAACTCCCACCTGGTATGCAGATGCTGTGGTTCTCACCGATGGGAGGATGTGCCAATGAATTAGCAGTCAGACAGTGACTGTCATTGGTAATAACTTCTTATTATGTCAAGGAATTTACATGCAGATCAATGTGAGCAGTGTGCACTTGCTTATCCCCACCATAAATCACTATCGATTGGCACACCAATTCCTTGCCATAATTAGGAGCTATAGACAGGGCTGCAATATTATCTTAAAATACCTTGTCACAACCATCCACAGAACAACTGCTAGCCACAGAACTCTCAGCGACACTGCTCCTGTTGGTATTTGGGGTGAGAAGTGGGGGAGAGAAGTGAATAAAATGTCCCTGTGTGCAATGTCTACTTGAGAGATTCCCTGTACCCTATTAGAGATTTAAAAAATGGGAATTCCTCCATATCCATATTGAATTCCTGTGTGCAAATGCGAAAGTTGGCAACATGCTGCTCTTAATCTGATTTATGCACCAATTTATTTTATACATTAGGCACACTGTATGCAGGCTGACTGATGCATAAAAATTTCATGCAAAAAAGGACTCACTCCCGTACAACTGCCTTTCAGTTATTATTACCTCTTGTGGTTCCCATCCTACGGTGGGTAGGACAAATGACTCCATATACCAAATGCATTTTGCCCACTATACAAACATTTTGATCTGTTTCTATTTCCCCTCAGCTCCAACTCCAGAGAGCTAAAAACGCCATATCGTAACTTTCTGAAATCCTTTAATGCTACAAAACACCCACTTATGCAGAGAACTTCTCTCCATGTTCCCTCTTTAACTGTGTATTATAAACACACAAACATGCACAACAGAGGCAAACAAACAGAGACAGACAGACACATACCCATGACACACCTGGGTATTTATGGTTAATTTTTTTTTTGGTTCAACATTTTTTTCTCTACATATCATAACCACCATGCCTTTTGTATTACTTTTCTAATTACCTTCCCAGGGATATGTTCCCCGGGATATTAGTAACAGCAAAAACGCAAACAAACAAAAAAGCTTTTGGGGTAGGGTTTTAGTTAAGGAAAAACCAGCTAGAAAAAGCATCTTTCTGTATTTTCCTTTTATTAGAAGTCTCCTTTCATCCAAGAAATATGGGGCCTGAAATAAATTGTACCATCCTGCTTTTTTTTATTCAAATCCTTGCCAGAGCTAGGCAGTATGCTAATGAAAACAGGTTGATAAATGACTCCCTGATATTTTCCAGACATTTTTCTCTCAGAAGTGCTCTAAACTGATGTAGCTCAAAGAGAATAAGGCGCATTAAGTCATTATATCAATTTTTGTTACCCAGATACTTCAGTCCCAGTTAAGCGCTGACAGCCAATATAAAACAAGGCAAGGGCATCATACGACTCCATCGATCAAATCTTGTCGTAGATAGATTGCCTATTACACAAATAGAACTAGCGGATTCAGTTTGTAGTTTTATGCTCTCCAATTAAAGGATAACAGGGTACTTTCCCATAAATCTGCTAATTGCAACTGAATTAATTTAACAAATTTCTCCAAGCACACAGGAAAAAGCGATTGGTTAAGCTAATGTAAACTAGCACAGGTTGTCACAAAGAGGCTCCCATAACATCCTTTTGCTATACCTCGATTGGGCAAGATGTCACAAGTATTTAGCTACATTGTGGTTCTCTGGCAACAGACAGCTGACAAGCATAAAACATTGCACAAATAGGAGATAATTTATTTGTGGTACTTTTTTCTCTCACTCGCTCCCCACTCTCCCCCCACCCGCAGGAGGAAATAACTCTCTCTTTGCATCTAATTAATGTTTCTCTCCAAGTGAAGCTGTTTTTCTAAATCAGAATTACACCAGCCAAAGCACTATATTACAGAAAGGGGTCCCTTCGCGCCACTCAGCCAACAGTAGGAGTGATGGGCAAAAACCTGAACAGCTGCCTATTGCATTTCAAAGGAGGAAATAGCTCAGTGCTCCTCAACAGAGCGGGGCAAATACAACACAGGGCACTCACTCTCACAAGTTCAAATACACAGGTAACCGTAGTAGCCCAGGTGCCAAAATCAAAGCAGGATGATCCCAAGCCATAAAATAATGCATCGCAGTTGAATTCGTCAACTGCTGAGCTCAGTATTATGGAGACGAAGTTGTCATAACTGCACGGGCACAGTGGCGTTCCAGCAACGTTCGACGTTCATTGGCCTCTCTCACCTCTCCACCACTCCTCGTCATGCCTCCGTCAGGGTTTCAGGTGGACTGGCAACTCCCACAGTGGCCTCAGACAGTTAAAGCTAGGGGACTCACAGGTGAGCAGGGGGTGAGGAACAGAAAGCGTATTTTCCTGATTTGGTGAAATAGATCAGATCTTAAATATCTAGTCCCATCATACCCATATTTTTAGACGGGATATTTTCAGTGTGAGCTTGCAAAATATCCTTGCCATATCCACACTTGGCGGGCACCACCTCCTACATAAAGGGGAGAGATTTCAGTTCTAGAAGGGGTGATGGAGCCCAGGGATGAGCAAGGAGAAGCCACAGAGCCCACGGAGAAGGGGGAAGGTCAAAGCAACAATAACCAGCATGATGGACCTTGTCGGTTCAAACAAGGGCATCTCTGGCACCACTCCCTTCTCTTGCGATCAGAGCTTCACGCACTACAGAAGCCGATTCCTTTTTATAGGGAGAAAAAAATCTCAGAGTAGACCCTCTTTTCCAAAGCACATTGCTCATGCCCTGTTTATCCATTTATGCTTCTGCTGAAAGAATGACGCTCTGCCACATCACCTCGATGGGACAGTAAGCTGTCTGAAGACAAAAACCACGTGCATTTTGGACTGTAGGCCCAGAGCAACAGCAACAATGCATGCTGCCCTCTGGGTATACAACGTACACAACTTTAAACTGGCTCAGTCGTCCGGCCAAGAGGCAACAGGGTTCTACAAAGGGAGAGAGGATGAGGGTTAAGTCCATAAGTCCAGGCAGAAAAGTATAGGGTGTTGAATCCTACATACTATTAGTTTGCCACTTGGTACCTAACCAGAAAAGTCGAACACACACATTCACAGACCCAAAAATGAATAGATATTTATGTAAAGATATTGGATCAAAGCCATGACCACCTGGGTTACAGCTCCAACTTAGCCATTAACTAGTTGTATGATACTGGGATCACATGTAAGCATTTCTTCCTCACCCATAAAGGAAGGCTATCAGAGTAGATCTCAGCACTAGATCTGATGAAGGCTGGGAGATCTAGCCACTTTTTGTCAAAAAGCAGCTGCGTGTGGAAGGGAATTCCAGAGTGCTTCCAGCCTTTGTTAACAGAATGTAACCTATCAGAGTACAATGCACCTAGTAAGGGTAAGTATTATTTTGTGACCTTCTCATTCAGTTGCGTAAATATATGTGAGTGTGGACTGTAATGGGAAATATGTTCTTCAAGGTCACAGTCAAAAAATTTTTAAATTCAAAGCCACTGAATGAGTCCAACCCAGTGACTGAAGGTGAAGATCCTGTGGCTCTCTGATCACATGCTCGTGTGCAGAGCCAGCTGGCTGCAAGGGTGGAGACGGGCGGACAGAAGCCTTCTCTCCCAACAGCAGTGCATCAGTCACTTGTGATGAAAATGAGACGGGAAACCCCTCATTGTGGGAAAGTCGCCTGGGTGCAGAGAATGAAGGGAATCCTTTCATGAAGGGCCCAGCGAAGCGCCCCCCGACACACACACCCAGCTGGCCTGAGGAACATACCAGTTCAGCATGAGAGGGCCTGGGTCTGCCGCCCGAACAATCCCCCACAGAGCCTGAACACCAGGCACCCCAGAAACATGCAGAACTGCTACCAGAGGGAGAGAGCTCACATCTCTGGCAGCCAAGGCTGGCTCTCCTATCAATCGTGGGACAAATATTTCATAGAACACTTTAGGACTCACGCGCATGCAGACACAAGAGCATGGCCTTGGTCCCCACTATGGACCTGAGAGGGGATGACCTGGAGGAGAAGGCCTGTCAGCCTGAAAGAATCAGCTGGCCTCCTCTTGAGAACCCAAGAAGATGAAGCAGGATCTGAGTAATTCCCCAAACCCTCAGCTATGCTGAGCCTCCTGCTCACCTATTATTTTTACTGTGCCTTGTTAGGAGTTACGATCTGATGTGCTGGTTGGAAGGAAATCTAAAATAAGAAGTGATTTCATATC
Organism: Halichoerus grypus; assembly: GCF_964656455.1. Lineage (NCBI taxonomy): Eukaryota > Metazoa > Chordata > Mammalia > Carnivora > Phocidae > Halichoerus > Halichoerus grypus. Next base: position 50,389,956 of record NC_135718.1, read on the forward strand.
ACAAACATGTTTTGTTGAGTCAAAGCTTCTGGAGGGAAAGTATACGCCTTTAGCTAAAATATTTGCTATTATTTGAATACCTCCAAATGAAGATGGCTTAAGGCTCATACCACCTGGTTTACAGAAGATGTGGAAGATATACTATGAAAATGAACAACAACAGAGGAGCCAATAAAGTAAATAAAGGGTCTAGGACCTAACCAGGTAACCAGCCAACAAGTATTTGTTGAGCACCTGCCGTGTGCCAGGCCCTGAACATTAGAATGCAAGGTGAACAGAGCACATAGAGTCCCTTCTCTCCAGAGCTTACAGGCTGGTCAGGGAGAGCGCTGCTGTTTACGTTTTATAGATAAACAAGTACCATGAAAGAAAAAACAAAAATAAGGGGCTCTTACTCAGCTGGGGGCTTAGGGACAGCCTTCCTGAACAGGTGTCATATTTAAGCTGAGCCCTAAAGGATAAATAGAAGAGCGGGCAGAGGGCAAGGGGATGACACCAGGCACACTCCAGGGCTCAGCCCCCCCCCCCAAGCCTGCACCACTCCCACCCACTCACATACACCCAAGGGGTGCAATCACACCAGCCTGCTCAATCGTGCTGGACTTCTCTCCTCCCTAAGCCCTTCTCTTTCCCACCTCCCTGCCCACTGTTCCTTTGGCAGAGGGTATGTTTCTGCGCAGCATTCCTGCTTTCCAGCTTTCTCAGGTTCAAACGCCAGCGCTACGCCTTCGTACCTACGTGACCTTAAATTTCTTCATCTCTCCACGCCTCAGAGTCCTCATCTGTAAAACACAGATGACCATGGGCCCCACTCGTGTTTGGTACAAGGATTAAATGAGGTAATACAGGTAAAGCATTAAGGACCTGCCACAGAGGAAGCAGCCAATAAATGTGAATCACTGTTGTTTTATTTGTTACTGTGATTGCTGTGGCTCTTTTGTTTTTTGTTTTCTATATTCCATGCTCTCATACCAGGGTCAGATCAAACTGCCCTTCTACTGCAAAGCTATCCAGACTCCCTCTAGCCCATATACCCCCTGTGAGTACACTGTACATCCCTCGATCATAGCCTTTATCACATGATGCTGAAATTATTTACATATCTCTTTGTTCCCTGGATCAAAGCCAGAAGCCAAGTCTTATTTATCTTGCTTCCCCAGTGTGTGGAAATCAACAAGCTCTCGATGAACACACTGGAAGAGAGACGGATGAATGAATTGATACTGGGTGGCCAGATGGATGGGGCAGGCTAGAAAACTCACCTTGGCCCTTTCTCTTTCTCTAAGGAGGTATCCCTCCAAGTACTTGAGCAAATGAGTTGAAATCCTCCTAGCCATATAGTGACCTCTGGCTTGAAATGCTACTGTCCATGATTACCATCATTTGAAAGGCACCTGGGGGAGTCAACCTGTCCATCAGAGGCTAGGAGAACCCTCTAAACTTTTAAATCCTCAAGGAAAAGAAATGTCTTTTCTCAAAACACATCTAAATATAGTGAGGCACATTTTAAGCCTCTAGCTAAAAAGCCTGAAAGCATCTTTCTATTTATTGGTATCGTTATGTGTATACTAACATTCCCAGAAGCAGGGCATGACTGCACTAGCTTTATGTCTGGCAAAATCAGTGTCTGTATTATCTGAACTCAAAAAGACTATAAAATTAAATTTAAGTGACTCACTTAACTAGCAGAAGGAGAAAAGATCCAATTTTAAAAGTGAAAAAAGAAAAAGAAATAATTGCTGCTGTTTGGTGGGAGTTTATTATGTATATAAGTAGAGGGCATGTCAACAAATACAGATGCCCAACCACATTTGCACGGTAATGAGGAACAACTTGAGATGGAGTGGGAAACGTGTTCTCTTTGGTGGGATCAGAGATAACATCTCCTCTGACACTCCAGGCTGCTTTCGGCATCCTCACAAAGCTGGGAAGCCAGAGGCCACTGGGTTCCAACCCTGATATGCCATGAATCCTTTTCATGGGAGGACATGGGGAGCATGAACCCCCAAATAATTTCTCTTTGTCACATTCTTCCCTTTGCATCTCAACATGGCAGGTTCTGAAGTCTTTGGAAAATGTTTTAGCTCTAATTAAAGGAAGAATTTATAATGTCTCAACAGAGTTCAAAGCAAAATTGGACCAGACTGAAGAAGAACTGACAGCAGGTTGTAACAGATCCTTCCATAAGCTTCTGCATTCTAATGCCACCTCATAGGCACTAGGTTGAGTCAGAGGTCTACAGCAAACCCCAAGCCATAGCGTCTCTCATTTTTTAAGTCCTAGGAATTTGGGCTAAGAACTTTCTCACAATTAGTCCTTTCCTACAGTAAAATCTAAAGTTAAAATCTGGGCCTCCTACAAAATGGACCCAGCGGTAAAATTCATTTTGATGAGAGTTACTGGAAAGAGAAGGAGGACAGAGGTAAAAGATAACTCCTCCTATCACATGCCTAGAATTCTAGGTCTGAGAGAGATCCTTTGACCTAACTCAGCCTGAAGATTCTACTAATTTTAAAAGATTCTCAAGGAAATTGCATAATCCTTCATGTGAATCTATTTTCATATTTCTCTCAGTGGCTGGTAATTTTGGGAGTGGGGTGGGGACATTAATAATCCCTCACATGACTGTCTAGTTAATTTTTTTTAAGATTTATTTGAGAGAGAGAGAGAGAGAGAGAGAGAGAGAGAGAGTGTGTGTGCGTGTGTGTGTGTGTGTGTGTGTGTGTGTGTGTATGAGCAGGGGGGAGGGGCAGAGGGAAAGGGAGAGAGAGAGAATCCTCAAGGAGACTCCCCGCTGAGCGTGGAGCCTGATGCAGGGCTCTATTCCAGGACCCTGAGATCATGACCTGAGTCGAAATCCAGAGTCGGCTGCTTAACTGACTGAGCCACCCAGGTGCCCCTGTCTAGTTAATAATATTAATAACAAAGTGTTTTTGGCCAAACTGGAATGGGAATGGCAAAACTTCTCACTCTTGGGCACAGGTAATACCAGAACTAATCTCTAAAGATCTTTCAAGGGTGCCTGGGTCGCTCAGTCGGTTAAGCATCTGCCTTCGGCTCAGGTCATGAACCCAGGGTCCTGGGATTGAGTTCCACATCAGGTTCCCTGCTTCTCCCTCTGCCCCTGCCCCTGCTCATGCTTACTAGTTCTCTCTCAAAAATGAACAAAATCTTCAAAAAAAATAAAAATTTTTTAAATTTAAAAACATAAAGATCTTTCAAGGATCCCCTCAAAAATATGTGCAGGTCTACCTCACTTAAGAATCAGACCCATAGGGTGCCTGGGTGGCTCAGATGGTTAAGCATCTGCCTTCAGCTCAGGTAATGATCCCAGGGTCCTGGGATCCAGCCCCACGTCGGGTTCCCCGCACAGCGGGGAGTCTGCTTCTCCCTCTCCTTCTGATGCTCCCCCTGCTTGTGCTCCCTTGCTCTCTCAAATGAATAAATCTTAAAAAAAAAAAAGTTTAAAAAAATCAGACCCATAAAAATCTATTAAAGGGGGTGAGGGACACATTCCAGAATTGCCGTGAACTCCCTGCTTCCTACGGACCCAGTCAGAGGCAGCTCCATGAGGGAAGGAACTGAGTCACAAGCACCTTGGAATCCTCACACTCAGCACTGTGTCTGGCACATACTATGTATGTGATCAATCTTGCAAAAATGAAGGAAGACCGTTCTTAGGTGTCTGCCCAGCCAAAGATGCCCAGAGCAGACCTCTTCCACATGCCCAAGTCCACTGTGATGATAAATTCCATAAAGACACAAGGCCCACCTCAGCCAGCTTTCACGCAGGGTAAAGAAGAAGAAATGAACACCACCTAGAAACCTCATCTGACACCCAAAACAGAGCGCATGACATTTTATTCTCCATTAATTTGGATATACAGTATATCTCTCTGATGACTATAGTGCGCAATGTTCTTATAAGGTTATGAACTGGTTTTGCATTGTTCCCTTGCTGGAATTTAATACTGTACTAACTGTGATCTATCTTGGCCATGATTAATCCTGCCTGGTTCTGCAGCAAGTTTCTATAAAAACCAGCTTGAAATACAGGACTCTTAAAGCCCTTGCCAAATCTGCAAGATGTGATATTAACACAGTTCCCATCCAGGCAAGCATGTCTAACTTACGCCGAGACCATCTACATGTTTCCCTTCGTGCTCCTCGAGCAGCTAGCTATTTATCCTATCACTGAAGCTGAGAAAATGTGGCGAGTGCTGCCCTGGCCTGGTTTACAACAGCATTATTAATACTGCTCAACAACAAAGTAAAATTACAGATAAAATCTGAATAGGCCCATTATTGGTTTTAGAGGGAGTTAAATAAGCTCTATAATTTCTTTGGGCTTGCAGAAAGCTCAGCCCGGCAACGACAGGAGAAGAAATGCACACGGCGGCCAACTAGCCACCGGAGCTCAGCGACGTGTAAATCCCCTCCTCGAACATCGTGAATTAAAGCAGATGAAAGTTTTAAAATGTCAGGCGAGTCCCTGGGGATGGATATGCTTTATGTTTTTTATACAGTGAACATTAATTTCAAATGGAAAGGGGAAGCAGTCCTCTATCTCCCACCATCGGCTCCAGTTTTTCTTACGTTCCGTGTGTCCACTTTTAACAGACCAGTCTCAGGGGAATTGATGTGGCGCTGAGTCAAACAGTCAGGCTCAAGGTAAAAGGAAAGTCCTTGTGAGAAAGAAAATTCACCACCCAATTCCGAAAAGCAGCCCTAATATGGAACATCTGACTTGGAGTCAGACAACAGATGTCCAAAGCCTACCTCCTCTCTCAGGTGTTTGACCTTTGCAAAACCTAGCTTCTCTGACCATTACTTTCCTTCTTCACAGGGTTATCAGGGCAATTGGATATATGCTATGTGATACAGAGTATCTATATGTGCACACTTGTGTATCTGCACACTTACAGATGTATGTGTGTATATATATATTTGTGTTTATCTCACACACACACACACACACACACACACGCATGCACACACTTCAGGTTGTTGCTTTAACTCCTAACAGCTTTTCCTTCTATTTTTCTGTCACGCATTCCCAGTTTTACTTAACTGTTCTACAAAGGAAACAAGACTGTCATTCATTATTCATTCATTCATTCATACGATACATACATTCATACGATTACATGCTATGTCCTTTGGGATCCAACAGAAAACAGAATGTCCTCTAGAACTTCACAGCCTACAGTAGTGGTCTCCCCCTAAGTTGAATCCTAAGTGAAATTCAGAAGCCTTGTTTCCCAGTTCAGGTCAAGCAATCAGTTTGATACCATGATGATGATGACAAATAACTGGTCTAAGAGTTACGAGGCCAGAGGCCCATGATAAGTTGGATTATTGTCCAGCAAACTGTCATTCCCTTCCTTTCCCACTATGGGCACAGTTTACCTCTCTGTCCCACTGATACCGATCTAGACCACCAGACTTACTCAGGCCAGGGAAATTTAGCAATGTGATATAAGCAGAGACTCTAGGTATGCTCACATCACACAGCAAGTTGGCTTGGCTCATGCATTCCACTGATGCGCCATCATGAGAAGAGCATGCTTCGGGAAGCCTCTACTGTGTCAGCCTAGACCCCAGAACAAACACGCGTGGAGCTGACCCAAAGCCAGCAAACAGCCTGGGATCGAGGCATTTACCCTACTGCCTAGAGCAGAGCCACCCAGTCCAGATCAGCTAAACCACAGTCAACCTGCACAGTGTGAACAAAAAGACAAATGGGGAAGTTTCTTATGTAGCAATATTGTGGAAATAGCTGACCAATGTAAGGTCTAAGCAGGATCCCAACCAGAAAACAATTGCCTCATCAAAAGCAATTTGGCACAACTTAACTACTGAAGCATTAAAATGAGATTATGGTACAAAACATGCTTTTCATGGTCAAATCAATCATTCTGTCTCAACTCCTCTGTGCTTGGTTTCAGTTCTCTCTGTGTTGAAGGAAATTAACACAAAATAAGTTGATCTTGATGAGTAGGATTCAAATCAATAATGTTAATTGGGCTCCTGAGCATAAGATAAAATGACTTCAAATCAACAAAAGGTTAATATAACTTTCCCTTCATGCAGCACTACCTATGATAAATCTATAGTGGTCTGAAATTTCCAATTTCATTAACAACACATTTAACATGCTAAAAAGACAGGAACGTTCTCCTTACATAATATTTTCTCTGTGCCCACCAGCAGGTTAACTCACTATTGCAAAGCATATCCAATTATGTAATTAAGTTATACCTAAATAAGCGAGGGATGTACTCAGTGGTGAGGACTTATTTTAAAGTTTAATTTTATTACTGTTTTCATGCTCTACCTACTTCCCCCTCACAATGGCAGTTTATAGAATTACTGGGTATTTTCTTTTACAGCATATTTCATACTAGATGACATTATTATCTAGCAAAGAAAAAAATCATTCAACATTCTTATTGTGCATATACAATATGTAGGGAGGTGTGAGATGACCTGGTGTAGATGGAAAGAGATTTTAAAAAACAACAGTACTGCAAAGTCCTTGTCCCCAAGGGACCTTCAGTCTGTTATGACTTATAAATGACTAGATACCCAAAAAAATACACAACATAAATGAGTCAGAGTCACTGGACAACTGTTGGCTCTTTCTTCCTTACCCATCTCCCCTTTTCTTTTCCTAACATTTTCCTGGATTTCCCTAAATTCTTTTGGGTGCAACTGACTCCATTCTCCTGTCCCAGAATGGAGCCCAACTGCCTTAATCCTATCAGCAGAATCCATCCCTCCCACCCCAGCCTGCCATAGTATCTGGTGTCAGGATAGGAGAGAACGCTTGCTTAGCCCATGCAGTCTGCTGTAACAAATTACCATAGACTAGGTGGCTTAAATGACAAACATTTCTTTCTCCCAGTTCTGGAGGCTGGAAGCCCAAGATCAGGGTACCTGCATGGTCAGGTTCTGAGGTTCTGGTGAGAGTCTTCTTCAGGGTTGCAGACTGCCGACTTCTCATTACATCCTCACGGGGCAGGGCTCTCTGGGGTCCCTTTTGTAAGGACATTAATCTCATTCTTGAGGGCTCCACCCTCACAACCAAATGATCTCCCAAAAGCCCCATCTCCTAATACTATCACATTAGGGGTTGAAATTTCCACATACTAATTTAGGGAAGACACAAACATTCAGTTCACTGCAGACCCCATTTAGACATATCAGGCCAGTGAAATTCAATTTGGGGAATTTTGTTCGAGCCCTAAGGAAACTGAACTCTCCTGCTAGATTTAAACAAGGATATACATATTCTTAACTATCTGCAGTTACCTCGGAACAGGACAATGCCTCCATGGAGAAAGAACCCCGGAGAAACAGAACAACTAGATCTCACTAGACTCAGTTTCTGGCTCATGCCTTACCTGAAACCAGTGTTACCATGAGAACAAACACTGACCCTTTTTGCCTTTAAGACAGTATGAGGAGCTGTTTTTCTTTTTTTCCTGTGATTTGCCACTAAACACATCTAAACAATAGAACATGCAACAGAGCTCCAAAGGAGAAATTACTGTGTACCGGAAAAATCTAAATAAAATCCAAAGAGGAAGCAGGGTTTCTCCTGGGCCCAGAAAATGGATAAACTCTCAATTATTGGGAAGAGTGGGAGTGGTGATAGGATAGAATGAAAAAAATAAAGCAAACCTATCAACCTATATAATGCCATCAAAATGGTAGTTTGTGATCCTGATGATGTTTATGATGTTGTTAATGGAATGCCACATGTGCGTACACGAGGCACAGAAAACACTACACGTCACTGTCCTGTTTAATCCTGACAAATATCCTAGGAGGCATTCATGACCATCCCCAGGATACAGATGGGAAACGGGGGCCCAGAGAAGTTTTGTGAATTATGCAATGTCACAAAGAATTGGTGCAGCCTCCCACGGAACTGGACAAGAACGCTGGATCTGGGGGCGCCTGGGTGGCTCAGTTGGTTAAGTGACTGCCTTCGGCTCAGGTCGTGATCCTGGAGTCCCGGGATCGAGTCCCGCATCGGGCTCCCTGCACAGCGGGGAGTCTGCTTCTCCCTCTGACCCTCTTCCCTCTCATGCTGTCTCTCATTCTCTCTCAAATAAATAAATAAAATCTTTAAAAAAAAAAAAAAAAAGAATGCTGGATCTGCCACTTGCTGTGTGAATCTTTGGCAAGTTACTCCAACCTCTCTGAGACTCAGTTTCTTCAAATTAGGTTTAACAGTAATGCCTATTCGCCAAAGTTGTGAGAATGAAGATAATGCATTTAAAAGTGCTTCTTACCTTAATGCCTAGCACAATGAATATGATCCACAAACATCAGTCATTATTTCTGTAACTCTTTTTAAAAACTACATTTTAGACTTCCTGCAACCAGAGAGGAGAATCGGGACCAGTGGATAAAAATGACAAAGTGGAAGCTTTGGGCTCAACATAAGAAATAGATTTCAAATACTTAGAGCTTTCTAGAGGCATAACAGATTGATAATGAACTTCCAATTCTGAAGGTTTCCAGTCAGGAAAGGAAGATTCTCTGTTTAAGGACACCATGACAAGGGTTGAGCATTAGAAGCATGATTTTAAGAATGTAGTCCCAAGGAGTCTTTCATCACTGAGATTTATCAACCCTATGAGAGACCATTATCCTGCCAGTTTAATTTCCAATGTATCCAAAAACCAAGGATAGAGAACCAGATCCTCCACCCACATCTTTCCAGTCCTCAGTCCTTAACAAGACTTGCAATCACTTACACATTAAAGAACTGTGATACAAATTTGACCAGACTCACTACACCCGCGCTATCCTCCAATACTGTGAAAAGCTAATTTCAGCTGTCACTTACTGGAAGTAAAATGACAAGTATCTGTAATATCTGTCAGGTTATGAATGCTTTAGAGAGAGTTATGCAGCTGTCAACATTTTGAAGACAAGAGAAAAGTAAACGAAGAACAGGAAACAGCACGTCTGTGGAGTACCCAGTTGCCAAACTTCTCTGTGACTTATATTAATAAAAATCAAATTAACTCCATAAAAAAAAGCAAACAACAAGGGTTTCTAGAGAAAACCAACAGAGGCAAATCTGTTAATAATGCTGCCAGTGCAATAGATGAGATCATCAGAATTAGCTTCAACACTTCAGTAGAAAGTGACTAATTCTATTAAGGGATGTGAAGTCTTCACTAAATTTCTCTCCACCGTGAAGGTATTGGAATAAATGTGTAAAACCCCAGGAACAGAGTAACCAATCTTATTGAGAGCTTCTTGTCATATTGGAAGACTATATATAAGTAGGTGACTATGTGTCCCAGGTTGACTGGGAGAGTCCTAGTCTGTATCCATTATCTTGGTGTAATTATAAAGCATGCTAGTTTGGATAATAAATTACCATGGTGTGTATACATGTATATTTTTATGTATATGTGTGCAATTGTGTGTTCATGTATGCATGTGCATGTATGTGTGATTATTCTGTATGCATGTGTGGGTTTGTGTACGTGTATATACATATGCGTGTATATGTATATATGAACGTCCATATGCAGCGGAACTCATTTTCTTCCATTTCTATAGATCTCACCTATAGTTTAGCTTTGGGGGACAAACACTACATTTTACAACAAGGATTTCCATCTTATAAAACACTGAGTATTTGCCATCCAGTTAAAATAATAGGAGAGGCAAAAATAACTTTGTTTTATTCACATTTTTATAAACTGAATGCTACCAACAAATGACCTCTCTGGGAACAAGGATGGGTGGCCCAACTTTTAGTTTAGGAGGAAGATTTTTAACTTAATGGGTAGTTGACCTCAATATAAGACTCTAAGCCAAAATTCACACTGTCGATCATTAAATGGTATCTGGTTTTCTAATATTACTGCTGTTTCTCCACTATCAGAGAAGGACAAAACAACAAATAAGAGCAATCAGAGGGAAAGTAAAGTTTCCTCTGTGGGCTTGAGTGAGCTATTTTTGCACATGGAAGCTGGCTAGTGTTGTCCTCAGTTCATATACCCATTTTTTTCACATGCATTTTTTTTTTGTAGGTATCTACTCTGTGCATTTTATAGGTATCTATTCTGTGCGTTTTTCGATAATATACTTTGTGAATTCACTGAACTGTGACTTTTTTTTAATGAAATAACTGAGAAAAGCCCAACCATTAAAAATGAATGGGCCTTATTTTTTATACCTTGATTCATCTCTAGTATGCTTTTTGACCTGGGACATCTGCCCCTACATTTTTTTTTTCAAACATTCATGAAAATTTTCCTCCATCCCTCTTCCAGATTCAAGAAATAAAGCCAGATGGGAATTCTTACAGCCAGCAATGTCACTCTTTTAGGATATCTCCATACCAAGAATATCTAAGCCTCTTCTTGGTCTATAAATTAAGTCATTAACAAATATACACAGTTTGAAGAGGAATGAACTGTTCTGCAACAAATCAAGTTCCATGTAGCATAGGGCACTGGCACTATTCCCATGGAAATAAATAAATTTTGTGACAAACCAACTTCTTTTCTCCAACACATTCCAGAGATAGCATGCACTTTTTGGTGTTCCTCATAAATATGAGAAAATTAAAAGTTAACATGCCATGATACCTTCATTACTAGCTCCAATGCAATAAATATTCAATCACCAGTGAAGTCAGAGCTGGGGTACTACAGGAAAAAACCTCAAGGCTCTCCCACCTTGGGCTTTAAGGAATAATAGGTGGCAGTGCACAAGCAAGGTAAGGCCAAAGGTGGCAAATGAGAATGTGAAGAGCCACACTTCCCTCATGGGTAGAGATGTATTAATCAGGTGCCTGGTTTGGAAGCCATTTTTTTTATGTCAAAGTTATAATGACAAGAGTGTAGAGAATCAGTCCTTTGGGGAATTTACTTAAAAGAGACATCATTCAAAAAAATTAAGATGAAAAAATTGGAAAAAAAAATATTGGAAAACAGGGTGAAAAAGAGAGTGGGTCAACAGAGCAAACAGAGGTGTGACCATATACAGCCAAATATCATCATCAGCCAAGGGGAAAAACATGCCCTTTAGGAGAAAATGGAAATTCAATGGACAACCCCAGAAGAAATGTTGCCTTTGAAATGAGAAGGAATGGTGAGTTTGTACCTGCCTGCTGCAGGGAGCTGAGGTGCTGTGGCCAGGTGTGGAGAAGAAACAGTTCAGGATAAAAATGAAGTCCCCCCCCCCCCAAGGAACCATATTTTCAGATGGGAACTAGAGATTTTAACAATGTCAAAAAATACCAGAAAGTTAGAAATTTGTCTTGCAACATCCCATTCAGCTTCTGTCTAGACACATGCTTGTTCTGGCCACAGATTAAGAAGAATGTCCAGAAGTCTAAACAATCCACGTCCTGGAATCAGAGAAGAAAGTACCTTCCTCCAGCCAAGTATCCAGAAATGGGGCCACGGAATCCATGTAGGCACCAGTCAGAGATGCAGCTAAGCCTAGAGTCAAAGCCTGGGACCCTCCCCCAGAAAGGGAACAAGTTTCTGAAGGGCTTTAAACTCTCCCACCATACCTACCAGGGAAGCTAACCAAAACCCTCCCCTGCCTAGAAGATTTCATGTCAATGAACATTCAGAACATTTCAAAAACCTTCCATCTTTATATCACTTCTCCAATTCAGCAGAGAGAACGGTGGGTTACCATGGGCTATGGGCCATACTTTGGGAATCAGTGTTCTAAACTACAGAGGCAGGGTACAGGAAAAAACACTGGGCCTGGATAATTATGCTTAGATCAGATTTTGAAAAGTCTCTAAGGATATAACCCACACTCCCAAGGAGGCTTCCATAAAATGAAATGAATAGGGTTGTCCTTCAAGAAAAATTAAGAACTAGAATGAGACCTTAAAAATCAGCTGGTACGATGGGTGGTTTTTCAAACTGTAGGTCATGAGCAACGTGACCCTGTGTATGTTTGCACTGGATTACAAAATAAAATGTTTATTCTAATGAGACATGTAGTTTTAAAAAAAATGTTTGAACAACAGTTTCCTGATGCAACCTTTTCATTTTATAAATGGGTATAAATTGGTCCCCTGCAAGCCAGGAAGAAGACATAATATGTCCAATGTGAGAGAACTGGATAAATTCAGGAAGAACAGGCCCAGCCTCTTAGAACTGCCCCATGCTGCCTCTGTCAAATTAACTCTATAAAAATCTTCTAAGCCACTCGGGCTGCATACCCATCCTAGTCCAAAGGACCTCTTGTCATAGTTTGAAATTTTCTTCCAGAGGCATACTTGGGTCAAGTCCCTGGCCCAGCCTGCCCACTTGCACACGGGAATCCCCATTAGCATAAGTTGCAAGTGACCAAGGCCTCAGCTTCTTTTAGGAGAGGATTTTGAAGAAACATCAACTCTTTTGGATCCACGGGCAACATTTCACAGCAGAGGGCAATGAGTAAATGTGCAAACTGAGATCCAGCTCACCCCCCGCCACTTCCAGGGTCGAGTATGTAATTGCTCCAAGTAAAAGGCTTTCCCTTCATTTGTGTCAGTTGTACCTATAAATAATAGACTCTGAGTTCCACAGCTCCCTCTGAATTCCTCCCTACTGGGTTTAACAGGACCAACATAAGATCCCACCACCACTGTCAAGGACTGAAAATTATGATCAATACACAAGCTTGCAACCAAACCAACACTGATTTATCCTTCACAACTATGTGGAAAGGAAAAAGCTATTGCACTGACTTGCCAGCCCTTCTCATAGAAAAAGAAGGTGTCCTCATCGTCCTCATGGTCACCTGATAGAAACCATGATGAAACTTATACATGGCAGACAGAGCCCTAGGCTGTCCCGTCCCTCCTGCTGCCCACCTGCTGATCCCATGCAAAAATAGCTCAGAAATTTCTGAGCACAGATCCCCAACACCCAGCAGTTCCACACCTCTGCAGAGTTAATAAAAGCAAAGGCAAAAAGTCAAGGAAATCCTGACCCATAAGATTCCCTCCCCGCTTATCATAAAAGTATCCTCATTTGGGCAGTAACCCCAGCACTGCAAGTGTGTCTAAGTGAACAGGAAGGGACAATTATCTGAGGCAGGGGGGCCTCTTTAAGGTTAACTTTATTTAAGACAGAAGAGTCAAACAGCAACATTCCATCACTGGGTGAGGACACTTATTTAGACAGAGATAATATTCTCCAAGGAAAAAAAGAAAAATGAAACTCTAGGTTCTCCATATATTTATATATCTGAACAAAGCCATGAGAAGAAACTTGCATGAGATGTAAGAAATTGGAGCTTTCAAACATGCTGTTTCCACCTTATCATTCTTATCTGTTATAAAAAAAAAATACGAACAGCTGCATTTAAAGATAAGGTGTTGTGTATGTTGCCCAGATGTTTCTGAAATCCGTTCCCTGTTGAACTTATCTCACCACAACTAAAGACACCTCTAATCTTTTCTAATGGCTTAATCAAATGAAATAAATGGCCTGGCATAGTATCTTCTTTAAAACTTACACTACAAGTTGCGTGCGCATGTATGCACACCACGTGCACATGACACGCAACAGCTGGGATATTTTTAAATATTTGTTCAAGGAAAAACTAGTACCAGCACTAAAGTATTATTCACATAATATATTTTCTCAAAGACAAGGAGCTGCAAAATAAGTCAGTTAAGATTTCCAAATCATGTTTCTTTTTATTTTCCTAATCCTCAAACCTCATTTTCTTCACAGAAGGTGACAGATCCTTTCATTCATTACTCCAAACATTTATGCCATTCCTACTGTGTGTCCGGCAGTGCACTAAGAACAGAGTAGAGAAAATAGGAAAATGATACGGATAGGGAGTCGGAGAATGGTTTGAGAGATAAAAGATGGAAAGTTGTAAAGAAGGGTTGTATAAAGGGTGAGGAAAGAGAATAAAGAAAGAATATTGACTATCTGTCCAACTGAGGTCCCAGCCCCTAGTAGCATCCCCAGACACAAAAGGTCAGAGTGCAGAGAAAAAATATTCTACACCCAATTTGTTACCCTTTTGTGAGCTGGCTTCACAATTCCTGCTCCGCAATTTATCATTCTGGAACACAGAATTGAGAGTCAAAGGGTCCTTAGAGAATACATGGGTTTATATCCATGTTTTGCCCCAAGACTAGGGGCCACCAGAGGGCAGGGTCCAGGTCTAAAAGGAGTCTCAGAACAGACCCTGTCCTGTGTAGGCACTGAGCATGGGCTTTCATCATTCAACAATTTGTATTTATTGAATAACATAGTCAAGGTATACAATGCCAAATATTATGTCTGTTTTCTCAGCTGAAAAATGAAGATTTTAAACCAGGTGACCTGCAAGGTCTTTTCTAGTTCTGACGGTCTATGCTGGTAAGGCCTAAGCAATTTTCAGATTTCCCTTCATCCACACTTTCGGTGGGCGAGAAGGCTTGGATGACGTGGCATGGTCTAAATGGTTTTACCTGAATCCGACAACCCACTCACACAAGGTTCCATAAAGCACACTTTTAAATGAAATAGGTAATCCAGCAAACGCACACCTTTTTTTTTTTTTTTTTTTAAGGCATACGCAGGAAGCATGTGGCTTCTGTCAGGTCCCATACCACAAACCAGAAGCAAGGAAGGAGAGTATGAAATGGATATTTACTTACAGCATCATTCTTATGATGGCATCATTTCACCTCTTAAAAGCCATTATAGTCTTTATAGGCAAAAAGGCAAACAGCGTGTATTATCAGGCAACCCCTTGAGTGGAACTAGGAACCATCAAAAGCCAATGGTGGAAAGACAATATACAAATAAGCATCATAGCAAAGAGGAGAACAGAAGGCCCCAGTGGTTAGAGCTAATGGTTTCTACAGAAAGAAACCATACCTCAAAGGAGAAAACCAGTGCCTTCAAAGGGGCCTGTAAGACAAGCCCAAAGAGAAATCATCTGCATCAATGTAGTTACTTAACTCAAAATCTCAAAAGCACCATCCTCTATTTTCCAAGAGGCCCTCCTTCTAGGCTTGTCTAGGTAAACTATGGAGCTCTCAAAAGGCCACTCAGCTCGGAATAAAAACATTCTTCCCTGATGATCATACAAGAAAATAAATAACCTACTTTAAGATTGTTAATAATGTTAGAACCCATTAATTTGAAATCCCTTTCCTAGACATGTGTTACTTTCAAGTTTCTTCTGGGTTTCTATCCCAAGTAGCCTGAGGGAAATGGAGCCATCACAAATGAAATAAGGGATCTACCTAACCCATAAAGGAAAAGAGTAGGTTAGAAAGTTCTTTCTTGTGAATAACAAAGAATTAACGAGAAGGAATCAAAGGGCAGCTGTGGAGTAGAGAAAGTCCTTTTTAAAACATGATTTACTTGTGAAACCTTTATAATCTCTTTACTGCACAAGTGGTACATGTAAAACTATGTCCTCTTGAAAGAAAAGTGAGATGGGGCTATTCAAGGGAAGGTGCACAGAACACTGAGTTTTTCTTACAGGTCTGTTTTGTAAAGGAAGGCACATGATATCTACAGGATCAAAAAAAACTCAGTAAGAGGAGCTGTCATGGGAATCCTTGCGGACAACGACCGGCATCATGACTAAGGATCCTCGCACACTTGAACACCAACTACCCTTCCGTGCATCAGGCAGCAGCCAAGTCCCTAAAGCTAAAGGACTAGACCATCTGTAGGTATTGAGGCTACATGACGGGAACACGGAGTTTCATGATCCAATTCCCCCTAGCTTGTTTTTATGTTTGAAGACTCTGATAACAACTTTAAATTGAAAACTTTAAAAAAATATATTAAAGGGACAAAAATCTCCCCACTTCCTTCTCGGAAAACGGACTCAGGCCGGCTCTGATCCAGAAACCCTACAAACATCTTAACGTCCTAAGCCACCATCACCACCAGGATAACAGGACCGGGGTAGCAAATGTGTCCAAGTAGGACCAAGCGGACTTGCTCCCCTGAGTATCTCACATAAAGTTCCCAAGTCTCCGGGGAAGAAAGGAGGTCACAGAGAGGTGGAATGGGCACATGCTGATCTGCAGGGAAAAGAAGAGAAAGCGGAGGGGTCAAGAGAAGCAGAGTTGCAAGTCCGCAGAATTCCCCACAGGCAGAGGAGTCTGGAGTCCTCACAGCAGGCCAGGCTCACTGGCTTGTGCTCTATCTACCATGTCAGGAGGCGGAGGCATGATCTTGGGGCCCCAGAATGTACTCCTCTAGGCATTCTTCTCTCTGCCCTCTCCCCTTCTGTTTAGCCAGATTTCAGATCCTCGCAAACAAAACAAGCCTAAGCTACGACCAGGAGGGCGGGAGAAAGAACTAATCTAGTGACCCAAGAGTATCAAGCTGGAGAAATCAGCACCTAAAAGCAGGGCTGCCTGCTCCCCCAGAGGCCTGCTGGGAGCCAGGATGAGAAGGAGGAAGGGAGAAGGGGAGGAAGGCAGGCACTCCACAGCCCTTCTTCCCGCCAGAAACACTCCAGCATAGCCACACCTCGCACTCTTTTTTCAAGCCTCACCATTTCCGGGCAGAACTTAACAAGGGAAATTTATGCAGCAAATGAAAATGGAAAAGCTAGTAATGTTTTCCCATTTACCTTTTTTTCCAATTTTATTGAGAGATAATGGACATATATTTCTGTGTAAGTTTAAGGCATACCACGTGATGGTCCGATTTACATACATTGTATAATGATAACCGCAATAGGGTCCGCTAATATCCATCTTCGCCATTTATTTTTAGAGAACAAAATAAATAAATAGATAAATAGATAGATAGATTTAAAAAATAGAAAGATTTGCTGAGGTAAAGGGAAGGGAGGATGACAACAAAAGATCTTAAAGCTTTCTTCCTCCAGTGCTGCCTTGGACCCTGTGCCTTCTACAGAGGGAGACCCTGCACATTTCAAAGTCACTTTTGAGCTTACAAAGTAAACACGCATTCCAAGTTATTCCTTTTTGCTAATAAAGGAGATTTCTCTTTCCTGCCTAAAGGTCATTTATACCCTTGATATTCTGAGAACAAGTAGCCAGTGACCAAGTGGGAACATTACGGTGAGGTTTTATAAAGAGGCAAATATTGCTCCTACTATCACACCAGATCTATAACATCAGACAATGTTTCATTAGCTAACAAGACATTTGCTTTCAATGAATGAAAACTATAATAAAGAGTTGCTATATTTTAAAAAGTAATGAATGTAATTTTTGCTCAATTTTATGTTGCTATAAAAAAGGGCCTTAAGTGTACTTCTCATCTGCTCCTCTTCTTTAACTACCATAATTTATGCAGATAAATGTTGGATGAATTGCATCAAGAACACTATTCAGATTGCTACCCATAAAAGTACTTAGCTATCATTTTCTTTTTCTCCTATTTATATGTCTTTGTATTACAAAAATCAAGTTACCAACATTAAAAATGATATATTATCACCAAAAGTACTGAGGCGTAACACTGTATAATAAATGATTAGTCTTTGAAGGTTAAGACCAAGTTTAAGAGAGAGCAATGCTTTTGTTATGGCGGACTCTTCAAACTGCAGTTGATGGACGGAAGCTTACAAGTGACAAAAATTGACACCCTGCTAACATTATCGGCCTGCAGATTTACTGCAAAACTCTAAAATACTGTCAAGGGCAGATCGATGTTTGTGATAATTTACAAAATAATTTGGCTTTACATAATAGGCATAACGTTATATGACTTAGGAATGCAACCCTTGGTGTCTAAATGCAAACATGGGGAGGCAGCTAGTGACTTCTCCACCCTTCCCAGAACCTCAGCCCATCAGGGGCTCAGGTTGGAGGAGGAGAACAGGCTCCATCAAGGGGATTCTCACCGTTCCCATTTCCTTACCCACCTACCTCAAAGAATCTCATAGGAAAAAAGATCTATCCTCTGAGAAAGCACTGCTCCATCCCTCATTATTTCCAAGTACAGATCCCAACACCAACAGTGTGACAGAGTAAGAACAAATCCATACCCTCAGAAATGGGGAGTGATACCAGTTCACACATGAAAGGACCTGCCAAACCAAAGATGTCTTTGTGGGGATCCCAAATGCTATATAAGGAGCTAAACAGGTGGAGCAGAGAATGCTAGTCACTGACAGCATGCTACTTGTCAACATTTTACACCAAAATGCAAGTCCTTCAGAGTTAATACATTGTTTAAGCCCTTGTGTGCCTTAAGAGATATTTACAAATTTGACCCACAATTTAATCCTAACCATATGATGGGCAAGAAGGAATCTACTAGACTCTAATTCCTTGAGGGCAGGGAACAGAACACTTGGCATATAGCAGAAGCATTATACCTATTTGTTGAATAAATAAGCAAAGCAGCAATTTCCAACTGATTTATTCACAGGAGTTCCCACATTCCTATTATCCCAGTCTTCATGCTAGAACACTTTAAGAAAGTTGAGGTAATCTATTTTATTAACTATGTATTGTTAGATCACTAGTTAAAAGTTCATACTTAAATGAAATTTAGTACAAAAGTTCCTATTCCTTTCAGTAATTCATTCACGGGAAAAAAATTTATTGAGCCCCTACTTTATGGAAGGCACTGTTCCAGGACTTTAGGATATATCCACTAGAGGAGGAAAAAAAAAAAAAAAAAGCCCTGAATTCATGGTATTTACATTTGGGAACTAATCTAAGAATAGCAATATAAATCACTGAACCAATCAATAAATGTATACTAATGGCCTACAAAGGCCTGGCAGACCCGGGGCACCTGTCCACCACCACTTCCTATGCCTGTGATCGTGGTAGACCCTGATGATCGATTAGGGCATACTCTCAAGGAGACAAGACTGAGGATCCTCAATATAGCATTCCAGGCAGCCGCTTCCACTGAATCACAGCATGTGAACAAAATGGCATGAGTTTGCCAAGATACTATGCAAAGTAGAAAAAGCTTGAGACATAGATCCAGCCCACAATAAGCTTCCTGTCTATTTGAGGAAAAGAGCCTTTCACAAAAAACAGTATTACAGCCTGATACAAGGCGTTGCAGGGGTCACTGCAAAATAATTCAGACAAGACTGGTTCAGATCACAGGTAGTCTTGGTAGGGATGGAACTGCCAATATGCTACTCAAGTTTCAGCTTTGCGATCCTTTTGAAGCAGTTCCTCCTACAGCCCCAGGAGAGGCTCTAGAAGTTTTGTATTTAATTTTGATTTTAGAATTAACAAAGGGAATGGAGGGGACACGTGGTGGTGTTAGTGGTATAGTTTTTAATGGACCGAGGATGGGCTTTCTTCTCAGTTATCTATTCATAACGACCCTGTCCCAACTTAGCATTAATGGCAAAAGTACAGAAAAATCCTACTTTAAAGACAAACAGGAAAGACATGCTAATTAAAAATAACAGTAATAAGTTTCTTCATCTGTAGTTAAAATAAGGAGTTTGTACCAGATATCTATGGATCTCTCCTGCTCTCTGATTCTAAGCAATACGGGCTCTAACGCTCCGTTAGCCAAAGTAAACACCCTGCCCAACAAAAAAGACAGTCCAGCAGGAGACCTTCACTTAAGTTAAAACCAAACCCCGCTCAGTAAAGGGATGCATTCAGTGTAATCTATATTCTTACAAGTTCATTCTTAGTGGTGTTATAAAATCATTAGATAAGGACAAATAATTACCAAATATAGAACAGGAGTAGGGAAAATAGGGACATGATAAATATTGCATTAATCCAATATGTTCATTTCTACTGGAAGTTGTATCACATTATAGCACAAAACTAATAAAACATTCACTGCCCATTCTAGGCTTCTTGGAGAGCAAGGCATTACAGATTTCCACATCCATACATGCCACTCCTCTTCCTCTTCATCCCAGCCACCTTCCAGAAAAGAGGCAGTTAAATGCAGTTAACATCTATAACTGATTGATCAAACCAGTACTTATTTCTCAAGCCAGGATCCATGGATATATCCTTGGGAATCTACAGACATGAGAAATTTATATTTTAAGGTTTAGGTCTTCATGATAAGCTTAAAAAGTAAGTTAGTCATTATTTGGTTTAATTAAAAGTAGAAGAAAAGAGAGGGGCTTGGATTCAGAGATGCTAAGAACTCTTTGGGCTCTGACATTTTAGGATTTAACCATACAACCCCATTCCCAAGTGTGGGGCAAACAAGAAGCAAGAAGGGTAAAGAGTGTGGACTGCTTCAGGTTTGGACTGCTTCAGGTCACCAGAGTGGTCAGAATGGTCCCACCAATAATAATCAGAAATGCCCCTAACTGGAGCCTTAAACTCTACATAAGACTCTAAAAAAAAAAAAAAAAAAAGTCATTTCATTACTGTACATACATAAATAAATCTGGATCATCTGCCTTAAAAAACACCATATCACAGAGTACTACTATGCAATCCTGGTGCCTGCTTTCGCACCTGTCTTATTCTTAATGTGCTGATTAGCACGTTTGCCTAATAATATCAAAAGAACAAGCTACCAAAACACTGAACTCTTACTGGTTTCCTTATAGCTGGTAACTTCTCTCTTGCCCTGAAAATTCACAATTGAATTATTTTTTTTCATTTGCTTTAGGTTTTAGTTTTCTCAAACTACTAAGTAAATTGTGACTGAGGGGCACCTGGGTGGCTCAGTCGTTAAGTGTCTGCCTTCGGCTCAGGTCATGATCCCAGGGTCCTGGGATCGAGCCCAGCATCGGGCTCCCTGCTCCGCGGGAAGCCTGCTTCTCCCTCTCCCACTCCCCCTGCTTGTGTTCCCTCTTTCGCTGTGTCTCTCTCTGTCAAATAAATAAATAAATAAAATCTTTAAAAAAAAAATTGTGACTGAATTGACTTGACACCAAGAAAACGATAATAAAAGTAACAATGTACCACAGGTCTATAATCTCCCATTTGAAATCTTTCTGGATTTTATATGTTTACACATACACTATACATATTATATATACATACACAGATACATTCACACACACACAGATAAATATCTGTATAGGTGTGCGTATACATATAAATTCAGTTTTTCAAAAACGTAGAAATGTAATATAGTTTATATGCTATATATGAGCTAACAATCCTAGCAAGTGTTCATGTTTCTAAAGTGAAAGACAGGGATAGTCATACTATAAAAAAATTTCAAATGATGTAAAATCAGGACTCTCATACAAATATAAAACAAACACAGGTAAATTATTTAACAAAATTCATTAATAAATCAACCAGTAAGATGTACCAGTTCAAAGGAGAATTCCAAGTACCACACATAAACAAACAATCAGGAATGCTAAAACAAATTTATAAATAGATACAAAACTGGTAACCACAGGGAAATAAACAATTGCATAATACAGGACAATTTATTTAGATTTCTATGGGAAGGAATTATTTGTATTATTATCAGTTTCTTATAACTTACAGTTTTACAAAATAACTCATAGACAACAATAACAGGCATAGATAATCCAGAAAGATGCCTTAGCCAGAAGACCCAGGAATTTTTGTTGCAAAAGTCTTTCACAATTCTTCCTAACATTACTAAGTGAGATAGGTAAAGATTATAGTTTCACATCACTTCAGGTCAGACTTAGTTCCAAGCTAGTCCACCATAAACTTATTTTTAAACATTCATTTTCAGAACTTTGGGATTTTTGTCAATTTCTCATGAAGATCAAATTCTTACCCCTTTAACCACAGTAACTTATGATGGTTCCAATATGAAGAACTGACATATAGTGGGGGTAAATGTTAACAAATAAGGACAATACCTCCTGCCAATGTCATGGCATGTTAGAATGGAAAGACCACCAGTGTACTGCATCAGCTAACTGGGTTGCAGCCCCACCTGTCACATTACTCGACTTGGACAAATCACCCATCCTCTCTAGGCCTTGGTCTCCCCATCTGTAAATAGATCTCAATGGTCCCTTCATATTTTAAAAGGTCAGCAGTCTATCACCGAAAACAGAAACCTCAGAGACCATGACTTGGCACAAGAAGAAACTATTCCAGTAAGTGTCAGATAAAGAACCTTCAGGTTCCTCTCCTCCATCAACTCCCAATGCAAAGACCCATTCGGTTACGGAGGTTTTTTTATGACATCCAAATATGCATTCAACTCCAGCTCTAATAAATAGTACTTAGGTGACCCTGAGCAAGTTACTAAACCTCTCTGAGCCTCAATTTCCATGTCTGGAAATTGGAAATAACACTTAAGTCTCAAAGAGCTGCTGGGTCTATCTGACTCCCGGTACTTTCTCTTCTAGTGGTTCCATTTTCACATTTCCCTTCAAAATTACTATATACAGTGGATACTCTTAAGAATTTATTGTTGAGGGGTGCCAGGGTGACACAATCGGTTAAGCATCCAACTCTTGATTTTGGCTCAGGTCATAATGCCAGGGTCCTGAGATCAAGCACTGTGTCAGGGTCCATGCTCAATGAGGGAGTCTGCTTGAGATTCTCTCACTCTCTCTCTCTCTCCCTCCTTCCCTCCCTCTCCCTCTGTCCCACCCCTACCCTCTCTAAAATAAATAAACCTTTTTTAAAAAAGAATTTATAGTTGAATATGCTTTTTTTCCAGATACCCAGGTAGATTTTCAGTATGCATATCCCATTTCCTCAAAATCAAGTACCGTGCCTTCAACTTTGTTTCACCTAGCCATAGTGTTCCAGGTATTTTTGCCTTCTTGCATTTCTTTACCCTGAAAGAACAAACTTCCCTGTCCCTTCCTTCTCCTAGTCTCTCCAGTACATCCTCCAAACCCCAGCTCAGGAATTCCTTCTTCCATGCATACCTCCCTGGTGCCCTCAAATTGGGTTAGTGTCCTTAGTGGAGCTCCTGTAAGCACCCTGTATCCCTTCCTTCCCAAACCCTCCTCCCACATCATAGAACACAGTATGACATAGGTCCAAACCCACTAGGCTCTCTGTCAAAACATGAGTTCCTTCAGGCAAGTCAGAATACCACCCAAGTTTATATCCCTAGTACCTAGCCTAGTGGTATAATAGTTGGTGCTCAACATTAATTCTTGCAGACCTGAATTCAATTCCATCTAGCACCTAATACAGGGATTTGCCAATTATAAATGAGTAAATGATCCTACCACATGACTATACAAAGAAGTTTCTGTCACTTGGGGTTTGTCAATGTCAATATAGGAAGGGGAGGTGGCACATGGTTTTGGACTCCAGTGGGAAGGCTGGTAGAAAAAGAGGGGACACGGGATCCAATGAGCTCATGGGCAGAACACGAGTCAGTGGTCTAGACTAAGCATAGAAACAGCTACATTAGCTAGAGTGGAGGCTGGACTAAGTCCCAGAGGTTAGAATAGCATTGGCCAAAGTATACTTTATTAGATTATTAGACCCATAGGAAGGTCCCTGATTTAAAAAAAAAAAAAATTCATGAGAATAGATCAGTGGATATACCCTCCTCTTAGATATACTCATGTGCATCTGAGTATATTCTATAGTTAAGACAAATATTGAACTTTGTTCTACTTGGAACTTCCACAACAGTCTTCACCATAGAATCCACCCTTCTTATAGTATCTATCACACTAGGCTGTTGGGACTATGGGTCAGAACTGAGCACAGAGTTAGAGCTACAAAGGAAACACAGATAACAAAGCTCAGCCAAGCACTAAATGGCAGCCCAAGCCAGCAGACAAGAATCAAGACAAGAAAGCCAGAGACAGGACAAGATGCGCAAAGCCCAGTCCAAAGCAGTTAAATTGGTATCATAGAGTACCCTTCTCCACAGACTGTGGGTATCTCAAGGCAGATGACCTGCTTAGGTTATCACTCTGTCTTCAGGGCTTCAACATGATAGTCTGCACTGATATGGTTCCAGAGAGATACAGCAGCTAGAGAATGAAAAAGGTCAAGCTGAGCAAAACAGACTTAAGGTCTTACATTGTGGTTCTCAACCCTGGATGAATATTAAAATTACCCGGGGTACTACTTTAGAAACTTCAGATTTCCTAGGCTCCCACCCCAGACCAACTAAATTAGACATTGATAACCAAGAAATCCCTGTTTGCTAGACAGGGGCCTTTGATAAGCTTCCTGCAGCATCCTCTCCCATCATAGGAAACCTGGCATCCACTAATGCAAGCAGCAGAGCCCTGGCCCAAAGAGAGCAGGGTCCTAATGAGGATTCAGCACATCCCCACCTCATCCCAAGAGTTCTCTATGAAAAGTGCCACAAATTTCCCCCAGAAAGTGCCACTCTAGCCTTTCCCTAAAAATAGCTTGGCTTCCTTGGAGGGGTCAGATCCATGGCCTTCAGAGAGAAAAGCATAAACACAACTTTTGCCAAACCAGGCTCTCAACACTTAAATCAGCTTGCTCTCCAGTCTGTACAAAGTTCCAGGAACAAGGAGAGTCTTCTATAAAGGGTTTAACAGCAGACCATGGTTATGCATGGAGTCCAGATCCAGTTCTCAAAATGCTTCATGTCCAGAAGTTCTAATTAATTATTACTTTACCAAACGAAAGGGAGTTATGTACTTCTGTCATTTCGGCCAGGATCTTCTCCAGGCTGCCAAAAACACGAGCATACCCAAATACCAAAACTATGTAGGAAGGCTACAGAATGTCCTCACCAGAGACAAGACAGAATTTTCATTTCATAAATCAACAAGAAACTGAAAAGGCAGCCAGCTGAAAAGACAAGCTACACTGATGAAATATTTTCTTAATTCACCTCATTCAGGGTAATTGATTTTTTTTTACTTCACGAACAAGTAATTTTTAATGTAAATAATAAAGTCAGTTAACCGTGTACTCTTATTGCATGTGGAATGACAAAGTTTTTATCTGAATTAATTAGGTGATTTTTCACTAATACAGATTTGTTGCTTTTACTTAAGACTTTGTTTTTAATCAAATCCTTTCTCACCCTGACCCTCTCACCCCACTCTGAGATGAAATGGAAAGCAACAAAAGTTAGTTAAAATGTGTTTCCATGTGTGTTTCTTTCCAAATGATTACAATGCAAAACCCTTAGCATCAGTACAGAGCCTACCCAGCTTCCCTCTGATGAGGTAGTATGCTAATCCTAGGCCCTATTTAGAATGTGTTTCGGGTGCCTGAGTGGCTCAGTCAGTTAAGCATTTGCCTTTGGCTCAGGTCGGGGTCCCGGGGTCCTGGGATGGAGCCCCACATCAGGCTCCCTGCTCAGTGGGGAGTCTGCTTCTCCCCCTCCCCACCCCCGATCCTGCTCATGCTCTCTCTCGCTATCTCCCTCTCTCAAATAAATAAATACAATCTTTAAAAAAAAAAAAAAATGTGTTTCAAATTTATTTCATCCCTATGTCATCACTGTTGGGAGCATCAACCAAAATTCTAACATGCACATTATTGCCGTACAACTTTGCACATCATAGCTCCTGCTTTTAAGAGTAAAATTAATGACAGTGGGTAGAAACTCATGCTGTTTTGCCAGAGAGGCTAAATTCCTCTCCTTTAAGAGAAGAGCATTCAACCTGGCAAAAAGAAGAGACCCTCAGTTTACATTTTCCCCCATTTCTTATCTCTAGGATTCCCATCCTAATCAGGAGGCAGAAAGAACGGGGCGGGGGGGAGGGGGCAGAGGACAAAATTACTTCCACATTCTGTAATTTGTCTGGTGTATTGGAACTGAGGAGCAGTCTTATGAAACCCACACCACAATCTTTTTTTATTTTATCATTATTACTTTACTTTGGAGATTTCTTTTTTTTTTTTTTTCTGGAGTAAAATTTTTTCAGCCATTTTAAGCAATTTTTTTTTTCACAAAGTTCAATGAAAAAGTAAAAAGTCCCAATTTCACTCTTCCCTCCATGTGAAAGGCCGATCTTTATATCATGTGTATCCTTTGCCCAGAGAAGGGTACCATGTGTGTGCATGTCTGTGTCACTTCTGCGAAAATTCAGTTTCCGTGCATCAAAATCTTACTGGTCTAGCCAAGGGGGGAGTAAAACATAAATATGCATCATCCTCCTGGAGGTTACCCTCCCTCATGCTATCTTCAGGCTTGAGGGGAGGACCTTAGCTGTCCTCACTGGTGTGGCTCCAGGCTATTCAAAGCTTGGTCCATGGATCGCGGCATCAGTGTTACACGGGAGCTCGTTAGGGACACACATGCTCAGGTCCCAGCCAGACCTCCTGAACCATGAATCTACAATTTAACAGGGTCCGCAACAGATACGCATGCATAGCACAATGTAAGAAGCCCCGGTCTAGTAAAAAAAAAAACAAAACCCACTCAAGGTCAATAGCGTCTTCTCTCAGAAGTTCCCTCTGCCTCTGCTCAGATCCTTCCAGAGTCTAGGTGTGCAGGACTGTAAAACCCTAGCAGAGGCCTTTATGGTTTTCGGCAGAGTAAAGCAGTCATTCCTCAAACCAGGCAGCCACGGAGGAAAGGCAGGGAGAAGCGCCGAGGGGTGGTGGCAGGAGCGGCCTCCCCCAGCCCGTGTGTCTCAACACAGCAGAGTCATTAATTAAGATACGGCCGGCTGCTGGCGAAGCAGTCACCCTGGCGTTCCCTGTCTGCCTGGGACTGGCGTGAGGTGTGAGAATCTGGGTAGCCTTCTCCATGGCTCTGCCCCACTGGCGTTGATTGTGTATGATTAATGATTTAAAGGAATAAAAAGAGAAAGGTCAACTTCTGAGTTCAAGACAGAGCAGCTACATAGGGAGTAATTAAGATACTTGTGTAAGCATGATTAATAAGCACAAACTGGCACTCTGGGCAGTAAACAAGACACAAGCAGATGGTTAGCATGGAAAAGGTTTCTTTTTTTTTCCCCCCTTTCCTAAAAGCAATTTTTCAGCAGCTTGAAACTTGGCTTGTGAATTCTTTTCCTCCCCCAAGTCTCAAAAAACTCATTATCTCCACATCCTTTAAAAAAAAAAAAAAAAACCCGTGGTGAACCCCTTTCAATGCTCACTCATTCTCTCTTTCAAAAAAGATACCTTATTATTTTATTTTATTTTATTTTTACAGATAACTAGAGTTTGCTTGTAAAATGGATGCAGCTCATCTTTGTTTCTCGCTGCCTTTTATGTCAGGCGTCCCATGCATTGCCAAGCCTGACAAGGTGGTTCACCGCAGAGTCTTTTAAGTCCCACCCACCACTTCTCCCCCCACATCCTGTGATGGGCAGAACAGAGGCATCAGTGGTGGCATTTCCGGAGAGTGCTGGCAAGCAGGTGTCAGAGCCGTCCGGCAGGCGCCCCTCACGAACACTAATCAGCCTTGGTGTTCTTTTACAATCCATATCTAATTCGCAAGTTTCATTCTTTCTGAAAAACAATTACTAGGTTTTGAAGTTCATTGTGCATTTACTCAACTGTCTCTTCACATTAACGTAAAGTGGGAACAAGAGAAAATAGAGTCAGCAGGGAAGGGACATCAAAAGATGTTAAGAGTGGATGAAGGCTTTATTTTAAGAGTAATATAATTACAGATGTGTGCAATATTTTACAATAAATGAAACACAAAAGGTGTATCCCTGTACTTTGAAGATTGTGTGTGTGTGTGTGTGTGTGTGTGTATGGAGAGGCAAAGAGAGACAGACAAAGAGACATAGGAGAGAGACACTCAGATGTACACATTCCTGTGGGGATGGGAAGAGAGTAAGAGAGAGAGGTCATTTAGGACTTCGGAAAACAAAGATTCTCCCAGGATCAGAAGAGTAAGGTATGCACCTCACCTAGTAAAGAGGAAAAAAAATAATTTATCAATGACAGAGCAGGCAGACTTAGTAGGGGAAGGAAGGGAAAGGGAAGGACAGAGAGAAAAAGAAATAGAGAAAGAGGCAGGGAGGGAAGGAAGGGCAAAGAGAGAACAAAGAAAAACGGAAAGTTGGCTCTTAAGCCAAAACTGGAAAAGCAATTGGCATACTTGATGAAGAAAGCACCATCGACCTGGAGTCCTTCTCCCAAATTCCAGTTCTTAAACTTCCTAAGGCCCATGATGAATTGTTAGCCCCTGGACCACTGTCACCCAATTGTGAGG
This sequence comes from Halichoerus grypus, assembly GCF_964656455.1. Taxonomy (NCBI): domain Eukaryota; kingdom Metazoa; phylum Chordata; class Mammalia; order Carnivora; family Phocidae; genus Halichoerus; species Halichoerus grypus. Next base: position 50,417,954 of record NC_135718.1, read on the forward strand.
ATGACTGGCCCTTGACAGACACAGAAGCACACTTTGTACAACAAGCTGCTGTGCATTTCCCCAGGCCAGCCTCAGTGCAGAGACCAGGTCTGTGCTCACCATTCCCTGGCCAGTGCCAGGGGCCACCCACCTCCCCTCCTACTCCCGGGACCAGTCCTGTCGAGCTTGTCCATCCAACAAAGGACAACAACTCTGGTCCCAAACTTGAGTTCACATCACTCAACTTCTATGTCCCCAGGACTGGAAAGCACCACAGGAGGTGGCCCCTGCACCTAGGCCAGCAAAGGGCCTCAAACAAGTGGCCAACTATATTCTCTTCTTCCTCACCACCAAAAACAAAACAAAACAAAAAACCACACACACACACACACACACACACACACAAACAAAACACCCCAAGCTTCCCCCAATAGAAAATTGTAATATATATTATCACTATGATGCTTGGCCTCATGCCTCAAGCCTTTTATTTTTTGTTTTATACTAAACACCTTAGTAATTCTTAAATCAGCACTTTCCGAAGGTCTTAGAAAAATAACTGAAAATGTTTGGAATACTCTATATTGCTCAAAGTAGAATAGGGTTCTTTTCTGTAGAAAGCTGCAGTCCCTTTAAGATGCTAATGTGCTTTGTGAATTGTCCATAGGGGCATAAAGCACATCATTTCCCAAATTGACATGACTTTAAAAGCTGCCCCCTCCCCAAGACTTGGGTTCCATGGAATACTCTTTGAGAAACACAGATCTCTATTTAAAAAATTCTTTCCTGTTTGAAAGTAGTAACTAATTTACCCTCTATCTTTTCTTTCTCTAGCCTGAACATACCAACCTTACAAGATTTTCCTTCAGAGATCTATTTTCTACCCCTTGAATCATTTTTCCACCAGCCTGCCCCACCTCCTATTTTTTTCCACATTCTCTTTGAACTCTGGTAAGCAACTCCAGAGCTCCAACAAGGATCTCATTCATGCAGCATGGAGTGAAAAAGGCTTAGCACATCCTACTCCCTTTAATGCAGCTCCAGATTATACTGGAGTTTTGCCTGGTCACCCCACATTATCTGCAAGTGCAAGCTGAGGTCTCTCTCCAGATAATTCACATCCATAATTTTATTTGTTCCAAAGTTATTTAGAAGTTTCTGGAATAGGTACAAAAAAGTCTCAACACTGTGGAGGCAGAGAGAAGGGGAAGAAAGGAAATGCTCACATTTGGCAGCATCCACACACTCCCAGCTCACATATACCCCTCTCAGGATGAACTGTTTAGAAAAAGGCTTATAAAACCATAGCAGAGTATAGACATCAATGTTCTCCACAGTCCAAGCAAGCAAAGGACAGTAAGAAAAAAAAAAAAATCAAAAAAAAAGTACGTATGTTTTCTTCTTTATTAGGAACCATCCTTAGTCTAAGACTCATTACCTTGCACCTAACTTGCTTTAACAGGCTCCCCAGTCTGCTTTCCTAATTCCCATCTCTTACCCTAGAACTAAATGTAAATGCATGTCAAACATTACTTCCACTATGCCCCTCCTCTACTCAAGCACACATTTCACCTTCCCCACAATCCTAAGAGATAGGTACTGTTATTATCCCCATTATATGAATGAGAAAACTGAAAAACAAAGAGCTAAACTCCCCAAGATCACACAACTAGAAAGTGGGGGAGCCAGGATTTGAACCCTGTGCCCTCTGGTTCCAGGGTCAATGCTTGCCTGGCTGCCATGGCTCTCTGTGCCCTAGCCCCACCCAACTGTTCAATAGTAGCTTCCCACTGTCCCAGCACACCGGTACCCACCATGCTTCCTCCCAACCTCCCCAACTTCCATTCTCTTCTTTATCTTCCCAGGATTTGTTCATATGCCACAATGTCTAAGATCTTGCTGACCGTTCTTTTTTTTTTTTTTTTTAAGATTTAATTTATTTATTTGAGAGAGACAGAGTGTGCGCATGAGTGTGTACAAGTGTCGGGGGGTGGGGTGCAGATGAGGGTGAGAGAGAATCCCAAGCAGACTCCCTATTGAGTGTGGAGCCCCATGCCAGGCTCCACCTCCCCACCCTGAGATCATGACCTGAGTCGAAATCAAGAGTCAGAGGCTTAACCGACTGAGCCACCCAGGTGCCCCCTTTCTGACTATTCTAAGCACCACTGTCCTTTCCTGTGAATGCTCCTAACATGTGGCCTATCTCACACAGCTTCGGGCTAAAGGACTTTATGGCTTATATTTTTCACCAGTGTTTTTAGCGTAATGGTTGCTTTATCTCAACTAGATTAGAAACTCCTTAAGGTTTCAAAGTAGCTGCTCATAGGGTGAATAAATAAATGGACATCTTTCTACTACTACCCAATGTGGCCCTTATTGGGCAGAATCCTTTTATTGCTACCCAATATGTCTCTGGTACCAAGGCTGCCTCCAAAATTTTCTCCCATGCTCCTTTCCTCTCAAGCATAAGCCTCCATTTTATTGTCTCTTGGGCTGGCCCACAAATTGAAATAGAACATGATGCTTAATTTTATATCAACCAGTTAAGCTGCTTTAAACACTTCAATATTCCCCCAAATGTAGTTAAATATATGAACTTGCACTTAGAGTTGTCAACAACGCATTGACAATTTGTTTTATAGTTGCATGTTAATCTACAATCTGTTTAATGCAATCCATTATTCAGGATAGTGATATATAAATTTAAGTCTTAGAGCATGAAATATCATTTAGGATTAAGGCTCTAATCTCTTAACAGAGGAGATGTTCACTCACAAAGGCAAACAGCAAAGAAGAGTCCCTGCATATAAAAGCCATCATCATTGTTTCCTGCACCAAGGAAACCAGCTACAGGGCATGCCCCTCATGGAGGGCAGGAAAAAAAGGGAGACAAAAGTAACCTTCCTTCCTGCCCCCAAGCAAGGACGGTCACTAAATCAGCCTCACAAAGTAGTTAAAAATTCACTGACCCAAAGCACTGCTGCTGACTACCTCTTCTTCCTTCCCAAAGTCCTCAGGTAAGAGAACAATAGTGGGGACTTACTCATGTAACGCAACCCTACGAAGTAGGTACTCTTATTATTCCCACAGTGTCAGTGAAGAAACTGAGGCAGAGCCAGGAAGGGACACTGCTGAGCCAGGCAGGCTGGTGGCAGAATCTGGTTTCTTCACCACTCTTTACTCTGCTAATCACCCCACGCAAAACATTAGTCGTCAGGCTAACTTCCAAGCCCAAGACCAGAGACCACTACAAGATCCTTGTGATAAAATAATTGTTCAATAAACACGGTGAGCAATTAAAAAAAACAACGAAGACTATAAATATAAGATATTCACTGTCCTCAAAAAGTTCACAGCAGAAGAAATGAGGCAAATACTCAAGAAGAGATCAGCAGCAGGTCATTAAAATGCCAAAAGAGGGATCACCGGAGAGTCCCAGGAGGAGAGCTGTTGACTTGGAGGGGGCCAGGATGGAGACAGACTAAGGGATGAGGGCAGGAGAAGAGGCCCGGGCTCCTCACCACATTTGGACCAAGCACCCCCATTGAAGCCCCATGGAAAAAGCTAGCCTAAGAGTCGGCTACAAAATGTCGCTTATCCATATGTGAAACGCCCCACCGACAAACAAAGATGCTGCAAGACACATCCCTTTCAGGCAGGGGACCCAACCACAGCCTGCTCCCTACACACAGCGTACACAGACATTTCCTCTGAAACCATCTATTGGTCACTCTGATGGGGTGCATCTTTCCACAGAGCCCAGCCCTGGCAGGAACTCTGGTCCACTGTGACTAACAACAACATAAGGACACCATCTCGGATGTTCTGTGCCTGACCTGCCTGAAAACCCACAGACACACCACGACTCCAGCATGGCTGGAAGCCCTCGGGGACCTCAGAGACACAGGCAGATGGTCTGCATGCAGTCAAATGAGCAAGAGGCTGGCCTAGCAAGGTAACTGCCAAGCGAACCAGCAATCCCACTGGGGTGGTCAGCCTCCAAGAACTGCCCCCATTACAACCTTTATCAACTTCATGCTTCCCTTTTTGGAAGTGATATGTATTTCAGAAACATCAAAATGCTTAGAAATTTTAGTGATAAAATGAATAGGCTGTTTGCTGTCCATATTGATACACCTGATTTCAGACTGTCAAAGTGCTTTTAGTTTTAATAGGAAATGCACAAAGTTAGCTTTGCTGGTTTGGACAACCACAAAAAAGATTTATCAGTTGCATGTACCCGTTGAAGTGCCAAGGTTTCAAAGTTAAAATTGGTGCTAGCCAACTTCTAATATTATTGTTAACACGTAACTTTTCAGAGAGTTCTCCTTGCCTTTGTGAGGAAAAGTTTTTGGAAATCCAGTCCACTTGCCAGAAATGTTTGTTACTTTAATGCAACAATTCAAAAGAAGTCCATGAAAACTAGAGCAAAGTTAATTTTACTGTTTAGTTTCTAAAACAGGAAAAGTGTCACATGACTGAAAATAGTGTCACTATGACTTCAAATCCCTGAGCTGTAAGGATTTCCTTTCATTTCCCTCTCCTGTCTTCTCAAATACATGCTTTTTCATTCTGGTTTTAATTGCTTCAAATGTATGAAATTCCTACTCTTTTTTCTGAAAGCTCTTACAAAGCCATTGTCAGATTACTCACTTTGTCAAACTTTCTCTTAAGCTGCCTTACTCTTCGGAGACACTGGTGTTCACATCTGTGCCCTGCACAGGGTTTGGCTTTACCTCCTGTGCTCAACTTACTCCAAGACAAGTAGTTACTAGCACATCTTCATGCCAGTAAATCTTTCAATGAAAGAATAAAGAGAAAGAAAGGAAGGGGAGGGGAGGGAAAGGGACAAAAGCCAAACAATGAAAGAGTCCAGGTATTAAGGAAAATGCAGATGATTCAGAATTTCCCAATTATAGAGCTGAAAGCTAAATCTGGTTGCCTCTATCTTCCCATTTGTCTTGAAGTTCCATGAGTAAAACTCTACTTAGCAAATTTTAACGTACTCCCAAGTGAGAACGGTTGGTGGTTCCAGTTCAACTCCCATGAACTGAATAGAATGACTAGCATGACCTCAGGAACCTCCAGGACAACCCCATAAAAATGCGGTATCTCCGGGCGCCTGGGTGGCTCAGTCGTTAAGCGTCTGCCTTCGGCTCAGGTCATGATCCCAGGGTCCTGGGATCGAGCCCCACATCGGGCTCCCTGCTCGGCAGGAAGCCCGCTTCTCCCTCTCCCACTCCCCCTGCTTGTGTTCCTGCTCTCACTGTCTCTCTTTGTCAAAATAAATAAATAAAATCTTAAAAAAAAAAAATGCGGTATCTCCACTGTACAATAAGGCTCCTAGAGGTGAAAAATCTGCCTACAGTCATAGAGCTAATAAGTGATTGATAGAGCCAAGAATTGAACCCTTCACCACCTCTTGCCGAAGCAATCTAATCCCAAATCACAATTGCTCCATACCTAAGAGGGCAATCTTTCAACCCAAGATCTGCTTCCCAGCTCCACCCTAGCTGTGTCCCTTAGCCAAAGAAAGGACACATTCAGACAATGCCTTATCACAAAGGGTGGTCACTGACTTCTGGTGACTTGCAGCCTTAGGAAGCAAAGTCCCTACAAAAGCCAGCCTGGGGACTTTGCTAAGCAAATCCAGGACAACTACAAACTGCTTAGCAGACACAGAGAAGGCTCAGTCAGAGAAGTGTGGGCAAAAGGGTATATTCAGCAGATACCAAAAATTCAGAAAGGAATGCTAATGGCATTTTTTACAATGATGTTTACGTTTTAAGCTTGATGTTCTGTGAAGCTGATGCACAAACATAGGGTATTGGGCTCAAGTTGCAAGGAGTACATTCTCACACATAAGCATAAAATATTTCGAGTTATGAAATAAAACTAGGCTTTCAAAGATTAGCAATGAGTTTGCCGTAAGATGAAGTTAAGTCTAAACGGCCTGGTGGTAAAGTGTATGTGCCCGTGCTGGTGTGTATTTCTCCCGGTGCCAGCACATGCGAGGGGAACCCACGGACACTCTGAGAATGCCTCCACCATTCTATTTCTATCATTACATTACCTTGTACACAACTGGGTATTTACACTGTCACCTTCCAATTCTCCTATACTCTCCACTTTTTCTTCAGCAAAGGGGCAAATTTAATTAATTTTAATTTAGATTTAATTTAGATTCCTCTTCTGTAAGACCTGACGAGACCTCTAGCGAGGCAAGAGGGAGACAAGAGCTGCAAAATTCGACTTTTCCCTCAAGAAAGCAGACTCTCACCCATCACCCTCAAGTGACAATTAGCAGTTTCTGCAGCACATTATATGAGCCTAACTAATAAGGCAAAGGAATCGAGGGCAGGCTTTTCCCTTCACAATCCTGTCTGAAGCTTAAAAGCAAGTCTGAAAACTAATGAATTCTGCATTCATGTCAGCTCAGTAGAGAGCAAAGTCTTTTATCTTCACCTGGAATAGGAATGAAAGAAGAAAAGCCCAACAGTTCATCCACTTCCCCTAAAACATTCTCTGCTTCAGTCCTTTTCTTGGCTAAGAGAGTCTGGAGTCCATTGAAGCTGGAACAGGTCTTAGCAATTGCCTAATGTGACCCACCTTATTTTAAAAGGGAGCAAATGTGAGCTCAGAGAAGTGAAGCACCTTGCCCAGAGTCACAAAGCCAGTCTTCAGATCCAACATCCCGGGCCTTGAGATACCACTATGCTAGCAGAAGAGGCTTCACTCCAAATGTTAAGAATGTTTACCCAAATTTTTCCTCTGAGTGTTTATGAAATTCCAAATCAACATATGAAATATGTGTAAACTAAAGAGAGGCATTAATGGGCTCAGAGAGAAGTGATCAGAGGGGACCCCATTTCCACAGAATTCCTCCTGAACCAATACAAGGAACACATTTACACACCTATACGCAAATACATGTCCCTACAATGCGTGCCTATAAGACCCAGATACAGCATCTCCCACGGATTCCCTAAAAGGAAATCACCAGAATAGTCTGCAAAAGAGCTGACTGCACATTCTATGAGAAAGAAAGTCCTAGGCCCAAAGATTAAAACAAAGTATAAGCAGCTCAAAACCCAAGAGGAAAGGCTTAATGCTTCACAGAACTACTCACAGACAAGTTTAAAGAAGAAACAGGTTATCAGACGAAATAGTTCTGCAGGGCACTGTGATGTAGTAAGGAAAACAGCTAGTTCCTAACTAAGTTTATCTGCTCTGACAGCTTCTGTCTTGGCCTGGCAGAGGTTGAGTGTCTACACAATGAACATAAAGATAACCTACGATGGCTACACATCCCCATCCATTTGCCAAAGGTCACTAAGGATTGAGCATTTTGCTTCAGTGCCTCCACTAATCCAAAGACATGCCAATCTGCTTACTGTTACACAACATCAGGAGGTTCGGATTTTACTTATCGAGGGATGTCGGGCTCGCTTTGTCAGAACTTGGTGACTATTAGCACAAGGCTGAGTGACCATGGCTGCAATGAATTTTTAAAAAACTATTTGGTTTTAGGATGCCCAGGAAAGAGGATGTGACTAAACAAGATGGCGGGAACTACTGTTGGACAACATTCCACTCTGAGAACATAAAAGCTGAACAGTGGAGCACTGAGAAATTAAATTCATGGCCTGGAAAACAAGCCAAGATTAAAAAATGTCATGTTGATACAGTAGGTGCTCTTGAGAGTGGGGGGAGGATGTCAGAAACTGGATTGATTGCATTTTCATAGCAATGTTGTACGATGGAGGTGGGGAAGGGTCAAGTGTATCTATTCCCTTTAGTGCTTTGGGGGCACATACCATATCTTTCATCAAAACCCTATACAATGTAAAAATCCACCATCATACCACCCAAAATTTTCAGTCACCAGGGCCAACCAAAGACCCTTCCCACAGAAGGCGAAGTAAGATTAGCTGGGTCCTATGCCTTCGGCTGGGGCCACCAGGCGGTACTGTTAGCAGCAACACGGTTCCCAACTGATGGACAACTTGGAAGGACAAAGGTTACTATGTTCCCCACCTCTAGTGCAGCTTTAAAATCTCCTTCTATCCATGTCTAAACCAACATCCTTCCCAGGCCTCACAGATCCTAACAGGAGTTCATATTTTTCCTTGAATTGGAGTCCAAAAAATAGGCATACATGAAATGACCTTGCTGTGAGAGGCCCCAAGACTTCCTGTAGACAAACTTCTAACTCATCCTAATAAAACTGAAATTGGGAGAAAATCCTGAGTGGAAGAATACCCAAGGGCTCATAACACTCTACACAGTCTTTAGGGGTGACCGCTAACCTCACTCATGATCCCCTAGGACAACATTTTCTACCCAGACTCAAGCTGGAAGGCAGATTTGTTCATGAGCCCAGGTTTAGGAGCTTGCCTGTGCTTACAGGCACGTCCCATCTTCTGCCACAGAGCAACATTTGGGTCAGTGGCACATACAGCACAGAAACTCCATTGTGAAAATACCCATAGCAAGGGAGAGGGAAGACATGGGGCTTTCTAGGGATGAGGGGGATTATGTCAAGAGAGAAAAAGATGGAGAAGATAAGGTAGAAAATAGCGAAGAGAACTTTTAGGGCTGAGTGGCTACTTTTTTCTCTTTTTACAACAGTGTAAAAAAGACACAAAGAAGCTGTCCTGTCCTGAGGAGAGAGAGCTGCCCTTTGATGCTGAGAAAACCATCTATAATGCTGATGAGAGTTCTCTCTGGCCCTGTCTGCCCACCATGGGGGCTCATCCTCTGACCGAATTCTCACCTCTGGGGTGACTCTTGTTTAGTCATAGGACTGCAGGAAGAAGGTTCATCTGAGGGTCAGGAAGATGGTAGCCCTCACACCCACAGGAAACTTGAGTCTTTCAGTCAGGAGAGGACCCTCCTTCCCTTTCTTTTAAGGAGTTGAAAAACAAATCCAAATCTGTTTTCTCTTTTGTCTTCAAAAGTGCCAGTATCTTTCTTGCTCTTTGGATGGGGGACAGAGAGAGACTGTGACCTGTTCCCAAGGTCACAGTCAAGATTAGAACCCAGGCGCCAACTCCCCATCCAGGAGGCTAAACTGTTCCACTTTGCTGTCTCCCAGTCTCACCATGAAGGTGAGGGGAAGTCAATAATTTTTGGGGGGGGAGGGGGGACATAAAAAAACAGTTGGGTTAGACAGGACCAAAGCCTTCTTCCCGAAGAAGCCAACTATCATTCTACAGTCCAGTTCCCTAGAAGGTCTGCAGCTTTCAACCGCCCAGAACTTCTATTCTTCATCTGTAAAATGGGGACGTGTCCAGCCCCCAAATGAGACACATCAGGGAGTACCTAGCTCCACCCCTAACACGTGGTCAGCACTAAATGAATCTTAGTTACCTGCTCCTTCCCTAGAGCAAATACTTTCTAACATGCACAAAAAATGAAACCGCCTTCTTTCTTAATTGTCAGATCTGCTGTGAGATAACTGGCAGCTCCCTTTGATGTCAGGATTGCTCTGGATGTTTTGCACAGGGAGGCTCCAGAGTCTTCGTTGGGCTTGATGGCCAGATAATGAGACTTGTCTTTCTGCTCACATCCCCAAGTAGACCAGGATAGAGATCCACATGGTCATATGTTTACATATGTGGAGAAGAAAATCTCAATGCAAATAACAAACTTCCTGTAAGAACCCCCTGCCCAGTCTCTACTTAGACCAAATACAAAACAGACTGGACTATTTTTCCTGAGGTTTCTTTTCTTTGAGTCTCAGGCAAATAACTGCTCCACCTACCAGCCTGAGTTATAAGGGAATACACAGCATCCCGGCAAGAGGTGATATGGTAAAGTGGGAAGCGTCAAGTGTCAGGGACTTGAAGAGAGCCCTGATTAAAACCCCAGCTCTGCCCCTTACTGTGATGGAGGGGCAAATTCACAAATGCTTGGCCTCATGTCCCTCATCTGTTCAATAAGGAGAATACCTGCCTAATGGGATGGTTGTGAAGATTGAGTTAATAAAAATCCTGATATAATACTTACGTGAAAAACCAAGTATCACAGTCAACATCAGCAGGCTCCTTGCTATATCCCTAAACCACAGTAGCTGGGCCACCCAGGGGGAAGTCAAGCTCCCTTTCTAAGAAGTCTAACATTTGGATAGACACCCTATCTTCAGACAAACAAAATCTCTGAGCCCAGGACTTACCTTCATTTTCCTGGCTCTCATGGCTTGGTGGGAAGAATGGCAGCAGAAAGGGGTGGGGTTGGGGGCTCAGAGAAAGAGAAATAGATCAAGAGAGACTTAGACTGGATACCTTGGTCCCTCTTCAAGTCTGATTCCCACTTGTTGTGAGGCCCAGCCGTATCTTTGATCTTGGGTTCCACAAGATAATTCAGCATCTTTATAAATCCTCCATTTATGCTATGCTACTTTAAATTGGTTACTAGTTATACGCAATCAAGAGTCTAGGCCAAGACACAAGTCCAGAACCCAAGCTTATATAGGCATCACAAGATATTCTTGTGTCCACCTCCTTTCCACCTGCCTTCCCTGTCAAGTCAGCAAACACAGTGGGACGGCTGTGAACCATTAGACTCGGTCAACTCTTTCTTCAAGAGCATGCCTCTCCTCCTGCTGCCACTTCCCAGTCATCTCAGCCTCTTTTTCCAACAAGTCTTACCCTCTCTCTCTCTCTCTCTCTCTCACACACACACACACACACACACACACACACACACACCCCACTTCCATCTTGCCTAATTATGCAAGGAGCCAACAGCAACTTGCTGGCATTAGAAGCACAAATTGGCACGTCCCTTGTACCCAGTCCCCAGCCTGTGTGAGCCCTCATGGTCTCCTTCACAGAGCTGGAAACCACCCATAACTGCCTCCAACACAGCCAAAGACCTTAGCAACAATAGAGCATTTAAGTCTTTAGGTTCTTTTTTTTTTTTTTAAATCGTACATGGCTGCAAGCATTCCAGCTCAAAGTTGCACTTGGTGCAGCCTGCCTCGGGACGCATTTCTCCGACTTGTTGCAGCTCGTGAAGTTGGGTGAGGAGAGGAGACAAGAGATGCCTCAGAAAAGCCTGACAACGAGGACTGGGTAGATTCTGGGGGAAAGAGGCGTTGGGCAAACGTCATCCCCCTAATCTGCATGATGACTGCCGGCCAAGTTTGCTCTCAGAGCTGTGAGAAGGACCAATTAATTTATCAATCTGCACCTCTTTCTGCCATAACATATTTCCCTCTTGCCAACAAAAAATGTGTCCATTATCAGGCAGGTCCCTGTCCTCCTAAGCAGCCCATGTGGCTGTATAATTACACTTCTTTCCTTGACAACTTGCATGATTGTTTTCCTAACAGTATATTACTTCGTTAGTACTTTCCAATATACGTTATTTTTAAACTGTCACTTTTGCCCAACTCATCCCAATTCACACTCGTCTGTTTATCATAACAATCATTAATAACTGTCAGTCCACGCCATCATTGTAACGAACTCACTCCCTCATTAGCATGTTCTAGCATTTGTTCCATAGAGGGGGCTGATTATTTTTTACAACAGGCCAAGCCAATTACTTTAGTGAAATGGAATCACATTAATCAAAACTTAACAAGGTGGCAAATTTAAAGATATCAGATTGCAAAAGACAGCATAACTAATATGTCAGTGTCAGGGGTAGCGTGTAGGTATGCAGCAGCTGTACTAAATATATCTCTTCACAGAGGCCACATGAATTTTGACGTTTCATATGATCTGACAACTACCAAAGTGATATTATAGGAGGCGAGAGCCCGGTGCTGCACGGCTCACGATGACTTTTGTAGATTCTGGCAAGGGCAGTGTGAGCAGGGTGGGAGGCAGCAGAGGGGCAAGGAAAATGGTGGCCATGCCTATCCAGGCTGGCAGACGGCAGTGGATCATGTCTCTCTGTGCCAAGGCCTTTTCTTTTACACTTTAAATGATGATAGTCATCCATCACCGTCTGACAACTGCATCAAAACCAGCTGCAAAACATGCAAAGCCCAGCAGTCTAAAATATGCTGACACAACCAAGAGAAAAACAGATAAAAAAAAAAAACATATATATATATTTATTTATATATTCCATAGGAAAAGGAAGCAGAGGAGGGGGAGGAGGTGAAGAAGGAATGGGGGTGGGGTGACTGCCAAGCCTTCAGGAGCAGAGTAAAGAAAACACCAGGGCAGCAAAGGAAGGGGAAGAAAAATGAAAGGGGGGAGCCAAAGAGAAGAATGAAAAGGAGACAAAGAGAGAGACAACGAAAAAGGGCAAGTGATGAATGAGAAAGAGGGGAGGCAGGGAAGAAAGAGGAGAGAATGAACACAAGTCGCTGTCAGTATCTATCAAGGAGGAAGGCAATGTGGAGGTCGAGGAGCTCTTACAGGGAGTGGATTCTGCCCCAGCAAGATTTCCCCAGCTCAGGCTCAGCAGGTTCACCATCCAGTGCCTCAGCCCGCCTTTCCTCCCCTCCCTGACCCTGGCCGTGGTGCCGGGCTCTCAGGCCTGCTCCCACCCCCTCGGTCAAGCTCTGCTCCAGTCAGACTGCCAGCCCATGGGCTCCTAGGCACCCAGGGGATCAAGTCTAACTCTCCAGTAAGGCACACTTGGGCACCTCCACCACCAGGCTGCTCCCAGCTGCTTAGACCGGCCCCTCACCACAACCCACCTCTGGGGCTCTTCCACCATGCAGAAGGTGGTTCCAATCTCTGCCCTGACATTTACTGGCTGGGTGACCTTGAGTTATTTGACCTCTTTAAGCTCCCATTTCCTCATCTGTAACAATGGAGATGATATTACAGCTCAAGATTTATCTTTTACAGTCAAATAAAAAACACATAAAAAGCACCTAGAAAGATGTTTGACGCATGAGTGGGCCCCATTGTTAGAGTGGTCCTGGGGGTAGAGACTGTATGTTTATCCATCTTTATAGTCAGTACCAAGCAAGCGAGCCCTGAAATTCTGTGGAAATGAGCTGGAGTAGCGCCCTTCCTCATAGTACTCATTTATGGGGTTTATGTTCTTATCCCAGGATCTCTCCTGCCACTTATTTAATAAACTAGGAAATTTGGTTAGCCACATGCAGAAGACAGAAGATGGCCAACATGATCTGTGGGCCTTTCCAGGTGAGCTAGATTGGAAAGGCATCATGGTCCAATGTGAAACATCTGGATGCTTCCTTGCCTGGCCCCACAACCCAACTGGCCTAACCACCTTGCTGTTATTATATGTAAGGAAGCCTATTTATTTACTTACTTATTCTGAGGAAGCCCAGAACCAGGTACACCAGGCTGGCAAAGGCCCCATTTTATAATGTGATTAGATTCAGTTATATCACACAGTTCATGAAATTGTGCTATGATTCATTTTTACAACTTAAATAGCTATTTGGTTGGGTTGCCAGGTTGAACGTGATGAATGTGTATGATAAAACAGAACAAAGAGAGGGGCCAGTGTCTGTAAACCGATACATTAGTCAGTATATTAACCCTTTCCCTCCTTAATTGTGATGCCTTCCTGGGGGCAGCTGCCCCATGGTCACCCTCCTTCAGACCTCATGTCCAGTGTCAGATCTGTACCAATGCCTGAGGTGACAATTTAATCTCCCAGCAAGGAAAAAGCTTTCTCCAGAAGTTCACCATCTATTCCATCCTAATTCCTGTGTCAGCATAAGAGGACAAGCCACAAGTGTTCATGGGTCCTACTTCAAAACCCCATCATCTCCCAGATCCCCAACTTATACTCCAGTCCTAAAGCCTACATGTCAAACATTTAACTTATGTCCAAGTCAACCAACATTCATGGCAATTCTGGTGAGACAGGAGCATGCCACCTAATTACCCACAAGCTACAAGAAAAATAAAGCTGGACTAAAAAAAGAATCACTGTAGTGTAAAATTCAGTTGAAATAACAACTTAGGACGGAAAAAAAGAGAGCCTGCATCCCTCATATCAGTGTCCTTCATGTTGCCTATCAGATTATTTTAGATTGCACTCAGGCACCTATCTAGATAAAGATATCCTAAAGTAGACTCTTGGAGCCAATCATCACTTTGTAAATTATCATTTTTTAAAGGCAATTGGATTTTTATTTTAACGAAGCACATAATTTTAATATTGAAAGAGGTCTCACCAATTAATTCTCGCCCTGACCCACTGTTAGTCATGCTCAGAAAAGAAACCTGAGTGTGGCAGATGTTCCAAAGATGGCTACAACATCTCTCCCACCCAATATGCTCTTCTAGAATGTGATCTTGCTATTTCCTTATCATGTGGTAGACGAATTCCCCTTGCCTTGGATCTGGGCAGGCTCATGCTGCTTTCACAGATAGAGTGCATGGAAGTTACACCATGGGACACAGCTTCCACCGCAGCACTGGAATACTGACACTTGGAGCCCTGAGCTGCCATGTAAAAAATCCAACAAATACCCCCTGAGGAGGCCACACCACAAGGAAGCCAAGCCACATGAAGAGGCCACGTACAGGGCTCCATTCAGCAGTTCCAGTCGCCGAGTCATCCCAGCCCAGATGCCAGACATGTGTCTGAATGAGCTTTCAGATGGATGACTCCAGCCCCAGCACCAACTTACCCCCAGCTTTTGACTCTTTCCAATGGAAGCTCCAAGCTTGTGGACCAAAGACAACCCATTCCACTCTGTCTTGTCTCAATTCCTAATGCATGGACTCCATGAACGCATAATAAAATGGTTGTTTCAAGTCTCTAGGTTTTGAGGTAACAGAGTGACAGCCAACAGGAAGACTTGGGAAACCAGGGAAACAAAAGCCAAGTCAAAACCAAACCCAGGTCTGCTGATTCTAGGTTTAGCGCCGTTATCTCCTTTATCACTCTTCCCCTGTGACATTTGCATGAGACAAGGTATACCTATGTCACACACATTGATTTACTATAACAGTAAATAAGGCAGGAGCTGAGAAACATCCGGCCATAATCTCATCAGATGCTCAGGGAATAACCCAGAGGTTTCCACTCTCCTTGAAACTAGTCAAATCTCTCAAAAGACCAGACAACAGAAAACCTACATTCACTAGGAACAGCAAAATCTTGGTATCTAGGCACCCTAATAGAAAAAATATATATACCACCCAGCAGTCACTGACATTCACTGGCCCAATGATTTGTTCCCAAGTATAAAATTCCCTGAAAAGCAATCACTGCCCCAAATGGAGGCCCTTATATCACATCTCCCACATATTCCATTTTATTCCAAGCTTGGAGAGTATCAACCATCCCCCAACCTGGTCTTCTGGCCATTTGGATCAGTGATTCAAGTCCGGATACTCAGGATGGATCTGGCAGGGAAATGTCTAGGCTCAGCAGATTTAGGATTTGAGACTAAAATTCAAACAGATGAAGACAACTACATGACGTCTGAATCTTATTCTTCTTTGCACATCTTCCCATGTGAGCCTCCACGTGGTGGCACACTTTCAGATTTACCACCCTCTTCTCTTCCCCTTAATGAATCTGTTAAGAATGCCAAGTTTCTTTACCAGTTTCTCAGTCAAGTGAACCCAATGTAATAGTCTTTCAAGAAGAGAGACATTTGGATCAGCTCCTCCTGGGTGGATGAAGAACATCACCCACCGCAAGCTTGGCACACCAGGAATTACGTATATGATCTACTTTCTCCCCAAATCTGCCACAACTTTTTTCTGGATCCAAAATGAAACCTCATGGTCTGACAGGAGATAGTTATCTTTTTTGGAGATCTATTTAAGTATTACAAAGGCATAGAAATTAAGTCACACTTAGCCATTTAATGAATTGTCTATTGCAAATAAAAACCAAAATTTTAACCTGTAAAATTAACTTTAAAATAAACTTTAAAACTTTAAGATAAACTTTAATAATTTTTTGTACATATATGTGATATATCTGCATATGCACATATTAATACATCGTTTGCATGTTCAAAATTAAGAGCATCCTGGACCATCTGAGATGTAAAAATTTACCATACAGATAGTCATCTTCTATAGGATGTGCCTTCCCCGGGATATCAGAAAAAGACTGATGGATTCTCCCATCATCTAATCCAAAATGCAGAACTTCATGTTTTTCTTTCCTTAACCTCCCAACGGTACACGGACCCTTTCTTCCTTCCTTAGACAATTCACCTCCTCTTTCTTGAGCTCAAGTTTTTCATTTGTAACACACTCAGAGAGAGAAAGAGACTTGTCCAAGTTCACAATGCTTAGCAGGAACTTCAACTCAGGTCTCTCTCAACAGATTGTTCTTTTCACTTCTACCGCCTCATTTAACTGAATGCTTGTGTCCTGCTGCCCCATGTCTTCCCTATTCCCACCCTTAGAACGGCTGCAGCACTGTAGGGCCCAAGTGAGGCTAAGCCTGGCAGAAGAAGAATGGGCTCCCTCTGCAAATCAGTGTAAATGGCCTAGGCCCCAAAATGAGGCTCTCACTCAGATTCTCAAATACCCAACTGGCAAGGGAAAAAGACAAAAATATCGCCACCAAAAGGTTTCAAACCAAACAACAAAACTTCCCTTTAAACTCAACACAGAAAGTCACTTGAGGACAGAGCACGTAGGCCCCTAACATTCTCACCTTGCACCAGACATTCCCCCAGCCTGACCCCTGTGCTAACAGAGAAGCTGCAGATGTGCGAGGGGCCTCTAATTTATTTCCCTCCCTGATTTATTTTCCCCCTGCACATCACTTTGGTATGACAACAATGCTTAATTCGATTACACGTGATATATAAAATCATTGCAGCTGTTCAGAAATATTCACAACAAAAGCATTTCAGATCCACACTCAGACACAGATACACACACACACACACAGAGACTTTGTGAATATCTTGTTAAAAATCACACAGGGAGAGGAGAAAACAAAAAGCTCTTCTTCCTACTCATTAGGCATTTCCAGCGTTCCTTGCCCACATGCTTTGTCCGTAGGTACAGAATTAAAAGCACCTCCTCAAAAAAAAATTCAGAGGAGGTCTAATGGGGGGGAGGGGCTGATAGCCTTTTGGGGTGCAATGGTGGCAATGCAACAGAAAAATGAGAGTGTGTATCATTTAATTTTACTTTAAGAGGCTGCTGTGAAACCGGGTGCATTTAATTCCCTTTTAAACGCCACGTAAAAGTTTCTCTCCCGCCTGCTCACTCTGTGGGCTACATACCGTGCCTAAGATTAATCCCTCAGGAGTTTTTTATTTCCTATTCTGCCTATCTTTCATCTTCACCCCAGACTAAGCAGATGGATGTGAATTCAAAGTTTTCTGATCTTTAGCACAAGTTATGGAGGGTTATCTTTGGCTGTATATCTTTCCACTGGCAGTGCTCCCTTGGTGATGAAGGATTAACCACCCCAGCTGTCTCTTCCCAGAATGATGCAGTGCCGTGCTCCTCAACACGACAGCATCACTTAATCTTAATGTCCGCTCTGCGAGCGCAGCCGCGCAGGACAAAGCCAATCAACATCAGATGCCACCAAGATGGACCTACTGCTTGGCCCTGGAGTCTCTCACCCTCTCACTCCTATTAATCAACATCATCCAACCCAATCCCAGAGTTCACTTCTCTCAAACCACAGTTAAACCAAGCTGGGGTCCATGTTAACCATGTGAAGCACGTGGCGGGAGGAGGGGTGGTGGGCGACAATCCCTCACATCAGGAGCACAGCACACCAAGCCTCCTCACTGACTGAGAAGCCCTTCCATCCGCCCACCTCCTCCCCGAGGTCAGCACCCATTCTGGAGCACTCGGGTCGAGTGCCTCTTCACACACTGAAATCCACCTGTACGGTGTAATAGAGACTATCTTGAATGAAACCTACCTGTCTTCCAGAGACCCCACAAGATCTGAAGAGACATATGCGCCCATTCATGACTGAATTCCATCAGCTTCCTTTGCTCCCCAGTCCCCACCCTTACCAGCAGCTTACATGTGCAAAACGGGGCCTAACACTCTACTTCTTTTTGTACAAAAACACTTAGTCTCACAAGAGATGGCACAAATGGAAAGCCTGACTTGACGAAAAATAAATGCCCTGCTTGTGTGACTGATACATCCATGAATACTTTTAATCCTAATAAGTGTTCTACTCTCCCTCCTTCTCCTTTTTAAGTTTATGTATCACAGGTGGGGAAAGCAAAATGGTACTCTTGGTTTTTTTCTAGCTCCAAGCAATTATAGTAATGTACCTCCCTTTTCCTTCTTAAGGAAGGGAACAAAAAAAGTCAGCCCAGATCTCAAAGGTAAACGTAATAAAACAGTAAATTATTGCTAGAGTTTACTAAACAAATGCAACCTAGTTAAATTTGGAAAAATCTTCACTTTTGCTTACATTTGCAATTTTACTGCTGAACTACTGGTATTTCTTACTTATGCAACATTAAAATGTATAAGAAATCCTCTTGTGTGCTATATCCAGCATCTACTCTTGATTTATAATACCCAATTTAGGGGGGAAAAAACACAACTAAACCTGATTTAAATCACAGATTACTCTGTAAAACACAAGCAAGGAACTATTCCAAATCCTAAATGTAATTTAAACATATTTATATTTTACAGTGATATATTTTCCCCATTCCTTGTCTTACGACTGTAAACTTTCTATAATTATATAAGCAATTTCCCTAAGGTCACAACATTGATCATAGTTATAAATTGCTAAAGTACAACAACACACAGTGAACAGTAAAATATATGCTGGACATCACAAACAGTTTCATCAAATCAGGAGTGGGGTGGGGAAAGAAGAGGAAAAGAAGAATGGAGATAGAGAAAGGGGAAAAAGTAACAAACAAATTTTCCGAGAAGTCATTATACAATGTCACATCCCTTCCTCAAAGCCATCTGGGACACAGGGTTTACAAATTGACCTGAGAAGAGCTTGGTTTAATTTTTGATGATATTCTTAACCCTTTGCCATTTGAGAAGGTCAGCTATAGAAGCCACTCAGGTAAAGCACAAATAAGAACCAGGAAGGGAAATCCTACGAGATTAAAACCACCTTCTGCCATGAACAGTAGTTCTCAAACTGTATTCCTAGGAACGCTGGGATTCCATGGAGGCATTCTTGGGATAAAGCAGGAGAGAATCAGGCTTCTCCTTCATTCTTTAACCAGAACAACTTCTCTATGATCTGTTACCTCTTTGGGCTCAGTGGAAGAAGTCTTACTTGGAAAAAGTTTTAAACACTGTAAAAAGAAAGTAATTCGGAAGCTACCACTCCTGATACTGTCATAGTGAAGGATGAGATCCAAAAGAAGCTATTTGAGGGTCTCCAGTTGCCAGTGTGTCTGGTGTTTTAGGGTAACTTTTCTCTTAATGAAAAAGGATGCGGGTGCTTTCCGCACAGGATGCAAATGGGGTTGCTGTCAGGCGCCTCGAGCGTCCAGGGTTCCAGCCAGCCGGGCTGACAGGCTGGTCACCCCTGATGGTTAACAATGCCACACTCCACTCTGGGCAGCTGCCTATTAGGAAGACAGCTGAGACCCAGAGGGGAAGGAGAAATCAGTGTGTGACAGGCACTGCCCTGCTCAATGTAAAATAAACTTAAAAAGACCCGTGTTCTCTGAAAGCTTAGAAATGCAGCAGTTCCAATTTTTCCTTCGAAACATTTTCCAAGTGAGGCTAAGCATCTCTATAGCTCAGGATCCTGCTTCAGCTCTCCGAGCAAACTACAGAGCTTTTAGTACAGGTTACACATGCTTTCCAGGACAATGGCCTTTGAGAGATGGACCTCCTGAAGCACATACTGCTCCCCATATTCCTTTCATTCTGTACCCCTTCTCTGCACTCATTTCTGATGGGGCCTAACACTTTACTTCTTTTTGCACAACAACACGTAGTTTCTTCCTCTCGTCTTCCTCTCCCCCTCTGTCTCCGTTTTTCGACTTATTTCCTATCAATATTTCTACTTATTTCCCCCACATAAACGGTATCTGGTTTCCTGCAACATGGCAACTTTCCCTAACCAGAGGGAATATGCATACTATTTCACGGCGCAGGCATGGACCGATCAGAACAGAAGCTGGCTGCGAGGAGTGAACAGTTACACTCAAAGGTGGGCTGAGTGGATGCAAGTCTTGGCCCCAACATCGGAACACAGAGAAACCGTGCAGCCCGCCAGTGAACTGTTCCGGCTTCACAGAGTTCAAATCTCCCCTCTACCAGCTTCCTCCTGTACAACTTTACCTGATTTAACTCAGACCCCACCTCCTCTGTAAAATGGGCATAACAGTTCCTACCTGTGAGCAGGAAATGAGTCAATGCAAGTAAAACGAAAATGTAGCATCAGCACTCCATAGATGTGAGATAGTTATTTCTTCCCCTTTCTGTCCTTAGTTTGTTGGCTGTTTTCCTGTTTGTCATTTGGATTGCCTGAACGTTTTATGGGTCCCCAATCAACAAGCAGAACAACATAAAAGCCTTGCAGATTCTGGTCTTCGAAGACAGGGATCTCTCCAGACCCTGGGTGGGTTGTGGGGGGGCGGGGGGGAGAGGGGTTAAATCTTGGAGCTGCTAAACCACAGATGATAAAGGTTGTGCTGCTGGGTTATCACCCAGAGACCCATGAGGGCTGAGGGCTTTTACTGGATTATCTATCACTTCAACAGCTTTAAAAAAAAAAAAAGACTATCAATTTTAAAAATTATACTTACCTTTTTGAAAATTATACATATAATTTTTATCAGAGCAAAGCTTAATACAATCCATGAAAAAATGAACACAAGGCCATTAAAATCACCTGTAATCCTGCTGCCCACATTATGCTAATACAGCTAGTATTTTACTAAGAGCTTACAGTATGCCAGCATGGTGTTAAGTTTTTTATTATATACCTATTTAATTCTTACAGCTCTTTGATACAGATCATAAGTCTTAAGAGTAGCTAGGTCATTAGCTCAAGGTAACATGATCACACTGTTCCTAAGCAACAGCATCAGGATTTGAACCCAAGTCTGAATCCTAAGCTTCTATGCTCAACTCCACCTAAGATTCCCTCCAGGAATCCTAAGCCTAGAAAAAGGTAGACAGGTAAGTAGCTAGGTAGAGGGGCAGACCCAAGAAACTCTCACTGAATTAAGTTTTACAAAGGATTAATCAATATAAATACTTATACCTAAAATGTTTTTGGTTCAGGTACAAAATCTTCAATCCTATGAGCCTTGAATTTCTCTAATAAGATAGTTTCAGTATGGGCAAGTTTAACCAATCTCACGCACAAGGACTTTCCACATGACCTCTCAAAAAATGAATAAACACAGTGCAACACAAACCCACAACCACAACCCATGGGTTTCCCAGAAAGTAACAGAGCAATGCAGACCAAACATTAAAGAGAAATACTGGGGAGGGGGAGGGGGGGGGGACATGAACTTGACAATACACAGGGGCAGTAGTGTCTGCACAAATATTTTAATCAGAAAAAACAGCTTGGGGCAACCTATTAAATGTCAAGAAGGGCCAATTCTTTTAATCCTTCAAATCAAATGCCTCTTGTTTCATCCATTCCTCTAACTGCAGAACCAGAAATGTTCCACTTGGACTTCCACTTGGGACTTCATCTCTCCTTGTGGGTGCTGGTTGTGGCCTTCATTATGGACAAAAAGGCCCACTGGGCACTTTTTTTTTTTTTTTTTAAGCCCAGAACCTTGAAATCTGTTCCTGCAGGGAGAGCGGATAGACTCAAATCCCCCTGAAAACTGAACTGAAAAACTTTGAAAACAAAGCATCCAGCAATTGACAGACTCAAAAGGCATTAAATAGAGAGGAAGTGGGGAAACAAGGCCATAATCCAACGTGAGAGGCCAGATCCGGTCCTCAGACACTCGGGCACAGTACCCCAGGACTCCAGTCTACCCTGGCCTGAGGCTGCCAGCTCCTAAGAAAGTTAAATAATCCTAACTGCTGGAAAAGAGCTCCTGAAAGAGAATGGAGATCCAGCCTGTCATTTACCAACTACTGAGTCTGGTAACCCAAAACACAAAGGGTCATCAGAGCCTGAATCCCCAGTTCCCCATTTCTTGGGAAACACCCCAGAGTAGCCCCAATTCCTCAGGCACCCAGAGCAAAGCAAGCCCACAGCTGCTCTCCTTTCTCAAAAAAGGGTGGCAAGGGGTCTTAGCAACTCTTTGGAGATGGGTTTTCAATTTAATAAATTTCAACTATTGGGACCATGGCCATTTTTGTCCTTCGTCTTCATCTTTTACCCTCTTCAGTAAGGTTTTATAGTTTCACAGAAGTCCTGCATTATTTCTTGCTAAATTAATCCGTAGGCATTGCTGCTGTCATTAATTCTAAATGAGACCCCTTCTTCCTCCCCTTTTGCTATATGGATTTTTCTACCTACTTTGATGACTTCCTGTAACTCTCATTCATTTAGGAGTTTTCAGTTGATTCTGTTGAGTTTTCCAGCTTCACAATCACTTACCTCAAAAATGGTATTTTTACCTCCTCCTCTTTGTTATTTATGTAACGACTATTTCTATTTCTTATCTTCCTGCATTAACTAAGGCAGTGACTGCAAACTCAAGAGTCCTCAGGGCCAGCAGGTGAGATTACTGAGTGACCTGAGCCTGGGAAGGCCCTTGTGACCTAGACAGTGAGCTTCAGTGTCTAAAGACAGGAGTGGCCACTTTGCTCTGGCCCTGTGTTACATTCAGGAGCACAGACCTCATCTTGCCAGATTTCTCAAGAGAAGCCAGAGATAAGGATTTTCTGGTGAAAGCTCCAGTTTCTTTAAAGGTTCACAACTAATTTAAAAAATTGTTAAACATAGGGCAGGCCAGAACAGAGTGCCTGATGTTCAGATTCAGCCCCAGAGTGACCAAAACCTCTAGGTGAGATCTTCCGGGATTGAAGAAAATGATGAATTTAAATCATACTAGAAATGGACACTCTTATCTCAGCCCTGACTTTCTCTAATGTTGCACCACTGAAGAAGGTTTGTTTTTTTTGTTTTTTTTTTTTTTTACAAATTGGCATATTTGTTTATTTCTCAATTTGTGAAAATGTCCTTAATTTGTTGATGTAGCAAACAAATTTCAACTCTGATTGCTATGCAAAAGAACAGAAGGTAATCTGCTTTGCAATGAACTTTAAAGTTCAACTGCACACAGGCAACATGCTATATATGAAAAAATTACTAACTGAACTACCGGTATTAAATACTGAAAAAAGTTAACAGCTTATTATAATTTATTTTATTTAACAATCTAGGAAGTTCGCAGCCATCAGCAGTTCCAGTGCAATTTCAGGTGCAATTGGGAATTCAGGAATCTCTGCGGAGCTGTTAGTGTAGCGAACCTTGTAGGTAAAATACATGCATACTTTTGATAGCACATGTGAAGAAAACTCTCTAAAATTGACTTCATTGGTTTTGTTCTCAGCAAACTGACCTGGCCACTCAACATGGCTTTTATTGTTCCAGATGTTAGTGCATGTTCTCTTTTTACAATAAATTCATGACCACCCAAAGATCTCAATTTGACATACATGGCGTCAGGGCCTTCACAGCCACCATACGTTTTCTCTTCTCCATCATGTTCTTATGAAATTCTACTTTACTTCCACAGGAACTTTAGTAGTTTCTCATCAGCCCTGCAGCCACCACAGCCCAGGACGTTTGCTTTTGACTTGAAGTAAAGAGTTTCCATCCTGTTAAATCTCTATATAATGCTAGTTTATCAACATAAACTAAAAACAGTTCATCAGAAATGAATTTTGAATTCTATTAAGATGATCTGGTTTTCTCCTTTGACCCTAATGTGATTATTTATATCAATAAATTTCCTAAGATTGGAAAAGAAAAAAAAATGCTTAAAATATACTGTGGGAGAATCCACTATAATATGTGCTTTCAAAGAAAAAATGTAAACAGAGCTTTAATTTTTTTAACTCCTTGATTTTACTTTATTGGCTCAACCCTTAGTTGTGACTTGCTTTCTCACCCATATTCCAGCAACTTATGCTAATCTGTCAAAATCCTAGTCATAAAACTGCCACTGACATCATCGGTTTCAAAAAATTATTCACAACTGGATCCATCATCAGCTCAGTCTACACAACCAGTTTCAAATTCCAAAGCAATTCCACACCACAATCTACATCTGTATTCCCAAATCCACTTTGATACAGTTTCCCAAGTCCACTTTGATACAGTTCACTCTTTGGAAAGATGTTAGAATGACAAATTTTCTAGAAACAGGTTTTGCTGGGGGCAGGAGGGGAGGGGAGGCAGCTTTAAATAAAAAAGATGTAACTGGCTTAAGACAGAAAAGACATTCAGTGCATGAATGTAAAAACACACTAAACTTGGCTTACAAAGTTGTTAATTATGTATTTGACAGTGAAATATCGCAAACAGCTGGGGCTAAAGAATACAAACTCACACAGGGAGTGGGTAGAAGTGGGAAAAAATACATTCAGACTGGCAAACGCCATCAAAGCGGTTGTTTAAGCTCAACCTCCTCTACTGTAACGACTTTTAACACCTATGTAGCAGGGTCACCTACCTCAACCAAAATTCACAAGCCAACCTCCCAACTCCTATTCCGAGGCTTCTACGTGCAGCCCCGGCTCTCAATTACAAATCCTCCTCCCCCATTTAGAAAGTTGGGCCATACAGTTTACAACCATCAGAGAAAAAGAGCTAGGCCAGAATCTAAAAGAATGTGCAAACCAAGGCTGTAAAAAGAAAAGCCATCCCTTTGAGAAGTTTGGTTTTATTTTTTTTCAAAATATGTAAATAGTCACAATGCCTTGGGAGACTGCTCCAGAGAACTCCCAGAGCCTGACATCCCATCTCCCCTCAAACACATGCTCAAGCGCTCACCACATCTTCTGCCAGGAATCCACTCTCCTGGGACTCCTCCCCCAACCCACAGGGAGAAGCCAAGGTCAGAAACACGCACATGGAGTTGTTCTGAAAATTCTCACCAGCAGAGTCCATGACAAGGCAAAGCCCAAACATGACATCTTGGGGGTGGCGGGGGGAGGGAATGGCTGCCTGATCCTCTCACACTAGGAGGAAAAATTCTTAGCAGAAAAAAAAAAAAAAACCCACTCTTTAGGGATCCTCTCAGCAGTTGTATGCTGTAAAAGACACAGGCCTCCCCTATACTGGATACAAAGACAACTTGGTTCCCGCCCCACAAGACATACCTGGTGGCAAAAAAAAAAAATCCTTAAGTCCCCCGCACATTTTAACATTTGAGTGGGAGTCTGAAGGGTGCAACTTAGAAAGTATAACATTTCTAGAAGTATTTTAATATTCTAATAACTCTAACAGTATATTGGTAAAGCCTTCCCTAATAATTCGATATTGGCTAGCTAAGATGATAAATTTCAAAGTCCAAAGGTTAGAGCCTTCTAGGAAAAAAAGAGGGGGGGCGTATCACAACAGCCCCTTTTTTTAGATGGGATGATGAAACATCCTTACTTGTCTGCCTCCAAGTATTTTTATAAAATGCTGAGAACAACCAGATTGTGACTTAAGCTTCTCTGAAAAGGACCAACTACCAGTGGACAGCCCAACTCCTTCCTCTAGTAATCGCCCCCAAAGATTTCCACATCTTGGACAAAGGTTTAAGAGGTTGATACTCCCTCTGACTATAGATCATATTGTCTCTAAGTGTGAGAGGCACCAGAAGAACTCACCTTCCAGGGGAAGGTACCAAGCTCACTCTTCTCTAGGATACTGACCACCTTCTACTATAAGGTAGAAGGGCAGAAGTGTTAAGGTTGCTGATGGGCAACAAAGGTCTTGGAATATTAGGAGCCAATAAAATAACAAGAAGTAGGGTCTACACAAGGACAGAACATATTATGGCATTCAACAATGATTTAAAAACCAACCAAACAAAATCCTCACCCCAAGCAGCCTAAGAGCAATGTGCCCACATTCCAGAATAAGGGGAACCAGTTTAGGGTGGGTCAGTGGAAACAGCCCTACCCTCCAGAAGACCATGGCAAAACCACATCAATGCCAGTCGTAGGAGATCACTCTATTTTGCAAAATATAAAACTGTTTCATTGCAAATCTATGGAAACAATGTCACAGGGGCCAAGGGCTGTCACTTTGAGTCAAAGAAGGCCCATTTCAGTGTGGTGCTGATGGCCAGCGATGTCAAGGCGAATTACACCCCCACTTGCTGAGAGAGAAATCAAAGTCAGGAGAGAAATGTTCAGCTGAAGACACACCCACAGGAGTTCGGAAAGCCAGCACTCCTTCCAAGCCATGCTAATCTATCACAGGCTCAAACAAAGGATGGGTTTTTTCCCATCAAGAAATGGAAAGGACTGGTGATGGGACAGTCTGAAGGGAGTGTTAGCAAGCTCTTCTGAGGCCAAGACTTCACTCCTGCTCCCATGTGGGGGTGGGAAGGAGGGGGGAGCCACAAGGCTCACTGCCTAGTGGAACCTGAATATAAAAAGGGGAGTAATGAGCAGTAACTGAAAGGGAAGGATGCCCAAAGAAAGCACTGGAGTTCTTACTCCAGGTTGTACTGAGGTTCCAGGAGCTGCCTGAGTGGACTGGTAGGGGGTACAGATGGGATGCAGGACTTGGATTAAGAGATAACGTTATGAGATCATGGGACACCTGAGTGGCTCAGTCGTTAAGCATCTGCCTTCAGCTCAGGTCATGATCCCAGGGTTCTGGGATCCAGTCCTGAGTCAGGCTCCCTGCTCAGTGGGGAGCCTGCTTCTCCCTCTGCCCGCCGCTCCCCCTGCTTGTGCTTGCTCTGTCTCTCTCTCTCCCTCTCTCTCTGACAAATAAATAAAATCTCAAAAAGAAAGAAAGAAAGAGGTTATGAGATCTTGGGCGTGTCACAATCTCCCCGGACCACAGCTCAGTTATAACCAATGAGAAGACTCTGCAGTTACATGGTGTCATGGCTAGCAATTTCTTCTCTAAGAAGAGGTCAGAAGGAAGATCAAAAGGTAAAAGCAAGTTCAGACCTAGTTCTGAAGTAAGAGAAGAAAGGGGGAGATACTATGCAGATTCCAAGTAAGAAAAAGCTCTTATATATCCATACATATGAACCAAACATGAAGGACTGGGAGGGAAGCAGACTCCAATTACACAAATTGTGTTGATATCCATCAAGTCAAACCTAGGGGTAAACTTCTAGTGAGGAAAGCAGCAAGTTCCTCAGGCTTCTTGATGTAGACCTAATAGTTATTTAAATTCTTGATTCCAAGAACAGAGGCTGTTCAAGTCTCTATTCAGCCTGGGACAGACAAGGAATGGTAAGTGTATGCCCATAATTTAAGAGGAAAAGGAAAAGACAGGCTACCAATCATTAAGTATCTTCTGGGTGCTAAGCACTGCTGTATGTGTGTGTTTATGAAGCCTAGCATGGCCTAGCATAGCCTAGCATGGCCTAGCATGGAACCTACTTAAAGAAAAAGAAGTTTGAAAAGAAAAGTGAGATTATAAAATTTTCCACACACACTCATCAACAGTCGTGACTACTAGATGTGACAGAGATTAAGCCACTGAGAGCCACTTGGAAGATTTCTTCTTGGGACTCTGACATCTCTTCTGGAAATTCAGCATTACCAGGCCCTGGAGATCTCAGTTTGGGGAAATGCCTAGCCATTGCAAGATAACTCTTCATGTTGTCCTTGCTTTCCAGAAACCCAATGATAGAGAAGACATCTTGGTTTTTGCGTCTCTCCCAAAAACCAGAGACGTGAGACCGGCTCCTGAATCTATGATAGTCCTTGAAAGAGTAGGGAGGGGAAAGGATTCCCCCCCTCCTCCCCCGCCCAGCGCCATCACCAACAGTCCCCCCATTCCCATATACACAAGCCCGTGTGCAATGCAACAGAACCAGCAGGTTCCACCTTAATAATGAGCCAGAGACTGGCCAGCCCAGCTAGGAGGAAATGCAGCAGGAGGGGCCATGGGTCTGACAACCCCACAAAAAGGGATCATCCTGGGCTCAGTCCTTCCATCAGGCAACTTTTAACTTGGAACATAAAAATGAGAAAGTGCCTTTGTTTAAAACCCTCCTGAAGTTTCTGATCATGATGATTTATGTAAATAAAATGTTAAATTAAAATGTAGGTGTTAATAAAATTACACATATGATGGAATGGCCGTTCTTTTTAAAACTGATCTGCAATAAATTTTCTAAATTCTGATTGCAGGTGATTCAGGCCTTGAAAGCTTTGCCAACAATAGCCAGCAGAGGTCTATTACTGAAGTGGTATTAATATAGCTATCATCACCAATTCAAAGCAGATAATAAAGGACTGACACATTTATTATCATTATTAATTAACAGTTTTCTGAGATGGAATTAAATCAATATGCTGCTCTGATATCATTTTAACTAGTTATGCAAATCAAACATTTAGAGCCCATGAACAGATATAAATGCCATTCAAAATTCACTTCACACTTATTACTGTAATATCAGAACTTTCAGGCTTTGCTAGTAAAAAAAAAAAAAAAAAGGACTTAATGCTCATTTAATTACACTCAGACATAAAGCTTATGGAATGAAAGTTGAAATAGCTGATTAGTTAGGAAGTCATAGTAAGGCTATAACACTCGGATAGACAATGAGATAATAATGTGAAAACGTGGGGCTCTGCACAGAGTGGTTCTGGCAGATCCTATTAAAAAGAACAATGAGATGTGTAGGAGAATATGTTTTAAAATTACAAAGTTGAGAACCCTTTCTTAAGTCCAAAAAGGAGAAAGGGAGGGAGAGGAGAGAACAAAAGAGAAAAAGGCTGGGTTGGCGGGGTTGGGGGGAGGGACCTACAACTAGTCATATATAAAATAGAAAACTACCAGGTTCAATTGCCCAACATTTCTTCCAAACTAGACCATGATGCTGATTGTGACTGCAGAGTTCTTTTCATGCAGAATGCTAACTATGCTTTCCCGCTTTTCTTATCTGATGAGCAGAGGTCTCTCTCCACACCCAGGACAGCTATCTAGAGAGTCATAGTGAGTCAGAGTTCTCGGCTTCTGAGTCCAACAAGAGCAAGACAGGATGCAAGAGATCTGGCACTTAGTGATCTGGGTTACTCATTTGCAAAAGCAGCTGAGCCCCTGAAGATGGGCTGCACTAAAAACTCTACCGGAGGGATCGGAACAGCCTCCAACTCGGGCTCTGTGGTCCACAAGGAGGCTGCTTGCTGTCTTGGGGGACTGAAGGCAGTGATGCCAAGAAGCAGTGTGCAAAGACTCCGTGACTTCCCTGGACCCCTCCACTACTCAGGTGGCCTTCTGGAAACCAGCTGGCATGTCCACAGTCAGGAGTTCTGATGGGCCAGGGCTCTAAGGTCAGGTCAGGGACAAATTTAAGGCCCAGGAAGGAGCAGCCAGACACTTTGAGTACTGCCTGGGCCCTGGCTTTGGCTTGCTGCCAGGAGCTTACATTTGGGGCATTTTTATGAAAAGGGTGGAAATGTTTCTACAGTGTAAGTCAGTCTGGGCAGTACCTCTCACTCTTCCTTTTTCTCCAAATCCTATTTCTATCCTCACGGGGAGGAGTGGACTTGACTTTCAGTGCAATCCATTTCAGAGCCAGAAAATGTATAGTACATATACCAACAGAAAATGTGGTGCCAGTGTTCTGCTGTGACCCAAAAGGAATATAAAAATAAGAGAATGAAAAGTTATTATCCTTTCTGTACCTTCCACCCCCAAACTCATTAGCATCTTAACATTCCTAAAGCTCAAGTCACAGACCAGTATCCATTGTTGTATAGTCATTTTCCATGGAATTTTACAAACAAAAAAATTGTAGAGTTAAAACTTTGTCCACCAGGATTCTGCTATGCAAGGTGGAAAACATACCTATCAGTATGAGTAGTGGTGGGCACGGGGCAATACACAAAGACAAGACTGGAAGGTGTACAAGAAAATACTTAACAATAGTCTACTCAGAGTAGTCTGGTAATGGGTGATATTTTATCATCTTCTTTGTGCTTTGATTTATTTTCCCAATCTTAATATGTCCATTCTTCCCATGAAGAATATTTACCGAGGGCCCAGCCACTGGCCAGGCACTGTATAGGATGCTAGAAACTCAGCCATCAAGACAGACAAGGTCCTGCCCTCTCAATGAGAACAGCCTAATAGGGGAGGCAGAGAATTAAACAATCAATGGCACAGGTGATGATTTGTGTGATTTACAGTGGCGGGGGGGGGGGGTGGAGAGGATTTACAAACCTGTTACTGTTGCTTAATTAAGATTCTACACATCTTTCCTGGGTCTTGAATAAATTTGAAATCTCCCAGTTTGGAGTGTTCGTATCTTCCCAAAATGGGAAGCAAGCCCATAGCATGTGCCTGAGGCTTGAGAAATCACTACACTATCTACTTTTTAATGGTAGAGGTAGAAGACTTCTATCCATAGCCAAGATCCAAGCATCTAGATAAACTACTTTGGTGGTTAGCTGACCTGGCCTTGCAACCCTCTCCATTCTGATGCTCACCAAGATTTTTACAGACTATTACCCAAAGATAACAGATCTGAGGCCCTCTACATCACCTGTGGCCGTCAGCCCACCCTCCCCCCTTCTATATTGACTGTCCTGGAACAGCCAGACTCAACAATCCCATCTGTGGACCAAACCTTCTCCACTTCTGACTTTACAACAGCCTAAAATATGGAGCAAATTTGCCATAAATCATCCTCTTTAAATACATTAGATTTTCATTAAAAATTCATCTTTTTCCATATCTTCAAATATCTGGAGAATACAGAACTCAGAATACTGTTACAGTGGAGAAAGGCTCTAAGGAAAATCCTTAGTTGCTGCCTCCAGTCTACTCACCTCCTTTTTTTTTTAATTCAACCTCTGGCTCAGGAATAATATGGAAATAATATTTGTATGATGACTAATACGTATATATGGCTATATCTGAGGATGAATGTTAAGACCTCATAGGTAGGTAAAATACATAGATAACAAAATACAAGCTCACCCTGGTAGGTAACTGTAGGTGGCAAATGGGAAACAGTGTTTGCAACCACGAGGTCATAAACCAATGGAGCCCCACTTCCCAAGGAGGTGAGACCAGTAAGGGAAGCATCCAACTATAAGGAAACCATTCCCTCAATTCAAGGAACAGTATCAGTGGCAGTAAATTAGGGACAAAGCTCAATGACTGGTGCACTAACTAGGACAGCCACCCAAGATGGGACTGCAGAAAACCAGGCTGGGTTGTTGTGGACAATGCAGAAGAGCGACCCCTCCAACCCCAGCCTGTTTACCTCCCGCATCGGTCAGCACAATCCAGCAACGGTCAAGCCATTTCACTCCAGATTCCCCCTCTTCCATGGCTGTGGATACCCGGGGGAGCCTATGGTTATCCAGGGAAAGCCATGGTCAGTGGAGGGCTCTCTGCCTCTGATTCCCTGTTTGCACCGCAGTGTGCCAAGCAGTGGGTTTTAAGACACATCCTTAGTATAAGAGGTAAGGTAAAAACATCCAAAACTTCATGGAGCCCACTGACCCCGTTCCTTAAGCCCTTTCCAAGGGGACCTTCCTCCCCAGCAACTTAGCAAGATGCTTCCCACCCCAGCCTCATGTGAAAGACCATAGCTCTTCTCTCCCTGTGCCATCTGTAGTCTCTCTCCTGGTCCTCCCTCTACCTGGTCTTCAGCCCCACCTTCTCTGCCCAAGGACATTTCTTTGGCCTCCTCAGCACCAGAAATCACTCAAGGTTAAAAGCAGCAAGAAAACCTTCAACTTGTCCAAGGCCTGAGAGGAGGAGTGGTGGTGGTTATCACATGGGACAGGCAAGGTCAACTGGTTCTCCCCTCTTTGGTGCTGCTCTGAGTGGTTGAGGTATGTCTGTACACAGACACAGAGGCAGGTGGGAACCATCGCCTCCTCTTTAAGCTGTCTACAGGAAATAAAAGTACAACCATATACTAAAGAAAGGCACAGGATTTCTCTAAATTTCCTCTGTGAGGCTCTTCTGAAAGTTGGAACTTTGCCTGGAGAAGGCAAAGAATGGGGGACGATGGGAGGAGAGAAGAGGAACCACTGAAGTCGTTTATACAGAGGAGAGGGGGCAGATATGTGTTATTTTTTAAGCCTAGAAAAAAAAATTAAGCTATAGCAAGAGGTCCACAAGTCAGAGAGAAGTTTTCAGAAGCTGAGCAAAGTGGGGTATTCGCTTGGTAAGGAACCAAGGAAGATTACAACTACTTTTTTGAGGTAGCTGGTGCCTTCCCAACTCTGCCTCCAACCCCATCCTACCCTGATCCATTGCAGTCCAGGCTGGAGTCAGGAGTAAACCTCCTTCTGGGAGGTGGTGCTGCGCGTTGGATATAAACATGAACTCCAATACCAGTTGCACAAGTCACCTAAAAACTCTGTGCCTCAGTTTTCTTGTCTTGGAAATGAGAATAGCAATAATCCTATCTCAGAGGTTTGCTACCAGGATTAAATACAGTTGGTACATGTAAAGTTTCAGAATAGTGCTTATATATGGCAAGCACTCAACACACCACTAATACCATCATCGTCAGCATCCCTGCCATCTCAGAAAGTTCCATCCCACTAGAGCTTTATGCTTCAGCAACGACCCTGCCATCACAGCTGGAGTGCCCAGAGTCTGCAAAGCTCCCAGGGTTGAGAGTAGCTATGTAACCTTCACAAAGGATTATCCTGACCAAACCCATGAATGTGCAAACTTCCATGAATAAGATCACTTGAAAGCAATTTTGAGGATTTGGTCCTTCGACACTTTACATAACCAATTTATAATAATGGAGCACTGTTTTTTCTTATGGCCCACCAGTCTCCTGGATTGTTATTAGTGCTGCCTTGGTTAGGAAGCTGCAATATGATCCTCTGACTAGAAATACTAGCATAATTTATTGCATTATTACTCCTCTGAACTGAAAGCAATTAATTACCTGGAGCAGGATGCACAAGTGAAAATTTATCAGAGGGAAGTGATGAAAAATGTGCCCACTGCTTTAAAATAATAGGTGCTTAATGGTTTTTTTGTTTGCTGGCTAATCTCAGGCATCTTATAAACAACTCCAGCTCAGTTATCAGTTGTGAATTCTGCCCCCGCCCCCTCCTTTTTTGCCCCCTTATATTATTCTATCATCCCGTATCTTCCCTTGAGGACAGGAAGAAACATTTAAGATATTCACTTAAAAGCAGAAGGGAGACTCCATTCCTCTTCTGTGTGGTACAATTATTAATATAACATGGAAATACATGATAAAATATATTTGTATGTTTATCACCCATGTTGGTAGCACAAATTTATCTGCCTGACTGACGTCTCTTTCTATCAGAGCATTTTATTTTATAACTTCTAAAACTCAGACTGGATGAAAAGACATTCTACGGGACATGTGTATGGGAACTATTGTCTCCAGCACCTCGTAAGTGACTTTCACATAACCTGCATCTCAAAATCCTCAAATATGGTCTCCGAGAATGTTTTCCACCGAGCACTTTCCTCTTCTTTCTCCTAATACCGTCATCGACCGAGATCCAGAAAGAAAGAGGAAACAGGGCCAATAATGTGTTATTGTATTATTTATAAATTTCATGCACATGTGAAAGATAGGAATAGGGCTAAATTCATCATATTTGTTCCTACTCTTCAGAATTATTCACATCTGTATGAGTCCGTAATTGTTTCTTCTATAAAGTTATTGGAGTAATTTTGCTCCGTATATTCCCGATCAATTCCCCCTCTCAAGGGCACAGTTGAAAAGTGATATTTGAGAACGGCCTCTGATAGATTGCATGGTTAGTCAGCAGCAGAGACAAACAACCTAATCCAGCACAAATTAGTTCAGCTGCCAGCAATAGTTTTATACAAAGATGTAAATTATGTTGTCAAAATCGGTCGCTTTCTAGCTTGCTGCTCAGCTAACAAGAAACCACTTTGGCTGATAAAGATGAACACTCAGCTTCCCTCTCTTACAAATTTGCAAATCTGCCATTTCAGCATTCTGTTAGCCACAAACAAACAGCCAGCTATAATTGCTTCTTTTCTTCCACAGTGGTATTTTTCCCCCTCGGGCTGTTCCTTCCAGGCTGCTCTTGAAAACAACAACAACAACAACAACAACGCCCCAAAGCACCACAACAATAAACACCCTCAGACAGGAATTTAGGGAGAAGCTGGCTCTGCACGCACCCATCCCTCCCACCGCATCCCTTCCCTCCCCACAGAGCCACCAGCCTGGCCCAGTCATCCATGGCGCTGGCGGCCGGCAGACCCTGACAATGTCACTACCCAGTACTGCTATCTAAAGAACTGTGAGGGCAGGGAAAATTCTTGGCTTAAATGGAAATGGAAATATTCTTACAGCTTTGAACAAGGATTGCCTTTGACAGTAGCCCATCCATTCTTCTTTATTTTACAAGCTCCCATTGCAGGGAACGGAGGGGAGCAGGGCATACTTTCAAGGGGCCTAAGCCAAAAGCTCCACCAGGCTGCCCATGCTCAATTGGAATCAGATAGATCTTATGCTGGACTGCAAATAATAATGCATTAGAACAGTAATTATACCCAGCATAAGTCAAATAAATAAATTATAAATTACAATTACCCTTTAAAGTTGCTAGTCTCACTGTTTGCTTTACAATTAACTGCAGGTGCTTCTGCATGTTTTATTATGGTCCCAAAGTTATATATTTGAGAGAATGGTACAGATGATTCCTGTTTATTTGTTAAATTAAAGCATTGTTGGTAAAATTACGGCTTAATTAATATTATGGGTACTATATAACAAAATAGTTTACCTTGTACATAATTTATTTCCACATGCATATCTCAGCCCAGACCCATTACAGCTCTAAGGCAGCTAAAATAAAATATTCCTCCTTTGCTGGCATTTTTCTAAATAGCAGTTCACTAAATCAATATTATTCACTTGGTATTTTTAAAAGCAGTGTATCTTAATAATTACACAGCATTAGAGTAGGCAATAATTTTACTTGCTAAGCATATTAAATTTAGCAAACCATCAGTCAAATAGTTTGTTCTTTCTCAGAATGGGTAAGCAGTGAGTGAGTTTGGAATCATGTTCCTTTGGTATAAATGTCACATAGAGTTTAAGAATGCGTCTGTGACTCCCTAAGCCAGCCCAGTACTATATATCTTTATTAGTTTCAGTGGTCAGTGCAGTGACCAGTTGTTTATTCTCATTACTCAAGACAAGGTGAGCCACTCGGTAGTGGCTGCAATCAGAGCTAAAAACATATGACTTTGCAAAAAGTAAAAACTGTAGACGAGACTACATGCACCATGGCCTGCAGGCCTGCTTATAACGGGGGGCTTGCGGGAAGGAAAGAAGGTAATTAAACCCAACACACACCATTCTGGGTGCAGGAGCATTTGATCTGTCTTGGCCCTCTTATCTTTGGGATCTCTTGCATCTTTTCATTCTTCCTAATTCACTGTAAAACATCATTAATTTCATATCTATCGTGTCTGTGTTCATGTCTGCATTTATTCTTTCTCAAGCTCACACAAACCACTTTATGAACCTTCCTCTTCCTACACCATCCCCCTCGAAGAAAACAAACCCACTAAAAAAATCAAACTCCATTCTTTCTCATAAACACACACACACACACACACACACACACAGCTTTTTTCAGAAAATCAATTCATTCACTGCACAAAACCAAAGCAGGCGAATCTTGCCTGAGCTGCAGCCAATTGCCAGCACTATCAAGTCAACATTTGATTGACGCAGTGGCCCCTGGATTATGTGTTTTAGGTAAATGGCCAAAAACACTTTATAATCATGGAGCAGAGAAGCAGAGAGAGGTAGAGATCAGCAACCAGCAGCAGGAAATGGCCTCTCCATCTGCAAAGAACAACAGGAGCCCATACCTTCTTCATCTTCCTCCTTCACTCTCTTTCTACTCAGAGGCAGCCTCGACTTTTCCTTCCAGGGGCCTCAGCAGAGGCCACACCAGAATCAGGCACCGGCAGAACCTCAGAGAAGCCTCTCCCTCCATCTACTATGGCCAAAGTTCTAACACTAACACACTAACACACACACACACACACACACACACACACACACACACACAGTTCCAGAGAGCTTACACACCTCCAAGAAATGCCTCGACGGCCTTCTGTGCACCCAGGGAGCACACTGAACATTAGTGCTTCACTCAGCTTCCTCGGCTGGGGCAGCAAGTTGGCTTCCACCACTGGGAGAGGGCAGGTCTCTGGGTGTTTCCTCATTGACTGCCCACATGCTTACCAACCAGGAGCAGGCAGATTAGCTAATCCAGGAAAAAGAAGGGACACCTTCCTGGGAGAACAGGGGCGGTACAAGAGAGGAGGGACAAGTCATTCAGTCCAACCTACCAACAGAAAGTTTCTGAACATCTACTCTGCGCTGAATGTTGCACTATGGAGAAAGAAGTTTAAGATGGGACAGACCCATGTGAAAAAGGAAAACCGCAAAGTTGAAAGTTATAGCTCAAAAGAGCAACAGAAGAAACACCATGAGGTTGTAAGGATTAACTCCCAAATAAATACCCACCCAGCAATTCTTACAGGAGTAACTCACAATCACTAAATGGGGTCCTTAAGGAAGGAATTGCAAAGGGGTATGATTTGAAGTAGGTCTTAAAAAGCAATTTAAAAAAAAGCAATTCAAAATTTCAGTAAAGGGAACGGAAATGCACTCAAGGTGAGCAAGACTTTGTGCACCTAAGACTAGAAAAGGGGGTTGCAAGGCACCAGATACCAAGAAGCACTTTTCCCCACCCAAAATCAAGCACGAAGATACATGAAAATGGACCATGCATTACTGGTTTAGAAGGCCAACCCCCAGCCAAAATCCACAGCAGGGAAAAAAAAAAAAAAAAATCAGCAAACTCCTCAGCCTGAGACCCATTTACAACTGGGTTCTCAAGGCTGATATTTTTAAATGAGATATTCTGCCTATATTAAGAATCTTAAGTGCAAGTGAGTTTCATTTTTCATTTGTGCCTGAATTGTATATGAACAGGTACAGTTCATTCAATATTTTCCTTTCCTGATACTTAAAAGCAAAACTGAGGGGCATCTGGGTGGCACAGTCCATTAAGCGTCAGACTCTTGGTTTTGGCTCAGGTCGTGATCTCAAGGGTCGTGAGATGGAGCCCTGCATCAGGCTCCACACTCAGTGTGGAGTCCACATGAGATTCTCTCTCCCTCTCCCTCCCCCCCCACTCATGCTCCCTCTTTCTCTCTCAAATAAATCTTTAAAAAATATATTTTAAAAAAAATGAGGTGGAACTAAAGAATGACTGGCCTCCCTGATAAAAACATGAACAGGCCCAATCTATAAACACACAATTCCTTCAAAGGGGCAGGCAACATGCACTCTTGGCCTTTGCACTCCTCAAGGGCCTATTCTGGGTGCGCTGGTCCAAGACTCTTGAACCAGCTACAGTGGGAGGCAGACCCTGCACCCACGATGAACACAGATAATACAACATGGCAGGTTGGGGGTGGGGGCTGATGTTATTAGAACCAAATAGAACAAAATAAAGAGAAGAAAAAGAAATAAAATGATTGAATGCACTCTGCTGGGCATCGGAACATATGCTGCTATGTGCACAGATCAGGACACTGGCCGTCAGGTTAAGCAACTTGCGTACACGGGCCGCACAGCTATCACATTTGCAGGGACCACCGTGAACCCAGATCTACCTAACTCCCCAGCAGATGCTGCCTTCCCCAGCTTCTACCTCAGGGAGAGTTGCTGTCTGACAGGAAGCCAGCGCACATGCTCATCTTCCGAAGAGGTAGACTGGGATGCCGAAGAAAGGTACAAATAAAGATGAGAAGATGAGGGAGAAATACAAATTGGGAGAGGAACACAATGACATGCATATTTTTGTCTCAATCCCAGCCAAAGAATAGGAAAATCTCTGGGATCTTGTTCACATCCCACCACAGAGCATGCATCCCATAACACGGCAATGAACTACAATGGTTGGTACTCATTAAAACCAGCAGCAAGCGCTGCAAACCCGCTGTCAGACACAAACCAAGGACATTTCCCTGATACCTGCAGGTAGCTTCCCTCCAAGAGTATCCAGGAGACACACACAGAGTGCTCTATGTAAACAGGACAACAGGATGGGAGATAGAAACATAGACAGATGAATAATATGGTAATAATGACTACATACAGATAGCAGCTCATGGTGGAAAGAGGGGGAAGAAAGGGGAGATGTGAAGAGAATCAATCTTGCAAGCAATTTTTTTCTATCATTTTACAGTGTTATTTCATAATGAATAGCATTTTCATAAGTCAAAAACTACTTGCAAAGGAAAGAAAAGGCCAACTTAGAGTCAAGACAGACTCGGGAAATGTTAAACAATAACACGACAGGTGAATTGCATTATAAGACAGCAACACAAGGGCAGCCACAAGTCAGCCCATGATTAATTCCCAGAGAATATCCCGTAGGTGAGTACAGTGTGTTGCTATTCACAAAGCTCCTCAAGAGTCATCATCTCCTCAGATCTTCCTAGGAGATAGGGGAAGATGCTTATTCTGGATGTTCTTGTCTTCTAGCAGAGGAGATGGAGGCCCAGTGAAGTTGACTCACCCAAGGTCACAGTCTTTGGTCTGGTACCTTCTCTCCCAGGGGAGCCCAAGGTTCAGACACAGACACAAAGTGGTACAAGGGTTTGTGGAGGAAACCAGAGATGGTGCGTGACCCCAAGAACTGTGCATGACTGAGGACAAGGGAATCCACGCAGTGACTCAGGGAGATGGAACAGAGTAATGGAAAATGGGAAAGCACAAGACACACTTGTGAGGTGGTCAGATCGGCTTGGCTGGAGCACAGGGTATAGACAAAGGAGTAGCAGGAGAGAAGTCGAGAGAGAAGAGAAAGGATACAGTAGTGAACGCCAAGCTAAAGAAGACTGCACCTGTTCTCTAAGTCAGTGCGAGCCAGTGAATGGGACTCTGAGAAGACTTGCATGATAAAAGCAGTGTACAGGAAGGAAGAAATTACTTCATTAGAGGGTAGATGTAATGTCACCACTTAACATAGAAGGGGATACTCAAACATACTGAATTGGCCAAATTTTCCCGGTAAGAGGGAGACCCAGGCTGCCAACTTGCCATGATTTCAGGTACCCTCAACGAGCCATTTGCTAAATGCTACAGGCTCACTCCTTCCACTTATAGAGGTTATAACTGGGAGAACCAGGACAGCCTTCCCCACGTGCCCTTATGCTGCCACTCTGGCCTTCCCGGACTACTCCCCACTGCGCTGTCCATCCAGAACTGTCCAAGATGAGGATCTTAAGCGACGGCTTCTCAATACTGGAATGCAAAGGCCTTGGAGGTGGTACCACTAATGTGATAAAAGCACCTACACCACGGCTGCAATGGCTGTTGAAGCCAGGAGTGTGTCTTCCACACTTACGTACTTCTCTCAGGCACTGTCAGGGCATTAACCCAGCAGTTCCCAAATACTGGGGCAGGCCTGGGTCATCCCCAACCCCCCCTCCCCCCAGCGTCTGTTCAGTAGATCCCAGATAGGGTCCAGGTGTCTGCCTTTTTTCAATGATCAGGTGACTGATGCTCTGACACATGTGAAACCACTGGAAACTCCAGAGAACAGAAGTACAGACACCGTGGCAGACAGAAAATGGTGGTAGAGTCTAGCCTTTCTAGATGGCTTCAAATGAAACCATGTAAGAGGTGCTCTACAGAACCCCAGCACCATGTCTCAGACATTCAGATTTCCCCAGTGTCTAAAGTCAGGCTGTGCAGTTATCAGATTCTTATACAGCTATCTTCATGAAGATCTCATTAATTCAGAAATTCAGATCAGACACAACTGCCCTAAAATTAACTTTGCTCTATTAATCAGAGAAGAATTAAACTTAGTAAAAATGATAAAGAATATGTTAATAATATTATGATATTATTGATATTAATGATATTAATGATAAGCATATGTTAATAAGATAATCTGTTTGTGTGTGGACACCCACACACACACAATGCATGAACTACCATTTAACTCATAGATCCTGATCATCAAATCTGGAGGGTCACAACTTCTGATCATCTGGGTACCATACTACAATTTTAGCCCTACCTCTGCAATAGATATTACACACTTTATTTCTTCTTCTAATTGACTCATTTTTTTCCTAATTCAGAAATTAAATATGAAAGTTATAATACAGTCACAAATAGCGAATATTACTCAACATAAATACCAGTCAACTGTAATCATAAACACTTATTAAAATTTTAGAAGTCCATCCCATGAATCATCTAAAATGATTTCCTGACCACCCATGATCCAACACTTTGAGAACACTGATCTAGAACTAACCATCTCATTTGACAGAAGGAAGAACTGGCATTCAGAGATCAAGTAATCTAACTGAAGTTAGAAAGCTCCTAAGTAGAAAAAGCATAACCCTGGTCTCCTGATCCCCAGCTCATAAATGCATTTTTCCTATACTATGAATATTCAACTAATGCATTTATAGCAAATCACTGCCATATTTTCATTAGGATAAGTACCTGCAGTACTTCTATTCAGCAATATTTAAGGTTCGTAGTTCAAACAATTTTATTTATTTTACGAAGTAACTAATGGGTCTTTTTCTTTTAAAAAAACATTTGTCATACAAATTTTCCATTAATTCTTATGCTTCTCCTTGTACCAATAATTTGCTATTTTTACAGCACATTTCATAAAATTAGACTTAAAATCACACCTGTGTGCTCTTTGAGGTTGGCCCTCATGTTTTACAAAACGCTACACATCTTTTTAAAGATATTAGTATATGAAGCAGACATCATGTATAGGACTCAGTTACAATTTGCCATGGAGAGCCAGAAAGCCGATATACGTAGGCTTGAGGCCTCTCCCCTCAAGCCTAAGTCTTTAGCTTACAAAGATGAAGGAAAGGACACTGGGCACCTCTCATCAACCACTGAGATTCATCCAAGTGGACGGGGTCACATCAACTGACCATAAGCCATGGCTGCTCTTGAAGTACTTGCTAAGCAGTGATGGAATCCCCAAGACATAGTCAAGGCTTGGTAAGCACCTAACTACACCTCCCCAGGTAGCAGCCTCTTCTTCCCCAACCACCCAGCATAGATTCTCTGCTATAGGCACATTTTTTTCCTATCATACTGTATCCTCAGGTGATAAATATAGCCCATAATTTAAAAAAAAAAAAAAAGGAAAAACCCCATAAATGTCCACAGAACCTCCTTGTAAATTAAATAGTGCATCATGAGTAACACAGCTATTACTCAGTGAATACATCCCAATTCTGTGCTCCATGCTATCTAGGTTGTCAGATAAATGAATAAAACACAGGCACTGAAGAAGCACTGAGAGTTTGGGGTAAGGTCCTCACCACCACCACCAACTTCTAGGGAGAGAAAAGGCAGCTGGATTGGGGTAGGAGTGGGGGGGCAGGGAGAGGAGACGGGAGAGGAGGGACATTCTAGGAGGCAGAATGAGAAAGGCAAAAAAAAGTACTAGGGTTTCTTTCTTCCCTTTTTTCCCCCCTAGTCTGTGGCATGAAAAAACAATGGCTTTTCTGAGGCACAGTGCAGACAAGGCAGCTCTGAAAACTAATGGCCGTGATTAATGACAATGGGCTGGAGGAGAGTAGGGACACAGCCGCCACATACATCATGCCTTCCCGTCAGTCTCTGCTCCTCCCTGCCCCTCTTCCTCCTACCAGCAAGACATTATAAAAATATCTTATCTGCTCCGGACGCCTATTCTGAAGCTGAAATCGAAGATATCCCCCCACCCAGAAGAAAAACAAAGAGTGAGAAAGAACAGCCAAAAAGGAATGGCACTAGAGGGGGTAAAAGAGGAAAGAGAGAGAGAAAGCGAGAGGGAGAGAGACAAAGAGGTGATAGGGTGAACAAGAAAATGGCATGTAAAATAACTATAAGATATTCCAGGGGAAAATGTGCAGGCTGTAATCATTCAAGATTTCAGCAACTTGACTCCT
This sequence comes from Halichoerus grypus, assembly GCF_964656455.1. NCBI lineage: Eukaryota > Metazoa > Chordata > Mammalia > Carnivora > Phocidae > Halichoerus > Halichoerus grypus. Next base: position 50,459,930 of record NC_135718.1, read on the forward strand.
CACATGCTGAAGCCACATTTTCAAGGTCTTATCTGCCATATGGTTCCCTGTTTGGATGATTTATTAGGTGTAGAAAGCACACTGATAAATTTTACTGCATTTCCCTGAATAGGCAACCTATGGTGTCAATAACAAAGCTCAGGCGACTTTAATGAAAACTGCAAGCACCAAAGGGTAACCATTTATTTATGAGTCGCTATAGTATTACTAGGACAAAATTTATCTTCCCTTCTCACGCACTCTGTAGAAACCAAATCTGGTCAAAGTAACAGAGATCACATCCATATGTCAGTGGTTTGCTAACATCTCTCCTGCAAGAAACACTGGCTGTTGCCCTGGAGAAATTGTTTGGTGCTTTCAAGTGACCCATTTTGCATAAGAAATCTTGTTTTTATGAAAAAACAAGGCAAAACCTGAAGAACTCTGCAAACACTACGGCCTTAGCAATCACACTTAAAGGCAACTGTGGAATCCTCTCATTATTCTTTACCCAGAAAATGGGACAGCTGCCCCAGGGGTAGGGATGAAAAAAAGAGAGGGTGATGTACAGATGAGGAGCAGAGAGATTTAGAGATAGAGTCCAATCCACAAATATTTTAAACTTCCCAGTCCATATAACATCATTCCCCTATATCCACTCTGGGTCTTAGGACACCAGTCATGACATAAGTCAACATCTGCATTCTTCACTCATTGCATGGTTCCCCTGTCCCTCACTGCCCCCAAATGCCTCTCTTCTTGGCTAGTGGCTATCTGCAAGTCTGATGTATGTGTTATTTTTATAACAGAGAAACAATCCAACTTTTTAAAACTCTGAAGGCAACAGAAACGAACGACCAAACTCAGAAGGGAAAAAAATTACAGAGGAGGGGAGGAGGAAAGCCAGATAGCACTCTCTTAATGTTTAATCCTGAGACACAGTTAACTGCAGCAACCAAATATTTGGGCCAGATTTTCAAGTCCACAGTTCTCCCCACTTGTGGAACATGCCTGTCCTGAGTGAACACAGCCTTGCCCAGGAATGTCAAAAGAAGGAAGGGTGAAGAAGCAGCTCAACCACAATAGCATACGTTTGAGTAATGCTCTTAGTGCTGCAAACCAACAAAAGCAAAGTGAAAAGTCCAGGCCAAGGCTTTGACCTGAGCAAATCCCAGCCTCCATTTCTGGAAAATTCCTGAAATATTCCTCCACTAGATGATTTTACCCAGGTTTCTTTTTGTACTTTTTAATTTTATTCAGCTTTTTCCTTGTTCTGGCATCAATAGGTCTTCCAATACTTCCACAGTGAGAGGGCATGAAAATTCGTTCTTACCATTTTTCAACCATGCTAAGGCCCCTCTTGCCATCCACCACTTCAAACCACCACCACCACCATGTAAATAAGCAAGCCAACTCTTTGGACATCGAACCAAAAACCATCAACATTTTAGAGAGAAATCTTTTTCACATTGCACAAAATAAACAATTAGAAGTCATCTTCATCAGTTCAATTACTGCCATCCCTGCTTTTAAAATCTCCTCAGTAAAATGGCGTCAATTAAAGTTTAATGCCTTATAAAATATCATTCAAGTATTATAGTAGAATTAGGAAGGAATGGGTGCTGCTTGAGCTCTGGCCATATTTTTAGAGTTTCTCAACCAGAGAGATTTACAAGAATATTCATTATTGCCTAGATTGCTTTCAATTCAGCCACTGCTTTATTAAAAGAGGTAGGGGCAAGGGCCCAGCATGGTTCAGAGCATACTCAACCAGCTGCATTTTCAGTTTGCGAAATATTTCCACTAGTTTTCAGAGGCATCGTCATTAGTAAAACCTTCCACTTATTTTTCTACACAATTCGCCTCTTAATTTTTAACCCCCTGAGTATTTCCAAAGGAAATCTAATCGACGTAAGTCATTTGCACTTAGCTCATGCCAAATGACATTTGAATGAATTGTGTTTCCCTAGAAGCCCCATCAACCTTTTCTGGTGGCCTCTGAAAGCTTTTCAATTCTGAGGAAGCCCCATTCTGAGCAGAATGAACAAACTTAAACCCTAAACTGCAATTAGGGAATGAGAAAAAGGGACTGGAAGAACAGGGAAGAACAGGAAGACATCCAGCCAGGGGCTCCAGGGCAAGACGAAATCTCCTTTTGAAGGCCTGATAAAAGAGTCGTTCAGACTGTTCACTACACAATTGTGTTTGGCCACAGAGACAGGTGGAGACTAAAATCTATACTATGCTCCACTTGCCAAGCTCAGGTTCTGACCAGGGGCTGCATCTACCCAAAGAAAGGGGGTGCCTTTTTTCTAATTCCCTCAAAGACACCATATGGGCTAGCTGATAAAGTCATGTTAAGAAAACCAGAATAAATGCACAGGAAAGGAAGCTATAACAAAATGAAAGACAATCTCCCAAAAGGGAGAAGATATTTGAAAATGATACATCCGGTAAGGGGTTGACAGCCAAAATGTATTTTGAAAACTTATACAACACCAAAAAAATTTCAATTAAAAAATGGACAGAGGACCTGAATAGACATTTTGCCAAAGAAGACATACAGATGGCCAAGAGACACATGGAAAGATGTTCAACATCACTCATCATCAGGGAAATGCAAATCAAAACCACGAGCTATCACCTCACACCAGTCAGAATTGTTAGTATCAAAAAGACAAGAAATAACAAACCTTGGGGAGGATGTGGAGAAAAAGAAATCATTGTGCACTGTTGGTGAGAATATAAATTGGTGCAACCACTCTGGAAAAGTGTATGGAGTTTCCTCAAAAAATTAAAAATAGAGCTACCATATGATCCAGCAATTCCACTACTGGGTATTTACTCAACGAGAATGAAAACACCAATTCGGAAAGATATATGCACCCTTGTTTTTATTGCAGCATTATTTACAATAGCCAAGATATGGTAGCAACCCAAGTATCTATTCACAGATGAATGGATAAAGATGTGGTGTATATACATACAATGGAATATTAGCCATAAAAATGAATGAAATCCTGCCATTCATGACAACACGGATGGTCCTAAGAAGGTATTACACTAAGTGAAGTCCGAGAGAGACAAATCCCCTAGGATTTCATTTATATGTGGAATTTTAAAAACAAATGAACAAAAAAACCAGAAACACAGACTCTTAAATACAGAGAACTGCTGGCTGTTGGAGAGGAGGCAGGTGAAGGGATGGGCACAATAAGTGGAGGGGATGAAGAGATCTAGATTTCCAGTTATAAGATAAATAAGTCATGGAGATGAATGTACAGCATAGGGAATATAGTCAGTAATAGTGTCATAACACATGGTGATAGGTAATGACTACACTTCTCAGGGTGAGCACTGAGTAATGTGTAGAATTGAATCACTATGTTGTGCACATGAAACTAACATTGTAAGTCAACTGCACTTCAATAATTTAAAAAAAAAAAAAAAAACAGAATAAGACCCTAGCCACAAAAGACCAAATACTGTATGATTCCACTTACAGGAGATACCTAAAGTGGTCAAATTCATAGAAACAGAAAGCAGAATAGGGGTTGCCTGGGGCTGGGAGATAGGAGAACAGGGAGGCGTTACTTAGCAATACAGAGTTTCAGTTTGGGAAGATGAAAAAGTTCTGGAGATGGATAGTGATAATGGTTGTACAATATTGTGAACGTACTTAGTGCCTTAGAACTGGACACTTAAAACGGTGAAAATGGCCAATTTTATGTCATGTCTATCTTATCACAATAAGACAAAAAAGAAAAGAAAAAAAAGAAAACCCAAGTCCACCACTGCCCAGCTACACACCTCTGTGGACTCTCAGATATAGATTCTGCTCTCAGACAGGCTCTCCGCAAGCCTGGTGCATCGGTCCCACAACCGAGAGGGCTGTGCTTACCACCTCAAACACCCATCTACAAGCAACCTGTTCAAACCACCGCTCCTAATGCCCATCTTCAGCCTCCAAAGGACACCAAGGAGCCAGGGCTTCTCTCGAAGGGTCCTTGCCTCCACTGTAGCAGTCTTCTCGCACTGTCCTCTCTGCCTGCATCCCTTCAGTCAGCTCCAGCCTGTGCTAGCTGCCTCCCCACCCCAGCCTCACCCCACCCTGAACCCTGTAAGAACAGAGGCATGCTTTCTCCGAAGTCCACTTCCCAACCTCCCCACCCCAAACACAGAACAGTTCATTATTTTACACACTTTAAATTTCCACCAGTACAAGGCCAACTCAGGAAGAAGAAAAGTTCACGACTCCTATAATTTGGAATCTGTGGTAAAATTTAGCCTAAGCTGGGCCAAAAAAGGGTTTGCTGTGAAAATTCACAATGTAAACAAGACTTGAAGAGAAAATATTTAAGCAAAGAAAGGAAATTATTCTTAAAGGCTTTAGTTCAGTAATATGGTTTATGGAAAATTTATTGCCAATTATAAACACATTAAAGAAAACCTATTGGGTCAGGATTGGGAACCATGGTCCTGCCTCTGCCATGCAAGCCTGAGCCAGTCTTTAAATGCCTGGTCATAGTCACGGTCTCCTCATCCATACAGATGGATGGAGAACTTCCAAAGTCATTCTGGGCACCATTAGACTATGAAATTCATATACTATACTTTGTATAGTCATGGTCTCCTCATCCATACAGATGGATGGAGAACTTCCAAGGTCATTCTGGGCACCATTAGACTATGAAATTCATATACTATACTTTGTATATTTACAGATAAGAGAGAGAGACAGAGAGGGAGGGAGAGAACACGCATGGAGTAACAAGGTCTGTTCTGGGTAGAAACAATTTGTCAGTTACTTAAATATTTTCTATACTTAAAAGTGGTAAGGCTGGAACTACATAATGGTGATGATGGCACAACATTGTGAATGTACTAAGTGCCGCTCAATCACATGCCTTGAAATGGTTAAAATGGCAAACTTTGTTATGTGTATTTTGCCACAATTTTTAAAGAGATAAAGCTGTATTTCTTTTAAAAGACTAAGTATGTTCACAAGTTCCTAACCTATAATTCAGTACAGTTCATTCAAGTTAACAGGACTTTGCAGTATTAGAAATATACTATCCATTCCACCTTGATAGGCTTTTAATGTCGGCCGGAGATCTTCTGAATATGCCATGCTTGGGACAAGAACCAGAGACTGGACATTCTTTCTGGCCAACAAAGTGTAATGTCCTCACCTTCTACCAACTAGTAAGGACACATCCCTGACTACCAGTGACTTCCTTGGTAGAGATGACTTTTGACACCTGTTCCCACAGGAAAGCCACACAGGATGGGCACATTGGGGGCCCAATTCTGCTTGATGCTCACACCGAGTGCTTCACAGTTATAGAACTCATCACAGCATACAGTCAGGTCTTCTCACGTGGCCCAGGGTAGGGCTCCTTCCAATGCACCATGTGTGTCTACAATGCTTAAGGCTATGTCAAAGCTTCTTATCCCAATTTTGCAACTTTTTAAGCAAATGAAATGCTTCCATGAACTTGACATCGAGAATTTTCTTGCAAAGGAGAAAGTTGCTGAATTCCCCTAAGACACCACATTTACTTCTTCCAGAGCTGGATACTGGATACAGAGACAGACAACAAAGAAGGTGGATGGCCCAGTCATCTCAAATGGAGCTCCCTGATTCTTTTTAAATCTCATTCCCCAAAAACTGGAGCTTAAAGTCTCGTTTAATTGCCTTTGACAAGAACCAGAGTCCTTGACACTTCACTCATGAACAACCCTATGGAAGCGGCCTTTTACTCAAGCCTCTCCAGGACTCACGGACATCACTGGTACTGGATTTGTAGCACAGATTTATCTGCAAATGATATAACCTCTTCTCATGACCTTTTAATAAGTCTATTTTGTGGAGTAAATAATGAACTGTCTCTAGCAATTCAAGTCTATGAGTGTTTCTTTGGAACTTCCTCTTACCAGTACTTTAGGCTTTCTTCCTTGATTCTAACCCCACCTACCAGCATGGAGAGGGCTGGCTCCAAGCCACTAGCATGATCTCAGCTGCTAATGAGCTGGAGGGCAGCCCTGTTCTGCTAGGTGCTCTGCAAGATTAACTGTGGCCTGTGAACAAATGAGGGAGGGCTAAGGAGAAAATGAAAGTGGGGTGTCTCTTTGAGGGGGCAGCACTGAGTAAAGTGAAGGGTCACTGCATTCAGACAAACAGCTGCTGGTGTTAAAGGTCTGTGGAGACCAAGGTTTGGAATGTGGCCCTTGACCAAGAAGGCAAAGCCAGGCAGAAGCGGTAACCCTTTTCCAGGCAGAGAAGGGTTCTTTGGAAGAAACAATCAACAGAAAGAACTAGACTCTGGTATGAAGTACAAACATGATTTGCCTCATTAGCTTTATCCTCAAAGGACAAGGTTCCCACTTCACAGTTACTGGCCCCCACTATCCCAGTTCCTATATCAAGCAGCTTCCAATCTGCTGTGCACAGATGGAAGACAAATTTGGGTCCTTGTCAGCTCCTGGCTTTTTAACCCTCCAGGCAACCTCTTTGTGTTTGGGTGCCCACCAGAAGAAACCAGAGAGCTGGTTAAAAGTAGAAATTCCTGGGCTCCACCAAAACCCACTGAATCAGAATCTCCAGGGGTGGGGCCTGTGAATTTATATTTTTTTAAGGCTCCGTGGGCGGTTTCCATGCATCCAGTCTCCAGACTGGCATTTAGGAACAAACCACTCAGTCTTTTCACCTGCTTTCACATGAAGACTAAAAACCAGTGCTATTGTTAACAGAACCTAAGCACAGCCAGAATTGTCCTGTAAAAACAAAAAGATGTTCACCCGTAATACTTCAGTGGTTGTTTACAGATGACTCAATATGGAGAAAAAGAAGGCTAGAGATCCAGGAAGATAGTGTTTTAAAAACTAAAACTGGAGGTACCAGGAATAAACTAGAGCATCACAAAATTATCACCTGCATCAACAGAAAAAAGTATTTCAATATAAAGACATTCCAAGAAATACAATATTACATAAGATGACTCCCCAGCTGTATTAGCTTTGAAGATACATTTTTTTAAAGATTTTATTTATTCATTTGAGACACAGAGATACAGAGAGAGAGAGAGCATGAGGAGGGGGAGAGGCAGAGGGAGAGGGAGAAGCAGGCTCCCTGCTGAGCCAGGAGCCTGATGTGGGGCTTGATCCCAGGACCCTGGGATCATGACCAAGCCGAAGGCAGACGCTTAACCATCTGGGCCACCCAAGCGCCCCTTGAAGATACATTAAGACAATAAATCTCCTGAGGAAAAAAATATCATCTAGGTCACTTTTGTTCATTCAAATCTAACAGACTGAAAATCAGCAGAAATCATAACAGCTATTTACTTTCCTATCATGTGTCAAGCAGGCCATTGCTCATAATGTAAGAAAGATCTATAGAAATAGTTAAAACTCTTAAGAGGAAAGTTGTGAAATGTCTTCATCACTTTGAAGGTAGACATTTCTGTAAAATTTTACAATATTGAGCCAAATATTTTTTTTTAAGATTTTATTTATTTATTTGAGAGAGGATGAGAGGAGAGAGAGAGCACATGAGAGGGGGGAGGGTCAGAGGGAGAAGCAGACTCCCCGCCGAGCAGGGAGCCCGGTGCGGGACTCGATCCCGGGACTCCAGGACCATGACCTGAGCCAAAGGCAGTTGCTCAACCAACTGAGCCACCCAGGCGCCCCGAGCCAAGTATTTTTAACTAGTCATTAAAAACTGTCCTAAGAATCTCTACTGTAGATTTTGATACCTAATTCAAATTACAGTATAAATTTGGAAGCTACAAAATCAATTTTCCACAATTTGGGCTTCACTAATCCAAACTGGCCTTCTTCCTAATTAGGTTGAATTCATGGGGTTTTATTGTAAAGCACTGCCAAATAAAATATAAATAACTTGGAACTTTGTGCTATTTTGGATTATCCTACCATCCCTTCCCTCCATTAGCAGGGATGACCAGAGGTTGCTAATACAATAAATATTTAATGGATGGCAACACTGTCCTTTGCCCCCAGAAATAGAGATGCAGACACAAACATACCTTTCAGATCTATTTGTAACCCTGCTTTCTGCCCTCTCCCTTGCTCGTGGCTAATAGTGAATTTTCCCAGTACAAAGAGAAATGCCAATTGACTCACTCAAGCCAAAGGTAAACAGAAAGGAAGAAGAAAGGAATGAGAACAACATTGCTGCAGCTTTGGGAGAAGCAGTGTCTGTGCCAAGAGATCAGCACCTTCTGCAAACACCCCCGGTCCCTGTAACATTGGAAACCCAAAGCAACAGTGTCAATCCAGGACCTTTGGGGAGGCACAGGGAGTCGGAACTACCATGAGCTAACAGGGAGAACTGAAGCAGCCTGGGGTGGGCCCTCGGCCCTTAACAAGAAGCTAGGAGTCAGTGAGAAAATGGAACTTCAGTTCTAAAAACAGCTAATTTTTTTTCTTTTCTGATTTTAATACTTTCACTGCACCTTTGTTTTAAAGGCACTTCAGGAGTTCTGACATTTCTTTTTCCACTTCTGAATCAACGGAGAGGAAATTAAACCACATGGCAAGAGGGCTGACGTCACCTCCTCACACGCTTAGCCCAGACAAATGCATGCATGAGCACACAGAGGTGTGGCCTCAGTTCTGTTTTGAGAGAGGGGGTCACCAGCAATGGAATCTTCCTATCTCCCGGTTAGAAAAGTAAGGTCACTGGGAAGAGAACACTTAATTCCCATGACAGCCACCACCATTGTTCTCCTTCAACTGTTCACAGAACCTGCACTTCAAGGCCAGAGGGATTCAGATTTCTGTCCCAGCTTCGCCTCCTCTCAGGTGACCTAAAACAGGTTAACTTATTTCTGTGACTCGGTTTCTCCATCTTTAAAATGTTGCTAGTTTTTTTCATCCCAGTCATTACCATCCCATCGTCAACATTCTGGCCAAGGAAGCTGCAATGCGCCCACAAAGGATGCTTTAGGACAAGGTCCTGGCTGTCACTCTCAAATCAGATCAAAGCGTCCCACCAGTGGCTTCTCCTTTTCTCGTCCTCCCAGCTGCTGGGGAAGAAAATATTTAATCATCCTGTGGTATAAAAACCTTCTGGGTGCTATTCTGCTTGGGGCAAACATGGAAAACTTTGGAACATATCCAAAAGAAAAACTGACAGAGTCTTGACTGGAGCCCGCTGTCGACTACAGTGTGGGGCACACTGCCTTCTACATGCAAACAGCTACAATCAGCTGAGCTATTAGACCGCCAACCAGCCTCAGGAACACCATCAGGAATGAAGGACTCTGTGAAGAGAACACTCATACCCAAACTCAGGGAAATGACAATCAGGACTGAGAATTGAAGTCTCTTCCTACTCAGTCTCGGGACTTTTCCACACGTGTCAACTGTTCAGCATCTCCAGTTTGTTTTTTTTACTCCGAGAAATAGGGACCCAAGCTGACACCAAGGAAGCTGTCCTCAATGAGTTTCTCCTATACTATTCAGTATCACAAGTCTCTATAAATAACATCTCTCATTTCAGTTCCCCAGGACTCATTTCCAAGGATAAACCTCAGGATGGTTGGGGGGAACTCTAACTCTGCCCAAGATGGCAGTCAAAATAACTGGGGGATGGCAGAAGGGCTAACGATCAACATGGACACTGACAAATAACTTGAGTGTCTGGGTCCTAACGGGTCTGAAAAGCAGTTGTCGCCTCACACTAATATTCCCAAAATTTCATGTCTTTCACTGTATTTCACCCCAAGGAAGCTCAGCATTTCTACTGCAGTAGATAATCTTTATTATTTCTTGACTCCCTGAGATTCTCAAATTAAATACAAACCTTTCCTAAGAAACAAAATTTGTCTTGACCTCTTCTTCCTGGCATTGGGTTTGATCTTATAAAAATACAAATAGGAGCCAAAAAAAAAAAAAAAAGGAATGGTTAACTGATTAAATTTTAAGATTGAAAGGCACACTATAGGTCACAATCCAACTGTTCATTTTTATGTATATGAAATTAGGGATGAGGAAAGTCAAATGACTTCCTCGTCATTACAATGTGTGGGTAAAGAGTAGAACCTGAGTCTCCTGGCTCAAAATCCACTGTTTTTCTATTACATTACATTGCTTAGAATTCCAATAATTCATGGCCAGATTTCTAATAGCCCAGCTGACAGGTATCAAGACCCTTGGCTATCTTCCCCAATCTGGTAGCAGTGACATGGTGTTTACACACATGGGACAATAATTTTATGATCAAAAAAGATTATACCTAAATTTCTTTTTAAAGTTTGATCAACATATCAGTGACTGAATTGCTTCCTTGCTCAGGCATGATTCTCTAAGTGGGCTAGGAGGAACTCAATCTAAGTGGCTTAATCTGCTTAATCTGGGTTTCTCAAGGACAATGTTGAGGGCAACCCGTAAATTCTGAAACAAGAGGTAAAATTTTATGTTAATATACATTTTCTGGGACAAATGGCCATAGTTTTCATCACAGTATCAAGTACTTCACCTTAAAATATTAGGAAGCACTGTCCTAACGCAATTACTTCCTCTCTTTCCAAAGTCACAATGCCTTATGCCTCTTATGAATTTCACAATATCCCCAGTTCACCTTCATTCTCCTGTAAGTGCTTTATGTGGTATTAGAATTAGTTAAGTATGTTTGAAGTTTTTTAAAAACACTCAGACCCTTGGGGCACCTGGGTAGCTCAGGCAGTTAAGTGTCCAACTCTTGATTTCAGCTCAGGTCATGATCTCAGGGTCCTGAGATCAAGCCCTGTGTCAGACTCCATGCTGGACACAGAACCTGCTTAAGATTCTCTCCCTTTACCCCTTCTCCCCTTCATGCAAATGCACATGCTTTCTCTCTCAAAAAAAAAAAAAAGAAAAAAAGGGCGGGGGGGTTAGGCATGCTCCTGGAAAAAGGACACAATATTTCAACCCTCCAAACGTCTTTACATGTCACAAGGAGAATTAATTCAATAAACATTTATTAAAACAACAACAACAACAACACTCAGACCCTTACCATAAATCTGCAAGTCCTAGCTAGTAATTACTGGCTAAGCGTCTTGGTGGTCCTGAGTACTGCCATTAACCAGATGAACAGAATCCTATTAAAAGTACATTTTTTTTTCCCCACTTCATTTTATTTTTTTTGTTATGTTAATTACCATACATTACACCATTAGTTTTTGATGTAGTGTTCCATGATTCATTGTTTGCGTATAATACCCAGTGCTCCATGCAGAACATGCCCTCTTTAATACCCATCACCAGGCTAACCCATCCTCCCACCTGTCTCCCCTCTAGAACCCTCAGTTTGTTTCTCAGAGTCCATAGTCTCTCATGGTTCGTCTCCCCCTCTGATTTCTCCCCCTTCATTCTTCCCCTCCTGCTATCTTCTTTTTTTTTTTTTTTCTTTTTTAACATAAAATGTATTATTTGTTTCAGAGGTACAGGTCTGTGATTCAACAGTCTTATTCTTAAGGGGCGCCTGGCTGGCTCAGTCGTTAAGCGTCTGCCTTCGGCTCAGGTCATGATCCCAGGGTCCTGGGATCAAGCCCCGCATCGGACTCCCTGCTCCGTGGGAGGCCTGCTTCTCCTTCTCCCACCCCCCCGCTTGTGTTCCTGCTCTCGCTATGTCTCTCTCTGTCAAATAAATAAATAGAATATTTAAAAAAAAAAAAGTACATTCTTAATAATGAAACAGACCCTAAACTTGACTCAATAAAAGAGAAGCTCCAAAAATGAAATTTTCATGATTTTCCTTCTTTACCTGAAATCCGGTTTATGAAATACTGACTTTTAAAAAACTTTAAGGTCAGTCTGACTGTATCTAGAATGGTAAGATCCTGAAATATATAAGCCATTGCTATTAAGCACCAAGATATAAGGGTCCTGTTCAGTAGAAAGCTGGGTTACTGTATATTTGAAACCTAACTATCGATCATAAACACCTTCAATACATTTGAAATAGCAGGGTGGACAGATTCTCTCACATTGAGGGTCATTTATGAAGCGATCAAAGGCTGTAGTGGGAAAAAGAAGTATGAAGAGGGACAGGGTTTTATAGAATGAATAACTTTTCTCATTCTCAATATTTCTTATATTCTTTTACAACAAATTGCTTGGCTCTTGAGAACAGACTCATAAAAGAGGTGAAATATATTTTTCTATCCTGAATCTGAACTTTTTCTTTTTTTAAAGATAAAGTTGTAATGACCCTTTCCAAATAATATGAGCCAACACTTCAAAAATTTCCATTGTTCCAAAGACACAAATTACCCGGCACATCTATGTCTATCAACTGAATGAGGAAGGAAAACCCATGAAAGTCATTTGAAAGACAACATCTCCTAGGAGTTATGCTTGGAAAAGTCCAGTAATCCCCCTACCTAGATAAATAGAGATTTCCAAATGACTAGGGGGACGAACGACGGAACAGGGCCAAGCACTTGGATGTTATAAAGGAGACTCCATATTAGACTTCAGAGAATGAATCCAACACGCAGCTCCTTTATGGCTGGCCAACCTCTCCTACGACACAGCCCTACCTTGAGTGGAAAGGAACTAAAGCAAAACAATATCTTCAAGCAATTTACACACAATTCAAATGGAATTTCTCCAAGCTCAGAAAATTTGAAGTTTATTCAGTCCATATGCTATCCCAGATTTTCATCCCTTCTAACAAATGGAACTGAGAGACAAGGAGCCATTTCTTAGTTACTCAGGATCAAAATCCCTCTTCCAGTAACCACAAATCATTAGTGACAGTGACTGTGCGTCATTTGGAATGTTTGGGGATTATTTTTTTCCTCCTAATAAGAAACTCACTGGATGCAGTTTTAAAAGTGTCTCGGGAGTCCTACTCAACTCTCCTTCCATTAACAGCAAACACATGGCATGTGATTTGACCTAGCATTGCATTCATTAAACCAGGATTTAAGAAAACTGACAATAGTTCAATAGGGTGATTATCAATCACACAAGATAGCATTCTGGAATAGAAAAGAAATCACAGAGAGTATTTGTCTCATGAAGAAAATAAGCTTTTGCAGTAGAGTACATCACTTTCACTACACAAGTCAAAATTCACACCTCCACAGAGGAGATGGTGCAGCATATTCTAGTTAGAGAGATCCTACACCAAATCCAACTTTTGCCAATTGACCTGTACAAGTTAATCTGAAACTCAGCCTCATCATTTAGAAACTGTAATGATGATAATAATAATACCTAGCTTATAGGGTTGTTGAGATGATTAAATGAGCCCATGCATGTAAATCACTGAACACAGCACCCAGAATATGGTAAGCAGTCAATAAATGTTAGTTTAGCTATTGTTAGTACTACATTTTTAAGTACCCAAATCAAGAAATAGAAAGCAAGGCCCTAATGTTTCCTTCCTCGACTCTGCCTGTAATTCTGTTCTTGTGCACAAAAGTTTTTATTTTTGTCTTTGTTGCCAGCACAAAAAAAAACAAAAAAAAAAACCCCACCTCTTTCTCTTGGGTGAGGGAAGTACTAGAACTACACAGAACATTTTAAGAATGTCCAATACTTTCTGAACAACTGGATTGTTCTGAATGCTTTCATTCTCTCCTCACATCTTCCATCCTTGTTCTCAAGGGGTCAAATTAACTTACAAGGGATCAGCGTTCCTGTTCCCTAACGTGAAGCAGAGGGGTCAGAATTCCCAGGCCAGAGATGTCCCTTTGAGCAGCTCAGAGGCATCTCAAACCAACAGGCAAGAAAGAGCGGCCATTCATGGAACAAATAAGTGATTTGCATTTCCAAGGATGTGGTGAAACATATTAGTTATAATCAGCAAACACGCAGAGTCCTCGTGACAGCTTCACTTTACAAACCCTTGAATGTTTGACAAGAAAAGGTCATGTTTTGTAAAATCCTCAAAAGGTCATTCAATAACAAATCACATGAATGAAATCGCAAGGGTTCAGGGAGGTTAACAGAAACACCACAGGCAGTAAAGTGCGTTTTCAAGGTAAACAAGGAAAGGGAAAGCGGCCTTGCCTCAGCTCTGGAAGGGGAGAAATAGAAGCAATCTCTAATTTACCAAACACTATAATTTCAAGACATTTTCTCTGTACTTGGTGGTTTAACGCTGAATGTTATTTCTCATGTTCAGCACACTTTGAGGATTAGCAGATAACAGCCCAGCAACATTTCAACAGTTCTTCAAAAGGTCTAGGCTGACCTTAGCCAGGGCTTTCTTTTATATGTTTTATTTAATAAATCTCCCAAGTGGATTGCACTGAAATAGGTGGCTGCCGATGTGGCATGCACACACACCCACACGAGGTCCCTGTGCACCACTACCGACCCCGCAGCCCCCAAATCTGGAAACGTTAACCCCAGAAGCCTTTTCTTCTGGCACTTTGACCTGTTCATGACCTCTTCCTTCCCAGGTCTATTTTCTTCTTCAACAAGAGCCAGCCCCACATCTCTCACAGTCAGGAGTAACAAAGGCTTGTTTATATAGGGTAATTTAGCTACAGGATCAGCAGGGAGGCGAGAAGGATGATGCATCTGATCCATTGGTTGAAGGCCCAATTCAGATGCAGGGCCCATAGTTTAAGGGGGCTCCGTCAGGGCAAGGCCAATGGGCTGGCTGCCTTCCAGAAAGTACGGCCAAGGCATGGTTGAAGAAGGGAGTTTCCTCTAGGCTGCCTTAGACATGGGTACACCCTTCACACATGGGGGAGTGAGCATTAATGTTAAGAATGCTGTGGAAAGAGCCTAATGCCAAGTGGACAGGTCACACAGACCCAGACTCCCTAGAAAGAGGTCACCCATCAGAGCCCTTGGAAAGGAGACAACATCTTCAGGAAGCACAGGACATGGAGTTGGCAGACCTAGTGCCTGATGTGCTCTGTGACCTTGAGCAGATTTATCTGACCATCTTGGGTCTCCGTTTTTGCATTTGTAAAACAGGTCAGTACTTATTTCCGCTCATAACATACGGATAAAACAAAGCGATAAGTACCAGAGAAAGCCATGTGTTATTTTATACCAGCAAGGACTTGATACCGAAGTCCTGATTCGTCTTCCCCACTCATTTCTACATACCGCCCCCAGCCTCCAAATCTCGCTGAAACACCCCTCTGGAGACCTGCTCTGCCTAATATCCCAGACATGCGTGGCTTTTCAGATCTACACTTTAACTTAAAATTCCGTAAAATTTAAAAAGCAGTTCCTCGGTCACGGGAGCCATGCTCCAAGTGCTCAAGAGCTGCCCATAGCCAGGGGCTACCACAGTGGGCAGTGCAGGGTCAGCAAGATTCCCGTTGCAGGAAATGCTATGGGGTGGTGTGGCTTCCACCTGTTTTAGATGGAGGACAGCCTTTCCAAGCTTCCCCCTGCCACCACCCCACCCTCTCCATGGATTTAAGACCAGCCTCCAGATACAGCCATGACTGATGGTTCAAGCGTACGCCTCTCACCTTTACAATTACCTGCCGACCATAAAGCCCCACCAGTTTGGTGACTGTTTGATCAGAATGACGGTCAGAAACAGGACACCTCACTTTGTCTTTCTTGCCAACTATTTTAGCTTATTTGCCATGAGTACAGGGTATAATTAATATCACACAGGAGTCAGCATTGTCATTTTTCAAATCATTTCCCTGGAAATGTTCTACACCTCTTAATGGCCCTGCTAATGCTGTAGCTGTCATGTTTTGGACAGCTGCACTTTTACAAGACAAACTCTGCCGCGCCAGGAGCCTCTCTGCAGACTTTTTAGCACAGAGGCTCAGAGGCCGTGAACGCCAGCCGGTAATGGCTAGATGGAAATCTTTGATTAATTTTTTTACCTCTTGGTACTGACTGCTTCTCAAGTGTCACCTTCCCAGCTTCCATCCCCAGCCACTTCACCCCTTCCTGCCCTCTCCCCTGGTCCCCCACCCCTATACCTCCTCTCTTCTATGCCACCTGATGGGCAGAGAACCAGTGACACAGGCCAAAGTCATACAACTGATGAAAGCCAGGACACTCCGCCCAGAGGTACAAAAGTTTAAACATCTGGATGAAAGCCAGGCCTCCATGCTAAATGCCACACACTGAAAAAGTGGGGAGCTTCATGCCTAATTTTTAGAAACATGCTTCTTCCTCCCTGGTAACGTAAGAGAAATGTTCGAATGTCTCTATGTCCTAGGTGCGTTGGGAAAGGACTGGGAGGGCACAGAGCAATGAAAGCCGGGTTGCATTTGAAATGTCCCAAGAGCCACGCACAGAGCAACCAAGGACAATCTACGCCACACCGGGAATTTAGTAAAGGGCACAGAATGGAGATGCTTTTAAACAAGACGGAAAAATTCACCACATTGTTTTAGGTAGTCACAGCATGTTGCCGCTGCTCTTTATGGGTGAAAAAAAATCTTTTCCTTAAATAATCAGTTTAAAGTAAAGGATTATTTGAGTTCGGTCCAACACCGTCCAGGAGAGCCCTCTCTGCTGAGGCCTCCTGTCCTTAAGGGAGCTGAAGCCAGATCCGTCTTAAAAGGAAGCTAAAGCCATGCTCAGGACACAGCTCTCTTTTTTAGGTTCAACAGCAGTGTTGACTCACTGCTCCTTTAATACTGTGTTTATTAGTGATCCACAGCCCACGGAGAGACGAGCACACGACTTCCTTTCACGCTGCGCCTGCAAAATGCTACAGCAAGTTGGACTCATCAGTGAAGCAGCAGGTCCCTTGGTTGAAACCAGCCAGGCCAGAAAAGTGACATGAACAGGATGCTGCTAAACATGCACAATTCGAAAATACACACTGTATTCACTTCTGCATGATTTGCTGCCATTTAAAAGACAATAAACAGCAACTTTAGATTGCTAACAACGTGTCATTTAAGGTTTGCTGTTGCTCAACATCAAGAAAAATCAATGCCGGCTCTACGGGGGCAGCAAACCCCGAGAACTGAGCTCCATTTCAGGTCTGTTTGAACTCATTTCCTTTCTCCATGGTTGCCCCCTTGTACTCCCCCTCAGGCGCCCCCTCGCAGCAGGCTGACAGCTTGACACATTGACAGCTCGCACTGAATGACAACTGATTTGTACAAATTTCAAGCCTTATAAATCTACCTGTCACAACAACAACATAAAAGCGCCCAGGCCCAGCAGGTAATTCAGAAAAAGCTTCCCTTGACAGCACTTTCTGAAAAGCAATGGCGTGCCTCCTGCCAAAAATTCCAACTATCATCCTTGTATAACTTTGAATAAAAATTCAGGGCCCATTTTCTTGCCAACAGGCTACCAATCGTCTTATTTAAAGATTAAAAAGAGCGAACGGGAAAGAGGGGGCAAAAACACATCCACACAATTTCATTTTATACTGATATGAAAGTAGCACCAGCTGCTACGCCAGGATTACCACGCCGTTTTTTTCTCTCCACTGCTCAGGAATCAATGAGCGATGCTTTTTACGGTATTTAAACAATATCCCAGATTGCAGGGGCTGTGCCTCCTAGGACCCTCCCCACTCACCTGGGGCCAGCCTGCTGCTGCCGGAGCAAAGCGGTTTGACTGGGGAGGGGCCGTGCTGGGAGGCAGAGGCTAAGGTTAGGTAAAACTGGCCCCAAGAGTTCTCCAAGACAAAGGTCCTTCATGTGTCTGTTAGCCCCACCTCTCTTGACCACTTTTCTTACTAAAATGATCCCACTGTATCAAGGTAACTTTTCTCAAAATTCTCATCTTATTCAAATCAACGCATAGCACGTTCTTCACGACTGCATCTTTATTACCAAATAATCACAAGTTGAGAACTTAGACTTGGTTTTTAGGCGTGGTTTTATAGTCATGTGTCACACAGAAGAAGAAAGTCTAGCAAAGTCAGGGACTTGAGGGGGCAGGGCTAAGGACATGAGTGCTTAAACAGGAAAGAGCACTTTATTAAAATATCTGTTCCTCTCCCCCACTCAAGCCTTTCCAGCTCCACTTAATACAGAGAAAGGTCTAACTGAAAAGTGGCTGGCATAGTATTTCATGTACCTTATTCACTCCTGCAGAATCTCTCAGACCTCACAGATGGGAAAATGAACGTAGTCCTGGCCTTGGAGGGTTTGTTGCAGGTGCATGTTGAATGGGACGCTGAGACAACGCCTAGGAAAGAGACATGGGACCAAGGAAGATGCAAAGTGACCATCCATCCAGCGAGCCGAACCCTGAGGCAACAGTGGTGCCGGCAAAGCGTCCTGTCACAGTGCGCGTCACCTCTCCACAGGGTCAAAGCAACAGTGAAGAATACAGGTGCCAGAGATGGACGTTCTGCTTTCAAAAGCTGGCTTTGCCACTTACGAGTCATCTAACTTTGGGAAAGTTGTATTTACACTCTGTGCTTCAGTTTCATCATCGGCACATATCTGCCTCGGAGTATGAGAATTAAATGCCTCTAAAAAGTTTAGTTCATAGTAAACAATACCTGTTCATTTATTCATTCACATAGATACAGATACATGGACGTATGTAGAAAATATTAAGTGGTAAGTGCTATGGTTAGGAAAAAAGCAAATTACCATATTATCATATTATTAGTATCATCAGTACTCTCCTTCAAGAACTTTTCTTCCAATGGAGTGTAAGTTTGCAATGTGGGGAAAAAAAAAAAAGGAGGATACAATTCCCAAAAATGTTTCAAATCATTTGGTGAAAATGTGCAGGTAAGAGATCAATGTAGGTGGACTGAATTTTTTTCCTACCCTTTTATAAATAGTCTTTCTCTACTCTTTTCAACTTGCTTCTTCATTCACTCATGACTAATCAAACCATCCAGTATGGGTTGGAAACATATAAATTTAAAAGCACATCAACTACACCGCTTTAACACCATTTACCACCCAGAAATACAATGAATATATGGATTACAAGAGGAAAGAACATATACATATAGCACATACACATGAAAATGTGCACACTAATATATATATATGAAAAACAGATTTTTTAGACCCAAAATATAGCTGATATCAGTATTAGCTGGCTAATCTTGAGGCTGAGATTAAAAGAATAGGATTATCATTTGCGGTAAAGCCCACTGTCAACATCAACTGAACCCTAAAATACAACCGAGATTAGGATTATCCAAATTATATGAACTGACATCCACTTTGTAACATTCTTATCATCCTTCTTAATTTGATTAACATCAAGACTGGCGAGAGCTGACTGAACTTCAGATGCCAACAGAGAATCAGCAAATCCATAATTTTGTAATTATTCATAGGATCAAGATCAAGTATTTTGATTATGAGCCATTAGTGGCCATTAGCAAATAAAATTGCATTTGAATTTCACAGGCATGTTTAAATGCCCAGCGATTTGTATTTCATGCTAAGAAGCCTGAATCAAAAACATTGTCATGTAATAAAAAAAAAAAATTGACAAAGCAAAACTGCACATCAAATTTTTATAGAATGAGATAGAGAAAATATCTATAAAATTGATAAAAAATAATGGTAATTTACATTAACTAGACCAGACTTTTTCATCTTTCATCAATCATAAAGTGATCAGGGGAGCAGGTAAGACAGGGATAGGAAAAACATCACCTTCAAGCCAGAGTAAATAAATGAGATGTTCCTATTTTAACCCTTCTCTTGTCAACAGCATGTGTTTGGCCTAGCAAAATGATAAATACTATTTATTATCTTCTTGACATCAATCACCAAGAGTTAACAAACACTCTCACATATTCCAGGATTCCCCCCTACTATGACCAATTAAATAACCCAACCATTAAACGGAGAACTGCAGGGCTGACAAAAGCAGAAGCAAGCACAGTGCTGGTCAGTTAAGTTGCACACTGGCCCACTGAGAGTTTACCTAGGAAAAAATAGGGAACTTCAGATGCAAAACACATGATGCCCTATTCTATACTTCTATTGGTGTATCTGTTGTAACTACTTATTTTTTCCAAAAAGAAAGCAGTGCTTTCAAACCTATTGGCCTTCAGTGCCTACAAGGACTTTTTTTCTTGTTTTCCTGAGCAGCTCCTTCCTCACTGAGCTTCTTCACCTCAAGAAGGGCCACACCTGGGATCCCAGAATGCCATCACCTGTAAGCCATCAGTCCATGGGAGCTGACAGGCTTTAAGCCAAAAAGTCGTTGTCCTTGTGACCTAGGTGAAAACACCAACTACCATTCACTGAGAAAATCCCTCGGGACTTTGAGCAGCTTCACTGTGCCCCAGCACCGGGCCCTCTGACTCACAGCTTCCTGAAGTACATCCCATATCAGCCCATCAACAGGTGCGCCAAAGGCAACCAAAGACTAAATTTTCAGTCCTTTAACCAAAACACTTTTAGAGAAGTGGCTGATTTTCTACTGCCCGTGGATCTCTGTCTACATTTGCTGGGACAAAAGGACCAACTTCACCCAATCTTGCCCACAGAATGACCGGTCACAAAAACATTTTCCTGCCACGGGAGAGATCATGTGAGCAGCATACATCATGAGTCATCATGGCCTCTTCAGCTCTGCTAACAAGAAAAGCCAAGTGTCTGAGACCATAAGGTACTTAACCAGGTGCCACCACCCAGGCTGAGGGCCACACCAAGAGTCCAGGTATGGCTTGTCTGGCGCCCCCAAGGGGCAAGATGGCAGAGCTGGCCGGGATATAAGGGAGAGAGGGATCCACGCAGCCTCTGGCCTGAACTTCCATGGAATCAGTAAATTTTTACCACTTAGGACAAGCCATGTTATTTGTAACTGTCAGAGGAAGGAAAATCTGTAATTGTTAAGGGGGATGAAGCCTGTGCAAATTCTTTCCTGTGCAAAGTGAACAGTCAATCACTTTTATAAGGACAGCAACAACTGAAACTATCCATTCGTATACTTTCCTTTAGTCAACAATATTACCTTTAGTAATCTGGGGAATGTGCATCCATAAATTACAGAAAGTGTTATTGCATTGCTGAATAAACAGCAACATTTCCATCAACAGCAGCAGTGGCAGCCCCACAAAGGTATAACAAACAGACTCAATCATTTTCTTGTCAAGCTTTGCAATGACTGCAGAGTTTACTGCTGGAGATAATGTTGCTTTCCTCAGCATTGTGTGCCAAACTGCTTATTAAAACAAAACCTCTTTTTCGGAGCAGCATGAGTTGGATAATCACTTATTGCACTGAAGAAAAAACAGGTTTGGTGCCCAGAGGAGGTTAGCAATCAGGCATATGTGTTAACATTTGGTTGGTAAAAACTGGTTAAAAAATAAATTATCTGACATTGGGGTGGGGGAGGGAAGAACTTAACTTATTAACATCACTGTCCCCAGACTGACTCTTTTTCTCTATGATGTCATTCGGGTTTTTGACAATGTGTTTCAAAGTACTAAAGCTAGACTGCTTGATGGAAGCTTTGGGGTCGGGGCAGTGCCGGGAGGAGGAGGAGGAAGGGTGAAGATGATTATGGAAAGAAACCAGAAATAAAATGCAGCCTGCTAGTCTTCATGGGAAGAAATCTCTGGAATAAACTATATTGCAGGGGCAGGAGATAGAGCTGAAGAAAGGGACAGGAGGGAAACAAGTAAACTTTAAGAACTAGGCACTTGTGACTAAACTATTTCTGAAGACAGCACCTATTATTACTCTCCAGAGAAATTGCTTCACATAACTAAGCCAGCAATAGCACTGAAAAACCATCCTCAATCCCCCCCCCCCGCCCTTCTTAAAATAGATTGACAGCCATTTTACTGAGCCTGAGGAACAGGTCTGTGCGGATGGAGCCTGGGAGGCCTGCCCAGTCAGGAGCGTTGCTCTGTGAGGAAACCCATTATACCTCACCACAGAAGAGCTTCCCCAGCCCGTTTTTGTTTTCGTGTTGTTGTCTTTCCACGCCCATTTAAGATGAATTAACATCAAAGTAGGCAGGCCCTCTCCCCTCAGCCCACCCCTCCACTGTCTTGATGTTGCTGATAGCCTTGTGGTCCCAGATATCAGCTGTGGAAGAGGCAAACCTATACTTTGGATGTTCCTATCAGTACAGGAAATGGAGACTTTGAAGACTTTATTATAACTCTGGACAGCATATGAGGTTTGACTCCCAATACTGCTCTAAAATGAGAGTGAGTCGAAAACAAAGAAAAACACCACAAATGTGGAGTGGAAAGGCAACCCCATTCAACCGTCATTCAACCTCGACAGTGGAGGGGAGGCACATGCAGCTCAGCACCGTACCCTGTGCCTCATTCCTGGGAGGGCAGGCAGCCCCCAGCTCTCCCACACTCCTATGCTTCAAACCCGCACAGGAAGCGCCATGCCAACCCGGTTTGTTCCTCTTTGCCACCTCAGGCCTAAAATCACCTCAGGGCTGTTTCCTCCAATTGGAAAGCTTTTTCTCCCTTTGCTTGGTTCATTAGGTACTTTGCTTCCTCAATGAAGGGCCTTCCCTCACCAGACAACCTAAACTATCCCCTGCTCCCTACCTCACCCCCAACCATCTCCCCCCACTTTTCTTTTGATTTCTTCAGATCACTGTCTCTACCTGAAATTATATCGTTTATGAATTTATTGAAATGTTTGTTACCGGTCTCCTCCATGATCAGGTAGACTCCATGAAGGGAAGACTTAATTTTATTCAGAATATGATCTCCAGCACCAAGAATAGTGCCCAGCACCCAGTAAGTAGAAGCTCAATAAGTAGTTGAGAAAACACTTAAAGTTGAGGAAATATCCTTATGAACACGAATCAGAGACCTCTGTCTGACTCAAAAGATGGTTTCTGAGTGGACACTATGAGTCCTGATCATCGGAGGGCCTGTAGAGAACATTTAAGAAGAGGAAATCTTTATTCTTACATCTCCAGGAATGTATAGTAATAAGTTATTGCTCCTGAATTACGGGTGAACCACAGAAATTTTGGACTTACTTGTTTAAAGTACAAAATGAAGGAAGGAAACTTCCCATGACTTCCCTCAATAAAGGAGTTAGGAAACCTGGAGTCAATATCCACCTGCCATCAGATATAACTAGGGCCTCACAATCATTGGGGCACATATGAACCATTGTAAGAGAGAATACAAAGGCCTGCCCCACTTGTTTTCAAATGCTATTTTCAATGGCAGTTATTGGCACACAGAAATAAAAATTAAAAATACTGTATCTACAACACCTGTGTACCCCCCAGGTTTATCAAATCTTAACAGGTGGAGCCATATTTGTATCAGATTATGTTTTAAGAAACAAATATTACAGAAAGAAATGATGGCCCATCTATTTCATTTTGAGGATTAGGTATATCTGAAATATTTAAGTCACTATTAAATGCCACGTATTATAATAGTTAGCAACTTCCAAAGGCATTTGTCAGCAATTCTCACCTCTCTCCTCCTGCCAGCATTTTAATTCCCTCTTCACTCCACGTCCATGTCCTTCACCATGATTTCTTTTTGTTCATCTCTCCTGATCTCTGCCTGATTCCCCAGCTGCTTTGGGTGGGTCGTGTCATAACCAAAATGAATTCCAAGTAAGAAAGCATTTTGTTAAAAAGGAAACCAAAAAAGTACTAGAAGAAAAACTAGTGAAGTCCCTTCTACTGTAACTAAAATTCCCAAAGCCATAAAAGATGATAAATTCAACTGCATAAAAAATCAACTGTACATGAAGCAAAAATTGTGCTTGACAAAACAGAAAATGAAGCAGATAAAAAGCCACCAAGAACAAATAAGAAGGCAACCAGAAGCATGCGGAAAAAACCCGCAACTCTATCCCAGAAAAAGGACTAATTACATACACACAGGACACACACATCCATATGCACAATTATATACACACATGAAAACACATGTACACAAAGCACTCCAAAAAACAATCATAAAAAAGACAAAACCCAACAGAAAAGTGGACAAAGGATACATACACACACACAGTTCACAGCAAAGGAAATACCAATGACTCTTACATGTATAATAGGATGCTTAACTTCATTCATAATAAGAGAACTGCCAATTAAAACACCGAGAAATCATTTTTTTAACCTACCAAGTTGGCAAGAATCCAAAAATTTAAATAATATACTCTGTTGGTGAGTCTGTGGAGAGCAGGCATGCACCTAACATTGCTGGTAGGGCATAAATTAGCTTAAATCCTGAGGATTGCAGTTTGGCAATGTCTATCAAAATTACAAATGTATATACCCTTTGATCCAGCAAATCTATTTCTGGGAATTTATCCTCTAGATCTATTTGCAAACATTCAGAAGTGACAGTTTAAGGTCTTTGATTCTGTCCCTAGGTATGTATCCAACTGAAATGAGTATGTATGTTCACCAAAAGACTGTATTTAAAGAGAACAAGCACTATATCCATCAATAAGGGATTGGATAAGCAAATTATGATGAATTCATACAATGGAACACGATGCACCTATAAAAAAAATTGAGAATACTCTCTATGGATAGAAAATAGAAAAGTATGTTTGTTAAGTGAGAAAAACAAGGGGCAAAATAATGTGAATAGAATGGTATATTCTGTATAAATGGGAAAGGAATAATATATTTACTTTTGCTTGTACATACAAAACTTTAGAAACTCTGAAAAAGATATAGAAGAAACCAAAAACAGTTACCTTTGCAGGTTGCAGTGGGAACTGGGGAAGATAAAGAACAGAATGGGAAAAAAACTTTTCATAATCTTTCCTATCTTTCTATATCTTTCTTAATTTTTCAAACAAATGGGTGTGTTACCTACAAAAAAGTTGATATTGACTGAATTGACTGAAATTGACTGAAATCAGCTGAAGAGTGGCCATCCATTGGGGCCAGCAGCCTAACATGTTAGATTGGGGCCATCCATCTGTCCAGCCTGCCACATCCATGGGCCCCAATTCTGTCATTCAAAGTTACTGATTCCAGATTCCTCCCCGCTTCAAGTTATCATAAGACCTGACCAACTGACTTAGTCATGGCAACCCTCACAGAACTACAGACGGAGGACCGTGGCATACCATTACTGACTACAAAAATGCCATTTGATCTATTCATTTTATAACACACATATAATTACCAGAACTGTATTTAAAAAGGTGTATGTATGTAAAAGATAGGTTAGCAAAGTACTGTTAAATGTGTGGGTTTAAAGACTTGAATTACAAGACAATAATGCATTATTTCGACATATTATTTGTCTTAAGGAGCCTCTAAAGTACTCAGTGGATTTCCCTTAAGTAGAAAAAAAAACACACAAGCCTGGCTATTTTTAACATCCTTTGCAAACCACTATCAAAAGCTACTATGAATGGTAAATTTCAGTTTAGCCTGTGTGCATACCACCTCAAGTTCTGTATCAATGGAATCCAAATGAATGAGATTTTATTATAGGTGAAAAATAAATATTGACAAGTATGTACACAACTCTGCTGATGGAAATATAATTTGGCACAACCACTCTGGAGAACTCTTAGGCAATGCATACCCACAAGGAATACCGTGTACACTCCATGACCCAGCAATTCTGTCCCTAGGTATGTATCCAACTGAAATGAGTATGTATGTTCACCAAAAGACAGACAAGAATGTTCATAGCAGTCATTTGTAATAGCCAGAAACTACTGACCAACAACCCAAATGCCCACTCAACAGTAGAACAGCTTTTTAAACTCTCTGGCATATCCATACAACAGAATATTATATAGCTAGGAGAATGCGTGAACCATTGCTCTGTCAACATGGATGAATTTCACAGATACAATGTGGAGTAAATGAAGCCAAAACCAGAGGAGGACATCTTACAGGATTCCATTTATGTAAAGGTTTTAAAACAGGCCAAACTAATCTGCTGTTAGAGCACAGGACAACAGTTAGTTACCCTTGGCTGAAGAAGTGGTACAAGCAGTGCCTGGAACAGACACTTGGGGAGCGTCTGGCTCTGGATATTCCACATCTTGATCTGAATGCCGATTCCACTGGCATGTTCACTTTATGGTAATTAACCAAACTGGGCACTTAGAATCTGTGCACTTTTTTGTATGTATGTTATACATCAAAAAAAAAAAAGAAAGAAAGAAAAGAAAAACATTTTAAAATATTTAGAAAAAAAAATTGCCTGTAATTACTCTTCAAAGCGTCAAGTACCTGAACTGCTGCCCCAAAGTTAGAGGGACCCTTAATTCCTATCATTAGCTCCTGACATGTCCAAATGATTCTTTGGCTACTTGTTAATAATGGAATCAAAAGGCACTAATCTCATTATCGCCTGTCAGCGGGCGCTGTCAGAAGGCTGTTGGCCATTAGTCGCCTGCTGCTGCAATCGGTCAGAGACTTGCAAAGCACCCAAAAGGAGACACAAAATACTGCCAGTTTAATTTTTCTCTTGTCCCACTCACCTTTCTGCAACCTCATGCCAAATCCTTGAACCTCCCCGACCCCCCAAACCACAGGCTGCCTTCTCTAAGAGACCATCCCAGAGTTCTCTAGCAACCACAGAACTCCTCTTCGAAAAAACTGCTACATTACTTCACTCATTCATCCATCCATACATCCATCCAAAC
The DNA here is from genome assembly GCF_964656455.1 of Halichoerus grypus. Classification (NCBI taxonomy): domain Eukaryota; kingdom Metazoa; phylum Chordata; class Mammalia; order Carnivora; family Phocidae; genus Halichoerus; species Halichoerus grypus. The sequence goes on from NC_135718.1 coordinate 50,486,404, forward strand.
ATGTATTGAGCACCCACCATGTGCCAGGCTCTGTGCTCAAGATACTGAGTAAAGCAAAATTCCTTCCCAGTATTATATGAAAAGCAGAAACAAAAATAGGATTATGATAGACACACACACACACACAAAAGCAAGAAAATAGGAGAGGAATATGTAAGCCAGCTTTGGGGGTAGGAGAAAAGGAAATGATTCCTTGAGGAGATTTCACATAAAATATGCCTTAAAGGATGAGTGGCATTTGGCCAGTCAAGTAAGATAAAGGCAGCTCCTAGCAGAGGGGATCTCAGGAGTAAAGACACATTGAACAACATGTATACACTATGACCCAGCAATTCTATCCCTAAGTATATATTCAACAGAAATCGGTATGTATGTTCACCAAAAGATCATCAAGGATGCAAAAAAAAGGTGGGGAGGGGCTGGTGTGGGGATGTTGTTGTTGGCATGTGGGAACTAGAGGGAGTAAAATTTGAGTGAGGACAGAGGCCAGCAGGCAGAGAACAGAGCACAAGCTCTTTGCAAACCACGTGAAACAGCTGAGACTTCATACCAGAGAGGAAGGGCAGTCAGTAAGGGTAGTGAGCATGGGAACAGCAGGGTTAAGTTTGTCATCAAGAAACTGCATGGGACATTGAACTAGAGAGAAAGAGGCAAGTAGATTTCAACACAGATCTGCTTAAGCCTAAATACTTGGAGGTTGGAAAGCAGAAAAATTCAAGCAATGTATAGGTGGTAAAAGCAGAAGAACTTGGTGACTGATTTGGTGTGGTGTGAGAGTGGGGAAGGCTAAAGGGAAGTTGATGAAAACTGGCAGATGTTTGACAGCAAAGGAAAAATACACAAGAGGAGGAGAAGGTTGGGTGGACAAGAGGGAAGGTGATGAGGTCAGCACTGGAGACATTAAATAGGGGGACTTCAGGGAGTATGTTCAGCAGGAGTTAGCATCTGAGTTTGACAGGAAGCAACTCTGACTTAAGGTAGAGATGGATTCATCAGCACATCCTAGAAACTGAAACCCTGGGGCCTATGAAATCACAGATTGCATGTGGTGAGCAATTAGAGACCCAAGGACTCTTGGTCCCACCAACATTAAGGAAGAAGTGGAGGCAGAAGGGTCTATAAAGAGGGCAGAGGGAAATGGGCAGAGACGTACTCAGTAATCAGGAAGTATGATATTATCAATGCCAAGGCAGTGGGAAGTTTTAAAACCTGAGTCACTGATCAATAGTCCCAAATGTAGCAGTCAGAGGTCCAGGAAGGTTAGAACAGGAACAATTCCACTGGATTTGGCAATAACCAAGTCACTGATGACTTTAGTTAGGAATTTCAGACTTCAGTTCACTTCTGGCAATATAGCAGACTAAGCTGATAAACCCACATCACAACACTCTTAAAGAAATCTGGATAAAATACACCCTCCCCTAAAATCTTGGTACATAGCAGAGCTTGGGGTGGGGGGCAAGAGAGAGAAACTGACAAGTAAAAGAAACCAAGACTAAAATCCAAGCCTATACCACAGGAGACCATGACAGTATCAGACCTCGATATAAACCATAGAATCCTCGTGTTTAATGCCCTCAAAGGGATAGGACATGTTGCTTTGGGCCCACACAAGATGGGGGACTGGAACTAATAGTTCTACATAAAGCTGAACATCTGTGGGCTGCCCAACATATAAAAAGGGGAGAAGAGAAATTACAAGCCCAGAAAAGCAATAAGAAAGCATGATATTTTTCAGGGGTTTGAGCAGAAAAAAAGGCCTCCTGCAAGAAACTAAAACTCTAAGCCTGCACTACCCCTGGATATAGAGTCACAGTATTTCAAATCCAAGCTGAAAAATAACATAAAACTGGGGTTAGACCTATGAAACCTTTTCAAAAATAGTAACCCTTCTACAACCTAAGACATAACCCTTGACAAAGAGAAACTCATAATGTAAAATAAAAATTATAACACAAGGAAACAAAAAAACTATGAGGGAGAATAAGCCAATCACAAATAGGAGAACAAGCAGTTACAGAAAATCCTGAAAAGCCATAAAACAAGAATTTAAAATGTGGTGGGGGGTGGAAGGGATGGGGTGGCTGGATGATAGACATTGGGGAGGGTATGTGCTATGGCGAGCGCTGTGAATTGTCTAAGACTGTTGAATCACAGACCTGTACCTCTGAAACAAATAATACATTATATGTTTAAAAAAAAAAAAAAAAAAGAAGAAGAAGAAGAAGATAGCAGGAGGGGAAGAATGAAGGGGGGGAAATCGGAGGGGGAGACGAACCATGAGAGACTATGGACTCTGAAAAACAAACTGAGGTTTCTAGAGGGGAGACAGGTGGGAGGATGGGTTAGCCTGGTGATGGGTATTAAAGAGGGCACGTTCTGCATGGAGCACTGGGTGTTATGCGCAAACAATGAATCATGGAATACTACATCAAAAACTAATGATGTAATGTATGGTGATTAACATAATAATAAAAAAATAATATAAAATGTATAGAAACCCTTATGGACAGATTTGGAAAAAGAATACATAGAATTACATAGAATATCTTAATAGTCAAAATTAAAAAACTGATAAATAGGTTCAACAGAATATCCTATACTAAGAAAAAAGAATTTATGAACCATAGGGTAAATCTGAAAAAATTACCCAGAAATCAGCAGAGAGAGATAAAAGACATAGCATATATGAACTAAGATATATGGCAAAGAGGATAGAATAAGCTCCATGATAGAATCTAGTCATAGTTCCAAAAGAAGAAAACCAAGAATGGTGGGAAAGGTAACAATCAAGAAGAATCGCTGAGTATTTTCCAGAAGTGAAAAAAAAATTAAATACATAAATTCTTAGATTATATAAAGTCATTGAGTCCTAAGATTTTAAATAAAATAAATCCACACATTGATACATAGTATTGTAATGAAAAACCTAAAAGCAAGGACAAAAATCTTTAAAGCAAGAGAAAAGGTTATCCTCAAAGGAATTAAAAACTTAGAGCAGACTCCTCACCATCAAAAGTAAATTCCAGAAGACAATGAAATCCGTTAGTCTGCTCAGGCTGCTGTAACAAAATACAACAGACTGAGGTGGTTTTTTACAACAGACATTAATTTTCTCAACATTCTGGAGGCTGGAAGACCATGGTCAAGGTGCTGGCAAATTTGGTTTCTAGTGAGAATTCTCTTCCTGCCCTGTAGACAGCTGCCTTCTCACTGGGTGCTCACATGAACCTTTCTTCTGTACTCATTCATGCAGAGAAAGAGAGAGAGATCTCGGATATCCCTTCCTCTTATTAGTACATCCATTCTATCTGATTGAGGTCCCACCCTTATGACCTCATTTAACCTTAATTTCTCCCTAAAGGCCCTATTTCCAAATACAGTCACATTGATAGTTAGGGCTTCAATATATGAATTGGGTGGGAGTGGTGGGGGTCAGACACAATTCAGCCCACAACAGAATATCTTCAAAGTGTTTGAAGAAAAATAACTATCAGCTAGAATTCTATACCCAGATAAAGTATACTTACCCTACAGAAATAAAGCCAAAGTAAAGATATTTTCAGACCAAGTGAGAAAATTCCCACATCTAAACCATCACTGAAAGATCTACTAAACAGTGTCCTGCTTAGCAGTACACTAATTGAAACTAGAAGAGTAAATAGAAGCAGCAATAAATCAACTAAATTGGTAAGACAGTCTCTCAAGAAATATCTACTGAGCAGTCTCTCATAGGTGCCAGACACAGTTCTATTTGCTGGAAATGCTATAATGAATACAGCAAATTCTCTGATTTGTTACATATAATCTGGTAAATGGTGATAAGTGCACTCAATGAAAATAAAGCAGGAAAAGGCAGCAACAAGTAGACAGAAGTTTTATTCTGTGCTGCTAAATCCAAATGTGCATTGAGTATTGAAAAGTAGGAATAGTGGTGAATTTTCAGAGCTTAAAAATAAGGGGTTCCAGATAGGAAGGTAAAGGCAACAAGAATCATTTGCATCAGGCAAGTTTAAGAGACTCAGAAATCATGCTGGGGAAAAGAACAGAAAAATACTATTCATGCACCTGAATATTTATAACAGCATTATCTACAATAGTCAAATTATAGAAGCAGCCCAAGTGTCCATCAACTGACGGATAAAGAAAATGTAGTTTGTGTGTGTGTGTGACACACACACACACACAGGAATATTACTCAGCCATAAAAAAGACTGAAATCTTGCCATTTGCAACACCATGGATGAAGCTAGAGAATATTATGCCAAGTGAAATAAGTCAGACAAATACCTTATGATTTCCCTCATATGTGGAAGAAATAAAACAAATAAGCAGAGGGCAAAAAGAGAGAGAGAGAGAAACCAAGAAACAGACTGTTAACTATTAAAAACAAACTGATGGTTACCAAGGGGAGGTGGGTGGGGGGATGGGGGAAATAGGTGATGGTGATTCCTTGTGATGAGCACCAGGTATTGTAGGAAGTAAACTACTACATTGTACACCTGAAACTAAAATTACACTATATGTTAACTAACTAGAATTTAAATAAAAGCTTAAAAATGAGGGAAAAAAAAAAAGAATTCACACTGGAAAACCCAAGTCACGTCTCTATATTATTTCCCTTCCAGCACTCCTCAGAATGCCAGATTTTCCTCAGACTACCAGACCCCACAGTGTAAGATGACTGGAGTCACAAAAGTTCTCATATAAACTCAACAGACTCTAGTGGAAGAAAAAGAACCATCTCTTACTTGTAGCTCTTTTAAAAACAAAAGAAACCTTTCTCTGAAGCCCCTTGGTAGATTTTCCCCTGTGCTAATTGGCCAAGACAGTGTCACCTGCCCATATCTACACCAATCACAGGCAAGGGAAATAAAATCACAATGTTGGTCTTAAAATAATCCAGATTTAGCTCCTAGTGATGGGTTTAAGTAACATGAGGAAGGAGAGACACCCAGACAAAATTCCACTTTCCCCATCAAGGAAAAAAGCAATGCCTACTGAGAAAAACACAAACAGCATTTGCCCTACCTCCCATCTGCCTCAAAACTCACCACACAGTGGGGCGCCTGGGTGGCTCAGCATCTGCCTTCGGCTGGGGTCATGAGCTCAGGGTCCTGGGATGGGCCGGGCTCCCTGCTTAGCAGGGAGTCTGCTCTCCTCTCTCCCTCTGCCCATCCCCCTCACTCGTGCTCTCGCTCTTGCTCTCAAATGAATAAATTCTTCAAAAAAAAAAAAAAAAATTCACCACAGAGTAGTGACTATGTGACACTATAATTAACCCCCATACAACATGGCAGAACATAACCCTGGAACTTGAAAAGAAACTTTATGTTAATCTAATTCTCTCTACAGGTCCAACTGCTTTAACCCAAGCATGTGTTCAGGAGCCACATGCATGTTAACCAAACTGGATCTCTATTGTGCTAATTCAGTAACCAAACTATAGGGACAACAGGGCCATCCAAATCAACCCTTGAAGATGGCGGAGCCGAACACCTCCCATGCATTAAGCCAAACCACAGTCAATCTATGCAGATATTTAAAGGTTCCCAGATGCCCCTATAAAAATTCTCTCTTCAGGCTATAGAGCCAGTTCCAGATTAGCTGAAATGTCAAAGAAATGTGCCTTTCACTAAAGACCATTTCCAAATTATTTCAACATTATCAGGTTGGAAAGAGATTGTGCAAATGACTGGCTAAAGTGGATTAAATGCTTTCATTTCTATGAGAAATTGAAGTTATGATAATGGAATTTTAGAGCCAAAAGGGACTTCTCAGGGTATTTAATAGGACTCCCACATTTTACAGATGAGACTTTGTGCAACTCGGTGGCATCGAGGCTGGCAATTTGACAAAAGATTTAATCCAAGAGAAACCTTTTAAATGTATTGGTTATCACACTGTCCTGGGAGCAAGAGAGGATACATTAATTCAGCAGTTCTTTACCACCTTTGTGGCGAGTCACATACCCAAAGTTTACATCTAATTTCAGACTCTTCCTGAGACCTCTGAAGTTCACCTAAGGATCCTAGGATTAAAAGTCCCCCTCCATTAGATAGTTAACCTAATCAGTTCTGAGAGATAAACTGAGGTTATGATTTTCTTTACCATTATTTAGATGTAGGAAATAATTACATGCTAATTTCGTCTATGCCTTGCTCAATCCTATTACGTTTTACCCAGTTAGTATAAATTCAAGAAATTCTCTCTATTTTAAAGCACTCCAAGAAAAAAGAGTAGTTCCATAATGTGAGGTCAGTAAGTGGAAGTCTCTGCCCTCTTTCCAGTCTACCACTGCATCCCTAGGTCTAACAAAACTCCTTACAGAAAGTAAGCCTTAATGATAATAAAAATAATAATAATAATAATGATAATGATAACGATAATGGTCTTTAAGTAAGTAACTAGATCAACCTAATACTTTCAACCTTTCAAGATACTGACAAAATTATCATCTCAAATCCCTTACCATCTAGGAAGGACCAGTGTGATTATTCCCACTTTATAGATGAAGAAATACAAAGAGACTCAATGACTTAGCTAAGATCATGTCTCAAATTAAGAGCAAAATTAGGGGTAATACCTGGGTTTCTTCATTGGTGTTTCCAGCTATTAAATCAGTGGTACACGACAGCACTTCAATTAGAAATAGCCACCCAAATATATTGTTAAGATACTATGTTCCTCTCAAGCCAAAAACAGAACTTTCTTGTGGATTATCTGCTCACTTTGAATTATCCATGCTGCTTCACTCCACCAGCCTGGAGAATAGCACTGGCCATGCCTTAAATAAAACTGCCTCCATACGCATGAGCTATCCAGGCAGCAAAGGCATAAAAATTAGTTTTTCCATTGGCTAGCTGACCACAGCTAACCTCAACAGTCTCCAAGTAATCCTGAGTAACTTCTGCATCACCTTGATCTGACTTGTGCTAAAACTAATCCCTTCAACTTGGGCACAGTACAGAGAAAACAGTTGTGTGATTTGTCTGCAGACACTTCACCACCTTGGATCACTTTCCAGCTCATTTTAGCTGGGTAAATAATAGCTCGATATGTAGCACCTGCTAAGTGAAATGAAAATGGAAAATGTTTTAAAGGGTTTTCACTTAATGTCTTCGTACTACTATAAATGTATGAAAATTTTATATCCGGGTTTTTATTACTGTTGATTGCCAAACTGACATGGGAAAATAATCCAAGCTGGCACATTAACGAAACATGATTTTTTTCTAAGTGCCTTTTTTTTTTTTTAAGAACAAAGCTAAACACAATTAAACGGTAAAAAGCCACTCCAACTTTTAACTCTTTAAAGATTGTACAGTAGCTATCAGATTGTTTTTACATGCTTTCTTAGCCACTTCCCCTTGCCTAGAAAACACTTTCTTCTGACACAGTGGCATGTGCAAAGCCAGCCTTGTGTTTGCAGGTGTGCTCTCACACCATCACTATGTCCCTCTTCAAATAAATGTCCTTTCAGAGCCCTCAGAAACATTCCTACCCGTTCCAGAAAGCTATGACAATACAGGGAAAGAGAGAGTAGAAAAAGACTATCAAGAATTGTGGGCATATGCCAGGAGAGACTCTACTGAGAGCAGACAAGCCCTCAGGAAAGAGTGCCAACATTAATCCGAGTCTCTCAGAAGTGGGTTCAGCCCCACCAGTAACAACAAAGAGGAGCCCAAACCCTCCCAACAATGCTCTCTCTCACACTCATGAACGACTTCCTTTAGAAGCTCACATTCATCCAAGAGGTGGTGTCAGTGGTGGAATTAGTCACACCTGCCAGTGAATAGCAAACAACAGCTGTATAGACACAAGTGAGTTATTGGTTGTAGGCTACAATCTCCCAGGAAGCAAACTATGCAATTTCTGCTGCTTCCAGGCCAACTGAAAGGAACTTAAATTTGCAAATGATTAAGTGTCTTAATTGTGTCATCTTAAAGCATTTCATTACCATAACCAACACCAAAAGGCTGGGAGAAGCCCAGCTGTGGCATTCAGAGGCTCTACCCTAAATTTTAGCAGCCATGACACTTTCCATTCCACTTCTCCCTCATCATCAGATCCTGTCTGCACGTTCTAACTGCCTGATGCAAACTAGTTTGGGGGAAAAGGCATCCCTAGAAACCAAGGATTCTGATTCCAGTGTTCCCCACTGCCTCACCACATTGTTCCCTTGTCTTTATGTAACAGCAAAGAGGAAATTTCTGGAAGAACTATGAGCTGTTTAATGGAATTCTCCCAACATTTAATTTCATGAACTCACCCTCTTAAGTACCTCCTGAAAAATCCAACCCCAAGCAAGATGCTGGGGGCAATATACTAAAAAGAAACATAACATGTGTAATGTGCCCTCAAGAAAGTTATGTTCTGGGTCTGGAGGCAAAATCCATCACACAGAATTCATTCACCAATATTTATTAACAAATGCTATGAGCAAAGCATTGTGCTGAATGCCTTTGGAGAAACTACAATAAGACAGCAATTACCCTCCACCAAGGAGACAATAACTGAGTAAAGCTGGGCTTGCCAAGGAAGGCAAAGACCACCCAGTGAGCTCCTGACACTCAACCACACCCTGGCCGAGCAACTCTGGTTGTACTCTGCCTAAAAAGATTCCAATTCATCTACTCCCAACTTAAAATGTAGGGCCTAGAACTGAACACAGTATTCTAGGTGTGGCTTTACTCCTTTTTCAAAATAATATGCTTCTCTCATTGAACCTACAATCTCATAAGCTCCTTAAACACTCACATTCAGATTACTTGAAGATGCCAAATAAGACTTGATTTTTCCCACATATCACTCCTATTCTGGTACTTCGCTTTAACAGTTGATTTGGGAGCCCAAGTCCAAGTATAATCTTCTTAAATTTAGTCTCTTCTGATTTGGCCATATTCTAGCTGATCAAATATTAGGCCATCATGATTCTATGATTTTATTCTACTGTCTCCAGTTCTATCTCCTACAAATATGACACATGTGCTTTTTGTATCTTTTACCTAAGTCTCTGGTAAATACTTTTCCCAAGTATCAGCTATAAAATTAAGCTCTGTGGAGACACACAAGGAACATTCTGGAGTAATGCTCCATTTAGATGCCCTCTTTTGGTAAAGCTATTTGGCACAAATTCAGTATTAAAAGACTTTCCTTACCTTCAAATGCCTGATACTTAACACATTTCCCTTATTTATTAAGTCAGGGAAAGGGGCGGGGCGGGGGGGGGGGTGCAGATCATATGACCTGATCTATTCACAGTGAATCCAGACTGACTCAGCAACAATTGCTGGTTTACTATCCATCCTTGTAATAATCTGTATTAAAATCTCATTCCAAATTGCAAAGGTCATCTTGGGTTGGTGGAGGAATACCAAAGAGAGGAAATAGAACTTCAGTTTGGCCAAGCACTGGGTACTTGTAGGAAATAGTAAAGGAAGGTACTGGGATCTTAGTACAGAAAATCTAGTACAGGAGGGGCATGATTAGAACACCTAGAAAGAACAATCTGACAAGGAAGGCAAGAGAGCTAGGATTCTAGGCAAAGGCTAGAATTATAGAGATCAGGCCTTTATAATGGTTTCAGAAAGAAAGAAGTTTAAATAACTTGACTAAGATGGGACATCAGAACACATGACAATGATAGAGATACAATCTGGTGACAGATTAGATGAGGAAGGAAGGAAGGGAAGAAATCAATGATAACTCTGAGGCCCTCCAAGGATGTCACTAAGTAAGGAAGGCCAAAGGAAAAACTGCCTGTCCAAGTAAAGGAAAAAGTTCATTAGTTTCAACAGAGTAATCATGAGGTTCCAAAGGGACATTCAGTGTGGACCTGCCCCAAAGTCAACTAGTAAAATATGGACCTTGGGAGAAAGATAAAGTGGAGCTGGAGACAAACTGGAAATATCTATACTTTGTAATTGAGAGGAGAAAATGAGCCAGAAAATGACCCAGAGAAAGAAGGGCCAGAAAAGCATGAAGATCTGGATAGAGTTATGTTAGAGAAGTCAAAGAGAGAGCACCTTTGAAAAAAGAAAACCAGGTCAAATGATAAGAGTGGTCAAGGAGAAGCAAGAGAACTGGCCATTAGATTTTATGCCTAGAAAACCATCTGAGATCTTCAAGAATTTTAACCTTAGAAGTGCTTCTCAGACTTTAATGGGCCACAAATCACTTGAGGATCTTGTTAAAATGAAGATTCTGACCCATTAGTTCTGGGGTGGGACCCACAGTTGGGCATGTCTAACAATCTCCCAAGGGATGCCAATGCTGCTGGTCCACAAACCACACGTAGAAGACCAAAAGTGAGGGGTGAATAAGTGGTGAGCATGTGAAGGCCACAAGCAAAAACACTTTCAGGAAGTTTGGTCAAGGAGAAGAAATAAGGGATGGGATAGGGAATATAGGCTGTGAGTACTATAGGGATTAATAATCTGAGGGTAAAAAAAATCAAAACACTGTTTTTAAAGCATCCTCTGTCTTAGAAGCTCATGAGAGCTTTGATAAATGTGCTAAAGAAATTCAGTATATGATTCAGTTCTTCTGTCTTTTAACCTGATTTGACCTGAGTGATTTAAAGTTTAAAGCTAAGTAGGAAATAGAGTTTGATGACCAGGTTGGTCAGCAAAAAATTAACATATGCCTCAATGATCCTGCTCACTGGCTGATAAAACATCCCATTAGCTGCCCCATTCCCCTTCCAAGATACTTCCCAACTAGAGGGCTGCTCCCACAATGCAGTTCTCTCATACTTCAGCCCTAAGCCTCCCCAACTCATCCACACCTGTTTGATTAGGACTTAGTCTCTGTTGACAGATTTTTATCTTTGGAAATGCCCCTGGCTATGCCAAAAAGACCAAGTTAAGCAAAGGATTAACTAACACACTCTCACTGATGCAGTCAAACCAGCAGCCAGTTAAGAGACAGAAAACTATTTCAGGTAAGCACCCTCGAATGGCTGCCAAAATGCCCCATTAATCCCCCAGTGAAAGAATTTAGCCCCTGTCTTCTGACAAATGCCTGTGTGCTTTTAAATGCAAACTCTATTCTTGAAAGAACTTTCATATTACCTTGATACACCCAAGAAAACAAAACCATCCCCCTCAACCCACAAAGAGTATCTGACTTGCCATGGTCAAGTGATGGTCCTGAGGCAAGTCCTAACTACACAGAGAATCTCCCCCATTTAGGCGGTGCCAGAACTTTTGCTTCTACAGTTGACTAGAAAATCTTTGTAAGCCATTTCCATTCTCTGGGATGGATTATTAATTGTTGAGAGAGACTGCCATAGGAGGGGACCCAAAGGATATTAAATAAAAATATCATATGATCCTAAATGGACTGTTTTAAAAGGGAGAGTTTATAGGCAAAGTACACTGTTCCTGCCATTCATGCAAAATCACAGAATCACAGAAGGTTACAATCTGGAGAGGCCCTTATAGATCAGTAAAAGGACCACCTCTGAAGCTTGTTAAAAAACAGATTCCCAGGCCTCATCCCCTACCATGGGCTTACTGACCCAAACTCTCCAGGGGTGTCCAATTAACTCACTTTATTTATAAGATCCAGAGTGTGCTCGCTTCAGCAGCACATATATTTATAAGATCCAGAGAAGTGACTTTCCTAAGATCCTCAGTGTTTATTTCAAAGTACACTCCACCTCATTTCAAAAGAGATCCAAGGCAGAAATCATAGGGCTGATAATGCTATCAAGGACTGAACATAGGCCCTTAAAAAGGATTCGAGTCAATGAATACTTTGAGGACTAATTTTATGTTATCTAGTTCAAAGTCTTACTGAAACACAGATAGTTTTGCTCTCTGATCCAGGTGCCTGAAAATAGCATTCCTCTCACAAGGGAAATAGAATTCCACTGTGCAACACTCTCTTGGTCACACTTAAGCCCCAAACTGCTTTACAGAGCCAAATTTTCAGTCAGATGTTTTAAAAGTTTTTAGCAGATACTAGGAAAATCAGACAAGAAGCGCAGGGCGGGGAGAAACAAGACATCATACCACTGACCATCACCTAATCACTCTTTTCCCCCGAGCTGGATGAGTAGGGAGATAGGAGTGTTGGAGCAAGAATATGTGGGTATCAGTGCTATATGCCCAAGGAAGCAGTACACTTCATACCTTTCCTTTATCACAAAACTAAAATCATGCCATTGTGCTGACTGTATCCTCCATGCCAGGGGTTTCTTGGAGGATTTAAACACCACTTAATAAAGTCACTCACACTAGACCTCCTGCTTATCAGTCTGAAAGGACACATCAAAACACCTTGTCCTTAAAACTTCTTGGGGGCCCAAAGGAAAGACAGTTGGACTTAAATCAACACACAGCTCCATACATTATATGGCTTTAAAGAGGGGAAAAAAGAAGAGCTTAGTGAAGATAGGAACAACTTGCTTAAAGATGGACAGGATGCAGCCAGGCAAAGCAGGAAGAAAGATACACAGGCATCTCGCCCCATGCTTCATTCCCAGCTCCAGCTGGTTCTTAGCATTGAAGTAGAGCTGGTGTCAGCTCTGACCTAAACTGTGCTATGTTGAACCAGGGCCAGAAGAGCTGGACAAAACAGAATCCATGCCTCCTATTGGCTTTAAACAGTCATCTGGTCCACTGATAGCCATCTTGCAAAGCTAGAACATAGGTTTCCTTAGCCACACTGTCTCCTGAAATCCCAACACACTTCCACAGCCATTTCAAACATACCTGAGAACTAAAAAGTCAGGCATTATTGGTCCCATTCCAACTATGTGTTTAGTCCATTACCATTTCATGTAATTATTGATATGGTTTGAGTCAAATCAAACATGTTACCTCTGTTTTGTCTATTTTCTGTTCCTTTGTTCCTCCTTTCCTGCCTTATAGAATTTTTTTTTAGAATATTTTACTAATAGATCTGTTGGCTTTTTGGTTGTATCCCTTGCATTTTTTTAAAAGTTGCTCTAAAATTACAATATACGTCCTCCATTTGTCACAAGTTGCTTACAACTCCTATTATACCACTTCATGTAAAATGAAGAAATTGTACAACCGCAGGAATGTTACCCCAGCCCCAGACTTAATGCCACACTTGTCACATACACACTGTCTCTACATACCCTATCAACTCTAAAAGACTATTAGAGTTTGGAGATTAAAGGATCACATGCATTTTTTTAAAAAAAATTCAGAGGAAAAAGTCTTTTTCTGCTTACCACCTATTTGTCACATCTGATGCTCTTCTTGCTTCCTCAGGAAGAGTTTCTATTGTTCAGCCTAGCAAACCCCCTTTGTCATTTCTTGGCATGCTGGTCTGCATGATCTTAGTTTTCTTCTTAGTGAAAATATCTTTATTTCACCTTCATTCTTCAAGGGTTATTTTTGCTGAATAGAGAATTCTCAATTTACAAAGGTTTTGGGTCTCCCCGCCAACCCTTATAAGCCCTTTAAAGATGTCCTACAGTCTTCTGGCCTCCGTTGTTTCAGATAAGACACTAGGTGATTCATGTTGTTGTTCTCCTCTAAGCAATGTGTTCTCTTCTCTATTTTTTTCAAGATTTTTTCTTTATCTTTTTATGGGGGCGGGTGGGAGATGAGGTAGGGAGTAGTTTAAGATAAGCCTAGGTGTGGTTTGCTTTAAATTTATCCTGCCTGGTGATCACTGAGCTTCCTGAATCTGTAAATTTGTGTCATTCACCAAATTTCAGGTATTTTCAGCCATTATTTCTTCAATTTTTTTTTTTTTTTTTTTGCCCCATTCTTTCATTTCTCCTTCTGGGATTCCTCTGTGAGATACCATCTCACAGGCCCTTGTGTCTCTGTTTGCCTTTTGTTTTCCCTTCTTTTTCTCTCCTTCAGACTGAGCAATTTCTATTGATCTTTAATTTCTTTCTATGACATCTTCATTCTACCATTAAGCTCATCTAGTGAATTCTTTGGTATTATAATTTTTAGGCCTAGATTATTATTATACTTTTAGAATAGAATCATCAAATACTATTTCTCTGTTGAGATTTCATATCCTTTTCTACATTGTGAGTCTATTTCTCTTTATGTCTTTGAGCATATTTATAACCACTACCTTAAAATCTTTGCTTGCTATCCCATCACCTGGGTCATCTTGGAGTTGGTCCCTGTTACTTTTCATAATGCAATGGGTAATTTTAGATTTTTGTCTTGGATGTCTTGAATGATACGTTGTATAAATTCTGAATTGTGTAAAGTTTCACTGAATATCATTTTTTTAAGCATGCAGTTAACCTGGCTGAAAGAAAAATGCAAAACACTGTCTCCCCTGAAGCAGGCAGCAATTCCAATTTCAGTTCAATTGTTTTAGCCTTACTAGCAGTCAATCTAACCTACAGATGGCTCAAGGTCCAACTATAGATAAGAACAGATTTTATCCACACAATTTGGAGATTTTATATATACAATTTTATACACGCACACAACAAATGACTCACTCCTCTCAGGCATTATTCCCCTCTTTCCAGAGGCTAAGGTTGCTCTGAACTTTGGTCTCTGATTATTCAAGCCCATAAAAATCATGCTTTCTATCAAGTTGTATCCTTCCCTCATGGCATCAACTGAAGCCTGTCTTCAAGATAAAACCTGTAGAAAATGAGAAACCCACCCTATGCCTTTCCCTTCCTTCAAAGATCAATAGCTTCTCTAGGATCTGCCTGTTTCTTCCTCCCCTAGTTGGGATCTTGTAGTTGATCTCTAGTTTTCTTTAGAACTTCCTTACAGGACAACAGAGCAGAAAGCTATGGACCCACTGGACTCCTCACAGCAGGATCAGAAACTGTCCCTCTGCATTAGATATATATGGATGCTGACAACCCAGCCCCTTGGGATTTACTGGAAGGGACCATCAGATCATCCTATCTCTTATCATGGTAGGAATCCCCTCTACACAGACTCTAAAAGCTTCCATCCTTCAACATTGTCCACTTCATTCTCTGTGGCTTTAAATATTGGCAAATTCTTCCTTATATTTAACTGAAGTCTGCTACCTTATAATTATCATCTCTGGCCATAATTCCTAATTCCAAATTGTTAGCCCCGAGAGCAGGGACTCTATCTTACTTGTATTTGCATCTCCAGTGCCTAGCACAAAGTAGAGACTAAGAGAACTGATCAGTTAACTGATTAATGTCATTACAAACAACAGCAGATAGAAGTCTACACCTACTTCATCATGGCAATTTTACACCTACTTTTAGGGGCTATCATTTACTACATTCTTCTGTCCAACAAAGTTTCTCCTCTCCAGTCTAAATGACCTTTGGTCATTTAATTACTTCCCATGTGGTAGAATTTCTAGAATCCTCTGACCTCTTAGACACACTACCTACCACTGACCAATGTCACTTAAAACTTCTGAGGAATTCATTCCTTCTCAAGATATAGAAAAAAACAAAAGAACATCACTTCCACACTAAAAAGAAAAAGCCAGATAACCTACAAAATCCTAATTTTTCTCCACTCCATCAGAGAGCTGATGTTACAAGGCAAACAAGTAAATGGAATTCCAAAGTGTGACTTGTCCCTCTCCAAGGGAAGACAGGACACACGAACTATTTCATGTTTGGCAGAGCAAGGTTGAAGGGGCAGCCACCATAAAAGTAAATAAAAAGAAAACAGCTGGAATTTTAACAAACTTGAAAATGTTAAATGTGGGCTAACCAGAGACTTTAGAATTCCTGAGAGTCCCAGACACAAGGAGAGTCTTTAGCCACTCATCAGCTTCTTTCCATGCTGCTCACAAGAGAGACTAAGACCAAGAAAGAGACATAGGAGAATCCCCTACATTGTGTACAGGTAGGAAATCTTGCCTATTTCCCAGCCCCTTCTCTTGTTAAAAAACAAAATGAAAAAATGCAGAACTCATAAGCCTCTGAGGAAGAACAGTCCCAAGTAAAGGTCACTGCCACTAAAGGAGAGCTAAATGCAAAACATGTCTGTCCCTCGGGGGGTGGGGTGGAGAGGAGTAGAAAAACATGTTCAGGTACAGCATCTTGCATATATAGAAAGCAGGGACCTGCTACCACTGGAAAAGGGACAGGAAATGCTCTTCTACCCAGGAGTCCTTACCAATATGAGACAGAACAATATTCATGCCTGGGACCTAGGCCCACTGGACCTGCTGAAGCCTGAGCCTGGAGCATGGGAAGAGAGCAAACCCTACCCACCACCACAAGCTTCACAGTAAGTAACAAGCAACAGCAGGCTAGCCCTCAAGGAGGGGGGAAGGGAACAGAGATCCATTTTTAGTGTAGGCACATGGACCAGTTGAGAGTTATGGATAGAGGGAGAACATGAGGAAAACCCTGTTTCTCCAGTTCCCTGCGAAGCACAGGTAGCAGCAAGCCACCACTGGAGGAATTTGAAGTCTTCCCTACAACAAAAATTTAGATCCAGTTCAATTACTGACTGTATGGACTCAATTCCCCACACTAACATCCCAACAGAAGTGTCTCCGTTTCCAGATATCAATACTTCTTACCTCAGTTTCTGCTGTTCTTTTACATACATTGTCCAGCATTTAATCAAAAATTATATGACACAGCAAGAAAAAAATAAAATACTCGTGGTCAAAAGATGAAGTAGTCAACATTACCAGAGCTAGAGGTGATAAAGATGTTAGAACTAAGAGGGGTTTAATATAACTATTACTAAAAATTTTTTTAATCTAAAAGGTGAACATCATGCATGAACAGATGGGTAATTTGCAGAAAAAAAGAAAACTTTAAAAAAAATCATGAAAATGCTAGAAATAAAAAGCATGATATAAAAGAAGAATTCCTTCAATAGGCTTATCAGCAGACTAGACACAGCAGAGTAAAAGATTTATGAACTTGAAGAAAAAGAAACTATCCAAACTAACAATGAAGAAAAAAGCAGAAAAACAAAAGAGCATCCAAGAGCTATGGGATAATCAAATAGTGTAACATATATTTGGAATTCCAGAAGTAAATGAAAGCAGAAAGGGAGTGGAAAAAATTTTTTAAATAACCAAGAATTTTCCAAAACTACTGAAAACATCAAACACAGTTCAAAGAACCTAAGAAATCCTCAAGTGGGATGTGGGGAGGGAAGAACATAGGCACATCATAACAAAACTACTAAAAAACAAGAAAATCTTGAAGGCAGTCAGAGGGAAAAAATATATACAGAAGAACAAAGCTGAGAAGGACATCAGACTTGTCAACAGAAAGAATGCCAGGCAGAAGAAAATGGGATGACATCATTTAAGTACTGAAAGAAAAAACTAATCGCAATCTTGTACACACTGAAAATATCTTCTAAAAATAACAGTAAGATAAGAATGTTTCAGACAAAGAAAAACAGAGAATTCATTGCCAATATCCATTACCCATACTAAAAAGATGTTGAAGTTCTTCAGGCAAGACTCAAATACCAGAAGAAATCTGGATCTACATAAAGAAATAAAGTGCTTCAGAAATGGTAAAAATGTGGGTAATATGACAAACATTTTAATTTATATCGCCTTAAAAGATAACTAGCTCTGCAAAATGTATTTAGTTTGCAAACAGATTAAACTAGAAAAATTTTAACAGAGTATTTTAATTTTCCTATTAAAGTAAGCAAATAGAGAAACATTTTCCCTGGTTTTTGGAAAAAGGGGGGGTTAGCTGCTATCTGACAAAAAAATTATCTGGGAGTTTATAACATAAGTAGAAGTAACACATAAGACAACCATTAAACCAAGGATAGGAAGAAGGAAATAGAAGTACACTATTGTAAGAGTCTTAAACTATACATAAAATGATGTATTATTTGAAAGTAAACTGTGATAAGAGATATACCATACACACTAATAAAACCACTAAAAAAATTTTTAAGAGAAAAAGATCTAAGTTTTTCTGGAGATAAAATAGAATCATAAATATATTCAATCATAAATATAAACAAAAAATTTAAAAGGTAGGAAAAGAAGGAAACAAATGGGATACAAAACAACTTACAAAATTTAATTTTAAAACTGTCAATAAATTATATTAAATGTAAATGGCCTGAACATTCCAAGTAAAAAGCAGAAATCATCAGATTGGGTAGGAAAGAAATTCACTATAAATATAAATACAGAGATACATTAAAAGTAAAAAAAAATAGGAAGATGTACCACATGGAACTTGAAAGCTCTGTAATGTAATACAAAGTAGGTGTCAGAACAAGGAATATTTTCAGGGACAAATGAATCAATTTATCAGGAATCTATAACAAATACATATGCATCTAAAAACAGTTCCAAAAACCATAAAAACCTGATACAACTGAAATTAAAAAAAAAAAAAGGAAAGCACAGTTTTAGTGGAAAACTTCAGTACCCCTCTCTCAGCAATTTGTATAAAAAGTAAAACCAAAAAGTCAATAAGGATATAGAAGACTTGAACACTTTGAATGAACTTGATTTAACTGACTTTTGCAGAAGACTCCAACCAACAAGACCCAGTTCCACATTCTCTTCAAAAACCCATGGAACATTCACCAAGATAGACTATTTTCTGAGCAAATGTTCATAGTTGCTTTAAGTACAGTAGCCAAAAACTTTAAACAACCCAAACGCCAAACAAATGGTAACATGTCAACAAATCATGGTACAACCACACAATGGAATACTATTCAGCAATAAAAAGAAATGAACTACTGATACATGCTACAACATGGGATCAATCTCAAAAGCATTATGCTAAGTGCAAGAAACCAGGCACAAAGGCTACATATTGTAGGATTCCACTGTTATGATATTCTAGGAAAAGGCAAAGCTACAAACAGAAAAATTACACCAGTACAGGCCAGGAGCTGGATATAGGGAAAGGAGACTAACTGAAAAGGGGCACAAGGGAAATTTCTGTGGTGATGGAAGTATTCTATCTTGATTGTGTGATTACATGACCGCATACATTTGTCACAAATCATCTATTCATTTAGAAAGGGAATTAGGGAACTTAATGTAAATTATATCTCACTAATCTTTTTTTTTTTAAGCTTTATTTATTTATTTGATGGAGAGAGCAAGAGAGGGAACACAAGCATGGGGGAGCTGGAGAGGGAGAAGCAGGCTCCCCACTGAGCAGGGAGCTGGATGCGGGGCTCGATCCCAGGATGCTGGGATCATGACCTGAGCCAAAGGCAGACGCTTAACAACTGAGCCACCCAGGCACCCCACTAATCTGACTTTTAAAATAAAAAATAAACTTAAATGCCATCACCCAAGACAGAAAATAATAGTAATAAAATGAGCTGATAAGAATAAACTCAATATGGTCAGATCAGCACAGGCCTTGACTGACCTTCCTGGAAAAGACTTTGTGAGGGACTATCTCATCATAATACCTCACACAGAACTTCATTAAGTCTTCATCACAAAGAAGCCTGCACAAGGTACACATATTTCCAACACATACTTAGATCTTTTATTCCCAGAGACCAAAGAGATAAGAAATATTACAGATTTCAATAACATGAAAGCAGATGGAAATTTATTTTCATATTTGTAATGGATCACCAGCATCTGGTTCTAAGTTGTCCTCCTTAGTGACAGTGAGCATTCAATAGGGAGTTCTGGGAAGCAGAAGACCATCTGGGGAGCTTTTGTTGAGAATAGAAATTGTCCTTCATCACCTTGCATTGATATCCTTAATATTATATTGTTAAGATATTATGGGCTGTCCAGGTCAGAAGGAATCTAGTTAGCAGGGAACAAGGCCTAGACTGGGTCCTTCACTCCTGGGTGCAACCCAGGGTATTAAAATAAAAATAAGAGTTCCTCAGTCTGGGACGGGAAGGCACTCCCAGATCTCTTCTTAGGGCAAAGCCAGGGAACAGAGGTCACCATTCTGCAGAAAATGAAGATGCTCGTGAAAGCTCCCAGAGCTTTGCTGGTTCTTGCCAGGGGATGTCAATACTGGACACTTTTTTTTTTTAAGATTTTATTTATTTATTTGACAGAGAGAGAGAGAGACAGCGAGAGAGGGAACACAAGCAGGGGGAGTGGGAGAGGGAGAAGCAGGCTTCCGGCCAAGCAGGGAGCCCAATGTGGGGCTCAATCCCAGGACCCTGAGACCATGACCTGAGCCAAAGGCAGTCGCTTAACAACTGAGCCACCTAGGCGCCCCAATACTGGACACTCTTTATTGTTAAAGGTTAATCTGTGAAAATATTAAATGCCATCCTGCTCTGAAAAGGAGTCTCTGGAAAAGTTCACAACATTACTACCAAATCCAAAATAACTTTCTTAATTACCCGTTAAGGGGTCCCGACAGGCCACCTCTAGAGAAACATTTGTCCTCTGAATGTTTTTTCTTTTAAATGCTATCTTTCACCACTGTGTTTATACTTGCCATGAAGATACAGTGTGATTAATGCAGGAAAAATAAATATGAAAAGCCTTACAATCAAATTAAGGAGGGCACTTGATAAAATGAGCCCACTTCTTATGAGTAATTTCAAAGAATAACTGCTTTTCATTATAACCTCAGCTCCCAGCAGGTCCTACATAAACCAAGCCAGCTGCAGTTCAAGAAAAGGTCCAAAGGAGGACCCACTCAAGGTGTGGATAAATCACAATTGTGATCACAGACTAGGTTTCTATCTTTTTGTATCCCCCTTAATAAATTGGGCTTGACCTGAAACGCCAAGAAAGTTAATTTATAACAGCCAACCTTTTTTTTTTTTTTTTTTTTTTTTTACATCACAGCTCACCTTTCTTTTTCTTTTAAATTTAAACCATTATGACAAATGGAGATTTATTATATACCATAAACACATGCGGCTTGAGCACTGGTAGTTAGTCTGGAAACTCAGATGGGGCAGCAGGCCACTCGCGCAATCAGGAAATGCCATGTGACGTTCTTGATAAAGATGAAACACACACACATTCCACAGCACTTACTGTGGCCACTGTGGTTTTGGCCATTGTGGGGGCACCATGGACTCAGTGCAGGCTGTGAACTGAAAGCTAATTCCGTTAGGTCAGGGAGAGGTGCTCTTTCAGGCCACATTCACCCAAATCAGTGCTAAAATCTTCGCAAGGGCAGCTAGAAGTTTTAGACATAAGCAAAGACATGCAGCTTCCCAAGATACTTCTCTAACCTTGGCCTGGTCTCACCTGTTTCACCTGCTCCTGACATAAACCCTGCAACAGGTTCATGTGTTTTGGTGCAGAGACACTCAGTAGTGCTGCACAGAATCATCCTGAGACAACAGGCTGAGTTCACTGATAAGTAAATGAAATCTTAGTGGAAGATGGGTTAGGAACCTATTTGCCATCATGCCAAGGCTAGGATGAGACTCTCCTAATCCTTCTCCTTTCTCTTGACCAAGCTGAAACGATCTGTTCCTCTCTGGGTCACTCTTATAGTTCCCCACTAGCAATAAGCACTAGGTGATTTACGAACTAAACAGGGTTTCCTGGGAAGTAATATTAATTTGTGCTTAAGGACATGAAATTTGGAGTCAATCCTGGCTCCCCCACTTCCAAATTCACACCACCTCAGTTTTCCATCTGCAAAACAGGACTATTAGTAAGTACCCCATGTGTCTGTTGGGAAGATTCAGTGAAATAATTTATGTAATTCACTAACAGCCATAATACATTATTAAAAATTTAGAGATTTTCTATCATAATCTAATTAGCCACATAACCGTTCAATAGTTAATGATAGTTTTACTGATAGCTTTTATTACTTTTTTTAAGTAGGCTCCACACCCAGCATGAAGCCCAACCCAGGGCTTGAACTTAAAACCCTGAGATCATGACCTGAGCTGAAATCAAGAGTTGGATGCTTAAATCAACTGAGCCACCCAGGCGCTCCAGCTTTTATTATTAATAAACTTTCCATATGTGTAGGTCTTCTTCCAGAACTACAATATAGGTTCCCTGAAACTCTGTATTTACTCTTCCTTTGCTTTGCTTACAGTTCCCAGGCACAAGCAATTTATTAACACTTGCTGATCATATCAATTCTACCATCCAAAAAAACCTCTTTAATTACTTATAAAAAAGAAACCAGTAAAAATACAGATAAAAAGGAAAATTAAAATCATCCTTGATCCCAACACTAAAAATAACCAGTTAGTACTCTGATGAATAGTTATGGTTGGGATCCTGAGTATATAACCAGTTTCTTAACCTACCTTTTTAACTTAAGAATAGTTCATGGATACGTTCCCCTACCATTAATTATTCAAAAGCATGACCTTTGAAAGCAGCAAGATATGCCATCTTGTGGCTCTATCCCCCATCATTCTCATCTATCATCTTCCAAATGGAGAATACCTGTGATACTAAAGCTCAGTAAGACCGCTGAAACCAGAAAACATGTATGGAATTACCTGGCACTGTGCCTAATACTGGTCAACAATAAATGTTCTCATCTTCCTCTGAGTGTCTGATGTCTTCAAAGAAATGTCATCAAAGATTCCCACTTCCACCATGAAACAATGTTTCTCAACACTAAAAGAACTGAAGCGTAAGACCATATTCATAAGGCTTCTACTCTTTTCCTTTAGTTCCAGACAAGATTCTGGATCTTAAGAGATTCCACAAGATTTTCATTGTCATTATAAATGATAATCTTCCTTACTTACTCCTGTGTCCTTCCAGAAGTCTCAGACTGGAAAGTGTCACTAAATGTTTCTCTATTTCAGATCTTCCTTCCCAATGAGACTTCAGTTCTAAACCACAAAAGGAACTTAATGGTGTAAAGAATACAGGACTTAGGGTCAAGAGATAGGACTTCTAGTCCCAATTTTGCCACCTGCTACCATTTTGGGTAAATAACCTCCCTTTCTGGGTCTCCACTTTCTCACTTGTAAAATGGAAGACTTCCATAAAATAATCTCCAGATTCACTGTCATCACCTTTAGGGCAGGGACCAGTTTTTACATGGGTACTCATTTACTTACTAAAGTCTCGTTTAAACTAGACACCAGTCCACAGGCTTTCTCTTATAAAAGCAGTCATGTCATTTGTCAAAAATGCCCCCTATAAACCACAATGAAAACACATGAAAGACAGGCAAAAGAATAAAGCATTAGACTGATGTCTATATAAACAGTAAGCAAAGAAAAGTAGTCAAATAATAATGAGATTAACTACACATTCCTATTTATAAACACCTAACTTATAAGCATGCCCTACATAATGACTCTACCAGCTAGGGCAGCAGGAAGGATTTATACTCTTGATCCAGTATCTAAAGTAGGGTTAGGGCCAATCCTTTTGCGGCTGGGATCATAGCAGAAGAGGGAGTTTCTCCCTTTCCGAATTTTAGACAATGAGGAAGAAGGAAAGAGTAACTGTTTTCCTAGCATCCTATATCCACGTTAGGACTCTGAAGTTATTTTCCAGTAAAATCAATGCTATAATGGTGAGGTTCTCAGGCTAGCCCCTGAAAGTATATTTTACCTAACTGTTGTTTTGCGGAAGTGAATTCTATGAAATAGGCTAGAAACCTGCCCTCATTTAAAACCCCCGTTACAAATATTAGTTCTAAATATGTGCTACCAATTAGTTATGAATTTGGGGAGTTAGAGACTAAATGTAAGGGAAATAACCACCACCAAGTCTTTTCTCTACTATTCTTCAGCCAGAAGTTCCCATTACTATTAATCTGTCTCCTTCCTCTTAGGTTCTCCATCAAAACTCATCATGTGAATATGAGAACACATGTACGTACTTTCTTTTCATTTCTTAAATGAATGTATAGTTGAGTTTTTTAAAGTTGGTTCTTCATGTGAAACTGTGTTTGGACTGAGGTGGGGTGAGGGACCCAAACTTTAAATATGCTAGAAAGCACAAGCTACAGTGTGGAAACACACTCGGGGACCCCTATATCAGAATTAGTAAGTTTCTGTCACCAACGGGAGTGAAAAATCCAGAAGTGCTATAGATCATCAGGGACATTTCAGCTCACCATCATATTTCACAGACAAAATTACATTCCAGGAAGGGGAAGAGGGGCAAAGGGAGAATAGGTGTAGGGAGGGAGGAAAAGCCACATAAAAGTTCTGAAATATATCAATGTCCAGAAATGGGAAAGGAAAAAAATAATAAAAAAAAAGAAACCTTTGGAGAATTTTTAAAAACATGAAATAAAATATCTAGCTTATTTCAGAATCCTGGAGTAAATAATATTTCTGATGCCCCCATAGAGAGTCAAATCCAGCCAGCAAAACACACACAAATACAAATAAATACTGGGCTGGTGAATTAGGAAAGGGACACAGAGGAATTTAAAAACAGGATGAGGATTTTGTTCAGAAATGGGATCCTTCCTCCCCCCCACCCCAATTTTTTTTTTCTTGAAGTAAAATCCATTATTTTGAAAACACCATTTGAAATCCTAAAGAAATAGCCAAACACAGTATTGTGGTATTCCAAAGTAATATCTCTTGTTTATAACCATATAAATTTAGCCCCTGGCACTACAGGGCTTATATAATAGAATAGAGTTATTTTAACAGCGCCCTGTTAAAGAAGAAGCAAAATGTTCAGCTCATTTTCTCCAGTGGGAGGGACACATGGCCTCATGCAAGAGAGGGAACATGCCTAAGTCATTACCTCGGGAAAGCAATCCGTCAAAGCCGGGTCGCTCTGGCATGGCCAGCACCACTGGCGAGATCACAGAGGCAGCCTCTGCTTGCAATTACCAGGGAAGGACCTTGGCTCTAGGCAGCCTGCTATCAATTACTGCCCTGGCCTCGCTGCTTGGACTTGTCAATTTCCCAGTGTCTTCTGTTTTGTAACAGTAAGAAAAAGGGCTCCTCCTGACTGATTCTTGGAAGTTTCGCATGTGTTGTGTCACTCCTTGGTGTCATTAACAATTCAATTAAAATTTCACAGCACACAGGCAGGCCACACCAGACAGGGGTGGGAAGGGGCCAGTAGTGGGGATTTCCAAAGAACCTGCAACGTGGCCACGTCGGATGAAGTGAATCCAATCTTGAAATTTCTTGGACTTCACAAGTCAAGCTTGCATGTGTCTCCCATCTGACGTGATGCTGGCTGTCATCTTGGCAAGATGACATGTTTGATGTTCTCACCCCGCTGGGGGTGTAGTGATGGAAAGGAATTTCAGGCTGGCTAGAAACAAAATCTCACACATTATTTTACTAGAAGTTTTGGCTCCATAATGGATAATTATAAATATTCATAATCAGCTCTATTAATCTACAATGAACATTTTCTCCATTTGTTTTTTCTTCGTTGGGGTCTCCCATTTTCTTGCTTTTCAGAGTGAGGCATTTCAAAGAATTTAGAGGCAGAGTGTAAATCACGAATTCTTTTGGAAGGTGGATGACTGGGAATGCTAAAATGGGATGGCTGGAAACAAGAAAGACTCACTACTGTCATTATTAACTCTGTGAAAGTGCAAACACTCCTTTGTCCCACTGAATGATGGAGCTACACATGCTCACGTGCTTTTAAGCGTCCCAAGGGTTTAGGGCAAAACCAAAAAAAAAAAAAAAAAAAAAAGTTTCAGGCTTAAGACTTCTGAGGCAGCTTTCTCTCTAACCCTCTCAATGAGTTTAGTCATGCAAGGAAAGATTCTTTAAAGTTACCAAAGACTTTGTTTAATGCCCAAGAAAATGCAGACTGTCAGCACCCTTTGTCAGGTTTTGGTGGCTTAAGTCCATTTCCCAATACACTGGTGACCCTCCACCCCTCATTCACTAGTTTCTTTTTGACATCAAGCGCTCGATAATTGTTTGATTTCCTTCTAGGTAAAAGGAGATTAAATGCCCAGCTGCAACAGCTGACACACAAAAGGGAAAATATAGTTTAACCACCATATTTATCAAGATAATTTTTCTTCCACACACTGATTAATAACATTAGCCAACATCCCTTTTGGCTTGGGGGGAAAGGGGGTGGGTAGAGACATGTCCCCCTCAAGAGTATCAGAAACAGGAGTTGACAGTTCAAGGCAAAAATGATTTGCATGTAAATTCTGATCAAAAGCAAGTCTGCACCCTGAAGTTGTCAAGTTTTGCTACCAATTTGACACTTAAATGGGCTATAGCAAAACTTGATTTAAACTGAAGAGGAAAAAAACATGGCAACTCAATTACCCCCTAGCAGATCGGATCTGGCAGCTGAGGTCAAACTTTTCACCCTGCCATTACATTTCTCAATACCTGATGCTTTAAACAAACACTATGTATTCCTCCTACAATCCTAGAGGAAAATGCATTTCTCAGGACTCCCTACTGTGCCCCAGATTAAAAAATAAAGTTTCACTTGTGTGGGATCTGGGGCCATTTTCTCCATGTAAATTTCTGAGTAAATCAGGACTTAAGAAATGGCCTTTTACACACTGGGAAAAAATAGTCTTGGCCTAAAAAAAAAAAAAGAAAAGAAAGAAAGAAAGAAAAAACTTTGCAGGGAAGATTTGTGGAGTACTAAAAGACGATTTAAAAACAAATATTCCCATAGCATTAGAGGCAAAACATTGACCTGTTTTTAGTTTGCTTTTAATATATTTCATATTTGAGCTTCAGCTGAACAGCACATTAATTCAGCAGGGAGAAAAATAGCTAGCTAGTTCCAAATCAGCTCCAAATTTATGGAGGACGAAGTATCTCATAAGGCCCTGGGATGAAGACTCAAATGCAGGAAAGACCCAGTCTAGTGATCCAGCTGGCCTCTGGGGATTCCATCCCCCTCAAGTTAGAACACTACAGTCTCCTCGGCCACTTAATCCTCCATGAGTTTTCATTCCTGCAACAATTTTTAAACCAACAACTGTTTAAACTCTAATTAAGTGCCCCAAAGCAGTTCCAAAACTGTTGTTTTCCTTTTTTTTTTTTTTTAAGTCTTATTTCCCTAAGTTGGTTTTAACCTCCTTCAACAAAATCAAGGAGTGTATTGACTTTGCATTCACTGCTATTTCTAGTACTCATATTGGGCAACCAGATAATGTGTAGGGAAATGTCTTGCTTATTTAGCCAACAAATATATTGAGCATTCACCAGGTGCCAAGTACTGTGCTAAGCACAAGGGGCCCAAACATGAGTAATAGTTGCTTATGGCTTGGAAAAACAATCCCATATACAACTAATTATAATAGTGTGGGGTAAGCATTGTCAAAGAGTAATATTCAAAGTATGAGATCAGATTTAATAGAAGGATTCATTCTGAGGGAGTGAAAGTTTAAAATTCCCCTAGTGACAAACTTTATCGATATTGGCATCTAGTGAATGGTGGAACAAGAGTGCCAATGGGGAAAATGAGATATTTCTATGGGAATAAGCAATGTAGAAATGGGAAAGCCTCCTTGGTCAGACTTTAGGTAGATGAAGATAGTATGAACAAGAAGACTACAGCTATACACATTGGAAAAGCATGCAAAACCACAATCCACTTGTAACTGGCCTCCTGGAAGCCTACAACGTCTACCCCTACACTTGGAGCACTCCCACCATTGCTTTCTCTGAAATGCCTTTTTGCTGTTCCTCAAATATGCCAAGCTTGTTCTGGCCCCAGGGCCTTTGCACATGCTGCTCCCTCTGCCAGGTATCTTTAGAGCTCAAACCATCTGATCATTCAGCTCTTTGCTTAGATGTCACTTTTCAGAGCAATTTTCTTTAACACCTCTGTCTAAAATCACTCCCACACCTACTCCTCTGCGACACTAACTCCTTACACTCTGCTTTATTTTCTTCATTGCATGTATCACTACCTGAAATTATATTATGTTTCTCTCTCTCTCTCTCTCCTTTACTGGGTTGTAAGCAACATGAGGATCAGGACTATATCCCCAGTTCCTGGTATAACAGTACAATAAATATATAGTAAATACGTTAATACCCATTAACTCTCTGGTGCCATTAAGCTAATATCCCTGAATTCATGCCATAAGGAAAATTAAGGCCCCAAACCACAGTCACCACAGATCCTGACGTCTAGGCCCTTGCATCAAGAAGAAATAACATGGAAATGGAACATTTTTTAAACTCATAGACAGTCAGGAGAGAGAAATTACCAACACACCAAAAAAGAAGAAAAAAATAGCCATTTATCAGAAATCTCTGAGATCCTTCTGAAAAAATATACATTTAACTTTAACCAGGTTCCCAGGCTTCCCACAAATCACCACCACACAAAGGGAAACCATGTGAGAAGTTATGTTCTGCTTCTGAATATTTAAGCATTTTTATCAATATTATTTGCCAGTATAAATATTTTCCCCATAACTTTATATTTAAAATAGGAGTACACCAAACCGGGACTTATAATGTGCAAAGGAAACAGTTCAGTCTAAGGTATTCATGACTTCAGTCATTCTCTCATAAAACAACAGATGAAATAAAATGTATGACATTCCCAAAGAGGGAGTTTCTCGTGTAATTCATCTTAAAATGCAATGTTCTGTCATCTCAAGTAACACTTACTGAAAGCAACCATCAATACTTTTTGTCAAAAGCCCGTACTCTGTGTAAAATGTTCCATCAATCTCTATTTACATAAAAGAAAAAACTTCCATTGTGGCTCTAACACACAGCCGAGGAGCGTCTCTGTCTCCAGCTTCCATGCTCTGTTGAAAAATAATTTAACACCACAAAAATAAAGAGGACCCTTACAGGAAAGCTTCCAGGAAGGGAAAAGTTTCAAGGGGAAACACCTTACTTTGTTGGACACAGGTCCTATTGGAGAGATTTTTTTTTTTTTTAACCCTAAGATATATTTTCTCTTAAACTAAAAAATTACATTTTGCCAGGAAATCCCCCCAGAAAGCTTTCATTCAACTGTATGCAAGCAATGCTTACCAACAGCTACTGGAGAGATGGCACCCTGCCGACTCTGATTTTGAGTATGCAACCTGTACCACTCTATTCCAAGCCAGGATTTTTAGCTTTAAGTCCTGCAGAATGTGAGTATCACATGAGGCTACAAGAAGGTCATCGCCTGGGGATGTTTATAAAACACACAAATTAAGGTATTAGCCTTTCACCTTGAGGGTCTGAAGATCAAATCCCAGCTTAGGTAACAAAACAGAAAGTCTTTCCAGCAGTCTTTTTCTAATACTTGGTTGTTGAAAACATACAGACCCTTTCATCTGACCCAAGCTGGCGAGGGCCTAGAAGAGAAAGCTAAGAAATTTCAGGTCAAAGCCAAGACAAACTACTCAGTGCCCAACAGAGACATTGAACTTCACGCCCAGTGACCCTTTTTGCCATTCTTCATCCTACCCCTAGGACTTGAGCCGTCTAGGGTTGAGGATTACACAAAGAAACAACAATGCCACATACATTTCTTAAATCGCAAATGTAAGATCCGTTAGAAAAATCACTCAACCTTTCCTAATTATTCCTTGTCACTACCCAGCATGTCTGAGCACCCAATATGTGAAATGCATGGCGTAGGGCTAGGCAAGGTGGCCAGAGACTATTTCAAGTAGCACTATGGGAGCCTTGGCCAAACCACTGTCCTCTGAATCTCTGAAACTTAATTTCTTCACCTATGAAATGAGAGAGCCTGGCGAGACCGGTGGTCTTCAAAGTGTGTTCTGCAATGTGCGCTATTCCACAAAAAGCCTCAAGGGCCTTTTGGAGGAGGAGAGGAAGACCGAGCAAACAGGTTCTTGGCCTCCCTTTGACACAGCAGCCTCATCATTATCTACTGTGTTTCTAATGGGCTAGGAAAGCTGAAGGCTTCATTTGTAACCACATCCTTAGACTGCAGTGTCCTTTCCAGCTCTACTATTCTGTGACCTTATACTGTGGCAGCGCAGAAACACAGAGGTACACCTCACCTCCCATGTGACACACACCAGACACTGGGTTAAGAGGATGGAGAGAAGAGTGTGGCTCAGTAAGGTTCACGTGAGCTGTGTGTGGAGCACCAGGGCACAAGCATTGTCAGGATCTCCGGAAGACAGAGACTGGGACTTGAGGGAGGTTGGAAAAGGGCATTCTACAGGGGCTGCAAACCGGATGAGCACCGAATAGCACAGAGGCAGGGCCAGAAGGCATGGGAAGCACGGGGGCCCCTCTAAAACAGGGGAGGAAAAATTGAGATGAGGAAAAGCAGAACCCCGCATGCCAGGCTGAGGATTCTAGACTCCCTGAGCCCAAGATACAATCCCCACCAGTCGTGAATACAAATGGCCACTGAGCAACCCTAGCTTACTTCAACGCTCTTCATCACCTCTGCAAATCCCATACACATTCGTCCAGATCTGAATTTCTGTCTTTCAGGGCCTGGCTCAGGTTTTCTTACATTTGGTAGTCAATACAGGCTTTGATAACAAGAATAATGACGATAGATTCTGGGAGGCATTATGCGAAGAGCTGCATGGGCATGGTCTCATGGGAGGTAGGTCCATCACCATTTCACGGGAGAGAAAGTTAAGGCTTAGGAACTCACAGAGCTAGAAAGAGAGCAGGACTCACACCCTGATGTACCTGGCCCAAACCCAGACTCGGGGCCACACTGCTACCCTCTTGATGATTCCCAAAGGCTGGGTCAAAAGCAGCAACAACGGCAAGTAGAAGGTCTCCAGATGATGGAGAGGACACTTCCTGCAGGCTACACATTAGAAAAAAATGGACTGACAAGGCTTTGAACTAAATGGGAAAAAAACCCACCCAAAAACTAAGTAACACAGAGGAAAGAGAAAACTCATCAAGCACCTAGAGCAATGGTGAAAAATAGCCTCCTGCAGAGTTTGGGCTTAAAATTTCTTTCCTTGCTTTTGCTCCCAACATGAACCTGATTTAAGTGAGTAGCTGAAACAGCAGAGCTTTCATGCTCCCTAGAAATTCTAGGCTTCAATCATCAACAATCAGTGGGACACCTATTATTCGTCCAGCTTATGTTGGGTGCTATGCGTGACATAATGAGGACACCTTTTTTTCCCCAAGGTTCTTATAGTTAAATGTCAAGCAAGGCTTGAACACAGTCCCTTCCAGATCAAAAAATACTACAAAAAGAATGGCAAGTCGTCCAGTATGTACTTATGTTGAGCAGTATGGGATGGACAAGTATAATAAAAATTCTGAGGAGGAATAGCACATTAAGTACCCAAGTAGCTAGGAAAGGCCTGAAGTAATTTCAACCAGCCCTGTGAGAACAGTTAAGATTTGTGTAGACTAAAAGAAGGCAATGTAGAGGAAGAAGGGCTGGCATCTCCATGAAGTGCATCATCACCAGATGGTAAGGCTGACAAGAGCAAAAGCCAGGTGAGGGAGAGGGGCAGTGAGTCTAGCACGGCTGAACCAGTGACAAGCCATCAAGTCAGACAGCAAGGAGGTGGCTTTTCCTTGCATCACACAATCCATTATCCAACCCAACCCCTCATTTTACATGATGCACAGAGTAATTCAAGGTCTTGTTCAAAGTCATCAAGTCAAGTTAGTAACAGAAGTAAATCCAAACAGCCCTAATCTCTGCTTCCTAATCTAGGCACTTGCCATCCTACCACACTTCTTCCTCCTAGAAGCATAACCAGTGTTTGTCTCTCCAACAGCAGGAACACCAGGAACCTAAGGGAGGTTAGTTCCAATGGTGACAAAGAATCCAACTTCATCCAAAATGCTCACTGGACCTTTTTTTTTTTTTTTTTTAATAAGCACATCTAATTTTCCCAAGGGTTCCATTTTGAAATCCCTTGAATGACCAAGTTCTCTTCAAGAATCACTTCAGGTTCCTATAAAATCACCTCAGGGTTCTTTGGCCTGGGCATGGCATTAGTTAGCTCATCTTCTTTCCAAAATGCACTTGGAGCACAAGAGAGATTGAGAGGGGAAAATTAAAGAGAAAGAAAGTACTTGAATTTGAGTTTTTGCCTTTCACAGAGGGACCCCTGACTTGAATAAGAAATCTCTAAACTATGGTTGACGTTACACTTCGTGAAAAGAGGACCAGAGTGAAAAAGAATAAAAGAAACTAAAGGAAAGAGATCCAAACTGGAATTCTAGTTTAGATTCTAGAGAAGAAATCAGACAACAAAGGAGGCTTATTGCTTATTTGAGGTTGGTGGGTGTCAATGCTACAAGAAAAGCTCAAGTGAAATCTTTGTGAGAATGTTCCCCATCATGGTGGACTCCTGCTAAGGAAAAGGCATTGAAGAATAACAGGCCAAAGAAAGCAACAACAATAACATCAACAACAACAAATTAACAATGAATTCCCAATCTGGAAGACTTTTATCAAATGATAGTAAAAGATTCTGAGACAAATTCACAAAATATTTTTCTCCTTTAGGTCTAACGAAGTCCCTTCATGGCAAACAAAGATATGCAAATAAATGTATTTATTTTAGGTTTTGGGTTTGCTTGTGTTTTGTTTTGTTTTTAATGAAGGTTGTGGATGAAAGAAATCCCGGTG
Source organism: Halichoerus grypus (assembly GCF_964656455.1). Lineage (NCBI taxonomy): Eukaryota > Metazoa > Chordata > Mammalia > Carnivora > Phocidae > Halichoerus > Halichoerus grypus. The sequence continues at coordinate 50,518,762 of NC_135718.1, forward strand.
CATAGCTTAAGCCCTTACCAACAAAAGCTTCCCTAAATCTGACCCCCATTACCTAAGTGTAAACCTAGTTAAGCTTAAAAGGGGAGGAAAAAATAAAACATCATGTCCATTTCCTTAAGAGTCCTATTTTGAGATTCAAAATTCTTCAAAAAAGTCAAGCTTAAATTATTCAGCCATTCTGTGGTTTGAGTCAAGGTTTTATGGGCATTTTCTGTCCATCAGCAATCATGGGTTGGGGAAAAAAAGAGACATCGTAATTCAGATGCTATTCCGGGTCCATGTACATGGCCCAACACGATAGTCAAAGTCAGCTCACCCGCCAAGAACTAACATACATTTTGGAAAGCAGTCATTGACTTAAAAGCTAAAGATCAGAGACTACCGTCATCTTCCATACTTACTCCCGAAGTTGACTCATGAGCCCAGAACACCCCCTGCCAAAAACACCCTCACAACATTGCAGAGAAAGCAAATAAATATTTCCAGAGTCCGGGTGGCTGGAAAGAGTCTTAAGTGCCACCCAGTTTAGTAGTACAACTTTTTTCATTCTTTTTTTGTTAACTTCAATTTTAAGTCAGAGGGTCAATGTCCACTCAGTGTGATGTGCACCTGTCTTGCACCACACTTTGTGCCCAGATGTACAAAGCCGTCACAGGTTTGTAATACAAGCATCTCACACCTGAGCACCAGAATCACTTCAAATGTTCACCTTCACAGACCATGTTCTCTGTGAATGATTCATTAAGCCACATGTGGAGTTGGTGATTAAGAGATCATCAGCCTGGTGAAGCTAGCAATGTCCGACACTGAAAATGGCTTCTTGAGGACATCAGCTGAATGGCACATCAACCTGCCCTGAAAACTACCCAGACATCTGGCCAATAAATTTCCTTTATTGCTGAAGCCAATTTGAGTTTCCTGTCAAGTGCAGTATAAAGAGTCCTACTGTAATGCACATATTGCACGTATGTTTTATCATAATATGTGGTTTCTTATTCCATGAGGATCCTTTCTGTCCACTGCAAATATCACCTCCTCCAAGAAGCTAACTCTTCCAGTTGCAATTAATTGTTGCTGCTCTTTTCCACTCAGGATAAGCAGACCCAGCTCTCCTAGCGATGACACAGGGCAGGGAGAGCTTGCTCAGCAGCAGACCACTAACACTGCCCTGATCCCAACCCTACTTACCTAAGACACCACAGAATAAGCTTCCCAAATTTCCCACTCCAAGATGTTCCAGAAAGTGATGTCCTCATATAGAATAGCCAAGAAAATATAGACATGTAATGTCATAGTTTATTATTTACACTAACTGTAACCGAGTCACTGGGAGAAACAGTAAGTGTGAGTATACCGAGAAGTCTCTCTTACTCAGACCCAAGGGAACCCATTTATAAGTAACTCAAAATTTTCCACCCACGATATCAAGGTTTTGTCTGCTGCACAAAACCTTTCCAGACTCTGTTGTTGGCCTTTCCTTGAGGTAGATTCAGATAGTAATTAGAGGTAGAGCAACCCACGGTCTATCAATTTCATTTGTGTGTGAGTTTCTCCACATTAAAATATGTTATAGGGGCGCCTGGGTGGCTCAGTCATTAAGCGTCTGCCTTCGGCTCAGGTCATGATCCCAGGGTCCTGGGATCGAGCCCCACATCGGGCTCCCTGCTCAGCAGGGAGCCTGCTTCTCCCTCTCCCACTCCCCCTGCTTGTTCCCTCTCTTGCTATGTCTCTCTCTGTCAAATAAATAAATAAAATCTTTTTTAAAAATAAATAAAAATATGTTATAAAATGAAGAGCCCATTGGAAGAGTCAATGGAGAGTGGTACATGGACATCTCAACCTTTCCTGAAACTAACTCATGTAGTTAAAGCTGCACTATGTTGTTATCCCCCTCCATGTGCGGTTGAAAGGATACAGAATATTCTACAGTTCTGCAGGTGGCTTCTCCTTCCAGAAAATCTCAGAGTGGGATATGCTTTTAAAATTTACCAACCAAGTGCATTCTTTTCTACTTGCTATAAAATAGATTCTCCCTCTGATCAATAAGGCACCCATGAGGGGCGCCTGGGTGTTTCAGTCATTAAGCATCTGCCTTGGGCTCAGGTCACAATCCCAGGGTCCTGGGATCGAGCCCCACATCGGGCTCCCTGCTCGGCGGGAAGCCTGCTTCTCCCTCTCCCACTCCCCCTGCTTGTGTTCCCTCTCTCCCTGTGTCTCTCTCTGCCAAATAAATAAATAAATCTTTAAAAAAAAAAAATAATAAGGCACCCTGAACAAACATAGCCTGTGTTCTGTCTTATATTAACGTCAGCTATCTGAGGTTTGTCTTTCTCATCAGTCAGCATCTTGAAGACAAGGACAAAAATCTGTTCTTTAAACCCTGCAGTGCTTAGAAGTGGGCATCCTACAAAATAAACCAGCAAATTCCAAACTTAAGTTTATCTCAGGTTCAAGCACAGAGCTCATTAAAAATACAGATTTTGACTGTAAATGTAGGGACTCTGAGCCACTGGGTTGGGGTAGAGTCTGGGAATCTGCATTTCTAATAAAGTGAATCTGATTACTATAGGTTATCAAACATCTTGAGAACTACTAAAGTAGGCCCTCAGTAAGAATTTTTTGTAACAAATGAATACAGACTGATTCATTAATGCCACTACCAGTCCCCTCCCTAGTATACACATGTGAGGACATTTCTTGAATTGCCACCTACAGAGCCTGGCTCTCGGAAACCAGCCTCTTTTCATAGCAGAAAGTATACCTTCCCCGAACATCTTCCTCTGCCCTTAATATGTCAACACCAAAGCTCATAAATTTTATCTGAGGACTCAGAGCCCCAAAAGCTCAAAGACAGCAAGCCCAGGACAAAAATTCCAGTATTTGGCACAGGAAAAAAAGTGGAAACTGAGGCCTTGGAGCCATTATGGAATCAGGCAACTAGGACTGCCTTTGTCTCATTTCTTCAGGGTCTTTGGAATCTACTCAAAAGCCAAAATTCTAGTAGGAGGTCAAAAAGGAGATGTTAATGATAATGAAGACAACAATGGAGCAAATAAAAGGTCATGAGAAGGGACATTCACTTCCTTAAAAAAAAATTTTTTTTAAACACTGGCTTGTGTTGTATCAAATTCTTTTATAAGGTCAATTCCTATTGACCAAGCTGGAATGTAAGTTCCTTGAAGGCAGGGAATGCATGTCCCATTTTTCTTGTGCCAACATTAAAGTTGGGCACACCCCTATTACTTCAAACTCTATCAAGTAAAGTACTTGTCTCCATTTCATTAAGGTTTTTTTCTGAGATATCATCTTGTTCTTTCATTTAGGACATCATCTTCCATTTCTTCTCTTTATTTGACTCTCTATGTTGGTTTCCATATAGCAGATGAAACAAACACCTCTCCACCTTGAAGAAGTAGAATCATGTAGGAAATGAACTTTGTTGTTCAACCCTGCTTCAGCTCTTTGTTATCTTTCAAACCTTTATGCTTGTCCAAGAAGTCTATTATATTCTTAATAGGTCCCAGTAGTTGAAGGTGTGCCAAGCCCTGTCACTGTCCCTTCAGGGAGGATCTCAGCACCTAGATTAAGGCTGATCGGAAGCCAGACCCCTGAGCAGCAGCTTTTAAAAATATACAAATATTGTCTGATTGCTGTGGCTAGGACTTCCAATACTATGTTGAATAGCAGTGGTGATAGTGGACATCCCTGCCGCGTTCCTGACCTTAGGGGGAAAGCTCTCAGTTTTTCCCCATTGAGAATGATATTCGCTGTAGGTTTTTCATAGATGGCTTTTATGATATTGAGGTATGTACCCTCTATCCCTATGGGTATTGAGGAGGGCACGTTCTGCATGGAGCACTGGGTGTTATGCACAAACAATGAATCATGGAACACTATATCTAAAACTAATGATGTAATGTATGGGGATTAACATAATAATAAAAAAATTAAAAAATAAAAAATAAAAAATAAAAATATACAAATATATGTAGTCCTGTGGGACCTCAAGCATAAACCCCACTGGCCACCAGAGCCAGGCAATCTGGTTGTATCCCCTGGGCAGCAGTCAAAAAGATCAAGGTTCCAGACAAAAGTATAAGCTATTTTCTGGGAGATACTGGTAAGCTGGAGCAAAGCAGAGGGAGAGCACCAGATGGCATCCACAGCCTATGTTCCCTGAGCACAGCTCCATAGGACACTAAATGTATGCCAAACCAGAAGCCTGCCCCTCAGGCCAAAGCTCCAGGACAAGCAAAGAGGCCTCCTTCACAGAAAGACTAGGGTGAGTAGGGGTGCTTCAGAGTCTGCTGTCTGTGCAGCACCCTGGGTATGGCAACCTGGCAACAACTGTCACTCCGACTGCCCCAGTTTTGTGCAACCCAGGACTGGAAGCCCCTTGGCCACCAGAGCCAGGCAATCAAGGAGTGTCCCATGGGTGGCAGCCACAAAAACCAAAGCAGGAGATGCAAAAACCAGAGCACCAGACACATGTAAAAGTTTTCTTCTAGGAGATACTGGTGCCCCAGAGCACAGCACAGGGAGAGCATCAAGATGGTACCTGCCAGTCTCCAGAGTGTTCCAGCAGGCTCACTGAACTGGGGAGAAGAATGAACACAGTGAGAACTTCAACTAAAAGGCAGAAAATACCAAAGAAAATACCACAGAGCTAAGGAATACGATAAGTGAACGGACAAATACACCAGATAGGTTAAACAACAGACCAGATGAAGAGGAAGAAAGAATCAGTCAACTTGAAGACAAGGCACTGGAACTCCCCCTATCAAAGCACAAAAAGAAAAAAGAATGAAAAAAAATGAAGATAGGTTGAAGGATTTACAGAACAATATCAAACAGACTAATGTTCACATTATAGGGCTCCCAGAAGGAAAAGAGAAAAAGAGGCACAAAATTTTTTGAAGAAATAATGTCTGAATACTCTCCTAACCTGGAGAAGGACACAGACATCCAGATCCAGAAATCCCAGAGAGTTCCAATTAAGAAAAACCAAAGAGATCAAACTAAGACACATTATAATTACAATGTCAAAAGTTAAAGACAAGGATATTAAGAGCAGCAAGAGAACAAGTTGTCACATGCAAGGGAACACCCTTCCCTTAAGACTATCAGCAGATTTTTCAGCAGAAACTTTGCAGGCCAGAGGGAGTAGCACGATATATTCAAAGTGATGAAAGAGGAAAAGTTCCAACCAAGAATACTCTGCCCAGCAAAGTTATCATTCAGAATTAGAGAAAGAGTTTCCCAGACAAGCAAAAGCTAAAGGAGTTCATCACCACTATACTGGTCGTATAAAAAACATTAAGGGAGAGCTTTAAGCTGGGAAAAAAAAAGGGGGGGGGCCCATTAATTAGGAACTAGAAAACATGTGAAAGAATAAATCTCACCAGAAAGGTAAATATATAGTTAAGGTAACTTATAAAGTTAATATGAAGGTTGAAAAACCAAAGCAGTAAAAATAACTATGATTACAATGATTAAAGAATACACAAGATATAAAGATGTAAAATGTAACATTAAAAACATGAAAGATGGGCACTGGGAGAAAAAATGTTGAGCTTTAGGATGAGATCAAACTTAAGTTGCTACCAACTTAAAATAGACAGTTATAAATTTAAGTTATTATATGTAAACTTCATGGTGACCACACAGCAAAAATGTATAGTAAATACATAAAAGATAAAAAGAATGTGAGCATACTACCAAATAAAGTCATCAAACCACAAAAGAGAGCAAGAGAAGGAATAAAGAACTACAAAACAGCCAAAGAAACAAAATGGCAATAAGCACATACTTATCAATAATTACTTAAAATGTAAATGGACTATATGCTCCAATCAAAAGGCATTGAATGGCTCAATGGATTAAAAAACGAAAGACCCATCTATACGCTGCCTACAAGAAATTTACTTTAGAGGTAAGCACACAGACTGAAAATGAAGGAATGGAGAAAGGTATTCCATGCAAGTACAACCAAAAAAAAAGAAAAAGCTGGAGCAGCTACACTTCAATCAGATAACACAGAATTTTAAGCAAAGACTGTAATAATAGCTATTATAATGATAAAGAGGTCAATGCAACAAAAGAGCACAACATGTATAAATATTTATGCACCCAACATAGGAGCACCTAAATATATAAAGCGAATATTAACAGACCTAAAGGAAGAAATCAACAGCAATACAGTAATAGTAGGGGACTTTAATATACCACTTACATCAAAGGATAGGTCATCCAGACAGAAAATCAATAAGGAAACTTCAGCCTTAAATGACATGTTAGAGCAGATATACATTTTTCTAAAGTGCACAGGGAACATTTTCGAGGACAGAGCATATGTCAGGCCACAAAACAAGTCTTAATAGATTTAAGAGGACTGAATTCATATCAAGCATCATTTCCAACCACAATGTATTAAACTAGAAATTACACAAAAGTGGAAAATTTACACATAGGTAGAGATTACATATGGATTACATTTGGAAACATGTTAATGAACAACCAACAAGAAATCAAAAGAGAAATCAAAAAACAGCCTGAGACAGACAAAAATGCAAATATAACACACCAAAATTGCAGATTGCAGCATACACAATTTCAAGAGTTCTAAATCAATAAGGAAATACTGTCTTTGAACAACACACCGGACCAAATGGACTTAACACTTATATACAGACCATTCCACCTGAAAACAACAGAATAAACATTCTTTTCAAGTACACATGGGACATTCTCTAGGTTAGATTACATATGAAGCCACAAAACAAGTCTCAATTTAAGAAGACTGAAATCATATCATGCATCTTTTCCTACCACAATGGTATGAAACTAGAAATCAATTACAAGAAAAAAACTGGAAAGAAAGAAAAAGCACAATCACATGGAGGCCAGACAACATGCTATTAAACAAGTAGTCAAGGAAGAAATCAAAGAGGAAATCAAAACATACATGAAAACAAAAATGAAACACAATGGTCCATCATCTTTGGGATGTAGCAAAAGCAGTTCTTAGAAGGTTATAGCAATAAATGCTTACCTCAAGAAACAAGAAAAATCTTAAATAAAAAACCTCACTTTACAGTTCAAGGAACTAGAAAAAGAAAAACAAAGTCCAAAGTTTGTAGAAGGTGGAAAATAAAAAAGATTAGAGCAGAAATAAACAAAATAGAAACTAAAAAGACAATGGAGAAGATCAATGCAACTAAGAACTGGTTCTTTGAAAAGATTTTTAAAAATTTGACAAGCCTTTAACTAGAATTACCAAGAAAAAAAAAAGACTCACATAATATCAGAATTGAAAAAGGAGATGTTACAACTAATACCACAGAAATGTGAAGGATCATAAGAGGCTACTATGAACAATTATACACCAACAAATTGGACAACTTAAAAGAAATGGATAAATTCCTAGAAGTATACAACCTACCAAGACTGAACCATGATGAAATGGAAAATCTGAATGGACTGATTACTAGCAAGTAGATTGAATTAGTAATCAAAAGCCTCCCAGCAAATAAAAGCTCAGGACCAGATGGCTTCTCCAATGAATTCTACAAGCATTCAAAGAAGAATTAATACCAGTCCTCCTCAAACTCTGCAAGAAATAGAGGAGGGAGCTCTTCCAAATTCATTTTGAGGCCAGCATTACCCTGACCCAAAATGAGACAAGAACTCCACAAGAAATCACAGGCCAATATCCCTGATAAACATAGATGTAAAAATCCTCAACAAAATATTAGTAAACCAAATTCAACAATACATTAAAAGGATCATACACCATGATCAAATGGGATTTATTCCAGGGATACAAAAATAGATTCAACATCTACAAATCAGTGAAGCGACACACCTTATTAACAAAGTGAAAGATAAAAATCATATGAACTCAATAGAGACCAAAAAAAAGCATTTGACAAAATTCAACATCCTTTTATGATAAAAAAAAAATCTCAACAAAGTGGTTATAGAGGAAATGTACCTCAACATAATAAAGGCCATATATGACAAGGCCAAAGCTAATGTCATACTCAATAGTGAAAAGCTGAAAGCTTTCCTCTAAGGTCAGGGACAAGACAAGGATGCCCACTCTTACACTCTCATCTATCATATTTTTGGAAGTCCTAGCCAAAGAAATTAGGCAAGAAAGCAACCAAATTGGCAAGAAAGAAGTTAACCTGCCACTATTTGTGGACAATATGGTATTATATACAGAAAACTCTAAAGACTAATAAAAAAACTTAGAATAAATGAATTCAGTAAAGTTGCATGATAGAAAATCAATACACAGATGTCTGGACTGCATTTCTATCCATTACTAATGAACTATCAGAAAGAGAAATTGATAAAATATTTCTATTATAATTGCATCAGAAAGAATAAAATACCTAAGATTAGATTTAACCAAGGAAGTGAAAAACCTGTATGTAGTCAACTACAAGACATTAATAAAAGAAACTGAAGAGGACAGCTATAAATGGAAAGATATTCCATGCTCATGGATTAGAAAAATCAATATTGTTAATATGTCCATACTACCCTAAGGAATCTACAGATTCAGTACAATCCCTACCAAAATTCCAGTGGCATTTTCCATTAAAATAGAATAATCCTGAAGTTTGTATGAAACCACAAAAGACCCTGAATAGCCAAAACAATACTAAGAACAAAGCTGGAGGCATCATGCTCCCTGATTTCCAACTATATTACAAAGGTGCAGTAATTAAAATGGTATGGTATTGGAATAAAAACAGACACACAGATCAATGGAACAGAAGAGCGCCCAGAAATAAACCTATGCATATATGATATGGTCAATTAATTTACAACAAAGAAGCCAAGAATATACAATGGGAATAGGACAGTCTCTTCAGTAAATGGTGCTGGGGAAACCAAACAGTCCCTTGTAAAAGAACACAACTTGACCAGTATCTTACACCATACACAAAAATTTACTCACAATGAATTCAAAGCTTAAACCTAGGACTTAAAACCATAAAACTAAATAGGTGTTAAGTTCCTTGGCATAGGTCTTGGCCATGATTTCTTGAATCCGACTCCAAAAGCAAAGGAAGCAAAAGCAAAAATACCCAAGTGGAACTGTATCTAACTAAAAAGCTCCTCCACGGGGGTGCCTGGGGGCTCAGTCAGTTAAGCGTCTGCCTTTGGCTCAGGTCATGATCCCGGGGGTCCTGGGATCGAGTCCCACATTGGGCTCCCTGCTCAGCAGAGAGCCTGCTTCTCCCTCTCCCGGCCCCCACTCATGCTCTCGCTCACTATCTCTTTCTCAAAAACATACATAAAATCTTTAAAAAATTAAATAAATAAAAAGTTTCTGCACAGCAAAGGAAAAACCAACCAGATGAAAAGGCAAACCTACTGAGGAGAGAAAATTTTTTCAGATCATATATTTGGATAAGAAGCTACTATCCAAAATATATAAAGAATTTATACAACTCAATAGCAAAAAAAATAATAATCCAATTTTTAAAAATGGGCAGAGGATCTGAATAGACATATTCCAAAGAACACACAGATCAGCCAAAAGGTGCATGAAAAGATGTTCACCATCATTAACCATCTGGAAAATGCACATCAAAACCACAATGAGGTATCATCTCACATCTGTCAGAGTGACTATTATCGAAAAGACAAGAAATAGTATCGGTGAGGATGTGGAGAAAAGGGTACCCTCATGCACTGCTGGTAGCAAGGTAAATTGGTATAGTCACTACAGAAGATAGTATGGCGGTTTCTCAAAAAACTAAAACTGGAGGGGGTGCCTGGCTGGCTCAGTAGGTGGAACACTGAGTTCAAGCCCCATGTGGGATGTAGAGATTACTTAAAAATTTTAATTAATTAAAACTGGAACTACCATATGATCGAGCAATTCCACTTCTAGGTATTTATCTGAAAAAGAAAACACTAACTCAAAAAGATGTATGCACCCCCATGTTCACTTGCATTATTTACAGTAGCCAAAATATGGAAACAGCCTAAGTGTCCATTCAATGGATGGAGGAATAAAGAAACTGTGTGTATAATGTAGTGATCCAAACAGGCACCTGCACCCCAATGTTTATAGCAGCAATGTCCACAATAGCCAAACTATGGAAAGAGCCCAGATGTCCATCGACAGATAAATGGATAAAGAAGATGTGGTGTGTACACACATACACACACACACACACAATGGAATATTACTCAGCCATCAAAAAAATGAAATCTTGCCATTTTCAATGATGTGGATGGAACTAAAGGGTATTATGCTAAGCGAAATAAGTCATTCAGAGAAAGACAAATACCTTATCATTTCACTCATATGTGGAGTTAAAGAAACAAAACAGGATCATAGGGGAAGGGAGGGAAAAATAAAACAAGATGAAATCAGAGAGGGAGACAAACCATAAGAGACTCTTGATCATAGGAAACGAACAGAGTTGCTGGAGGAGAGGGGGTGGGGATGGGGTAACTTGGTGACGGACATTAAGGAGGGCATGTGATATAATAAGCACTGGGTATTATATAAGACTGATGAATCACTGACCTCTACCTCTGAAACTAATACACTATATGTTGAATTTAAATAAATTTTAAAAAGGAAATTGTGTGCATAAACACTCTGCATTATTATTTAATATAAAAAAAGAATGAAATCCTGCCATTTGTTACAACATGGATGGACCTCAAGGGCATTATGGTAAGTGAAATAAGTCAGACAGAAAAAGACAAATATCATATGATCTCTCTTATATGTGGAATCAAATAAGAAGAAAAAACCATGCCACCTTATTACAGAGAACAAATTGATAATTGCCAGAGGTGGGGGTGGGAGAAATGAGTCAAGGGAGTCAAAAGATCAAAAGAAAATAAAGAGATAACAATGTATCAAAAAAGAAAAGTTGGGCACATGCTAGCTACTTAAAAGATCTGGAAAAAAAAAAAAGAAAAGATCTGTGAGAGAACAAGGCAGTGTACGTAACTAGTCAATGAAGAATGCTGGCTTTAGAGCCAGAGAGAATCGAGTTCTAACACCATCTCTTCCTTAATTCCTGCAGTGCTTATAACAAGGCTTAGTATAAAACCAGTAATTATCCTGTATTGTTAGGCCAGTCTCAGCTTCCACTGCAGAACAAAAAAGGGTGGGAGTCTGAAAGTTAGGCCAGGTCTAGCTGTTAGGGTCCTCAGGTTTGTTCGCACACAAACTCTTTGCTGACCCTTCCGAAGGCCATGCTCATTACAACTATGAAAGAAGAAAAACTTCGGTCCTATATTCTCCTCCAGGGGTTCTGCTCACATGGTTTCCCCTGCCCAACTGTCCTTCCCCCTTTTTTGGAGGGGATAACTCCTTGAGCTTCAGGACAAATTCCACAGTCCAACAAAATTTTCCTGATCCCCAATGTTCAGTGCCCCACCTTGAGGCATGCACAGGCCCCTAGACCACTTGCCCCACAGCACTTACACTGTTACACCTGCCTGATTTGTCTGTTCACCCTGGTGATGAGCTCCATGAGGACAGGGCTCATGGCTATCCTGTCCTTCACTGTAGTCCCAGGGACAAGCACAGTGCCTGGCACACACAAGCACTCAGCAAAGATGTAACCAAATGCAAGAAGGGATCTTGCTAAGCCTCAATCTTCTCAAAAGTGAAATAGAGAATGTTTCATTGATAGGACGATTGTGAGAATTAATGATGATATATGTAACACAGGCTAGTACAATTGCCATTCAACAAGTTGCAGATATTCTCATTGAGGCTGTGAATAGTGAACTATTTACTACCAAAAACCAATAGCGATGAAATTCAGACAAGCAAATTCAATACAAGGGGTCTGAGCACCACAATCAATGGTTTGAGACTTTCTGAAGGATCCATCCCCAAAGCCTGTCTTTAGGTTCTGTTTCTAATAAAACCACTTGGGAATATGGAGTAGAGGAACATTTGGTCTTTGTTCCAAGTAGCCCCCTGTTGTTTCCCAGTCTCAGTGAGCCATTACCTGAAACCAAGGATCTAATGGAAGGGAATGCAGAGAAAAGCTGTTCCCACAGTAAAGGAACTAGGGAAGCTGATTTATGAGGCAAGATTCTTAAGGATCAAAATACACACAGCTTGGCACAGCAACCGGGGTGAAGAATGCGGGCACACCTTTCACAGCCAGGAAACATCAGGGGTGAGTCAACACTGAGGTCAACAGAGAGAAGGGGGAAGAACACAGGTTGCTTCATTCTAGGAAGAACTCACAGGCATCCTGTCACTTGTCAAATGACCCAAGGTACTCTGCGCATTTCTATCTTTGAATTCCTGCAGTTTTGCGATACATTTAACCACTCCTCCCTTGAGAGTGTCACAAACACAGCACCATCTCTTCCATGATCTCCATGGAGATTCACCAAGAATTCCCATCCATCATTCTCATCAATTTTTTTTTTCAAATTGTCTAAGAAGTATATATGGTCATCATAGAGAATTGGGGAAATACAAAGTGTATAAAGAGGCAGAAGTAAATACCCATAATAACACTGGCATGTTTCCGTCAAGGTTTTGTTTTTTTAAGTTTTGCTTTTTCAAAGTTCTACACATATAATTTCAAGAATCTAAAAGATTCCCCATGGTTTGTTACAAGAAAAAACTACATAGTCTCCCTTTCTTTTTCTTCATCTCTCCTTCCACCATCTCTTTGGGCTGATACTTTGGTATTTTCCTCCATGTTTCTAATTTACAAACAAATCTTGTTATTTCTTGATTTTTTTGGTTTTTGGCATTATTGTCAATTTCCCACTCTGGCTCACTCTTCCCATGCTACAGATGCAGACCCTTCCTATCTGCCTTCATTTTCCCAATGTGGTCATATTATAATTTGAGTTAGATATATTTTGTTTGTAAGTATATTCTTTATGCTATAACTGTGTAAGATCTAAACAGATTTTTCTTTCCTGCACATTTTTTTGTTTTCCCAGGAGTTAACAATTGTCTACCAATAGTTCAATACCAAATTCTTGCCAATTTTTAAAGCTCCCTCTCAAAATGTCCAGATGCATCAGATATTGGTGGATATTTGTCATCCTGGGGAGGTCTCTCATGAAGTTTTCTCTCCTAACCTCTCTAAGCTAATGGCCCTCCAGACCTGGTGCAAATCTTCCTTATCAGTCTGGAGATGCCCTGCCCCTCTCCCAGCAACGTCTTCCTCTTTTTTGTGTACTCCTTCGTTTTGATCAAACACCTTCTCCAGCTGCTTCCTAAGATGGTAAAATTTTTGAGACTTTCCATACCTGATTCATTGACCCTTCATCTTGTCTTCATCCTATCCTCAATCTTGTTTGGCTGACAGACTTCCTAGTTAAATATCATTTCCTTTTGGAATTTTGAAGACATTGCTCCATTACCTCCCAGTTCCCAGTATTGCTGTTTGGAACTCTCAGAACCTTCTGTGTCCTGATTCTTTATGCGCAACATGTTTTTCCAGTGCCTAGTATTCTGAAATCTCAAATGTATGTGTAGTGGTTTAAGTCTATTTTCATGGTGGGCCCTTGGTGGAATCCTTCAATCTAGAATCTGTCTTCAGTTCTGGAAAATTCTCTTGAAATTCTTTTCTTTCTTTTCTGTATCCTCAATTATGTGAACATTGGACCTCTTGAGCTTTTTCATTTCTTCCCCCCTATTTTCATCTCTGTTTTTTTTTTTTTAATTTTATTTGACAGAGAGAGACACAGTGAGAGAGGAAACACAAGCAGGGAGAGTAGGGGAGGGAGAAGCAGGCTTCCCGCCAAGCAGGGAGCCCAATGTGGGGCTCGATCCCAGGACCCTGGGACCATGACCTGAGCCGAAGGCAGATGCCCAACGACTGAGCCACCCAGGGGCCCCTCTTTGCCTTTTCTTACTCTACTTTCTAAGAAAGTTATCTTCTATAGACTTCTCATTTCTGCTCTATGTTCTTAATTTTCAAGAGTGTTTTCCTATTCTACACATGTTTTTAGGATATCCTATTCTTACTTCAGGACTATATTATCTCTTTTTATCTAAGGATATTAATAGCAGAATTTTACTTTTATGCTTTCTTTTCTCAGCATAGTCCCTGATTGCTCCAAGTTCCTTTCTTGTTTGTTCTAACCACTATCTTTGATGTTAGAGGCTTCTCACAACTATCAGGAAATCCTTAGATTTCTGCCCATTTTTAAGAATGGAGAGCTAAAAACTGGAATCTCTGAAAATAAGGACTTCTCATCTGGAGATTCATTATACAGCGATCTGGTCATTTACTGAGGAACTTGCAGAGGAAGTTCTTTTAGCTCTCAGAAAGTCAGTGTCTCCCCAGCCCTTGCTTCTGGGTAAAGACCAGACTTAAGAGCCAAATAAGTAGTGAGCACTTGGGGGCCGGGGGCGGGGGGGGAGGTGTGTCTCAAAATCCAGTATGTGTATGTTCAATTAATACATTCAATTACCCATTGTCTGTAGTGAATTCCTACCCTCAAAAGTGCCTGGGGTTTATTCTTGCCACAGAAAAAATCTCCAGCCTTTTTCCAGAGTGAGGAAAAAGTAGTCACCACGCTACATGGAGTTAGGGAGGACATCTGGGGTCTTAAAGCTTACCGGGACTTGTGCTACCAACTTCTAGGTTTGGGGAGAATTTATATAGTGTAAATGAAATTGGTTTTCAGCTTCTCTTCCTCCTGGCTTAGGATTCAGTCTTCCTCATCTATTTTGCAGCTTGCAAAAATCTATTGCTCACATGAAAATATGATCAACACCACTGATATTAGGGAAATGCAAATCAAAACCATAATGAAATACCACCTCATATCTACCAGAATGGTTATAATGTTGTGTGTGTGTGTGTATATATGTGTATATATGTATGTATATATACATATGCACATATATATGTATATTTATGTATGTATATATATGATATGGGGAAATTAGAATCCTTACACATTGCTGGTAGGAATGTAAAATAGTGCAGCTGCTATGGAAAATAGTTTGGCAGTTCCTCAAAAAATTAAATGTAGAATTACCATATTACCCATCAATTCCACCCTTAGGTGCACATCCAAAAAATTGAAAACAGCTATTCAAACAAAAATCTATACAAGAATATTCATAGCAGTATTATTCACAATAACCAAATGTGAAAACTACCCAAATATCCACCGTCCAATAAATGGATAAAAATGTGGTATACCCATACAATAAAATATTAATCAGTCACAGAAATGCATGAAGTATTGACACATGCCGCAACACGAATGAACCTTAAAAACACTATCCTGAGTGAAAGAAGCCAAACACAGAAGGCCACACATTGACTCCAGTTATATGAAATATCCAGAATAGGCAAATTCACAGAGACAAAGCAGATTAGTCGTCGCCAGGGGCTGGGGGTAGGGGACAAACTAGTGGTTGCCAGAGGGAATGGAGGTGGTAGGATGGGGGAAATAGGCAAAGGGGAGCAAGAGATACAAACTTCCAGTTATAAACTAAATCACAGGGAGGAAAAGTACAGCATAGGGAATCTAACCAATAACATTGTAATAACTTTGTATGGTGATAGTTAGCTACACTTATCATGATGAGCACTGAGTAATATACAATGGTTGAATCACTGCGCTGTACACCTGCAACTAAACATTGTATGTTAACCATACTTCAATTTCAAAAAAGGCATTGTAAAGCTGGATCCTACCCTCAAGGAGCTTACTATCAAGATTTTAAAAATAACAACGAAAGAGAAAGGAAAGGAAAGAGAAAGGAAAGAGAAAGGAAAGAGAAAGGAAAGAGAAAGGAAAGAGAAAGGAAAGGAAGACGAAAGAAAGAAAGGAAGAAAGGAAGAAAGGAAGAAAGAAAGAAAGGAAGAAAGGAAGAAAGGAAGAAAGAAAGAAAGAAAGAAAGAAAGAAAGAGAAAGACAGACAGAAAGACAGAAAGAAAGACGGAAAGACAGAAAGAAAGACGGAAAGACAGGAAAGACAAGAAAGACAGAAAGACAGAAAGAAAAGCACACTCTACAGTAAATTACTGTGGCCAGAATAGTTCAGTCTGTGTCCTGGAGATCAAAAGGAAAGGCTCTAGCTGTAGGTATAGCAAAAGGCTTCCCAAATAAGCAGTGACTTGGAGCTGTGTAAGAAATAACCTCAGAGATTACCCCAGTAAGTTGTGTCAGAAACACAATAAACACAGGAAAACAAATGTATTTATGGTATGCAAGGTCTGGAGACCAACTGGGCCAGTTTGTAATAAATGATATCCTAGAAAAAAGTGGTCTGGGGTCAGATTATGAAGAGCTTATTTGCTAATTTGACGCTTTCCAAAAATATATATATAAGTCTCCAAACAAAATTATCTCAAACTTGGGCTCTCCAAGTCAGGCTAAACTGTTTGCTTTAGCCAACCCATTCACAATCCTTCATACTGGATTTAATCCTGGGCATTTCCATTTTCACCTTTAAAAGAAGATAAATGGCACCGATTGTCATAAACTGCATATTCCAATCTGCTGAATTTTAGTACCCTTGCCAGTGACAGGCCTGGGCTTATATTACTGTCCAAAGTTCCACACAAAAGGCATTCATGAACCACACTCTGACTCAGCCCTGGAGGTAAGAGCAAAGAACACTGACTGGTAAGCAAATGGCCTCTGAAGGCCAAAATATTCACACCTTCCAGTTCAATTGGAAAGATCAGAGAATTGGGGGTGTGGCTACTGAAAAGCCATGGGTGGTCTGCAGATTTGTCAGTGGACTGGGAGGGAAGGTAAAATCATCACCTAAATCTCTGTATCCAGTGCTGGGCTTCCCAGCTACATAAATTCTATGACTTTTGCAAATGTTGAGTTTCAGTCATTTGCACTTAAAAGGATTCTGATAAACACACACCCCCAGTAAGCCCCAATATCACTGAGCTCAATCATCGCACTTAAACAAGCTCTCATTAAATCAAACTCTAGTTCTCATTAAATGAGCTAAGCTGTAAACTCCTTGGATGTCTATCTCTTCATCAACTTGTACATCTCAAGTATTTAACAATGAATGGATAGAATGAAATTAAGCCAAAAAAAATTAACAAAGAAATGGAGAAAAGACTGAAGTTTCTCCCTAATTAGTTTATTCATCTTCTTTCTTCCAACTCCAATTCTCTGTTCTGAATCCCACCGAGTAAGATTTCTAGTAGGTCTTCATCTGGATGACAACAGAGGCCATAGTTTTAAGGGAGGAAACCATCTACACAGAGAATTCCATTAGGGTAATCTATACCAACTTCCCAAATCCTATCCCAGTGACCCTGAGAGAGGAACAAAGGAAAAAGGACGGTTCATGTTTTGAGAGTCTCTACACAAGGTGAGGCACCTTACTAAGTGCTTTGTAGATTTTCTCGCACACTTATCACCAGGCTCTTCAATTATAGGTACTTGAGGAACCCAAAGAGAAGCTTTATACCGATGAGGAGCCCAAAGAGAAGCTCAAAATCTTGCCCAAAGTCATACAATTACACAGACAACAGATTCAGACTTGCGTATTTCTGTCTCCACAATGTACTGCACCACAAGATCAGTTTATTTATCGGGTAAATGCCTAGATGATATGAGTTGAGGGTCCCAAAAAAGACTAATCTCCTCAAAAACGTCCCTTCCCGAGGCTAGAAATTCTACCAAAAACTCATTCTTTAGGTTGCTATGTTATAATCTTAAAAATAACTTTCATTTGGGCGCCTGGGTGGCTCAGTTGGTTGAGCAACTGCCTTCGGCTCAGGTCATGATCCTGGAGTCCCTGGATCGAGTCCCGCATCAGGCTCCCTGCACGGCAGGGAGCCCGCTTCTCCCTCTGACCCTCCCCCCTCTCATGTGCTCTCTCTCTCTCTCATTCTCTCTGTCTCAAATAAATAAATAAAAAAAAATAATAACTTTCATTTATATTAATGCTTCATTAGTTATGAATCACTTTCATATAAATTCTTTTGTTTGATCTTCAAGCAACCCCATGAAGCTGGTATGTTATCCCCATACTGCAGATGAGAAAACAAAGGTCAGAGAAGAGACCCAGCCAAAGCAAAGCCATCAATCGCTGGTTTCCTCAGTCTTTTAACTCCATGTTTTCAGATGCTTCTCTTTCAGGCAAACTGACAAGTGGGCTAAGGGCTGATACTGCATCAGACACGAAGGGGACCGGTGCCTCAGGAAGGAGCAGACAGGAGAAGGGGTGCTGGAGTGGAGGGGGTGGTAAGCACAGAGCGGGGAGGCTAGAGGCTAACTGCCATCACACAATCTGCCCTGGGTTTGAAATTGGACCAAGATGCCCGGGTGTTACAAGCAGAGTCACTACGCATCCCAGCCTGGGACAGCCCTGGGTTAGGCCTGTTTCCCCAGCATAATTATTAATAGCTCCCTCTTTTCTTTTCAAAAGAGTCCCAGTTTGGACAATAAATTATATGGTCACTGCAGTTACTAAACACCACAGGTAGAGATTCAAGGGGAGGTCCCCATACCACCGTCCCTGCACAGCTCCCAGCTATGTGTGCTTCAAGTCAGTGCAACTGAATCATTTTGCTTCCCACCTCAGATGAGATATTTTAAAAAAAAAAAGGATTATAACAGTTCAGAGAGGCCCCTGGGCAGCGGAACTGGACTCCATCCAGTGTACAAGCGCTTTTTCTCCTTCGGTAATTACTGGTTGCTCAGCAAGCTTAGCACCAACACCCGCATAAGCTACCATGTAATTACGGGAAGGCTTGAAAGGACTCCCTGAAAATGACACAGCCTTTTCCAGGAGGACACATGCACACACATGTTCGTGCGCCTGTCCTCACACGCTCTCCACCCAGAGAGAGCCAGTTACAGCAGTAACAGCTTGTATGCGGACAGCACTTGACCGTTTATGAAGCTCTCTCACCCACATTATCCCATTTGTTCTCCGACACCCTCATGATGCAAGGGGACAAGCGGTCTAAGCTCCAGTTTACAAGTGATAAAACTGAGGTTCAAAGGAGAAATGACTGCCCCAGGTCACACTACTGGAAGGAGACAAAGCTGGGACAAGAATGATGCTCAGATGGCCCCTGCGCCACCACACGCTCCCAAGCAGCAGTGTTCAGCTCAGAGCGAGCTTCCGCTATGCAGAGGACAGACGGACAACCTCTACTCCCCACACTTCCAGGGCCTGAGGTCACTCACTCAGCCACCTCTGTGTCCACCTGACCCAGAGTTTCGGCCTTCTCTCTACCCCTCCACATACCTGTTTAGGCATCATTTCAGTTCAGTTAGGGTTTGTTAAGTGACTCAATCAGGTTCAGCCCCAAGGTATTTTAAGGCTGAGGCCCCCACAGAGCTCACAACCCAATGATGTAGGAGAAAGGAGGGGGGTCTGGCACTTGAAGCTCTGGGCACCCAGGTCTCCTCTGACACTGACAGGTTGGGTGATTTGGACAATTTGGCTCACGTCTTTGTGTTTCAGTTTCTTTCTCTTTAGAATGAGCATGAACTCAATTAGAGTTGTAATCGGGTGGACAGGGGACTACACCCACTTTCCCCAGATACCTAGAATTGGCCTACACAGCATTTTTATATCATTTCTTAAAATCTTCCTACATTGCCCTGCCATTCCTAAACCCACACAAAACTGTTTTTGCTCTTTCATGTTCTCTGCATGGAGGCTTTTAAATTTGCAACCCCTAAACCAGATAACCTCAAAGGCCCTCCCAACTGAACATTCTGGGTTTGGGAGTTGGCAGCAACTCAGACTCTGGAGCCAGACTGCAACTTACTAGTTATATGACCTCAACTAAGTTATTAGCTTCTGCCCCAATGTACCCACTCTGCTGAGGATAATCATAGTACCTACTTCATAGGATCTGCAGCCTTTTCAGATTGGCTTCTTTCACTTAGTGATGTGTATTTGAGGTTCCTCCAAGTCTTTTCATGGCTTCATAGCTCATATCTTTATAGCACCAAATAATATTCCATTGTCCAGATACACTACAGTTTATCCCTTCACCTATTGGTTGCCAAGATATTTGGCAATTATGAAGAAAACTGCTATAAACATCTATGTGCATGTTTCTGCATGGACATAGTTTTTAACTCCCTTCAGTAAATACCAAGGAGTGTGATTGCTAGATCATATGGTAAGAGTACATTTAGTTTTATAAGAAACTGCCAGATTGTCTTCCAAAGTGGCTGTAATAGCTTGCTTTCTCACCAGCAGTAAATGAGAGTTCCTATTGTTCCAAATCCTTGCCAGCATTTGGTACTGTCAGGGTTCCACATTTGGTCCATTCTAATAGGCATGTTGTAGTATCTCATTTTAATTTGCATTTCCTTGATGACCTACGATGTGGAGCACCTTTTCATGTGCTATGTGCCATCTGTAGATCTTCTTGGGTGAAGTGTCTACTAAGGTTCTTGACATGTTTTTAAAGTTGTTTTCTCATTGAGTTTTAAGAGTTCTTTGTATATTTTAGATAAGTCCTATCAGATGCGTCTTTTGCAAATATTTTCTCCCAAGTCTGTGGCTTGTCATGTCTTTTTCTTGACTTTGTCTTTTTTTTTATTTTATAACAGTTAATCACCATACATCATTAGTTTTTGATGTACTGTTCCATGATTCATTGTTTGCGTATAACACCCAGTGCTCCATTCGGTACATGCCCTCTTTAATACCCATCACCAGGCTAACCCATCCCCCCACCTCCCTCCCCTCTAGAACCCTCAGTTTGTTTCTCAGAGTCCATAGTCTCTCATGGTTCTTGACTTTGTCTTTTGCAGTTTTCATTTTAATCAAGTCCAGCCTCTCTCTTTCATAGATCATGTCTGAAAAATCACCCCCATATCCAAGATCATCTAGGTTTTCTATTATATTATCCTCTAGGAGATAGAGTTTTTATAGTTTTACAGGAGTGTTATAGTTTTGCATTTTTCACTTAGATCTATGATCCATTTTGAATTAATTTTGTGAAGAGTATAAGGTCTACATCTAATTTCCTTTTCTTGCATGTGGATGTCCAGTCATTTCAGCACCATTTGCTCACTGTTCTTCGCTCTACTATATTCTCTTTGCAACTTTGTCAACAGTCCATATATTTGCATCAGTCTATTTCTAGGCTCTCTATTCTGTTCCACTGATCTTTCTTCCACCAATATCACACTGTCTTGATACAATAAGTGTATTTGATGCTTGAATTGGGTAGTGTCAGTGTTCCAACTATGTTCTTCTTCAATACTGTGTTGG
Organism: Halichoerus grypus; assembly: GCF_964656455.1. Classification (NCBI taxonomy): domain Eukaryota; kingdom Metazoa; phylum Chordata; class Mammalia; order Carnivora; family Phocidae; genus Halichoerus; species Halichoerus grypus. The sequence goes on from NC_135718.1 coordinate 50,539,985, forward strand.
TTATTCTGCATCTTTTGCCTCTCCATACAAACTTCAGAATCAGTTTGCCAACACCTACAAAATAGCTTGCTGGAATTTTTATTGGGATTGTCTTGAATCTACAAATCAAGTTGAGAAGAACTGATATCTTGACAACACTGAGTCTTCATATCCATTAACACAGAGTATCTCTCCATTTATTCAGTGTTTCTGTGATATTCATCAGAGTTTTCTAGTTTTCTACATATACATCTTATACATATTTTGTTACATTTTATACCTAGATTATTTCACTTTGGTCAGGGGCAGGGACAGCGGCTAATGTAAATAGCATGTTTTCAATTTCAAAGTGCACTTGTTCACTGATGATATATAAAAGTAAAATAATTGTCTTTTGAATATTAACCTTATATCCCGCAATCGTGCTATAATCATATATTGCTTCCAGGAGATTTTTGTCAATTGCCAGATTTTCTATATTGGGTCTATCCGCAAAGAGTTTTAGTTCCTTCTTCCCAATCTGTATACCTTTTATTTCCTTGTCTTCTCTTACTGCATTAATTAGGATTTCCAGTAGGATATTGAAAAACAGAAGAGGGGATAGCCTTGCCTTATTCCTGATCTTAGTAAAAAAAAAAAGTACGTTTTTTTACCATTAAGTATGATGTTAGCTAGGTCTTTTTTATGAATATTCTTTATCAAATTGAGGAAGTTCCTCTATTCCTAGTTTATTGACCATTTTTATCAATGGATGTCCCATTTTGTCAAATGCTTTTTCCACATCTATTGGTATGATTTTTCTTCTTTAGCCTATTGATGTGATAAGTTCCACTAATTGATTTTCTAATGCTGAATTAGCCTTGCATAACTGGGATAAATTCTACTTGGTGTGGTATATAATTTAATACATTGTTAGATTCAACTTACTAATACTTTGTTGAGGATTTTTATATATCTGTGTTCATGGGAGACACTGGTCTGTAGTCTCCTTTTCTTAGGTCTTTGATTTTGGTATTAGGATAATGTAAGTCTCACAGAATCTCTCTCTTTTGAAAGAGATTGTAGAGAATTGGTATTTCTCCTTTACATGTTTGGTAGACTTCATTCCACGGGGCTTGGTGCTATTTGAAAGAGGTTATTAGTGGTTTATTTAATTTAATAGATATAGGCTTATTAGATTATCTGTTTCTTGACTTTTGTCACATTGCGTCTTTCAAGGAATTGCTCCATTTCACATAGGTTATCAAATTTGTGGTCACAGATTTAATAGTACCCTTTTATTATCCTTTTAAAGTACATGGGATCTATAGAGATGTCTACTCTTTCACTAGAGCTATTAGTAATTTGTGTGGGCTTTTTTTGTTTGTTTTTGTTTTTTTTAAGCCTCACTGAAGGCATATGGTCTTTCCTTAAGAATGAAGTTCTGGCTTCATTGGTTTCCTCTACTGGTTTTCTATTTTCAATTTCATTAATTTCTGCTCCAATTTTTACAATTTTTCTTCGTTTTACTCTGGACTTAATGTACTCTTCTAGTTTCCTCACATAAAGATTTTTATCTTTTTCTAATAAATGCATTCACAGCTAGAAGTTTCCCTCTAAGCACTGTTTTTGCTGCATCCCACAAATTTTGATAAGCTGTATTTTTATTTAGTTAAAAATATTTATTTTTCAAGATCTTTTTCTTTGACCCATGTGTCACTTAGAAGTGTGTTGTTTAGGGGCACCTGGGTGGCATAATCGGTTGGGCATCCAACTAGGTTTTGGCTCAGGTCACGATCTCAGGGCTTTGGGATTGAGCCCCATGTTGGGCTCCACACTCAGCACAGAGTCAGCCTGGGATTCTCTCTCCTTCTGCCCCTCCCCCACCACATGCTCTCTCTCTCTCTCTCTCTCAAATAATTTTTTTTAGAGTGTGTTGTTTAATTCCATCATGGTCTAAGTGCACACACTGTATGATTTCTAGTCTTCTAAATTTGTTAAGATGTGGTCTATGGCCCAGAATGTTATCTCGGTCAATGTTCCTTGTGAACTTGAGAAGAATGTGGATTCTGCTGCTGTGGATCAAGTACATCCATTATACCTATTTATTTTCAGTTGATTGCTGGTGTTGAGTTCAACTATGTCCTTACTCATTATCTGCATGCTAGATATGTCCATTCCTGATAGTACTGAAATCTTAAACAGTGGATTCATGTATTTGTCCTTGTAGTTCTATCAGTTTTTTGACTCATTATGTAGCCTTTTCAGATTATAATGTCTTCTTGGAAAATTGATCCCTTTATCATCATGTAATGCCCTTCTTTATCCCTGAAAATTTTATCTGAAGTCTACTCTGTCTGAAATTAATATAGCCACTTCTGCTTTCTTTTGACAAGTGTTGGCTTGGTACAGCTTTCTCCATTTACTTTTAATCTATATGTGTTTATGTTTAAAATGAGTTGATTGTAGACAACATGTAATTAGGTCTTCATTTTTGATCCACTCTATGTATCTTTTTATCAGTGCATTTAGACCACTGACATTCAAAGCCATTACTGATGTAGTGGGACTAATATCTACCATATTTGCTACTGTTTTCTATTTGTTGTTATTGTTCTTTGTTCCTATTTTTGTCTTTTTTTCTGCCATTTCTAGTTTTAATTGAGTATTTCTAGGATTCCATTTGCTCTCCATTCTTAGTCTATCAGTTATATCTTTTTTTTTTTTTTTTAACATTTTTTAGTGGTTACCCTGGAGTTTGCAGGATACATTTATCACTAATCCAAGTCTACTTTTAAACAACACTATACTACTTCTCAGGTAGCTCAAGTAGGTTAGAGTAACAAAATAATCCTAATTCCTCCCTTCTGTCCTACCATTGCTGTCATTTATTTTATTTATACACAAGTATACCTAGTCCAATACAGTGTCGCTATTTTGTTTTTTAGTTTAAGATTTATTAGAGAAAGGTGGGGGGAGCAGAGGAAGAAGGACAAGCAGACTCCACGCTGAGCACAGAGCCCTACATGGGGCTCAATCCCACTACCGTGAGATCATGACCTGAGCCAAAATCAAGAGTTGGATGCTTAACTGACTGAGCCACCCAGGCGCCCGCAGTGTTGCTATTTTGGCCAAACTGTTATGTCTCGAACAAGAGTAAGAAAAAACTTTTCACTTTGCCTTTACTTATTCCTTCTTCACGCTCTTCCTTTATTTAGATCTGATTCCTTCTCCAGCTTTACTGAGATATAATTGACTTATACCGCTGTGTAAGTTTAACAAGTACAATGTGATAACTTAATACACATATACTGGGAACTGTTACCCACAACAATGTTAACACATCCTTCACCTCACATAATTACCATTTTGTTGAGAACATTAGTGCTCTACTCTCACATCAACTTTAAAAGTATACAATATTTTTAACTATAGTCACCGTGCTGTACATTAGATCCCCTGAACCTATTCACCTTTTAACTGAAAGTTTGTACCCTTCAACCAACATCTCCCAATTTCCCCCATCCCTCAGCCCCTGGGAACTACCGGTCTACTGTTCCTATGAATTTGATGGGTTTTTGTATAAGTAAGATCATACAGTATTTGTCTTTTTCTATCGGACTCATTTTACTTAGCATAATGCCCCCAAAGTCCATTCATGTTGTCACAAATGATAGGAATTCCTTTTTTTTTTTGAAAGATTTTATTTATTTGACAGAGACACAGTGAGAGAGGGAACACAAGCAGGAGGAGTGGGAGAGGGAGAAGCAGGTTTCCCGCTGAGCAGGGAGCCCAACACGGGGCTCCATCCCAGAACCCTGGGATCATGACCCAAGCCGAAGGCAGACGCTTAACAACTGAGCCCCCCAGGCGCCCCAGGAATTCCTTTTTTATGGCTAATATTTCACTGTGTGTATATTTATCACAGTTATCCATTAATCCATCAATGGACATTTTTAGGGGGCAGAGGGGCACAGGGACAGGGAGAGAGAGAATCTTAAGCAGGCTCCATGCCCAGTGCAGAGGCCAACATGGGGCTCAATCTCATGACCCTGAGATTGTGACCTGAGCCAAAATCAAGAGTTGAACACTTAACTGACTGAGCCACTGAGGCGCCCCTCCATCAATGGACTCAAATTGTTTTCATGTCTTGGCTACTGTGAATAATGCTTCAATGAACATGGGAGTGCAGACATCCCTTCAAGATAACAATTTCATCTCTTTCAAATTTACACCCAAAAATGGGATTGCTGGATCATAGGATCATAGAGTTCTATTTTTAATTTTTTGAGGACCCTCCATACTGTTTTTACATAGTGGCTGTACCAATTTTCATTCCCATTAACAGTGCATCAGGGTTCCCTTTTCTCCACATCCTCACCAGCATCTGTGGGGTTTTTTTGTTTGGTTTGGCAATAGCCATTCTAACAGGTGTGAGGTGATAGTTCATTGTAGTTTTGATTTCCATTTCCCTGATGACTGGTGATGTTGCATACCTTTTCAGGTACCTGTTGGCCATTTGTAGGTCGTCTTTGTAAAAATTTCTATTCAAATCCTCTGCCCACTTAATTGGATTATTTGGGTTTTGGGTTTTTTGGGTTTTTTTTTTTATTTTTTACTATTGAGTTATAGAAATTCCTTACATTTTGGGTATTAACCCCTTATCAAATATATGGTTTGCAATTATTTTTCCAATTCTGTAGGTTGCCTTTTCATTTTGTTCATTGTTTATTTTGCTATATAGAAGCTTTTTAGTTTCATGTAGTTCCACTTGTTGATTTTTGCTTTTGTTGCTCGTGCTTTTGTTGTCAGAACCAAAAAATCATTGCCAAGACCAATGTCAGGAAGGTTCTTCTGTGTATATTCTTCTAGGAGTTTTATAGTTTCAAGTCTGACATTTAACTCCTTACTGTATTGCCAGTTAATTTTTATAAGTGGTATAAGAAAGGGGTTTAATTTCATTCTTTTGCATAAAGCTATCCAGTATTCCTAACATAATTTATTGAAAAACCTATCCTTTCCCCATTGAGTATTCTTGGCTCCCTCATCAAATATTAGTTAGCCATATACGTATGGGTTTATTTCTGGGCTCTCAACTCTGTTCCACTGGTATGCCAGTACCATACTGTCTTGATTACTACAGCTTTGTAATGCAGTTTGAAATCAGGAAGTATGATGCCTCCAGTTTTGTTCTTTCTCAAAGACTGCTTTGGTTATTCAGAGTTTTTGTGGTTCCGTAACAATTATCTGTTCTGTAACAGGATTATCTTTTCTACTTCTGTGACAATTGCCATTGGAATTACATTCAATCTACAGATGGCTTGGGGTAGTATCCATGAACAAAGGTTATCTTTTCATTTATTTAGGTTTTCTTAAATTTCTTTCATAAATGTCATAGTTTCTAGTGTATAAATCTAACTTTCTTGGTTAAATTTATTCCTATTTTACTCTTTTTGATATTATTGTAAATGGGATAATATCCTTTATTTCTTTTTCAGATAGCTCATTGTTAGTATAAAGAAATATGTATGTTGATTTTGTATCCTGATTACTAATCTGTTTATGAAGTCGAAATTTTTTGGTGGAGACTTCAGGATTTTCTGTATACAAGATCATGTCATCAGCAAACAGGAAATTTTTTTTTTCCTGATTCAGAGGCCTTTTCTTTTTCTTGCCTAATTGCTCTGGGAAAGACTTCCAGTATGTGTTGAATAGAAATGTTGAGAGAGAGCACCCTTGTCTAGTTCCTGATCTCAATGGCAAAGCTTTCAAACTTTCACCGTTGAGTATGAGGTCAATGTGAGCTTGTCAAATATGGCCTTTATTATGTTAAAGGATAATCCTTCTATACTCAATTTATTGATAGCTTTTATTATGAAAGGAGGTTGAATTTTGTTGAATGCTTTTTCTGCATCTACTGAGATGCAGATCCAAGTTTGGAGCTGTTATCACACTCCTCTCTAAAGAAGTTGTTTTAACCTGTATTATAAGTCAGGTCTACTGGCAACAAATCTCAATTTTTGTCTGAGAAAGTACTGTTCCTTCACTTGTGAAGGATAATTTCATAGGGTACAGAATCCTAGGTTGGGATTTTTATTTCCCCACAACATTTTAAATATTTTATTCCACACTCTTGTTTGCATAGTTTCTAAGGAGAAGTTGGATAGAATGCTTATCTTTGCTTCTTTGTGGGTTTTTTTTCCTTTTGGCTGCTTTCAAGATTTTCTTTCTTTGATTTTCTTTAGTTTGAAAATGAGATAGCTAGATGTAGTCCTTGGTGGTGGTGGTGGTGGTTTTGGCATTTATCCTACCTTGTGTTCTTCGAACTTCCTCAATCTGTGGTTCAGTATCTGACATCAATTTAGGGGAAATTCTCAGTAATTATTGTTTCAAATGTTTCTTCTCATTCCTCTCCTTCTGGTGTTCCTGTTACAGGTATGTTATACCTTTTGTAGTTGTCCCACAGCTCTGTTATTTTGTCTTTTTTCTCTTTGCTTTTCACAGTTTTGGAGGTTTCTACTTCATTATCATCAAGGTCAGATATTCTTTCCTCAGCTGTGTCCAGTCTAAATAAATCTTTAAAAAATTGCCTTTGGGCTTATTAGTATTCACTTGAGAGAGAGAGAGCATGCATGCAGCAGGGAGAGGCAGAGGGAGAAAGAGTCCTAAGCAGACTCTACATTGAGCACAGATACTGACACATACCTCAATATCACAATCCTGAGATCAGGAACCTGAGCCAAAACCAAGAGTCACACATTCAACCAACTGTGCCACCCAGGGACCCCAAGCCCAAAGAGCATTCTTCATTTCTCTTAAGTATTTTTGATCTCTAGCATTTTTTTGGTTCTTAGAATTTCCAGGTCTCTGCTTACATTGCCCATCTGTTCCTCCATGAAGTCTACTTTGTCCATTAGAGCCCTTAGTGCATTAATCAGTTTTAAATTCCTTGTCTGATAATTCCAACATCCCTGCCACAATCAAGTCTTGCTTGGTCTCTTCCAACTGTCTTATGCTTTTCAGTATTTCTTGCAAGTGTTTCTTGATAACTGGGCATAATGCACTGGGTAAAAAGAACTGCTGTAAATAGGCCTTTAGTAACACATGGAGGAAAGGGAAACATTTTATAATCCTATTAGATTCCCATCTTTTAGTTTCAGAGCACGTGCCTCTAGACTGAACTTCACATGTGTTTCTCAGGTGTTTGTAGACAGGCTGACTAGAGTAGGCTGAATGTGGGCATGTCCCTTCTTCCAGGTAAATTAGGCTCTGGTGAATTCTCCTAAGGAAAGATTTTAAGTACAGAAGGCTCTGTCATGTTTCAAAAATAGTTCCATTCCCCCTACCCCCTGCCAGAAGTACAATGGGATTTTCCTCTTTATTTAATATGAGAACCTGGTAGAGATCCAGGAAGTAAAATACACAAAAGTGTGGGAGCCCCCTGGTGACTGGGTGCCCCTGGAATTATTAACTGTGAATTGTCCACATTATACCTCCAGCAATTCATCAATTACAATTGAGGTTTCTATACCCAGGTGCTGGTTCCCAGGGATGTTGCTGCTCTGGTATGTTGTGATTCTCGGCATTTGTCTGTCAATCTCTCCAATTTAGGAGGCAGTTCACCCTGTGCCCTCACTTCTCTTATGGATCTAAGTAAAGCTATTTTCCAATTTTTTCAACTTTTTACTTTTTGTTATCATGCACCAGACTTCCAAGCTTGTTACAGGCTGGACCAGAAACCTGAAGTCTTTATTCTTAATTGAGGTAAAATTCTTATTACACACAATTAACCACTTTCAACAATTCAGGAGCATTTATTACATTCACAATGTTGTGCAAACATCACCCTTATCTAGTTCCAAAACCTTTTTTTTTTTTTTTGGAGGGAGGGAGGGAGGGAATCTTTTACTGAGGGGCTTCAGGGTAAAGTCAAAGGTCTGGGAGGACAATGAGCTCCAACATCCTCAGCCTGGCCAGAAATTCCCCAGTTCCACAGTCACCAAGAAGCATCATCATTATCTTAAAAGGAAACCCCATACTCATTAAGCAGTCACTTCCTTCCCTCACCCAACCCCTGGCAGCCACTAATCTTTATCTGTGTGGATTTACCTTATGTTCTGGATATTTCATATAAATGAAAAAAATATCTGATCTTTTGTGACTGGCTTCTTTCACTTGGCATAATGTTTTTAAAGTTCATCATGTTGTAGCATGGATCAGTACTCCATTCCTTTTTAAGGTTGAGTAATATCCCATGATACAGATACACCACATTTTGTTTATTCATTCACCCATTCATGTACATCCTGTGCCTTTTTCCTGTCATCCAGAATAGCAATTCTAAAATGTCCTCAGAGAGGCCAGATCATCCTCAGCAAGACCCCTCTTGGGCCCAGCCACTTTGAACATACATATTCTGAACAGACATGAGAAGGACCATCTATCTGCTCCAGCCCCTCCAGATGAGGACACTAGTCTTCCCCATACCAGAGACAGAAGAACATGTGACATTTGGAGACTGACATTTGGGGGTTTGTTGTTAGGTTTAAAGAGATAGAAAAGTGGTAGAATTTTCTTCTCTTGGAAACCCAGGAGAAAGGGGGGAAAAAAGTAAAAGGAGGTTGCTTTGAATTAATTGTACCACAGGCACGAGTAAAGCTAAGTTTTAGAGTGTATATTCTGGAGAACTGAGAAATATCCCTGTAATAGAAACAATCACTCTTTAATTATAACAATTAGGGTGATTCCACAAGCTCAAAAAAGCTCCTAAAAAAAAAACTACCAAGAGAAACGTGTTTGGTTTTACCACCTGATATCTTGCCCATAGTCAAAGGCAGAAAAATGCCTACCCCCCGCCCCCTGCAAGATGTCCATGTCCTAGTTCCTAGAACCTGCGGATCTGTTACCTTACATGGCAAAACGGACTTTGCTGATGTGTTTAGATGAAGGATCTTGCAATAGGGAGATGACCCTGGATTATCAAGGGTCCTTTATAAGACGGAGCCCAAAGGTCTGAATCAGAGAAGGAGATATGAAAACAAAAGCAGAGCTCAGAGTGATGCAAGGCCCCAAAGCCAAGGAATGTGGGCAAGCCCTTAGAAACTGGAAGGATAAGGTAACAAATTCTTCCCTAGAGCATCTGTGAAAAACACAGGCCTACTAATACTTTGATTTTAGCTCAGTAAGACCCATTTTGGACTTCTGACCTCCACACAGTAAGACACACAGTAAGTTTGTGTTGTTTTAAGCAAGTGAGTTTGTGGTCATTTGTTTCAGAAGCAATAGGAAACTAATATACCCATCTAGAATATCCAGCCATTTAACAAGCAATCACCAACATGTAGAAACACTGAGAAGTCAGACTTTTCCATGGGGATGGTGTTCGTGTCTTCATGATGAAAATGTGGTGTCTGCATGTTAGAAAGCCAACACACAGGAGGGAGAAAGGGAGGAAACACACAAGGAAACCTGGAATAAGAAGCAAAATTTAGCCCTGAAGTTTGTTACACTAGAAGGAGGAAAAAAAAATCTGAAGGATCACAAATTTTTCACATCTGCCATAAAACATTTCACAGCACCTTCAAATCAGATGGGCCCTGGTGAAAGGTTTTAACAAGCCAATACCCCGTGTGGTAAGGCTCAGAAAACGAACTTTCAATTCTCTTAATTTTCCAGTTAAATGAATCTGATTTTCTCCACAGAGAGGGAATTAAACTCCCCCAAACCAAGAAAATCCCCTTTCCACATAATAACTGATACAGTAAAGATAAAACTTGGCTATGTAATGGTCTCATTACTCTCGTTGCAAACCATCTGTCAAATTTTGTTTAACAAGTAGAGTAAATTCAAGAGAAATAAATAACAGTTGTCTGAAACCCTCATGTCCACACAGGTATACTTTAAATGAGCTATGCTTGACATAAAGCACGTGCACACACACGTACGCGCGCGCGCGCACACACACACACACTCTTTCTCAATTTCCTGGCAATGCACTCTTGCTTAAATACACAACCATCAAGCACAGAGAGGGATGCAAATCATTCCTCCTCCTCCCCCTCCTCCTCCACTCCCTCCCATCTTGCTCCTCTGAGAACTCAGACCCAAACCAGTTCTGCTCCTTCCCAGCTGCCAGTTCCCAAGAACACTCACAACCCGTAGTCCTCCTAAAACAAACAGCACATAAATCAGCAACAAAAACTAACTCAACTTCAAACCCAGGCCATTCCAACATTAATAGTGCCTTTGTTGTCAATAAACCTCAATTTGACTTCTCCTATTTTTATGTGTATTTTATTTATAAATTACTAATGCTTTTCTTGAAGCAGAATGGTCAAAGTAATAGTCTACACTGAACCACTCCATCAGCGGGAAAAGAATAAAAAAAGATATATTTCACATTGAGTAAAGGAGAGAGAACTATTAGCTGTGAATATACAGGCATTTCCTAATTCTGCTTGATCTCCAGTACCTATACTCCCCCCCCCACCACCTCCTCGGAAGGAGCGAGGACCATGTGGACTCCATGCTGTAGTCAATCAAACAGATAGAAAGTAGAAGTAACAGCCCTGAGGAGCCATTCTCTCAAGCTGTGCCTATTCTTCAGAGGCTAGAGTATTGATAGATTTGTCCACACTGGTAGACGTGTAGAGGTGGTGGTAGTGGTTTTATACTAAGTGAGAAAGTACTATAAGCCAGGTACATGACAGAACCCTTCAGCTCCTGAGGAATGCTAACAGCTTTCAGAAGCAATAGCTCTTTCTTTCCCCAACTTCAGAGGAGATGGAAGAGTGAGCTGTTCACAGAGGAAAGCAGAAGAGGAAGAAGCCAGTATTTAATATGAAGTTCCACTTCTTTCTTGGCCCAGAAACCACGAAGACCCAATTTTCTCCTGCAGGGAGCTCTGGATCTAATGGGTTTGGAAGATGAAGTGCCTCATATGAAGGGAATAGAGAAAAAGGATGGCAAGCCAGGTTTTTTCAAGCCATCCAGAGACTTTCAGATTTCTGGCTCAAATGGTTGAAAACATGGGTTGCTTATACAAAACTTGGGAGATACTGAGAACCATTACATGGACAGGTAATGTCTGTCATATTGGGATGGGGACAACAGCCCCTGAAATGCCAAGGCCTTCCCCAAGCTGGCCCCATCTGCAAACAGACACGTAGGGTCCCACCTTCCATCACAGGTTCATGGCAGGTAAGAGCAGGAAGGCACCTGAGACATGGCCTTATCCAACCACTCACTCAGGAATGGCTCACAGTCCCACAATATGTTAAGGGGTAAAGTTACAACCAGAATCCTGGTTTTCTCACTCCTCCTGTATTTCATTTTCAATCCAAAAATGTTGGAGCTCCTCCCAAAGTTAATGGAAGAGGTGCAAGTGAGGATATAGTGAGAGCAGGGAAGGAAGGGGGGCTCTGCTACAGTGCCAACTGCCCTCTCTTTTTCCTCCATGGATCCAGCTAAGAAATAAGCAGATACAAACTTAGACCAGTACCCTGGCCCTCTAGGCATGTATGTGGCTATTTCAGAGAAGGATCCACTTTCCTGCTTCAGAGACCATGCCAGCCCTATCCTTGCAAGGCTTGCTCAGCTCCTCCCACCAACCTCCCTTCCATCTCTACGACCAACATCCCCTCCTCTTTCTGCCTTGCCATCAGACCAGCCTCCTCCCCTTCCCCACAAGAACTCTCACATACCATCATCTATTCAGTAGACTAACAGAGAAAACTCACACTTAGGAGGACAAGTTGATGGGCACGGAGGGTTGCAGCTTGAAGCTGGTAGATTTGCCCCATCCAAATCTCGCTCATCCTTCAGAACGCAGCTCAATTTCCACCCCTTCTGCAAGAAGCCTCTCTTGTATCTTCCTGTGTTTAGACATCTTGGATAACCAACCCTACCCTCTGCCAGTGCTCCAAAGTAATCCTAACAGCCAACAGCGCAAAACTTTGTGAGATACAGGACCCCATCTCAGGGACCCACTAGCATCTCTCCTTTTCTTCACTTCTGATACTCTCCTCCCCTGAGCCCAGACAATCTTTCTCTAGGACCCAGAGTCAGCCAGTGCCTCTATCATCACAATCTTTCACATCTTTTTTCTTATACTTGGGCCTAAACTTTTCAAATTCAAAAGCCAGGATCAGAGTCTCCTGTGTTCTGCTGTGTCATCACCTAAGTATACATCAAATACTGAAGATGACAGGAAGGGCAAGATGTGCAAAGAAATATAGATTAAAAAAAAACAAGCTCAGTGACAATCTCAAACTCATTATCCTGTTTTACAAACCTTTTTTGAGCACCTCTTCTGTGCTGGATATTCTGACAGACATTTTCACTTCTATTCTCGCATTTGAACTTAGAACAACTCTGTCTCCATATTACAGGTGAATAAATGGCCTCAGATGGCGGATGACCTCCTTAGAGTCACACAGTCCTCGTGCCCTCTGCCTCAAACAGGTGTACGGGCCTCGGGACTGGAGCTGTGAGCTCTTTCAAACGCAGGGTAGTAAGGTACAGCGGTTAAGAGTAAGGGACCAAGGGGTGCCTGGGTGGCTCAGTCGTTAAGCATCTGCCTTCAGCTCAGGTCATGATCCCAGGGTCCTGGGATCGAGCCCCACATCGGGCTCCCTGCTCCGTAGGAAGCCTGCTTCTCCCTCTCCCACTCCCCCTGCTTGTGTTCCCTCTCTCGCTGTGTCTCTGTCAAATAAATAAATAAAATCTTTAAAAAAAAAAAAAAAAAAAAAAAGAGTGAGGGGCCAAACTTGAACCCCACCACCTACTAGTTGGGTACCTAACTAGGTGACCTCTCTCAGCCTGTTTCCTCATCTGCAAAATAGTGATAACTGTTCAAACCTACTAACTTACCTCCCCGCCCCCCCACCCCCCCACCCCCCGGTGAGTTGTCGTAGAATGAAACAAATATCTGTCGAAGTAATAAGAATTATGTCTGGCTCAGAACGGACCCTTAATCAGTGCGAGCCGCCACCACCATCACCACCATCTCCCCAGCCCAGGGCTTTAGGCCCCCCTGACGATGTGGATGAAATCAAATCCATAAATACCATTTCCCAGTTACCTAGAACTGGAGATGGAGCTGGTGGGTGTGCATTCCCACCGCTGAGCTTTCTGAGCTGACACAAGGAAATAACAGTCCTTGGAGTTTATCTGACTCATGTTCTTTTATTCATTGGTATTAATGGTCTTGTTGGTTGTTGGTCTCCCAACTTTTTAACCTCATATACTTGTTTTTACCTCCCAAAACGTACACTGAACCGAACTTCAGAGTATTTTAGATTAAGGTGGTCTAGCACAGATATTAGCTGGCAGGTAAAGCAAGGCTAAGGTGAGTTTCTTAATATTTCATTTTCATCTGTGGAAAAACCGTGCATTCTTTTTGGCCTGGTGAGCCACAGGAGACAACAAATTTTAGGTTCTAAACAGCAGGAAAAGAAGGGACAAGGACTATACATGCAGAAGAGAATGTGAGAAAGGGAGGAACAACTCTGGATGGTTTTAGGAAATTTCACAGTACCAAGCTCAATCCTTCCTCCATTGCACAGGCTTCTACAATGAAAGTGAGCTTAGAGGCTAGCAAATCCAGCCACCTTTACTTTATAGAGAAAAAGAGGCCAGAAAAATGAAATGACTTGCCCAGTGTCCCCCGACCAAGAGAAAAATGAGCATTCAGTGAAGGAAACTCATGAAGTGTAAAGGATGGTCAATCTCCAATAAGGCACACATGGACACCAGTCCCCGTTCTGCCACTGATCCAGACACGCTCCCTCTCTGGGGCCCAGGCTCATCTGTAAAACAAGACTTGGAACAAATGCCCAGCGAATCACTGTGTCGACAACTATCAGAGACACCTTGCTGGCAGTAACATTCTGTGACCCTCAGATCCACAGTCTTACAGTCTAGTGTTCTATCTAGACGCCACCTTAAAAGTAGTACTCCAAATAATATGCACACACCCACACAAAAACACATCTATGTTAGCAGAAAGCAGAAGAGAATTTTAAGTCCCATTAAAGAGCTTTGAGTTAAGATTTCCTTCCTTTTTTCTTTTCTCTCCTGGTAAACTCACTTAAGTGGTTTAACACACACACACACACACACACACACACGCACATACACACACACCGCCCAGCCTCTCTGGCCATTCGGGTTTCTGTTCCCAGGCAACACAGCTCCAAGGAAGGGGGAAATGTAAGCCAGCAACGGTGGCCCATGAGGGCCAACAAACAGGGGCCACACTCCCACTGTCACCACCCTAAAACACCTGGTCGGCTCTGATTAATGAGATGAAGACCAGATGCTAAAAATGTCTGCTAAATTAAAAGAAAAAAGAAACAAAGAGAAAAGGAAAGGAAACCAGAAGCCTGCCTTTAATACAGTGCACTTTGTTATCTGTAATGTCTTTCAACCACAGATAACAGAATCAACCACATGGAATCTAAGATGCATGCCAGGTGAAAAAACATCATAAAGACATAATAAAAAGTTCCACCAGTGCCCATAAATTGCTGGGGGACTGTTGCAAGGGCAGAACCATAAATTCTTGATGTTTCCCAAATTAGAGGGTACCAACACGTATGCAGATATATTTGTGTGGGTAATTGAGGGCTAAAAAATCTTACATTAAACACAGCTACCTCCTTCAAACGCTGTTAGGGGAGCCTCCAACAGGCACACACATACAGCACACACTGTAGGAATTCAATTTGGAAACCATCATCTAAAGCACAGAGGAGAACAGGAAAGTCATATTGCTATAATGCTTAGATTATCAATCATCTTGACAGTTTATTGGCTTTATCACCACACATACCATTAAAATGATGTCTGGCCTAGACTGTCAGGAGCAAACATTAAACAGACCAGGATTAAAAAGCAGATCCCAAACAGCACTCCAGTCAAGTTTCCCTTCCACTCTGAAATTAGTTAGAGCTGACTAAGAAACTGGCGCTAGACTTTGAAGAAATATACAGCCCAAAAGGCTGCGAGTCAACTCAGACCTGAGGAGCTGATAGGTAGTGTCATGTTATGGCAAATCTGACTCTCCTGAGGTTGATTTATCACGCACTCTGTGCAACAGAATGATTACTAATGGTGGAACGGAGAAAGGGGGGGGGGGAGGGGAGGACAAAACACCACCACCATAATTTGCCTCTTCTTGCAACCAAGGGCTTGCATCAAAAGAGCCAAGCCAGCTCCCTGAAGTGGGGTAGGAATGCTAATAAATTCACACTACTGAGCAAACATATTAACATTACCCCCACACAGGTTATTAAAGTAATTTTACAGATTCAGAAGAACCGAATAGGCAGCGGAAGAGACATTCATAATTCAAGAGCTCTAGACAGCGAAAGAGTTACGAACCCTATACGTTTTTAAAATGCTTCTGCATGTGTCACTTTGGCAAGGAAATCTCAACACAATTAAAACTATACTAGCACATCAATAGGGCTCAATTGAGAGCTGTGTACCTGCCTTTTACTAGGCCAGGGCTTTATAGATGCCTCAGGAAGAAAGGGGAAATGGGAAATTCACTGCTAATTAAAGGGAACCTTCTGTGCCTAAGGAAAAATGGTGGCATTTCTAAAATATATATAAAAGAAACACGTTTTCAAATCTCTGCCAAGGGTTTGGCTTTTTCACAGCCCCTAGAACTGTTCTGTGTTTGTTTGGAAGTTACAGAGCCTTTCTGTTTGTGATTAATAGTTTGCTTTCCAGTACAAATAAGTCATTAAAAAGGGTGGGGTGGGGTGCAGAGAGAACTGACAGGGTAGGAACTGGCCCCGAAACAATGAGAGTAAGAAATTCATACCACATTTTCCAACTTTTTCACTCCCTTATTTACCCAAGTGGGGTCTATGCCCTCCCCACTGGGTGACTTCAACATGACCCTGTGGGTGAAAACACTCACTGGGACACCACATTAGAGGCACTTTCTCTTGTGTCTTTCCCCCAGGTGGACTCATGGGTACCTGGGGAATTCCGTTAACTCATCATTCATTGAAGGCTCTGGAAAAGGATGGGATGGAAGTGACCACAGGGCAGGAAGGAGCAGCTTCAGCAGTGCTCCTGCTCTCACTGGGCTGACTTCCCATGGGCTATGCTGCTATTTTGTGACACTTCCAACCAGCCTCCCGTTTCCAAGCAGTGCTGACCTTGTTTTGTCAGTTATAGGTTGAGGGAGAACAATGACAATATACCATTTACCCAGGGGGAGTAATTCCCTGCACGTGAGATGTCACCAGGAAAAAAAAAAAAAGATGCAATGCCAGAACCCAAGGCTTGTACCCAGCTCAACAAATCCTGAACTTTACACCTGAGCATCTGGGTTTAGGAAGCAAGGCAAGACCCACTCACATCGTCGAGCATGCACATACCCAGTAACATCACAACTCTTTGTACAAGAGCCAGGAGAGAGAGAACTAGGGGAAGAGCCTCCAGCATCCAAGCTCCTCACACAAGAAACTTCCTCTGCCATCACCCCCCAGCTCAGATTTCTGAAGCACTTTCACTATCAGTGAGGCGGAAACCTCCCACAACGGGCCCTCCACATACCCACCCCCAAACAGGAAACAGACAAAATCTCCACTTTCACACTCCAAGACATCAAGGCACCACGAGCTCCATGGGGAGGAGAGATGTGTAGCAACCAGTCGGTGAAATCATTCATGGTCACTGGGCACCAGCCAAGGGACCAACATGGTGCTGAGCCTTGTTAGGAACACATGGGACTCTGAGGAGCATGGTTAACATATCCACGGAACCCACAACCACCCAGCTAGGAGATATGATTGGCTTATCACCAAGTAGATGGAGATTTTCTGCTCTTTCCACCAGCCCCTGAACTCCTTCAGGGCAGGGACTATGTCTCATTGATTTGGTGTAAAACCTACCAAGAATGAATGAAACCAGATATGAGAAAAAAATGAATGATTTTTAACCAAACAATAATACATGCAAAGGCAGAACTGTTAGTTGGTTTGGAAATCCCAGCTTTGCTGCCAATTCAGGCCCTTCTTCCAGCAAGTAGCTGAAAGAAACCAGACAGTGAGGCAGCAGGATGCTGCATCGACTCGTTCTCTTTCCTCTAAGTCCTCTTGGAACACTCTCCTCTTCCCCACCACACCTTCACAATGCTGACATGCATGCTATACTGAGTGCCTGTGTAGGGGGGCCCCTCAGCCTGTCTATAATCAGAACAGTAAGGCAGGAGAACATCAGTGGGCAAGGGAGTACTACTAAGAAATGAGAAAACAGATTAAGATAAATCTTCTCCTCTTCTACTTTGTTGCTGTCTACCCTAGAAACGGCTCTAAAAGGTTCCCAAGGTTCACCCAAACACCAAGCTCACTGGAGTTTTCTTATTATAAAAAATAAGACTTAAACGTTGTCTGTCTGTGTGTTAGGTACCACCACAAGGGTGGCAGGAAGACAGAAGTCAGTCCCTCCCATAGTAGACTCTTCATCAACACTTATGAATTGAAAGGAGACATTTAATAGTGATTTGGAAAGCAAAATAATTCAGCATGGGAGTTAAACAGAAAAGACAGGCCATTGGTGTAAGAACAGTTGTCATTACACAATGCAGTAACAGGAACCATGATGTTAGAATTCACCTAAAACAGCAGTTGGGGTTGGGGCATCAGGGACAGCTTTATGGAGCTGGTAAGCATCAGCAGGTCCTTGAAGCATGTGTACAAAGGGGGAAGGCATTCCAGGTACGAAGAATATGGGGGCAAGAGAGGGGGAGGTGCAGCCAGCAAATTGCAGTGGTAGACTAAAGGGGTCACAGAGGAGAGTGGAGGAAGCTAACATAGGATGGGGCAGAGACTGTAAAGATCCCAAGCAGAACATGAAATGAACACCTAAAATTGAACTCCTGATCTTCCGGTGTGTTCTATTTCAGTGACTTCACCATTATGGTAGGAATGGCTTGTTGTCCCCTGATTATCTGCAGCTACATATGGCCGTACGGCTAAGTTGTGGCCCATGGGATGTGGTGACTCTGCAGGGAGGAGACACACTTGGATTGTGATAGGAGAGAACATTCCATTTCCATCTTGTTTAGCTACTTGGAGTCTTGTTAAAACACCCAAACCTGTATCAAAACTACAACCACCATTATTCATCCAGTTTCCAAGCCAGGCACTCAGGTATCAGGCTGGACTGTGTCATCTCCCTCATGATCCCCATAATCTCTCTCACCAAGTTCTTCTGATGTCAATTACCATCTACCACTCAGATGTGCCATTATTTCACCTCACCGCAACAGCCAAGGACATGATCTACCCACACATACTTTGACTTTCCCTGAGCCATTATCATAGAACCATCCTTTCTCCAGACACAAATCTGATCATGCCCCCTAATAAAAACTCCCAATGGTTTCCCATTGTTCTTAGGGTAACAACAAAAATCTGCAGCACATACTATGAGGCTTAGCACAACCTGATCCCGATCTGCCTCCTCTATACCACACTCCACCTCCCAACCTTCTTTTGGTCCCCCTAATAACTACTATGTTTTCACTCCACACAGGGCATCTGTACACGATGTTCCCACTGTCTAGAATGCTTTATTTAATTAAGTCTCACTCATCCTTCAGATCTTAACCCAAGCAACACTTGGTTAGGGAAGACTTCCCTGACCTCCTACCAGGTCAACTCCCCCTATTATACCATGCACCAATACATACATTGATGCACTAATACCTACAGTTATACCCATGAGGGTATTCTCTTGATAATTAGCTAAGTATCTGGTAAGTCTTATTTTCTATTAATCTAACAAAATATAAAATGAACACTACATTTATCTGATTAATGTCAGTCCACTGTTCCCTACTCAAGACTATGTGCTCAGTGAGGGTAAGGACCATCCGTATTATTGCTCACCAGTGAATTTCTGGCATCTAGCATGTTCCATGGCACAGAGACACTCAACACATATTTAATATGTGAATGAGCTAATATAGAAATTAATTAATGGATGGTTCTGGTACCTCCCATAGCTTTTACTTCATTAATACCCCTCATCAATCTAGCACCTGCCTAATCATATACCCTCATGTTCCCAGATTATCTTCCCAAACAAAGCCAAGGCTCTCAGAACCTAAGGAAAATATCCTTAAACTGCCTGCTCTCCCTCCTTCAGCTTCTTCCCTGAGAAAGACGATCTACTGTGAGAGGGTGGCTCCTTGTGCACTCTATTCCCAATGCAACTACTGTGCTATCAAAGAAAGAAAAAAATGGAGAATTAAATATCACCGGTACTTAATGACCCATTAGACAGCCACCTTGATACCAACCGGAAGGTGGTTAATGCTCTAACAAACTGATGTTAAACCAAGGTAACAGAGGGTAGCATAAACCAAGAGTCATGGTTTATAACACTAGTATTTCATTAACCGAATGGGAAACAGGGCACACCAGATTCCTGACCAGCTATAAAGTGGCTGAATCACAACTGAATCACAACGACTGTGGCAAGTTCCCCAAATGTCTCGGTCCACAGACCTAATGCCATCTACAACCCAAAAATGACAGAATTCTTTTTCCTTTAAATATCCACCGCCAGGGCGCCTGGGTGGTTCAGTCGTTGGGCATCTGCCTTCAGCTCAGGTCATGATCCCAGGGTCCTGGGATCGAGCCCCGGCGTGGGGCTCCGCAGGAAGCCTGCTTCTCCCTCTCCCACTCCCTCCTGCTCGTGTTCCCTCTCTCTCTGTCTCTCTCTGTCAAATAAATAAAATCTTTTAAATAAATAAATACCCACCGCCGTCGCCGCCACCCCTGACCTATAATGCAACACTCTCCAGCAGGAGAAGCTGCCAACTTTCAAACTGCACACGGAAGAAGCCAATGAAACCTCCCTAAATGTCAGCTGGCTTCACATTCAAATGCAAACTTGTTTTTGAAGAAGACGGGCACAACTGTGGTACCTACGATAAAGAAAATGGGCTCTGAACTGACAGTGGGTATCCTCACCTCCAAAATCTGCATTCCCGAAAGAAAGGGGTTCCTTCCTGGCTTTTGTACTTTTACATGGTGACCATAAAAAAGCCTTTATGGGCTCCTGTACCATCTTGCCCTGCCACAGACAGACATTTCAGTGTTAGGGCCTCTCAGGTTAAACTCGAGAAAGCAGCAAGCGATGCAGATGAGTGCCCCCATGGATCACAGGGTGGTGTGGGCATCGAAGCATCACAGGAAAGGGATGGCTGTCTCTGCTTAGGAACTGCAGGAGCAGAGAGAGAAGCACAAGCACTAATCAGAACAAGAAGGAAGAAAATGCACCTGGTAGAGCCTGAAGAGGCCTCTGAACCTCTTTGAAGAAACACCAAAAGTAAACTTAGGTCCATGCTTGCACCTGCCTGAGGACTAGGGCCAACCAGGTCCTCAGGCCATGGATGCCAGAAGTTTGTTATCCTCAGTTCTTCCCAAAGAAACACTGTGGCTTGGCAGGCGCTCTGACCCCCCCACACACATTCTGCAGAAGAATGAACAGACATGCAGAGCAACTGTCCCATGAACTGAAGTCAGAGGTTAGTGCTAAGAAAAAAAATCTAATAAGCAAGAAGGCATGTAACTTGTTCTCTGGACCAAGTAGGTCAATGAAAATCCCCTTCCAAACCATGCCCACCAACAGGAAATGGGGAAATGGATCATCATCAATTACCAGTGCTGCAGAGAAGATGAGGCCACACCATTGTTCTGGTCTCGTCTTCCTAGGCACACAGCTAGACTTCATTTCCCAGTCTCCCTTCAAGAAAGTGGGGCCATGTAACTCATTCTTACCAGTGAAATGTGAAAGGAAGTGAGGTTGTACAACCCTGGGGATGGGGGCAGTTCAGAGTTTGGTATGTCCTCTCCATGTTCTCTCTCCTCATCCACTAGAAAAAGTGAAAGGACTCTAGGAACAAAGCAAAGGGAAGGCACTGAAGACAAAGGGTTCTTGGGCCCCTGAATGATGTCGGGAAACAGCTCTCCTCTCCCACCTCACTCCCTCTCGTACACACACCCTCTACTTTAGACTTGAGAGCAATAAACAGACTTCTCTCATGTCAAGCCACTAAGGTTTGGGGGCTGGTTTTAATAGCCATTAGTCTTCTCTGGCTAATAGAATAATTCAAACTTCATTAGCATCTGGTTTGAGACCTATATTGGTTATGTTTATTTGTATAGCAGATCCACCCTCCTGATTATGCTGGGCTCTGGTTAATGTTAATATTTGGTTTGTATTCTCTCAGTTGGATTATTGAGTCTCAAAAATTTCACCACGGAAAATCTTCAATATGGAAAAGCCACCAGCAAATATTCACAAGCTGACCCCACTTCCATGTCTATAAACAGGCCATACTCCCTCTCACTTTCAAGTTCCTTCTGGTCTCTCTTGCAATGGACAAAGGACACACACATTGAGCCCACTACGTTTACAGACATATTAGATCAGTTAGAGCTTTACCAATAATTAAAAAAAAAAAAAAAAGATTTGAACATACATACATGTATCAGGCAAATAAGGGAGCAAAAGGGAACACATTTTGCAAGGGGATAAATATGAATTCCAATCAATGGAATAAGGTGTTATCCACTCTCTTGTGTGAGGCTGCAAATTAAAAATGCTTGTTTCAAAGAAAACATTGTTTATTTGGGATGCTTATCTATCATAGGATTAGAAAAGAGTAAACCAGAGACTGACTTGTGCTGGAGTGATAGGTAGAAAAGGCAAAGGCGCTTTAAAAAAAAAAAAAGAAAAAAGTCCAGCATTCTACCACCTTGAATCCTGGAGAACCCTGGAAGGCTTACTTGGCTTAGTTGAAGGCTGGACATGAGTACCTAGAGAGGTCATGAATGAGTGGCAAATGCAGTGGCAGAGTCCATTTCTTCAAGCAGATACAACATACTAGGAGATCTGATCACTTGTCTAGAAGACCAGTACCAGGTAGTGTGGTCTCATTCTGGCATTGGGGAAACCAATCCCAACGACAATTGACTCACATTGCTAAATATTTACTGAGTATCTAATACCACTTGAGAACCTGTGGGAGACACTGAATGTGACTATTTCAGAGCCGAAAGGACTCTTAGAGATAATCTGTCATTTCTCAGCTGTGAATCCTTGCTTCAACTCTCAACCTCAGTTTCTTCATCGGAAGCTAATAGCTGCAAAGCACTTAGCAAACATGAGCCCACAATTCATTTTAGCTGTCACCAGAACAGTAACCATCCTGAAGGGCTCAACTGCATGTGAGCACAGTGTTGGATGGAGAGATGGAAGTCACCGGGGCACCTTTATGACTACCACAAAGGAAGATGGAGGGTCAATTAAGGGAGTCTCCAGCCTCCCACCCCACCCAGCAGCAGCTCAGTTTGGGGATATCCTATATACTGGAGTTCTACATAAAGTATCATTTAACTGAAGGGTCCTTTTGCTCAGCAGGAAAGAAAAGTTTAAGAAACACTAGTTTAATCCCCTTCACCCCACCTCACCCCTTTTTTTTTTTAACCATTGAGGAAACTGGAGGTTGGAAAACAGAAGTTAGCATACATGTTCTGACTCCCAGTTACCTTTTCATTGAGCCAGGCTGGAGGCTGTGGATGAGCCAGGTTTCTTCCCCCAGCCAAGCTTGCGGTTCTAGTGTCCAGAGCTCGGCTCTGACTAGAGGCCATCTCTGGAAGTTCTGCCACTGCAAGGAAGACAGAGGCGGTACCCATTGCCTCTTTCTCCTGGGGTGCAAACATCCCCCTCTCACCCCAAACCAATTATGAGCACATCCCCTTTTTGCTGTGTTAGACGGGGCTGTCTCCATGCCAAAGGCACTGCTCAGGCAAGCTCCAGACCAGAGTCATGGTACCAGGATAATGACAGTCATGATCATAGTTTAATTATAATAGTAAACCAGCATTGGTTGAGCATCTACTTTTTGCCAGGCAGTATGCTAAGCACTTTACACCCCGTATTTCATGTAAACTTCAGGACAATTCTGAAGCAAGGTGCTGTTATTAACTCAATTTTACAGAGAAGGAAATGGAGGCCCACTGAGTAGTAACTGGGCACGCTCACCCGGCTGGCAAGTTTGAAGCCAGAGTCTGACCCCAGGCAGTTTGGCTTCATTTCCCATCCTCTTCACCCAGTCTATATATTGTTTCCCAATCTCACACCCACACTGGCCATGAGAAATAAACACCATGGCCAGTCAAGGATAGCTGCATTTTAGGACAAGGTAAGTAGCTGGGAAGTTGGAAGGCATGGGGGATAGGAACTACACATCTCAAGCAAACTGGATGCAAAACAAAATTGTCAATGCTTCTGATCCATCCAGAAAAACTGCCAGGGAGAGGAGACTTAAGGAAAGGTCTAGATTTCCTTGTCCGGGTCATTTCCATCACCTCCCTTCCTTCCAGGCTCCAGGGTTCCCATTTCCCACACAGTCCTGCTTCACACAGCACACAGTAGGTGCTCAACTATTCCCATCTACCTGGCTGCTTTAGGAGGCAAACCCACAGCACTTCTTGGGGTTCATCTTCCCCAAACCAACTCAACCCCCTCTCACACTTCTGAAAGCATTCATAGATGGTCACACCCCTGCTAATACTTTGCCAACTTACCCCATCGTCCCTCCCCCGTTTTAATTTCCCTCATTATGCTTGGATCAGTTTCCTCACTCTGTGCTAATTCCTCTCCCTCTCCAGTGTTTATACCCTTCAGATGTTTGCAGGCTATTATCATGTACCCACTTAGTCAAGCAGCACACATTAAGTTCTTTTCATCTTTCCTCATAAATCAATCCCTTAATCCTTCCAAGCCCTTTAATCGTGCTAGCTGCTCCTCTCTGAACTCTGTCCAGTTTCTCCAAGTCTCTGATAATGTTGTGACACGAGGCTGGATGCAAGGCTCCAGCTGCGGACTCTCCAAGCTCCCTGAGCGTCAAGGAGCCCCGTGCACACACACGGCTCCATCTGGGAGGATGGACACCTGGCCTTACCACTCCTAGCGCCCTTCCTGCATCCCTATCATTGTGAAGGGACTATGGCTATCCACAGAGTTGCAGAGAGCTCTCAAGCATTTTGGTGCCATGCAGAATTTAAAGGGGGTGGGGGGGGAACCTGCAGGAAGTTTTATAGGCCCATAAGATTTTCACTAGCTATTCCCACACACTCCCTAAGAATAGATAATGCCTCTGAGATCAAGGAGGATTTAGGAGTCCAGGAAAAGGCCATTCTGGAGCCCCAGGCCATAAGCAAATTACAACCAAAAGGAGATACCACTACACACCCACCAGAATGGCTACAATCAAAAAGACCGACAACACCAAATGCTGGCAAGGATGTAGAGCAACCAGAACTCACATACACTATTGGTGGAAGTGAAAAATGGAACAATTGCTTTGGGAAAAGGTCTGGCAATTTCTTTTAAAATGAAACTTACAACTACCTTAGGTCCCCAAAATTCTACTCCCAGGTACTCAAGAAAAATGAAAATATATGTACACACAAAGGACTGTAAGGAAATATCCATAGCAGCTTATTAGCTCAAACCAGAGAACAGCTGTGCTGACATTCCACAGAATGGACAAACTACAGTCTATGCATACATCAGAAGACCACTCAACAATGAAAAACAAACTACTGATATATACAACATGGATGACTCTCAAACATGCTGTACTAATGAAAGATTCACAGAAAACATACTCTAGGATTCCAGTTATATGAAGCCCTAAAACAGTCACAAGTTATGACAAAAAAAAATATGAGCGATTACCTCTGGAGCAGAAGAATCAGGGAATAACTGGGAAGGATCACCAGGGCACTTTCTGGGGGAAAGTCAAGTTTTTCATTTTGATAGGAGTTTGAATTACATAGATGCATGCATTTATCAAAACTCACAGAAATGTTATACTTAGGGTTTTGTCCATTTCTCAAAAGAAAAAAATAAACTAATACTGAACCCTAGTAAATGATATGATGCTGAGTGTTAGAGTGAAGGGTATTGATGTCTGCAACTTACAATGAAATGCACCAAAAAAATAAGATGGATTGATGGATGGAGGTAGAATAAAGCAAGCATAATAAAATGGTAACAGAAGAACCTGGATACCACCTGATGTCAGGTCTATGCAAGTTCATAATACAATTTTTTCCACTTCGTACAAGTGAAATTTTTCTTAATAAAAAGTTGGAGGGGGGGGGAAACCTTGACTCTTTCCATTCGCAACTTCTTGTAGACCTTGGAGCCGTGAATGCCACACTGATGTGCAACAGGATTTTTATCTTTCAGTCATTATTTCAACCACTTGCTTCTCACTCTAGGTGTGGCCTCCTCACCATTCCCCACCCACACCTATGTCCTCCATTCCTTTCTCCTCCCCGTTTTAGTATCTACATTCATTAAAAAAAAAAAAATTATCAATAGTTCATCCAGGGATTCCTAACAGAGTATTCCTGAGGGGCGGCACGAGGAGGTGGAGGTGAGGAAGGGTGAGGGCCACAGATCACTTACAATTTTATGAAAAGTTCTATGCACATGCATATGTGCATTTCTCTGAAAAGAAGACCCATAGCTCTCATCAGATTCTCGTAGAAGTCTGTGGCCCAGGAAGGCTCAAAGCACAACTGGAAGGCCTCTTCAACTGCACTTCCCAAAGCATGTTAAGGGCAGGTAATGCTTCCAATTTAGAAATCATCTGCATTTCGGAACACCTGTGTTTTTCATTATCAAAGTGCCTTTTCATTGTATACTCATATAAAGAGAAAAGACACTGCTTGAAAGTAGTCATGTGAGATGACTACTGACCATGTCCAGGCACATACAGTAAGATTAGGGTTATTCAATGTAATATATTCAATTGTTACACACACTTCAATTTAAAAGTTTTTGATCATAAAACTAATAAATATTTATTAAGCACTTGGCAGATGAATTGCATAAAAAAGATACTACCTTTTACTGAGGACCTTCTATGTGCCAGGTACTTTATATATGTTCTTATTAAATTTCATTTTCCGTTGAGTTGTATCTCATTAGGCCTATTTCATATAAAAAAAAAAATAGAAAAAAAGAAAACTAGGCCTAAAATTATCCCCCAAAAGTCACACAGCAAGAGAATTTGAACCCAGAGCTCCAGGGCTCCAAAGTCCAGTCCTTCAAAGGTTCTCCAGGCAAGAACTTCAGCTACTACACTCATAGCTCCTAGAATTTGGTGTACTCCTCTGTATTTCAAATACTCTGTCCCACAGACTTTAAAAGTTCTCAAAAATTATCCAGAAATGCAAGCATTCCAGAATGCAAAACCTACCACCCAGACTACCGTTTGTCTTCAGAGGTGGCATCGCTCATCACATTACATGTTCCAATTCCTGGTCTGGAAGACCATGCTGCTGCTGAAGGACAGAGAACTGATGGGCTGGGGTGTAAGAATGGACCCAGCAGTATCATCTGCAGCATCACACCACCTCAAAGCACCTTTGTGCTCAGTGGAGAGGGAATAGCTTTCAGGGGCTTGGGAACCACCATAAGCAACACCATCTGGGTTTGCAACAGCTGAGGCTAAACAGAGCCAGCTTACCCTGAGGCATCGCCTTCATCTTCTATCTGAGAATTCTTTCAAGCAATCTGTTCATGGGAAGGAGAACGTAGGACACTGGCCCTGACTTCCATATTCTGGAGATTTCTATGGGGTAGAGAGCACTTCATTCCACAAGCCCCAGGACTCTGGACTTCAAGGGGGTTGCCCTCTGGCCCAGATGTCTGCAGGTCTGGAGAAGAATGACAATGGTGATCCTAGGAAGGGTAAAAAGACAGCTCAGAGGCTTCCAAGAACTTCTCTGGCAACTCTCTGGTCACCTTTCCTCCTTGATGTTTCAACTGAATAAAAATGTTATGAGAAATAAAGACTCAGCATCAAAAGGCTTCCTCCATCCCTGAAATCCTAATATTGATATATGCAGGGTAAAACAATCAAAAGATACACTGAAAGAGAAAAAAAGTCATAAAAGGCCAGTCTGGAATATATATGGAATGGGGAGGGGCATTCCAGCTCCTGCGCAGAGGATGGTAAATTGAGTGCACTTGGGGGAGGGGGTGCAGGTGGAGACAGATGAATGAATGAATGAATGAGTGAATACACTGCATGGCAGAGTTTACAGGTGGCCTAGCCCAATATCCATTTTCCCTTTTCCCCCAGGAACAGGACCTCAAATTTCAGTAGGGCACATTGCCACCCAGTCAAAAGACTGCAATTCTCTGCCTCCCTTGCAGCTAGGTGTCACCTTACAGCTAGATTGCTGCATGGAACTTCTAAAGTTCCAAAGAGGAAGGAGGGAATGTCCTCCTTTGCCTTTCCTCCCACTGCCAGGCTGGTATGTGGATCTATTGTCTGGACTATGTCCATCTTAAACTATGAGGTTCAGTCCAAGAAACCAAACCCTTGAGATAGCAGAGTGGAAAGATGGAAGGAGCCTGAATCCCTGTTAATACCACGAAGCCACCCTATCAGCCCTAGGTTGTCAGCCTCTACAGTAAGAGAGAGAAATAAATGTGAACCTTATGTAACATGCTGGTAATTAGGATTATCTATCCCATGCAACTGAACCTAATCCTAACTGATGTAGGTGGCTAGATAAATCTCTAAGAAGTTGTTTTTAACAACCAGGAGCAAAAGTACCACACCCTAATCACAGCTCTGGTCTCTAATTAGCCCCTACTCCCCTGGATTAGGAAGGGTTCATTACTAGAAGAAGTAGCCCCCATACCTCTTCACTTGGGAAAGGCCACAAGTCAAAGACCACCCTTTTCAAGCTACTAAATCAAATCCATCATTTCAAGCAAAACCACTTACTCAGAGCATTGATACCTTAGAGGAGAGGGTGAGGCACATGGGAGTTCATAATTAATTAGGCCTCAGAAACCCCACCTCACAGCAAGCAATGTTTTCCCTTAAGAAAACTTTAAAGGAAAAGATGTAGGCTTTAACCATGTGAATTTCAAACAAGCCTGCCAGGGAGTCTCAAGACAAGAAGCTACATAATGAGACAATGGGAATGGGGAATAAGAAATACAAAATAGTGACTCATCTTTCCAGGTGCTCTTCTCCCCTCGGTTTTGATTGGGTGACAGTAAAATTCCTGAGATGAGACCTGCACCCTTGGGGACATTTTACCACACATAGAATTCCAAGGCAAGCAGGAAGTTACCCAACAGCAGTGAAGAGGAGGTTACAGTTCTAGGAGGTGCCAGATTTCAAGCACATGACTTAACCATCTCCACCAAGAGAAGGGACTGAGTATTTTCCATTACATCTCCAGCAGTGGCAGCTTCTTCGGAGGCCTCTTCAGAGGGGTGGCTTCACAGCATGCCCACCTTGGCTGCATTTTCACTCCAGGGTCCTGAGAGGACACCCTCCACCACACAAAGATTTTTAGGGGCTCCCTTGGCTTCCCACTTGCCATCTACCCATTTTGATTTCATGCGCTAAACACACACATCCACACCCCAACCTCGGGACTCCACAGTCCTCACTTCACTCCCCAGGGCCAGGATTTCTGAGATTCTTGAGAATAAAGTTTTCCATTCACTTCCCAACTCGGGAGGACTCATTCTCCAAGGACATCCAAATGGGAAGGGAAAGCCATCTTTTAGGATCTCAGAGGTTGGATTTTGGTGATAAAGTTTTAAATTGCTGTCCATTATTAACGTTAAACTCACAGCAGTCAGCCCTGAGATCTGCAATTATAACAATTCATAAAAACAGCCCCTTTGTTAGTTGCACTTGAAGAGCTTTTGAAATATAATTGCAACACGGTGCAAAGTAAAATAAAAATTCAGATTTTCTTTTACTGAGGCCATGAACAATACTGTCCTTTTTACAGCAGCGGAAAGCCTCAAGACATCCGTTATATTCCTTCAATGAGCTTTGTTCAATAAATGCTAAGCCTTGAAGCTTTTAAATGTATTAAAGTGATTATGATATCATCACTCCAAAGGCACTTCAATAGAACATTAAGACAGAAACAATTTTCTTCCACACAAACGGCATAACAGTAACAAAAAGTTGATTAAATGCACATTGTATCAAAAATATTTTCAGTATTTATAGACATATGTAGATAACATTAACTGTAACCCACACCATGGGCAGGGAAGAGAAGAGTAAATAATAAAAGCATTAGGGGAGAGAGCAAATTTTAACAATAAATCTTCAAAACTTAAATTGTAGCTTGACTGTGACTTTGCTTTTGGATTTATCGGCAAAGTCACACTACATAAAAGAGAGTAAGTCTCAAAATTAATAAATACTAGAGGGGAACAAGTCCTTGTTTGCTTTTCTAATAAGCCCAAATACATTCCCCACTCACACATGCCATGCTTCCGTAAATGCCTCGATGTGACCCGCAGGAAATGTGAATCTATTTATTTACAACGTCACCTAACATACCACAAGCAGGTGAGGACTCTGCAAGGGGCAGATGCCCAACATGTCCAACCAGGAGGTGTGAGAGGGTAGGAAGGAGGCCAAGAGGTGGGTTCAGAGCAAAACGGCAAGATGTAAGATTCTCTTTGTTGCAGGCTCATTACAGAATGCTCTTAGCACAGATAAGGGGATTATGAATTCACATGTGAATTTATCCCCTATTAAACTTTCAGCAAAAGGGTCAGTTGGCTGGAATAGCAAAGCCAAGGCACCATGGTCACATGCCAAGGTAGCAACTACTTGTACGCTCTCCTGACACATGAAAATAAGAAAAAAGGGACATTTCAGCCCCTTTTGAGTGCATACAGATTAGCATTTACATCTGTGTGTTCAGTTCTGTGTCCTGCTATTTTGCTCATCTTTATCCTGACAGCATGTTCCCAAACTAAAACTTGATATATCCTTTCTAATGGATGTACTATAGGGTGTTTGGTGGTTATTTTTTGTAGTAGCTATTTATGTGGTAAGGATATCTATCCTATGCTTGCCGTATTTTGTTCCATTATTTACCATCAGAGTTGTTTTTGCCTAAGTTTGTTTATGGGGTGGGGTGTTTTCAAAATAAGGTGAAGGACTCTAACATCCTAAAATTAAGGAGAAAAGTATTCTAAGGAACCAACGGGGGAGGTGGAGGGGGTGGGGGGAGAAGGAGTCTGCCAGGAAGAAGAAAACAAACTCTCAAACCAGTTAAGACCAAATCCCTACATATGACCCAGTACCTTTCAACTTGTCTTGCCCCCTAAGCCAAAGGAAGAGTGTGTTTCCCACTGGAAAACACTCTATAAACAATGTGGACTCCACAAGAAAAGCCATAGACAAGGCCTTTTACTACCCAACTTGGGGCCTTTGTGATTTTCTTTATGGGGAGAGTATCCTTGTCCATCACGTCAAGCACTGCTCCCTAGCCCTGGCAGCTTCTTAAACCAGCCCAGAGAAAGGAACACATAACAAAAGGCCAAGAAAAATGGAAAATAAAGACCATACAGTGGGTGACAAGTTCCCCCACTCAAGCAACTAGCCAGTGCCGTGGGCCAGAATTGATTTTCTATACGACATCAGAAAGGATTACCTCTCCCCCACAATACTGCCCAGGGGGATGGAGTGGAAATCATAATTAATTCAGGCAAATTCAATTCTGTGAGTCCAAGTGACAAATACTTTCCTTACAATATGAAGCACAGTCTCAAAACATCTTAAAACAGTTGGTGGGAGCAATAGCAACACATTCAATGCAATAATGCACAAAGCTACACAATAAAACGCGTGCAACCAAATAATAATTCTTCCAAGTCAGGAAAGAATACTCTTTTAAAAAATAAATCCGAACTTCAAAGAACATGCATTCCCATTAATAACGTTGACTCTCCTTCCCTCCTGGTGATATGGGGTAGGGGGTAGTGGAGGTCAATTTAATTCCCTAACTATCTTGGTCTATCAGGCCAACAAAAATATTGTGTTAGGGGGAAATGTATTATTGTGCTCCTGATGCAAGGAATCAGATGGGAGAGGTTGCTTCCATAGCCAATGTGACCTAAACCCACAAGAATCTAAAAATACCATTGCAGTCAACTACAAATTAGCCACACCATCATAGGAAACTTAGCAACACCCATATTTCAGAACAGATAGTCACAACACAATTTCTTTTTGACTTGAGTTTTGTTTTGTTTTTGTTGCTTCAGAGTTTACTCCATGGAATGGTAGGGTTATATAGAGAGGAGAACACTAAATCAAGAGGCAGGCATCCCAACATCTAGTACCAACTCTGGCACTAATCAATCAGAGGCCTTGGGCCAATTAACATCTCTCTGGAGGCCCTGAGGCTCCTTCTCTCTAAATCAAAATGGTTTGCTTACATGTTTCCATATGCTCTTTCAATCATAATATTCTATAACTGTGAGATTATTTTCCCCTTCCTAAAGAAATTCTGCTTAGAATTACATTTAAATGAGTTTCTATTCCTTGACCCGAAGAGCTGGGCAGGAGAAGGCACTGAGTAAAAAAGAGAACATTCTGAAATTCAGTCAGAGGGTCATCCCGAAAGTGGAAAATCAGAAGTTGACTATATGTATCAGACATATGCCTATACAAGCATGCATCTTCTTGGCCAAAATACTTCTCACTTAATCATTACATATTTATTAATATTTATTAAGTGCCCATTAGAGAATGCTTTTGTTTAGCTCACTACATGCAATCAGAAAAGGTGATAAGAGCATGGCTGATAACACGCACAGTCTTTGGCATCAGATGACTGATTCATATTTTGCCTCTTTGGGCAAACTGATAACCTCTCTGAGCCTGTTTCCTCATCTAGAAAATGGGAAAGAGAATACGTTGCTCATGGGATTATTGAGAGACTCAAATAAGACAATCCACATAAAACAGACACAGTAATCGCTATCATCACTTTTACTACTACTTCTATTAATATCCCATTAGGTTGCCATAAGAGTTTAATAAGAACATATATTAAGTACTTAGCACCAGTACCTGGCACACAGTAAAATCTAATAAAGGTTGCCCATACTCTTATTACACTCATCTACATAGTATTATGTTATCAGATAAGCTTGTAGCATTTCTCTTTAGTCCAATACCCTTGTTTTCCCCACAAAGACAATTCTCAATGGAATAGTTCTAGCCCTCAGGCCCCTGCAGACACAAAACACAAATCCCCATCAAACTAATGCTTCTTAGTGGTAACAAGGCTTGTTGAGAAGAGCCAAGGAGTACAGACTAACTTATGTTCCTCCTCTGAAAAGTGAGAAGGCTACAGCCAATGAGCTCAGATATCCGTCCAACTCTGGCTTTGCACAACCCTACCTGTCAACCATTCCAAAGTGTGGGCGGCACCCACAGCCCAGCATCCTCTCTCCTGCGAGCCTGCATGAGTGATGACCCCAAATAACCAACCTGAAATCCAAAGGAATAGCTTCCACATACAGCTGCAAGAACTTGTGGGAGATCATACCAGACCAGGGGTTGAATCCATTTTCTGGGCTTGGCCTAATTTTGTTCATATTAAACAATGGATGGATGTTTCTGGGCATCAACTCACAGACATAAGAGTTTCTCTGTTACGTCTTTAGTTTCCACTTAGAACAATATTCAGCAACAGTCATTTGATTTCAGTCCTCTACTAATGAAATTCCTTGTTTGTTTTTCCTAAAAGTTCAAAGTGATTGGCATAGAAAGTTCTGCCCACAATGGGTGACGGCTGCAAATTAAGATGTCTTAACCATTTACCCCATGGTTGAGGCAGTTCAATAAGCAGGTTCTTCTCTGCTCTTTATGAGCCACATTAAACAACAAGTAAACATGACTCGTTCCTTTGGCTGTAACTTGTGTAACTTATCTTTCTGGGAAAGGTACACAAGACCTCAGAGAGAGACATGTAAGGATTCGTGTGAGAACTGAGACAATACATGACCATAGTCACAGTCTGCTAATTTCTGCTGGTTTCTAAGAGGGGAAAGAAAAATGTATGTTAAGGGTTAAGGGGGCTCCAGGTCTTTTGGATGGAATAAATTACCTTGCCTCCAGGAAACAAGGCAGATGACAATTCAGCATCTCCAATGGGTGCCCCTCCTTTCTGCAGACACCCCAGCCCACAGTTCTGCTGCTTCAAGAAGGGCATTGCTGCTGACTCTGGACCTTTAAATAGAAGCATATTCTAGAACCATGGGGACAATGGCAAGACACTGGCCATCTCACGCCTGTCACTTGCCTACTCAGTGCCTGACAAGTGAGTCTCAAAAAAAAAAAAAAAAAAATCAATGGGCAAGAGAGACACCAATGCTAACTTTTTATCCCCATTATTTAGTTACTTTATTAGAGTTTTCCTAACTCCTCTGCACAAAGGGAAGGGTAAGCTATAGAAAACTAAGTGGCTTTGTCATCAAAAGCCTTCTCCACACTGGCACACAAACACCTGTCAGTGCAAAAGATACCTCTTTATCAAGTCTTCATGCCTACCAGGAGCCAAGGACACTCCGAGATTTCAGACTATTTTCTTCCAATGTTTTGAAGTCCCTTTCAGTTCACATGAAGGCTAATGATTTCAAAAAGGTGGGGAAAAGAAAGAGTTCTTAAAAAAAAAAATAAAAGAAAGAAAAAGGAAAAGATATCGTGCCATGATTATGAAGTTCTGAAAGCCTTTTAGCTGACAGCATAGGCTTTGAATAGCCTCTAAGAACCTCCCCTGAAAGACACAATACAGCAGTAAAATAGAGGCAGAGCATCCACAGTTTAGCATCCCCAGCCTCCCAAATTCAGATAGCCCATTTTACAGCAGAAGTCAGATTTCCGCCCCAACAGCCCTTTGGAATACTCAAGGTCCAGTGTGGCATCAGACAGACACGAGTCCAACCAACTGATACATCATTTTCTGCCAACAGAGAAATTAGTTTGTATCAAGCTCAGCACAGACCTGCAGTTAAAACCAGAACTGCAGGGCGCCTGGGCGGCTCAGATGGTTGAGTGTCTGCCTTCGGCTCAGGTCATGATCCCAGGGTCCTGGAATCGAGTCCCGCATCGGGCTCTCTGCTCCTTGGGAGCCTGCTTCTCCTTCTGCCTCTCTCTCTCTCATGAATAAATAGATAAAATCTTAAAAAAAAAAAAAAAAAACCCAGAACTGCAAAAACAGCAAAAGTGCCTTGAACCCTCAGAGTGCCCTCATGCCCCAAGTCTATACATCCACTCAAGATGCTCTGTCCTCAGTTTCTACACTGAGTGATGATTGCCAAGCTAAACAAGTCTGCTTTTCCAAGAGCTCACCCCAGAGTTCAGACCACTCACAGACACTTAGCACTGGGGCATTCAGAGCACTCACATGGGACAGCACTGGCTTACAGAGAGTTGTGGTCAGAGCTACATAAGCCTACCTGTTATAATTTCAGTAGCCAGTGCACTTCCTGCCATTCTGCCCTGACCAGCTGTAAGTAAACAGAGAGTGAGGACTGGGAAGAAGAAACCACAACCAAGATTATATTGGGTAAGTTCACACATCTCCCACACATCCCACCATGAAAGCACGATTTCAATAGCACATGCAGTATTTGGCTTGGGTGTGTGAAATACCAGTTTTTGAGTGATGGAGCACTCACCCCTACTTCAGACATACCTTTTCTCTTAAACTATTACACTTGCAGAGCTTCAAGCTCCTGCTCCAGACCCATCCATCTAACAACAGAAAGCACCTCTCAAGCTCCTTTCTGACACAACCCCATCATTCACCATTTGCTGGTATGCACAGTTTTTGCTGACAAAGCTCCATTACTAGAAAAAGCTCAGTAAGTAAAGCTGATTTGAAATAACTATATATTATAGGGAGGCTGGATGAAGAAAACTGATTTGGAGTCTAGAAAATCATCATATAAAGAGGCTCTAGAAAGAACTGCTTAATTATTTAAATACTTTCACTTCCTACAGACCATACATCATTTGATTTATCATCAGTGTTCAATATTTGGTAATTTACTGGGGTCATCTGACAAAACAACTCCAGATAGCAAGTACATATCAGACACTGTAATTCGTCAGTTGAAATGTCTACGTATCCCTGATTAATGTTAAATACTAAGCTAATGCTATCAGACTGAGGTGTGTGCCAATTTCAGCTCTCCAGTGAAGATGCAAAGCTGAGCGCATACCGGTAGGGCATCCTCAAGAGCAAATTATCATGTGTTGTCCTCCGCTGTCACAAGATAGACTGATAACACAGCTGGGATGGCCCCAAAAAAGATGCTTGTCCGTAAGTCCCTTGAACAGAGATGGTTAGTCCCATGTGACTCACTGCCTGATTCAACTGCTATAGCAAGTCACAGAGACCAAGACCTTGGGAGGAGGGTGTGTGCCTTCTCCCCCACATGCCAGGGTCATCCTGAGCCCAGCTCTGTTCATGGTGTGCCACACCCGAAATGCATCATTATAGACTCCCCACCTCCTACTGGATCTTCAAGATCCATCTCCTGCATAAAGCTTTCTTCCTTAGCCAAGCTCAAAATACTCTCTCCAGTCTTCCAGCTCCTACTACCACCACCAGTGTTCTTTTTGAAGTCAAATTATCTCAAATTCAAGGCAGAATCTACATCTTCTCGATATTCTCTGGAGTTCCTGGCATAATAATAAATAAGAGCAACTCTAAGTTTCAGGTCACGACAAGTCACACGGGTCAAAAATAAGAAATACAAGAAGCCTAACATCAATTCATAAAGAAATCCAATCAAGAGGTTTCTAATTCTGTAACTTCAAAACAGATAAAACTTTATGAAGTGCTTATTTACAAAACTTGATCATATGCTAGGTCATAAAAAGGACCTACAATTCCAAGAAACAAACAGTACAGACCACGTCACCAC
This sequence comes from Halichoerus grypus, assembly GCF_964656455.1. Taxonomy (NCBI): domain Eukaryota; kingdom Metazoa; phylum Chordata; class Mammalia; order Carnivora; family Phocidae; genus Halichoerus; species Halichoerus grypus. The sequence goes on from NC_135718.1 coordinate 50,575,796, forward strand.
ATTCCCTGATCACACTTCACAAAAATTTTAAAACCTTTAACTTTTATGACAAGAGAAAATCAAGATCCCCAAATGTCTAGAAAATAAAAATATAAAACATTATGTATTAGAATCTACAGGACACAATTTAAGAAGTGCCCAGAAAAAAATCCTAGCTTTAAGCAGTACAGTTCCAAAGAAGAGAAAGTGCTTATGTGTGCAGCCCACATACAAAGAATAAAACAAGGAAAGCAAAAATATTGGTAGGTATATAAACAGTAATAAGAGGAAAAGACTGGCACTAATAAATAAATACAAGACTATTAAAGTAATAAGCTACCAAAACAATAATTAAGGGGAAGAAAAGATGAAGTATATAGTCAACATATGCATATGATGGCAGGTGGGTGCTCCCTGGCCCACTGTGCCCCCTTCCCACACCCTTAAACCCTGTGGGCACATGCAGTCCACACAGAGTACACCCCTTGAATGCCTCGCTCTGGTGGGCGGGGTGCTTAGGATTCTATGCCCCACAGGACTAAACTATCAGAAAGAGTTCTTGGCAGGTTCTCTCTCCCAAAGCACTGCACAGACAGGAGACTGATACACATCCCCAGCCCTAACTATGACCACTCTTTCAAGACTGGGAGAGGTAGCTGTTTCACCTAATACACAAACATGGAGAGTCCAGCACAATGAGGAAACAAAGGAGAATGTTCAAAACAAAAGAATAAGATAGAACCCGGCTTGGGGTGGAGGTAATTAACCAAAGATAATTTACCTGATGAAGAGTAATTTACCTGATAAAGAGTTCAAAATAATGGTCCTAAAGATGCTCACCAATCCCAGGAGAAGAATGGATGAACACAGAGAAACATCAACAAAGAAACTAAGTATCAAACAGAAGTCATGGTACTGAATAATACAACAACTGAACTGAAAAATACACTAGAGGGATTCAACAGCAGACTATGTGAAATGGAAGAAAGAATCAGTGACCTGGAAGAAAGGGCAGTGGAACTCACACAGAGCAGCAAAAGGAAAAAAGAATTTTAAAAAGGGAAGAAAAATAAAATAAGATGAAAACAGAGAGGGAAGCAAACCATAAGAGACTCTAAACTATAGGAAATAAACAGAGTTCCTGGAGGGGAGGTGGGTGAGGTTTGGGGTAACTGGATGATGGTCATTAAGGAGGGCACTTGATGTAATGAGCACTGGGTGTCATATGCAACTGATGAATCACTAAATTCTACCCCTGAATCTAATATAAATAAAGAAAAAATATAAACAAACAAGTGAAAATAGCTTAAAAGACCTACAGGACAACATCAAGGGAACAACATTTGCATAACAGGGAAGGAGGATGGACAGAGAAAGGGGTAGAAAACTTATTACAAGAAATAAAAGGCCAGGGGTGCCTGGGTGGCTCAGTCGTTAAGCGTCTGCCTTTGGCTCAGGTCATGGTCCCAGGGTCCTGGGATCAAGCCCCACATCAGGCTCCCTGCTTGGCAGGAAGCCTGCTTCTCCCTCTCCCACTCCCCCTGCTTGTATTCCCTCTGTCACTGTGTCTCTCTGTGTCAAATAAATAAAAATAAAATCTTGAAAAAAAGAAAAAGAAATAAAAAGGCCAAAAATTTCCCTAACCTGAGGAAAGAAATAGACATTCAGATCCAAGAAGCCCAGAGTTCCAAATAAGATGAACCCCAAAAGATCCACACCAAGACACATTATATTAAAATGTCAAAAGGTAAAGAAAATCTTAAAAGCAGCAAAAGAAAACCAACTTGTTCTCTACAAGGGAACCCCCATAAGACCATCAGATTTTTCAAAAGAAACTTTACAAGCCAGAAGACAGTGGCTGAAAGGAAAAACTTCCCACCAAGAATACTCTACCCAGCAACGTTATCATTCAGAATTAGAGAGATAAAGAGTTTTCCAGCTAAGCAAAAATTAAATTCACAGGGTGCCTGGGTGGCTCAGTCATTTAAGCATCTGCCTTTGGCTCAGGTCATGACCTCAGGGTCCTGGGATAGAGCCCTGCATTGGACTCCCTGCTCAGTGGGGAGCCTCCATCTCCCCCTGCCTGCATCTCCCCCTGCTTGTGCTCTCTCTGGCAAATAAATAAAATCTTTAAAAAAATTAAAAATAAAGAAATTCATCACCACTTACTGGGCGCCTTACACAAAATGTTGAAGAGACTTCCCCAAGCTGAAAAACAAGGGTGCTAACTACTAATAAAACATATAAAAGTAAACATCTCACTGGGAAAGGCAATTATATAGTAAAAGTAGTAGGCCAAAAAAAAGCTAGCATGAAGATTAAAAGCAAACTTTAGTAAAAAATTAAAATAACTTTAGTTTGATTAAAAGACTGACAAAGGATACACAAAAAGATATAAAATGTGACATCAAAACAAACAAGGTGGAGGAAGAAGAGTCAAAATGTAGAGTTTCAGAATACATTCAATTTTAAGTTGCTCTTGACTTTAGATATAGATAGAGGTCACTAAATGCAAGCTTCACAGGCAAAAACCTATAGTAGATACACAAAAGATAAGGAGAATGGATTCTAAACATGACATTATCAAAAGGCATCAAACCACAAGGGAAGAGAACAGGAAAAGAAAGGAGCAGAGAAGAACTACATAACAGCCAGACAACAATTTACTAAAGGGCAATGAACATATACCTATCTATAATGATTTTAAACATAAATGTACTAAATTCTCCAGTCAAAAGACATAGAATGGATTAAAAAATTTAAAATATAACCCATCTATATGCTGCCTACAAGAGACTCACCTCAGATGTAAGGACACACACAGAATGAAAGTGAAGCGATGGACAAAGATGTTTATTGCAAATGGAAACTAAAAGAAAGCTGGAGTACCTATACTTATCAGACAAAATGGAATTTAAAACAAAACACAAAGATAGGCATTACATAATGATAAAGGTGGCAATCCAGCAAGAACATATACCATTTGTAAATATTTATGCACCCCGATATAGGAGCACCTAAATATATAAAGCAAATATTAACAGATCTAAAGGGTAAAATCAACAGCAATACAGTAATAGGAGATAATATTCCACTTACATAAAAGATAAATCATCCAATCAATAAGGAACCATCAACACATTAGATCAGATGCATTTAATAACATAACATTCCATCCAAAAGAATACACATTCTTTTCAAGTGCACACAGAACATATGTTAAACCACAAAACAAATCTCAATAAATTTAAGATTGAAATCATATCAAGTAGATTTTCAAACCACAATGGTATGAAACTGGAAATCACATACAAAAAAAAAAAAAAAACTCTGGAAAAAAAAATATCACAAGTACGTGGAGATTAAACAAAATACTACTGAATAACCAATGAGTCGAAGAAATCAAAGAAGCAATGAAAAATACCTTGAGACAATGAAAATATCACATACCAAAATCTATAGAATGCAGCAAAAGCAGTTCTAAGAAGGAAGTTCACAACAATACATACCTATCTCAATAAACAAGCAAAATCTCAAACATCTACTTTATACCTAAAGGAACTAGAAAAAGAGGAACAAAGCAAGCCCAAAGTTAGTAGAAGGAAAAATAAAAGACAAACTAGAAAACAAAATAAATGAGAACTACGAGCTGGTTCTTTGGAAAGATAAACAAATTGATATACCTTTGCCTAGACTCACTAAGAAAAAAAGAGAGTTCAAATAAATAAAATCAGAATAAAAGAGGGAATGTTACAACTGTTACCAAAGAAATACTAAGAATCATAAGCAACTATGAATAATATACCAACAAATTGAACAACCTAGAAGAAATGGCTAAATTCCTAGAAACACACAATGTTCCAAGACCAAATCAAAAAGAAATAGAAAAATCAATAGACTGATTGATTTTAGCAAGGAGACTGAATCAGTAATCCAAAACCTCCTAAAAAAAACAAAGTCCAACCAAAAGAAAGCTGGGGTGGCAATTCTTATATCAGACAAATTAGATTTTAAACCAAAGACTGTAATAAGAGATGAGGAAGGACACTATATCCTACTTAAAGGGTCTATCCAACAAGAAGATCTAACAATTGTAAATATCTATGCCCCTAACATGGGAGCAGCCAATTATATAAGGCAATTAATAACAAAAGCAAAGAAACACATCGACAACAATACAATAATAGTGGGGGACTTTAACACCCCCCTCACTGAAATGGACAGATCGTCTAAGCAAAAGATCAACAAGGAAATAAAGACTTTAAATGACACACTGGAACAAATGGACTTCACAGACATATTCAGAACATTCCATCCCAAAGCAACGGAATACATATTCTTCTCTAGTGCACATGGAACATTCTCCAGAATCGATCACATCCTAGGTCACAAATCAGGTCTCAACTGGTACCAAAAGATTGGGATCATTCCCTGCCTATTTTCAGACCACAGTGCTTTGACACTAGAACTCAATCACAAGAGGAAAGTCGGAAAGAACTCAAATACATGGAGGCTAAAGAGCATCCTACTAAAGAATGAATGGATCAACCAGGAAATTAAAGAAGAATTTAAAAAATTCATGGAAACCAATGAAAATGAAAACACAACTGTTCAAAATCTTTGGGATGCAGCAAAGGCAGTCCTAAGAAGAAAGTAGATAGCAATACAAGCCTTTCTCAAGAAACAAGAAAGGTCTCAAGTACACAAACCTAACCCTACACCTAAAGGAGCTGGAGAAAGAACAGCAAATAAAGCCTAAACCCAGCAGGAGAAGAGAAATCAAAGATCAGAGCAGAAATCAATGAAATAGAAACTAAAAGAACAGTAGAACAGATCAACGAAACTAGGAGCTGGTTCTTTGAAAGAATTCACAAGATTGATAAACCCCTGGCCAGACTTATCAAAAAGAAAAGAGAAATGACCCAAATCAACAAAATCATGAATGAAAGAGATCAAAACCAACACCAAAGGAATACAATTATAAGAACATATTATGAGCAACTATATGCCAGCAAATTAGATAATCTGGAAGAAATGGATGCATTCCTAGAGATGTATCAACTACCAAAACTGAACCAGGAAGAAATAGAAAACCTGAACAGACCTATAACCACTAAGGAAATTGAAGCAGTCATCAAAAATCTCCCAACAAAAGCCCAGGGCCAGATGGCTTCCCAGGGGAATTCTACCAAACATTTCAAGAAGAATTAATACCTATTCTTCTGAAACTCTTCCAAAAAATAGAAATGGAAGGAAAACTTCCAAACTCATTTTATGAGGCCACCATTACCTTGATCCCCAAACCAGACAAAGACCCCATCAAAAAGGAGAATTACACACCAATATCCTTGATGAACATGGATGCAAAAATTCTCACCAAAATACTAGCCAATAGGATCCAACAGTACATTAAAAGGATTATTCACCACGACCAAGTGGGATTTATCCCTGGGCTGCAAGGTTGGTTCAACATCCACAAATCAATCAACGTGATACAATACATTAACAAAAGAAAGAACAAGAATCATATGATCCTCTCAATAGATGCAGAAAAAGCATTTGACAAAGTACAGCATCCTTTCTTGATCAAAACTCTTCAGAGTGGGGCGCCTGGGTGGCTCAGTTGGTTAGGCGACTGCCTTCGGCTCAGGTCATGATCCTGGAGTCCCGGGATCGAGTCCCGCATCGGGCTCCCTGCTCAGCGGGGGGCCGGCTTCTCCCTCTGACCCTCCCCGCTCTCATGCTCTCTCTCTCCCTCAAATAAATAAATAAAATCTTTAAAAAAAAAAAAAAAAAACAACTCTTCAGAGTGTAGGGATAGAGGGTACATACCTCAGTATCATAAAAGCCATCTATGAAAAATCTACAGTGAATATCATTCTCAATGGGGAAAAACTGAGAGCTTCCCCCTAAGGTCAGGAACGCGGCAGGGATGTCCACTATCACCACTGCTATTCACCATAGTATTGGAAGTCCTAGCCACTCTCAGATGGTTAAGCGTCTGCCTTCGGCTCAGGTCATGATCCCAGGGTCCTGGGATCGAGTCCCATATTGGGCTCCCTGCTCAGCAGGAAGCCTGCTTCTCCCACTCGCCCTGCTTGTGTTCCTTCTCTTGCTTTGTCTCTGTCAAATAAATAAATAAAATCTTAAAAAAAAAAAAAAAGAAAAGAAGTCCTAGCCACTGCAATCAGACAACAAAAAGAAATCAAAGGCATCCAAATCAGCAAAGAAAAAGTCAAACTCTCACTCTTTGCAGATGATATGATACTTTATGTGGAAAACCCAAAAGACTCCACCCCAAAACTGCTGGAACTCATCCAGGAATTCAGTAAAGTGGCAGGATATAAAATCAATGCACAGAAATCAGTGGCATTCCTATACACCAACAACAAGACAGAAGAAAGAGAAATTAAGGAGTCGATCCCATTTACAATTGCACCCAAAACCATAAGATACCTAGGGATAAATCTAACCAAAGAGGCAAAGGATCTGTACTCAGAAAACTATAAACTACTCATGAAAGAAATTGAGGAGGACACAAAGAAATGGAAAAACGTTCCATGCTCATGGATTGGAAGAACAAATATTGTGAAGATGTCAATGCTACCTAGAGCAATCTACACATTCAATGCAATCCCCATCAAAGTACCATCCACTTTTTTCAAAGAAATGGAACAAATAATCCTAAAATTTGTATGCAACCAGAAAAGACCCTGAATAGCCAGAGGAATGGTGAAAAAGAAAAGCAAAGCTGGCGGTATCACAATTCCGGACTTCCAGCTCTATTACAAAGCTGTCATCATCAAGACAGTATGGTACTGCCACAAAAACAGACACATAGATCAATGGAACAGAATAGAGAGCCCAGAAATGGACCCTCAACTCTATGGTCAACTAATCTTTGACAAAGCAGGAAAGAATGTCCAATGGAAAAAAGACAGTCTCTTCAACAAATGGTGTTGGGAAAATTGGACAGCCACATGCAGAAGAATGAAACTGGACCATTTCCTTACACCACACACAAAAATAGACTCCAAATGGTTGAAAGACCTAAATGTGAGACAGGAGTCCATCAAAATCCTAAAGGAGAACACAGGCAGCAACCTCTTCGACCTCAGCCGCAGAAACTTCTTCCTAGAAACATCGCCAAAGGCAAGGGAAGCAAGGGCAAAAATGAACTATTGGGACTTCATCAAGATAAAAAGCTTTTGCACAGCAAAGGAAACAATCAACAAAACCAAAAGACAACCGACAGAATGGGAGAAGATATTTGCAAATGACATATTAGATAAAGGGCTAGTATCCAAAATCTATAAAGAACTTACCAAACTCAACACCCAAAGAACAAAGAATCCAATCAAGAAATGGGCAGAAGACATGAACAGACATTTTTCCAAAGAAGACATCCAAATGGCCAACAGACACATGAAAAAGTGCTCAACATCGCTCGGCATCAGGGAAATCCAAATCAAAACCTCAGTGAGATACCACCTCACACCAGTCAGAATGGCTAAAATTAACAAGTCAGGAAACGACAGACGTTGGCGGGGATGCGGAGAAAGGGGAACCCTCCCACACTGTTGGTGGGAATGCAAGCTGGTGCAACCACTCTGGAAAACAGTATGGAGGCTCCTCAAAAAGTTGAAAATAGAGCTACCATACGATCCAGCAATTGCGCTACTGGGTATTTACCCCAAAGATACAAATGTAGGGATCCGAAGGGGTACGTGCACCCCGATGTTTATAGCAGCAATGTCCACAATAGCCAAACTGTGGAAAGAGCCAAGATGTCCATCAACAGATGAATGGATAAAGAAGAAGTGGTATATATATACAATGGAATATTATGCAGCCATCAAAAGGAATGAGAGCTTGCCATTTGCAACGACGTGGATGGAACTGGAGGGTGTTACACTGAGCAAAACAAGTCGATCAGAGAAAGACATGTATCATATGACCTCACTGATACGAGGCTTTCTTAATCTCAGGAAACAAACTGAGGGTTGCTGGAGTGGGGGGTGGGGTGGGAGGGATGGGGTGGCTGAGTAGTAGACGCTGGGGAGGGTATGTGCTATGGTGAGCACTGTGAATTGTGCAAGACTGTTGAATCACAGATCTGTACCTCTGAAACAAATAATGCAATATATGTTAAGAAAAAAAAAAAAGAAGAAGATAGCAGGAGGGGAAGAATGAAGGGTGGGTAATCGGAGGGGGAGACGAACCATGAGAGACGATGGACTCTGAAAAACAAACTGAGGGTTCTGGGGGCGGGTGGGAGGATGGGTTAGCCAGGTGATGGGTATTAAAGAGGGCACGTTCTGCATGGAGCACTGGGTGTTATGCACAAACAATGAATCATGGAACACTATATCTAAAACTAATGATGTAATGTATGAGGATTAACATAACAATAAAAAAATTTAAAAAAAACTAATGATGTAATGTATGGTGATTAACATAACAATAAAATTTTTAAAAAATAAATAAAAAACAAAAAAACAAAGTCCAGGACAAATAGCTTCTCTGGTGAATGCTACCAAACATTCTGAGATTTAATACCTACCCTTCTCAAACTCTTCCAAAAAAAATGGAGGCAGATGGAATGCTTCCAAATTCATTTTATGAAGCCAGCATTATCCAGATACCAAAACCAGACAAGGATATCACAGAAAAAGAAAATTACAGGCCAATATTCCTGATGAATGAACGTAGATTAAAAAATCAACAAAATATTAGCAAACTCAATTCAACAATACAGTGAAAAGATCATACACCATGATCAAGTGGGATTTATTTCAGGTACGCAGATTGTTGATTTGCAAATCAATGTGATACACCACATTAGCAAAAGGAAAAGAATCATAAACATTCCAATAGATGCAGAAAAGCGTTTGACAAAATTCAATATCCATTTATGATAAAAACTCAACAAAGCAGGTACAGGGGGAATGTACCTCAACATAATAAAGACCATATATGACAAGTCCACAGCTAACATCATATTCAATGGTGAAAGGTTGAAAGCTTTTCCTCTAAGATCAGGAATCAGACAAGGAAGCCCACTCCCACTGCTTTTATTCAACACAGTATTAGAAGTCCTAGCCAGAGAAATCAGGCAAGAAATAAAAGGCATCCCAATTATAAAAAAAAGTTAAAAAGTCACTGTGGGCATTTTATATACATAGAAAACTCTTAAAAGTCCATAAAAATGTTAGAATAAGCCAATTTTGTAAAGTTGGATACAAAAATCAGTGTATAAAACAGACTTTTGTATACCAACTATCAGAAGTTAACAATCCCACTTACAATTGCATCTAAAAAAAAACAAAAAACAAAAAAACAAAACCCTAGGAATACACTTACCCAAGAATGTGGAAGACTATACACTACATGGCATTGATGAATGAAATTAAAGATGACAGTAAGTGGAAAGATAGTCCATGTTCATGGACTGGATGAATACTGTTAAAATATCCATACTATCCAGAATAATCATAGAATCAAAGCAATCCCTACCAAAATTTCAATGGCATTTTTCACACAAACGCAACAAATAATTCTAAAATTTATATGGAACCACAAAAAACTCCAAATAGCAAAAACAATTAAGAACACAGCTGGAGGCATTATACTCCATGGTTTCTAACCATACTACAAAGTTATGATAATCACAACAGTATGGCAATGGCATAAACTCAGACACATTAATCAATGGAACCGAATAGAGAGGGCAGAAATAAACCCATGCACATACTGTCAATAAATTTATGACAAAGGAGCCAAGAATATGCAATGAGAAAATGACAGTCTCTTCAAAAAATGGTGTTGGGGAAACTGGGCAGCCACAAACAATGAAACTCAACCACGACCTTATACCATAAAAATAAACTTAACTCAAAATTGATTAAAGACCTGAATGTAAGACCATAAAACTCCTTGAGGAAAACATAGGTGGTAAGCTCCCTGACATTGCTCTTGCTAATTTTTTTTTGGATCTGACTCCAATGGCAATGGCAACAAAAGCAACACTAACCAAATGGGACTACATTGACCTAAAAAGCTTCTGCAAAGTTGATGAAACGATCAACAAAAGAAGCCAACCTACTAAATGGGAGAAGATATTTGCAAATGATATATTCAATAAGGTATTAATATCTAAACTATATAAAGAACTCCTACAATTCATTAACCAAACAAAAACAACAATCCAATTTTAAAAATGGACACAGTATCTGAATAGTCTTTCCAAAGTCACACAGAAGGCCACCAGATACATGAATAGTTCTCAAAATTACTAATCATCAGGGAAATGCAAACCTAAACCACAATGCGATATCACCTCACCTGTCAGAATGACTATTATCAAAAAGACAAGAAACCACAAGTGTTGGCAAGGATATTTAAAAAAAAAAAAAAAAAACCCTCATGCACTGTTGGTGGAAATGTAAATTGGGACAGCCACTATGGAAAATAGTATGGTGATTCCTCAAAAACCCAAAGTTACAACTACCATATAATCCAACAATTCCACTTCTTGGTATTTATCAAAAGAAAACACTAAATCAAAAATATATATGCACCCCTATGTTCACTGCAGCATTATTTACAATAGCCAAGATACTGAAACAAGCATAGTATCCATTAGTGAATGAATGGACAATGATATGGTACTTATATACAATGGAATACTACTTGGCCATAAAAAAGAATGAAATCTTACCATTTGCAACAACATAGGTGAACCCTAAGGATATGCTGCTAAATTAAATACATCAGACAGAAAAGGGCAAACACTGTATTTCATTAATATATGGAATCTACAAAGCAAACCAAACCAAAACTCATAGATGCAGAAAACAAACTGAGGTTGCCAGGGGGAAGGGAGTTGGGGAGTGGACAAATGGGAGTAAGGAGTCAAGAGGGAAAAACTTCTAGTCATAAAATAAGTCACAAGAATTTAATGTACAACATGGTGACTACAGGCAATAATATTTCATTGCATATTATTTAACTTTATATGGCGACAGGGGAAAACCAGACTTATTGGGGTGGTCATTTCACACACAGTGTATACAAATATCGAACCTTTATGTTATACTCCAGAAACTAATAACGTGACATTTCAAGTATACCTCAGTAAAAAAAAAAATTACAAAAAAGAATGTAAATATATATATAACCAGATACCAAGTAAATTAAAAGACACAGAAGCAATAATTTTGCTCCACTTTAATACATTTGAAATCATGGATAAACTGGGTATTCTCTAGAATAATATAAACCATGAAAACCGGGGTGCCTGGGTATCTCAGTCGATTAAGCAGCCAACTCTTGATTTCGGCTCAGGTCATGATCTCAGGGTTGTGGGATCGAGCCCCGCATCAGGCTCTGAGCTCAGCACAGAGTCTGCTTGAGATTCTCTCTCTCCCTTTGCCCCCCCCCGCCCCCATGCACTCCCACACTTTCTCTCTAAAAATAATAATCTTTCAAAAATAAGTTATCAAAACTAAGTCCAGAAAATATTGAAAATCTAGATAGACCAAGTACTATAAAAGATATGGATGAAGTGATCAGAGATAACTAATACAAAGCCCCAAATGTTTTACAAATAAATTTTATCTATTCCTTCAAGAAATAGATTACTACAATGCTATTTGAACTATTTGTTCCAGAACAGAGAAAAATAACCTGAACTATTTTTATAAATAAGTATAACATTGTATTACTCTGCTGAGACTGCTATAACAAGATACCACAGACTGGGTGTCTTATAAAACAAATTTATTTTCTCACAGTTCTGGGGACTAGAAGTCCATGATCAAGGTACCAACATGGTTCATTTCTGGTAAGAGCACTCTTCCTGGCTTGTAGACAGCTGCCTTTTTGCAATGTCCTCATGTAGTCTTTCCTCTGTGCAAACCTTTCCCTGATGTTTCTTTCTCTTAAGGACACTAGTCCTTTTGGACTGGGTCCCCAGCCTTATGACCTCATTTAACCTTTATTAACTCTCTAAAGGCCTTATGCCAAATATGGTCACATGGAGTTTAAGACTTCAGTATATTAATTTGGGGGGTACACAATTCAGTCCATAACCAATGGGATTAATAAGTGCCTCAGTATTAAGAAATCTAGAATAGTCTGTCCCATTAGTCAGTACAAAGAGGGGAGGAGACAACATGCTCATCTCCACAGATCCTGAGAAACTACTAATGTTAAAATCCAGCATCAGTTACTCATGTTTAAAATAAGCAATAAATAGGGGCGCCTGGGTGGTTCAGTCAGTTAAGCGTCTGCCTTCTGCTCAGGTCATGATCCCAGGGTCCCAGGATGGAGCCCAGCAGCTGGGTTTCCTGCTCAGCGGGGAGTGGGCTCCCCCTGATCGCTCTAACCCTCCCCCTGCTCGCTTTCTCAAATAAATAAAATCTTTAAAAAATTAAAAATTAAAAAAGCAATAACATACTGAGATCTCTCCAAGATGCTGATTTCAATTTCTTTGGCTATCTGTAAGTAGAATTATTGGATCATATGATAGTTCTATTTTTAATCTTTGGAGGAACCTCCATGCTGTTTTCCATAGTGGCTGCACCAATTTACGTTCCTACCAACAGTGCACAAGGGTTCTCCCTTCTCCACATCCTGGCCAACACTTGTTATCTTCTTTAACTGATAATAGCTATTTTAACATGGCTGAGGTACAGTGAAGCCCTTATAGTTAACAATATTGTACTGTATACTTAAGAACATTTAACATAAAATTTTGCTAAGAGGGTAAATCTTATCACACAACCACACATATACCAATAATAACCAAGAGGGTGGGAGGAAATTTTTGGAAGTGCTAACTATGTTTATGGCAGATTGTGGTGATCATTTCATGGGTGTACACTTATGTCCAAACTCATTGTATGCACTAAATATATACAGGTTTTGTATATCTGTTCATACTTCAATAGTTTAAAAAGCACTAAAACTATACTGCTTAAAAAATATATTCTTTTAAAAACCTCCTCTCAGTAGTAGCCAATGCAATTAGGGAAGGAAAAGAAGCATTAATAAGAAAGCAGCAAAGTTTTTTTCCCCATATGATACAACTGTATGACAAAACCCAATAGAATTAACTGAATAACTTTTAGAAAAGAGATATTAATAAGGTGGCTTATTATGAAATTAACATTTAAAAACCAATAGTTTTACTCTTTACTATTTCATTTTTCATTCCATTTCATTCAATTAACTACAACTTACAAGGCCTTTTATTTTTGCAAAGCATTTCTCACAATCCTATGAAGTAGATATTAATCAACCCCGTTTTACAGGTGCAGAAAATAAAGCCCAGGAAGGTTAAATCACTTTTCATGGTCACAGAGCTAGTAAATAGCATATCTGTCCTCTGACTCCAAGCACTGTATTCATTCCCCATAACAAGATGCTTCCCCCCAACCCCCACCCATAAGACAGATATTAAATTCTGTGGGTGTTTTTCCTCAACTTCACCAAAATTAACTCTTAAATCAACATCAGATCTTAAAAGCCTAGATCTGTTTTTAAAGTAGAAATTATCTATGAAAATGAACCTATTTGTTACTGGGGTAGAGTGATTAATGTTATACACAGCAATGTAGATAAATAATTTTTAACTAGGTGAGATCAACATACTCATTTTCACTTTAAGATCGCCGACGGAGCATTTTCCCCCACAATTTACACTTTAACCTCTTAACGCAAACCAATGTTTTATCAAAATTTCTTTTTAAATTATAGGAAACACACATTTCTAAAAGCTGTTATTTTGTTTCAAGTTAGCAAAGTATTATAATTAAATGCAAAATGTATCCTGATACCTTTGGCACTACGCCAATTTGGCCAGGAGCAGTAAACTCCTAAAGTTATCACGGAAGGTAAAGACACACCACCTAATTGGGTTGAAACACATAATTTACTCTATCACTTAACAAATGTGTTGCACACCCACCATGTGTCGGACACTGTGCGGGGAAATATGTGCACAGTAACAAACCCAAAACTTGCCCTCAGGGAACTTAGTATTTAGTTAGAAAACAAATAACAAATACTCGCAGGCGCGCACACACACACACACACACACACACACACACTCTCTCTCTCTCTCTCTCTCTCTCTCTCTCTCTCACAGCTCTGATTGCTATTTTATCAGTCATCTATCACCAAGATAATTCTATCCAACAAACTACAACTCATTTATTCTCACACATCTGCAAATCAGCTACAACTTGGCTGGACTCCAGGTTGCAGACTGCAGAGAGGACTCAGGTCCACTCGAGTTCATTGGGAGGCCAGTCTCAGAATGGACAACAGCAGGAATTCTAGAGGGGCAGACGGACGGAATGTGCAAGGCCTCCTAAGGTATAGGCAGAGAACGGGCACCCTCTCATTTCCACCTATGATTCTCACCTGAGCAAGTCATGTGGCCGTACCCAACATCAGCGGGTCAGGGGACTACACTCTGGGAGAGGAATTGCAAAACCACAGGGCAAAGGGCATGGATATTGGGAGGGGGAAGAACGGGGGACATAATACAATCAGCCACAGCCATGAGAGCAAGACAAATGATGCTGTGAGAACACCCAGACAGGGCTGATCATGTGACAGAGGTCTGGCAAGACTTCCCTAACAGAGTGAAGCTCCAACTAAAATCTGAAAGACAAAGAGAAATGAAGTAAGTAAAAGGGGAGGTAAAAGACTTCCAAGCAAAGAAAATAGCATGTACAAAGTCCCGATGGCCAAAGGAGACACGACCAGCTCAAAACATTTAAGGAAGATCTATGGCTGGGCAGAGAGAGAGAGTGAGAGAACACGGTACACCACCGGACAGAAAGGATGTCAGGGGACTCAGGCTCCATGTGAAGGAATGGGTCTTTATCGTAATGGCATAAAACCACTGAATGATGCTAAGCAAAGAAGTAATCAGATTTACCTCTTCACAAGATCACTCTCTACAGGGGCGCCTGGGTGGCTCAGTCATTAAGCGTCTGCCTTCTGCCTTCCGCTCAGGTCATGATCCCAGGGTCCTGCTTCTCCCTCTCCCACACCCCTGCTTGTGTTCCCTCTCTCTCTCTGTCCCTCTCTCTCTCTGTCAAATAAATAAATAAAATCTTTAAAAAAAAGATCACTCTCTGCAGAAGTGAGACTATGCCGGTGGACCATTCAGCAAGCTATAGCAAAAGTCCAGGTGAGAGATGATCATGCCTTGAACTGAACAGTTTTAGATGGAGTAGAAAGTGTTAAAGAGACATCACGTGGACAGAAAAGCCCACCATTCTATCAAATCATTTCTGCCAAACCACTCCCTCCCTCCCTGAGCTAAACCTGATGGCCATTCCAAGACCTCATCCTATTTTTCCTCCCTGCATTTTATCCCACTGACCATTCCCCTCCTCTTTAAATTATTCTCCTTCCGTAGGTTCTGACAAACTACCACCTATCTCCTGGTTTTTCTCCATTGACTGTTTTTGCTCACCCTTGGTTCATTCCTTAAGTCCTAAAATCTGTCCTATAATCTTTCATTACCCTAAACTTCCCTCCCCCAACTCCAAGCAAATTCATCCACTCTCATGTCCTAAATAGCTCATTATGTTGATCTTCCCATTGTGGGCCTCCAGCCCAGACTTTGTTCTCAACCCCAGATCCATATATCCAGCTGCCTCCTGAACATTTCCACCTGGATGCTCCCATAAGCATCTCATACTCAATGTGTCCTCCATCCATTCCCCCTCATCTCTTCCACCCTGAAAATCCTATTCCTTCCCAGCTTCCCCATCTCCTAGAAAGCCACGACCACCCATCCAATTATTCCAATATTAAACCCTAGAGCCAGTTACAATTCCTCCCATGCCTTACCATTCCACATCCACTCAACACAAATACTGGTACAAGTGCCTTCTAATATATTGCTCAGATTTATCTCCTCACCTCTCATACTACCACTGCTCCAATGCAGGGCCCCCATGCCTGATGTGGAGGACTCCACAGCCTCGTAACAGATTCCCTAAACTGCAGACCCAGCCCACTCTCTCCAGGACAAGAGAAGTGATCTAAAATACAAATATGACCTTGCCACTCTCCTGCCTAAAACCATTCAGTGGCAACCGCTTACCCTCAGAATAAAGTTCAACTTCTTAACAGGGTTCACAGACCCCTTGGTCCTCTCGCCCCTGCCTTCCATATGTGCCTTGAATATACTCATGCTCTCCGGGATCTGGACATGTTCCATTCTGTTTCCCTCTGCCTGAAATACTCTTCACCCCCCAACAGCACCTTACTTGGCTACTTTTCTAACTAAGATATAAATTTCATGAGGGCAAAGACCCTGCCTTTTGTTTACTGTTAACTGCCAGACATCAGCACAGGGACTACCCCCTTAACACATAATGGTTCTGGTAAAGTGAATGAGTGGATCCTTCAAGAACATCTAGATGACCCCCTCCTTCAAGCTGCCTTTCCATCCTCCTAAGGTTGGGTGTACCTTTTAGGTGTTTTCAGAGCAGCCTAAACTTTCCCCACGGTGGCATCACCTCACTATTCATTTGGCCATACCCTCTAACTCTTGCCCCAATTAAAATATAAGCTCCATGAAGGTAAGAGCTTTTTCTGTTGCAGGAAGAAGCCTCGGGAGCTAGTGAACCAGAAATAGCATTGCCCTCAAGGAGGTCCCTGAAGGCAAATGAAGCCAGGAAAGAAGCCGAGGGCCAAGGTCCAAATAAAGTAACCCATGTATGAGATTCAGGGGTACGCAAAGGACATACATGGGGGGAGGTGGGGTAGTGAGGTCAGTGGAAGGGGGAATGAAAACACGTGAATGAGACTAAAGTCAGTCACTGAGGCCAGACAGCCCCATGTCTAACTCACCCATGACTGGTTACGCAGTGATACCCTCCTTTTATGCAGAAATTCACACAGGTGAGACGGTGTCTCCACACCTTGTAAAAAATAAATTCCCACTGAAATCCCTTACACATTAATGAAGAAATAGTCTTTTGGACATTTTTACTCATTGCCGCTTTGTTTCAAGGGGCCAGACTACATTTAAATAAAACCTGAGGGGTACATTAATGCCTTTTATAATGGATAGGATTTCATCAAAATCAGTCAATTCCTTCCCAAGTTATTAAAGAACAGCCTTTTAAATGCAAAATGCTAAGTACTTAAGTTAAAACAGAAACCTTCCTTAATTCAGTCAATTAAATACAGTAAGGTGCTAAGGGGGCAAGCAAATCAACTCTAGAGGCAAACCCAAGCAAATTCAAATATTAAAACTGAAGAAGTTAAAGGATTAGAGATTCTCTGTTGACAGGCAAAAATATGGCTTCACTGGATCTTCAATCTCTTGGTTATTAACAGCAGACAATGCCCCATCAGTCACCAAGCCTGAACCAAGGACCTTTTGCCTGAGGTTAGGTTTCTAAAGCATCCACTCAGCACATTCAGATTCTTAAATATGATGTTCCCTTCGCTATTTTTCTCCACCTGACTCAGAGCAGGTTGTAATCTTGGGAAGGAGTGGCCCTCTTCCAGGGTGAAGGCAGGCAGCACTAAAGGGGTGACAGGCTGCATAGAGGCTGAAAGACCTACTCTCCCGGCCTCCAGCCCTTCAGAGCAATGGTCTAAAAAATCAAAGGGGTGACAATCCATTCAATCCATTTCTTGAATGGGGCACGGCTCAAAAACCAGGGAATGGGGAAAGGGGACAAAAACAGAGAAAAGGGGAAAGGAAGACCCACGGCAGGCCGTGCCCCAAAGGACACAGTGGTAGTGGCACTGATCGAGCTTGCCTCTGCAT
This sequence comes from Halichoerus grypus, assembly GCF_964656455.1. Taxonomy (NCBI): domain Eukaryota; kingdom Metazoa; phylum Chordata; class Mammalia; order Carnivora; family Phocidae; genus Halichoerus; species Halichoerus grypus. The sequence goes on from NC_135718.1 coordinate 50,593,590, forward strand.
GAGAGGATAGGGGTGTCTCTTCTGCAGCAGCTGAAAGGGGCCATCGTGGATAAGCAATTAGAAAAGGAATAGTAATTACCACAGATATGACAAAGAGGCCTGCACGACAGGGAATTCTGTCAAAGCCCATAATTCTTGCAAAATGAGCAGCAGACCCTGGATGACATGAGTCCTCCCTCATGAATTATACAGGTGGCCATGCATAGTACATTTTGGGTGCTACTTAATCAGAAGGGACCATTCATGGTGGGGACAGCAAGCCCCCAGAAGTTATACAGACCTATATCCCTAAAAGGTGGAAGCAGAAATCCAGCCTTCATGCCAGCAACTTCACGTGGGGACTTGGTTGAAGTGGGAGGCCCCCAGGAACACAAGACAGCTGGGCAATCATACAGAGAGTTGGGAGAACTTCAAGGAAACGGGACATTCAGATTATGAGCCTGGAACATGTAGATGCTTGAGAGGGGTAAGTGCTCTCCTAGGGGAGGGGTATGATGGTCTAAATTCCATCCCTCAAAAACTGGATGTCAAAACCCTAATCACCAATACCTCAGAATGGGACAGTATTTGGAGATGGGGTCTTTCAAGGGATAATTAAGTTAAAATGAGGTCATTAGAGTGGGCCCTGACCCTCCATGATTGGTGTCCCTAGAAGGAGAGATTGGGATACAAACATGCACAGACATGAAGGTCTTCTACAAGCCAAGGAGTGAGGCCTCAGGAGAAACCAACCCTGCTGACACCTTGATCTTGAACTTCCAGCCTCCAGCCCTGTGAGAAAATTTCTGTTAAGCTACTCAGTCCATGGTGTTTTGGGATAGTAGTCCTAGCAAACTAATACAAGGGAACAACAAAAATAAAGACCAAGAGCTGGGAAAACACAAGACACACTGAGTCAGGTCATTTGGCCAAAGCTTAGGAAAAGAGGAATTAAACCAGAAAAGTTCCCTGGAGGCTAGGAGTCTGGCCTGGATTTCAAGCAGGGGAGCCACCTGGATCAGACAATTCCTGCTAGACAATTCCTGCTCTGTTAGCAGGGTTTGGAGGAGAGTGGAGATGTGGGCAGGCACAGGAACTAAGATACTTTAACAATTCTTAAGGGTATGAGAACATGAACTTACACTTGAACCTGGGTTATCGGGAAGATGGCAATACCAGCAACGGAGATAAAGGAGACAAGAACAAATGGGGGGAGGAAGCGAAATCCGCTTTGGATGGGCTGAGTTTGCACATATTTAGGGTAGGAAAGCAGGGCAGAATCCACCTCCTCCCCTCACCATGAGGTGATGATACCTCACCCCTAGCTGAGCTTGGGGCCACACATGTGCAAACACATTTACTCCCATTTGGGACCCCATGTTCACAAGCAGTGATTTCTTTTTAAATTATCCTAATACATGACGCCACAACCAACCAACTTAACCGTAAGGCGACATTCTTGAAACAGAAGCCCAATAGGTAGGAACAAGACTTGAATGACTCCACTTTAAATTGAGATCCCTGGTTACTCCCAAAAGGCTCAGCATCCCACCTTCAGTTCCGATGGGCCAGATTCAAGAATCTCCAGCGAAGCTGTCAGAACATTCTTATGTTTGCAAATTGTGAAAGTTCAAGCAAGAGTCAACCATGTGGGGGGGGGGGGGTGTGGACTGGGTACCGAGGGCGGCTCTTAGAATGTTGCGGTCTTGGACCACTTAAGAAAAACATAATCAAAAATCACTTTCAACACCCACGCCTTCTTTCAGAAGAAGAAAAACATTAAAAAGCACTGCCTATTGGAAAAGAAAGTTGTATAAATCATTTTATTTCGTGCTCCATCATTTACTCAGCACAGGCTTCAGTGACACCTCCTGATTAGGTTTAATTTTAAGCCAGCAAGCACACCACATACCCTATTGTCAGAGAAAGTTCCATTTCTCTCCAAGCCTGATGGGCGACTATTGTAATGTAAAACCCTGGGATTTAAATAACACAAGCGGATTCTATTATGAGAAGAAAGGTTTATATTTTGGAGTCTTTTTCCTTCAAAGGAGCCCAGATACCAAACCATGAATTACCTGAAACAATGGACTTCAATGATCAGCACATCCCCCTTTCTTTAGGAAAAAGACTACTTGCCTGAAGACCAGGACTCAGTGATCCAATTATCTCTCAGAAACAGTCCCAGGCTCTCAAAATTAACACTGGTTAGGAAAACCAGAGAAGGGTAGAGACCTGGCTTACCCTTGAGTGGCCCCTGATTGCTCCACCGTGACATCCTCACCCAGGCTCCGGGGTCCACCCCTTCCCCCGAGGCCTTGGCTCCCACAGACTGAACCGATTACCCAACACCCATGTTAATCTCTAGGGAGAGAGAGGGCTCAAGGCTCACAAGAGGATCATCTCCCCAGCAAACACAGGAAGGAAGCAATTAAGGCCAGAGGGAGAACACCTAAGAGTTACAGTGTCCTAGACCTTCAGACACTCTCAGATCTTCAACCAAGAGCTGCCCACATTACCTTCCCATGAGGTCCTGTTCAAAGGACCCCACTGACAACATGGGACTCTTCCTGATGTCCCCAAACAATATTTATAGTCCCTCAAGAGACATTTTGAATAGGACTACGTGCCAGGTGCTGTGCTAGAGATAAAAGAACTAGTTTCCATCCTGAATGAGCATGTCTGGTGGGCAAATAGCTCCATGAAGGAATACTTGTCCTGCAGTGTGATACACACTGCCAAGTGTTAAGGCAGGACAGAAGATAAGGAACAATTTCCTGTAGGAGATGACACTGGTGCAGGTCCTGAGCGTTGTGCCTCAAGACATGTTTACCAAGTAAACTGAGTACTGCATCACACACACCCATACACATACAAGAGTCTTACAATCCAACCGATCAGACTACGCCCCAAGAAATGGGACACAACACAAAATGAAATAGTATCACCATGAGGGGCTCAGGTTATGTCCTACACTGAGTACCCTCCAGAAAGTTCTAAAACAAGCTGCCCTTGTGCCTCAGTCACCTGAGAGAGGGGCCATAGTACCAAGTCTGTCCTGTACCCAAACAAGGCTGGCTTAAACAGCAAAAGCACTCACTGCCACACTCCCTCTTCGTGAGGCCTCATCCTGCCCCCAGTTGCTCCTGCTTGGATCATGGGAATCCTTGATTTCAAAGGAATTCCGGGTAATGAATCTTCTAACCATCCAGAAGGAATGGCAGGGCAGTGGAAGGAACAGCACATGCAACCACACATTCTAAATTCTATTGCATGGAACCCAAAGGCAAAGAGACGTCTCCAATGAGGTCCCCAGACCTACTGAATCTGAAACTCAGTGGGGTAGAGTTCAATCATTTGCATTTCTAACAAACTCCAAAGTGATGCTGATGGTCTTGGATCACAGATTGAGAACCACTGTTCTAGGGGAAAATTTCCTTGGCCACAGGTGGGAAGATCATGATGACATGATCACAACAGCATCTGCTAACACTGACCAAACACTTACCAGAAGCCAGAAACTGCACCCAACAACTTACAAGCATCATCTCATTTAATCCTCCCAACCAGCATTCCACAGATGAGGAATCTGAGCCCCAAAATGTTAAACAGCTTAGCCAATGTCACAGCAGCCAGCAGGAGGGCTGAGATTTGAACCCAGCCTCTCTGCAGGGTCCTAACAATTTCACTGCCCAACGCGGCCCACTGAACCACTGCCTGGAGATTCCAATGTCAGACTGGCGTGAATGGCTCTGAGACACCCTGACCCCAGGAAAGCATTCCCCTTTGAAACTCAGCATTACCCAACCCAGTTTGAGTAACACTTATCATCTCTTTGTAGAAAGCCCATCTGTAGGATTCCTTCAGCTCTCCTGCACTTCCTCCTTACAGCCCCTGCAGGCTGACTCCCTAACTCGATCACAGAATGCTAGGCTGGCCCCAGCAGAAAAGCTCCAGGTTGGGTCCCACTTTGGGGCACACTTCTGAGCTGGCTCCCACTTGGATACACATCCCTGGTTTCCCCGACCTTGCTATACACCCCTGGGCTCACTCCCACTTCAGTGGGCACCCATAGTTAGGCCCCTTGTGGTATACACCTCTCATTGGGCCCCTACTTTGGTTTACATCCAGTCTCCTATCTCTAGCCAAGAATGAAGCAGCAGCAAGAGGAAAGACCTCCATAGCATCCAAAGCTTCCAAAACGATTGTTGGGTCCATCAGGGAGGGAAGACAGGGTACAAACCCTAGAACTGCTGCACAGACCAAACCCCATGCTGGGTAACCCTGACCTGACACACAAAGCCAAGGGGGACCAACATGCCCCTGAGCCCTGAACTCCCAAGCTCAGACCCTGCAGCTCTCAGATCTGGCCACACCCACACTCCCACCCGCTGTTAGGATCTCAGCAAGAGAGGGGAACTGGGACAGAGACAAGGAACAGATGTGGGGCTGTGCTCTTGCTCAGGGCAGAAAGCAGCTTCAAGATGTTTTTCCCTCCTCTCCACCTCTTGTCAATTCCCAACCCCTGCCAAACTGCAGAGATCACTGTTTGAAATTAGAAGCGCACGCCACATGCACAGCTGACTAAATTTTTCCCTCCTGATTCAGCAGTGCACAGGAGGAATTTTCACCCCCACAAAGGAAACTGTCCAACAATTCAACTCAACAAGCATTTCGTGAGCACCTACCGTGTGTCTTGCACTGCACACTGACACCGAGCGGAAGTTCAACAGTCCCTGCCATTTGGGAGTTCTGCCGCTTACGTGGTCCTCCTTTTCTCTTGCCCTGCCTGGGGTAACTTTAACCCTGCCTCACTAGGAAGTGGGGATAATAAATCTCACCTCCAACGGTTGTTAGGAAGATTAAATAGGACAAGAGTAAAAGAGTGGTGGGAAGACGAACATGAGAACCCCTTGCCTCTTACCCAGTTTTGAGGACATAGGAGTTCATGAGAGGGTATATAATTTGGTGTCAAGTTGAAAAGGTAGGGTTTCAGGGAGTCTGGGGCAAGGAGAAATCAACTTTGGTAAAGGGACTGCCTGGAGGCTATATATGTTGAACTGAGGTCTCAAGGCTGGACAGAGCTGGGTACAAAAGGTTTGAGGGAGGAGGTGGCCGAGAGCACTCTGGGTCAAGAGAATGGATCCTGGAATAAGGTGGCCAAGATGATGCGAGAGAAAGGACCAGCCTGGCAAGATGGCTTTGGCTCCCCCTTGAGAAAGAGGGGGAAGTCAGGGATCTCTGTAAAGGCCCAGCAAGGAAATCTGGCTTCAGTCAGAAGCCAGAGGGTCAAGGACAAGACAAACTTTGCTTCCATGAATCTTTGCTGACAGAGAGCGACAAGTTCCCCAAACAACCTGGAGACCCCCACAAGGCTCCATCTGTGCTGGCCCAATGGCTCCTTTTGGGGAATGGTGCGGGGGAGGGGCAGTCTCAGTACTCTCCTCTCAATTTCCAACATCAAAGAAATTAGAAATAAACATTCAATATTTCAGGGACTGGTTTACATTAGAGTAAATCAGCATGGGGAGAAAAATCATGTAGTCATTTAAAAAGATTATCATGAATACTATAGAAACACAGAAAAATGCTTCTGACATGTTAAGTGAAAAACAGCAGAACCCAAAGCATTATGTGCACCACTGCCAAGAGCATGGTGCCGTTGAGGGGGCACAGGCCCAGAAAGAACCAAGTTCTAATGCTGACTGCAACTTAGGAGCTGTGAGACCATAGGTGGGTTTTACCCTCATTCCCTTGAACATAAGGACTTTACTGGGTTGCTAAGGGTTTCCAATTGCCTGGCCCAGTGCAAAGCTCAACTCCCCCACTCCCACAGTGTATGCAGAGTGAGCCATAGCTCTTTGGATGAAATTAGGTTTCTCAAAAGAAAAAAAAAAAAAACGTGTTTTGTTTTGTTTAAAAAACAAAGGGTGAGCTTCTTGAAGGCAGGGGTTAGGTCTTGCTTACTGCTATGTCCCCAGACTTCAATAAGAGCAGGATGAAGGTGATGGGATGGTGGGTAGTTTATTACCACCACCATATACAGATGTTAAAAAGGCAGTTAGGAAATGCCTGTCTCTAGCAAAAACCAAGTACTTGACCATGATCAGGCCATTTCTCCTCCACGAAGTGAACTTTACTGCTGAAGACAGAGAGCCCAGGAGCAAGCATCTGTAGGCTCACAAACCAACCAGCCTGTGCAGAAGATCAGCAGCATCTTTGCACCATAGATATGTGTTGGGTCAGGACTGGTGACTGAAGAGGGAAGGCCCAAAGCTTCAAAGATCTCCCAGGACTAGACTGAATCCTTCTGGAGTATGGAAAAGCAAGGCAGGGCCTGGCCCTAGCTGGCCAGCACTAAGGCCAGAAGACCTCCTACCCATCACCAGGCAGTGACTAGCCCCTCCCCTGGGGAAAGAGTCCCCAACATCATGTACTCTGAGCGCATGACTTCAAATGGGCAATCAGTAGGGCTGCTCAGACTGAGGGCCCTACAAGTATGGTCCACCCCCCAGAGAGGCTACCTCTGAGCCACAAAAGCCATTCCAGCACAGGGAAGGAGGAGCACCATCCACACTACAACTGGCCTAACCAACCAACCAACACACACAGCCATCTCCAAAGGACACCCTGAAATCCCACTTTCTAATGGCTGAAACTCCTTCAAAAGCATTTCTGCCCTACTTTAGGTTTTGATCTTCCCTGAAATGGCAAATACATGCAAGACAGAAGCCATTGTGTCAACTCAATGTGACTATGAAAGGGTCCCTGATCTGGTAGTCAGACTTCTTGATGGCGGCAAAGAGAAAGCAGGAAGGTACTGGGAGAATATATCATTAAAGGGGAGAAGTGCAGTGAAGAACCAGGAATATGGGGCCAGTAAAGACAAGCCTTCTGGACTCCACCATGTTGTTGGGATCCAGGGTTGGTACCCTGCAGGTGATGAGCCACAGCACCCAACACACAACCAAGACAAGTGAACTCCCTAGAGACCAACACCAGGCTCTGGACCTTGTCTGAGGCTCAAAGTGCCGTTATCATGAAAGGTAACCCCCCACATCAGGCTCCAGGTTCTTCCTCTGAACAGGCTGGTGACAAGCCCCACCCCTCCCCAACAGTGCAGTGTTACCCTGCCACCCCAAAAAGAGCAGAAACTCACTGCTCCCCTCATCCCATCACCCACCACTTGAACACACAGGGGTGGCCCACCCCCCAATACACACACACACACACACACACACGCAGCCAGTTCATTGCCTGCACACCCACCTTCACCAACAGGAACCTAAAAGCAAGATGCAATCCAAGTCAGCCAAGAGGCTGAAGGGGAGGGAGATGGGGGTCACAGGGCAGCATGCTCTAGGCTCAGGCCCTCTGCACCCCTTTATAGCAAGGCCCTAGAGGCTGCCAAGGCCTATTGGTTGGGTTGGGGGTGGGGAGCAGTTAAGGCAAATAACTGAAGGCATTTCAACTGACGGCGCTCCCCTGGTGACTCGCTGTTTCTTTATTGCAACATGCTCTCTATAAAAGCCATTTTCCTCTCACAGGATCTGCTTGGGCAACATGTGATGTCATCATAAATCATCTTTTTTTTTTCCTTTAAAATGTCAGATTTCTTGGAGTTTCTAAAAAGCCAAGAGAGCCAGCACCATCTCCCAGTTTTGGCAGAGAAACCCATTTTCTTTCCCAAGACGTCTGTCTTCACTTTTTCCCCTTGCTCTCCCATAGGAGTCCTGCAGAGATAAAGCCTTGCAGAGTACAGAGAGTCACAGAAATCATTTGTGAAAAGAGCGTTCCTTTCTACCCTTTCCAAATGCAGGCTCTTTCTCTTGCTCCCTTTTTTCCTCTCGTTCTATTTTGGTGCACTTCCAGAGGAAGTGAATGTATAGCGAGCACTTTTAAACAAGGTCTAATACAATCCATACCTCCCAGACACGGATGCCATTAATCAGAACGAAGGCTTTGTGTGAGAGAGGCCACAGGCTGGATGGGCGCCATGGACCAATAATGCAGACAGACCCCCCCTACCACCCCACCCCTTGTTGGGGCTTGGCATTCATCCTTCCTTACCCTACCCCCTCCCAAGCCCTGTGCCCAACATTCCCCCAACGACCTTCTGCAAAAACCTTCTATCATGGGAGAAAAGTTTCCTTTCATTCCAAGTTCATTGGACCAAAAAGAAATAATCATCATCACTTTAACTGCAGAACCTCAAAAACAAAAAGAACATCCAACCCAACTCTAAGCCACAGAACTCACAGGGCCATGGCAGAGGATAGTCTATTACTGGCTGAGTTGTGTGTCTCATCACACTGGGTGTCACTTGAGCAAATCTACCTTCTGGAAGACTTCCTCCAAAAAGAGCTCTGTAGATAGAGACTATAGCTGCCTACCACCCACATGCAATGGTCATACTGTAATCAAGATGGTGCTGGATTCCTAAAGGTCCTTCTTTTACATTCTTCGGCCATAGCCAACAGTCTGTCTTACCCCCTGCCCACACTAGAATCCAAACAACTGAAGACAACCAGAGCAAAGGAAATCATTGGGGGGTGGTACACACACCTATGTGAAGTCCTTTGGGGCTATTATGAATGTCCCTAAGCACCCTTCCACCCCTCCCTAAAAGCAAATCCTCATGCCTAGTCTAAAATGCCTGATATTCTACCATTAGTGCTTGATTAATTAGAATTAATCCCTGGAAACATCCAGATACTCTTTGGGGATTCTTACTGCTATCAGTTATTTGTACATAAGTATGAGTAACTGTCAGTGCCTTAGTAAGGAAAAAAGAGGAGAATGGAGGTACCATACAGCAGTAAGGCATTAGAGCAAGTGAAGAGCTTGCTACCTTGATAGGTGGCATAGGGCCACTGGTCCCCACAATTTATCCATATACAAGTGTAAGGTCCTCCAGAAACCCATCACATATACGTGATGGATCGGCCAGACCCTTTGTTTCCCCTCTCCTCTTTGATCCCAGTTCCTTATCATAATTAAAACAAAAGGTAGGGGAAATTTAGGAGGGAAGAGGAAGGAAAAACAAGATGCACAGAGGGCAGAGGTCTTTGCTTTTTTCCCTGATGTAGCTCAAGCACTTAAGAAAGGTCCAGACACAAACAATATGTTTGCGGAGTAAACCGGAGGTTACTAGGATGTCAAATGCTGCCCTGGTCGAGAAATGCCAAGTGGGGAAGTCATCCACCAGGGTGAGCTGAGCTGTACCTCCAACGGTTTTGCCCTTCCCTACCATCACTCACACTGTCCTGTCAGCCAAGAGTCTCTCCTCAGCCTCCCAAAGGGCTCATCCTGCTCACTTTTTCAGATTCAGCTCAGATTTGCTACCACTCAGGAAAGCTTCCTCACCACCCCCAGGATGGGTCAACTGCCACTCTTCCACATCGTCAGTACCCTGTGCCTTCCTCAGGATCTTATCACTTCACTTCACTGGACTGTAGGCACCAATCTCTACATCCGTCTCCTCCACAGGCAGGTTAGTCCTCTTGGTATCTTTAATGCCTACCCTTCCTATCCTGCAGATAGCAAGCACTCGGTAACTGCTGAACAAACTGAGCCACTGAAAGAAAAAAACGCCACTAATTAAACCTAATTGTTTAACTTTGGGTTGTTTTTTTTGCTTTACTTTCTATTTCAAAGGTTTTTCCAGAGAGATTTATGCCAGGTTTCCCAAATGCTGGGGGAAAAAAATAGAGAAAGAGAGCGTGCACGCCCAGGGAGAGGGGATGGTTTAGAATGGGAGAGATCCATGTCAAATATGAGAAAATTAATTCAAGGGTATTCCCTTTCTGTGATGAAGGAACTTTCTGGAATCGGTCTGCAAGGCTAGGCCACACCACCTGAGATGGAAGATACTGGAAAGGGGATAGGGCACCACCTCACTTAGCCAAGGCAGTCCAAGCCCCCTCATCTTCAAGAGGGAGAAACTTCAGACTATCAGTCCCTGATGCCTACACAGCTGGTGAGGGTAGTTTGGGGTGGCTTCAGTGGATGAAAAGGAGATTGTCAACAAAGACTTATTAATGACTGCAGAATAGCTGAGGGTCGAAGCACAACCACCAGCTCGCACAGCACCATGAAAAAGCAGGGAGCTCTTATGTGTCTCCTACCTCCCCACCCCCCGCCGGCCCGCCCGCCGGCCCCTGTCAATCTGGCACATGGTGGTGCGCTCCCTTGTGAGCTACAGAGTCTCTAAAATTTTCTAAATTGTGATCTTTATAAAATGACCCTTCAATTGCACAGAGCAATTGATCTTATCACTCAAAGAGAAAGGTCCCCTGGAGGCTTCGCCCACGGACCCAAACCAACCCCACACCCCCTGGAACTGCTGGTGCCTTCACAGCAGACTCTGAGCAAACTGGAGGTGGGAGGGGATTATATACGGATATCTCCCCGTATAAAGCCAAATACACACGGCAATAGCCCTCCCAATCCTCCCCTGGCGATGGCCTTATTACTACCTCTTGCAATCTCACAGCCTCGCTTCTGGAAAGTTTCAAAGTCACCACCAACCAACCCTTTCCAATGCACAATGGCATTTAATAATTGCTTACGGTGCTCGCCTGGGAAGCCAGGCGAGCACCCACAATTCATTACACGTGTGACCTTTCGAGCCCTCAGCCCCCAAATGATTTTCACTCACTTTAATCTGACTCCGATTCAAAACAGATCTGCTGTCAGCGGCCTCAACTCTGTAGCCCCATAGATGGGCAGCGCCTACGGCTAATCTTTTAGTGCCTTAATCATAAAATGCAGCACTTCCCCAGCTGTTTTCACCCAAATAGCCAGGAAAGGGGTTGAGCGGGGTGTGAAAAATGAATTATGAACTCCAAAGTAGTATTTCATTAAGCAAGATTGGACGCTAAAACTTTAACTGTGCTCTCTGCAATTGAAAGGTCATTTTATAAAAAAAAGAAAAAAAATCGAACCTTAGAAAATTTTGAAGACTCTACAGTTCACAGGGGGAGCTCACCACCATGTGCCAGATTGACAGGGGAGGGGAGGAGACAAGAAAGCAGTGGTCAGCAGAAAATGTTTTCTTAAACCACGGCCACTTTAGATGTTTGCAACTGATGCTGAGCACATTCAACAGGTCCACAAATGCACCGCATTAGCCTAAATTTAGTGGGTGTTAATTGGAATCAGAGCTACAGTCGTTACCACCGACATGTTTCTAAATACTGCCCAGTAAATTTTTGTCTGTTTCAGATTCCCTCTGACAGCCCGCAGTGAAAACCCACGAGCAGGCACATAAAATGGTCTTCTTATGTATGTAGTCCCCTAGTATGTGCACAAAAGGACGTCTGTGTGTGGATCTGGCCTATGTCTGTACACACAGACCTGTGTATGGATAAACACGAGATCGAGGTGCATGCCTTGCCCATTTTTAGAAAGTAGACATGTGCAAGGACACACACGTATACTCTACTCCAGCAGCTCCCTTTTTACTAATGCACCTCCACAGAAAGCAAAATGGGCCTCTCTCAGTGTGACAAAAACATTCTAGTTTATAGTGAAAGGGGTTTATGGTACAACGTATGTGCCTTTTTCAGATAGACTGTTTCCCTTCCTTTCTCTTCTGGCTTGCCTCACTCCCTTTCAGGTAAGCCTTGTTTCAATTTAAAAAACAAAATTAAAATTTCCTCCAGAACAGAGCATTTAAGGGTCAGCCAGGAAACGGTCTGCAATACATAGGATTTGAAAGGAAGGAGGGAAGGGGCTAGGGGAAGGAGAGAAAAGTCTGGGAGAAGAACCATCAGCCTGCTTGAGTTCCCTCAGAAAAATACCACTTTCACCGTCATAATCACTCATTAGTTCATTTTTACTTTATGTGAAGAGAGGTGGCTTTGTGTCCTGAGTCATGATTCTAGCTGAAATAAGAAAAAGGTGAGTGTCTGGCCTTGAGGCTCCACATATTTTGCCCCTCCTTGATCCTCCGATGATAATATGAGGACTTCCCCAGATCCCAATAGTATTGTCACTTTGCCAGGGGTCTATTCCAATGGAAAACAAACACTATAGTCAGCTTCCACAGCAGTGAACCAGGAAGAACCTTGGAGGCAAATATGTTTACCAAAGACTAATGACACCAAAGGACTATCTTTTGGCCCCAGCAGTAGATCCTCATGCAGTTCCCCCCCACACACATATATCCCATTGATCTGATTATTCAAATAAGTATCAGCTAAGGAGCCCTAGTGCTCTCCCCCCGCCCCCACCCTCTCTCTCTCTCTCTCTCTCTCTCTCTCACCCACACACACCCACACGCACCCTTCCCATAGTTTGGGACCTGCCTATCCCTAAAACTACAGCTAACGTGTGTTCACATATCATACAAAGAGGGTACACTAGGCTTGTTATGTGCCTATCCCCAAAGGCAGCACCAAGTTACACAAGAACACAAGCTCTGCCAACACACATGTAAGATTCAGAACGTGCCCTTCCTCAACCACACAATGAGTGCACGTGCACAGTGCATGCACATACATCACACAATGCCAACCCCTTCAGGGAAGGCAGGGTACCTCGGACTAGGAGACAAATCTGTCTCCCAGCCACTTAAAGCTGGAGGGGGGGAAAAAAAATCAAGGAGCCCAAGCCTCCTCTGAAGGGGCTAGAAACATTTGTACAGGGAAAAAAAAAATAATAACTTTTTGATGTAGAAATCCATCTACCTCAGCACCCCCAAAGACTTCCTTCTTCTCCTAACCTCACTGTCTTACAGGAACCCATCAGAGGGTCTGTGGGAAGAGGACTTGAACTCCTTGACACCCAAGCTGGGTCTGCACAGCAGCAGATCAGCGTTACCCGAGAATTCGTGAGAAATGCAGAGGCTCAGGCCCAAACCCAGACCTTCTAAATCAGACACTGCATTGTAACAAGACCCCCAGAAACATTCCTCAAGTTCATAAAATCCATCTATGAAAAACCCACAGTGAATATCCTCCTCAATGGGGAAAAGCTGAGAGCCTTTCCCTTAAGATCAGGAACACGTCAAGGATACCCACTCTCGCCGCTATTGTTCAACATAGTATTAGAAGTCCTAGCAACAGCAATCAGACAACAAAAAGAAATAAAAGGTATACAAATTGGCAAAGAAGAAGTCAAACTCTCTTTTCGCAGATGACATGATACTTTATGTGGAAAACCCAAAAGACTCCACCCCCAAATTACTAGAACTCATCCAGCAATTCAGTAATGTGGCAGGATACAAAATCAATGCACAGCAATCAGTTGCTTTCTTATACACTAACAACGCAACTGTAGAAAGAGAAATTAGAGAAACGATTCCATTTACAATAGCACCAAAAACCATAAGATACCTCAGAATAAACCTAACCAAAGAGGTAAAGGATCTATACTCTAGGAACTACAAAACACTCATGAAAGAAATTGAAGAAGACACAAAAAGATGGAAAAATATTCCATGCTCATGGATCGGAAGAATAAACATTGTTAAAATGTCTATGCTACCCAGAGCAATCTATACCTTCAATGCCTTCCCGATCAAAATTCCAATGACATTTTTCAAAGTGCTGGAACAAACAATCCTAAAATTTGTATGGAATCAGAAAAGACCCCGAATCGCCAAGGAAATGTTGAAAAAGAAAAACAAAGCTAGGGGCATCACGTTGCCCGACTTCAAGCTATATTACAAAGCTGTGATCACCAAGACAGCATGGTACTGGCACAAAAACAGACATATAGACCAATGGAACAGAACAGAGAACCCAGATATGGACCCTCAACTCTATGGTCAAATAATCTTTGACAAAGCAGGAAAAAACATGCAATGGAAAAAAGACAGTCTCTTCAATAAATGGTGCTGGGAAAATTGGACAGCCACATGCGGAAGAATGAAACTCGACCATTCTCTAACACCATTCACAAAGATAAACTCAAAGTGGATGAAAGACCTCAATGTGAGACAGGAATCCATCCAAATCCTAGAGAAGAACATAGGCAGTAACCTCTTTGACATCGCCCACAGCAACTTCTTTCAAGATACATCTCCAAAAGCTAGTGAAACAAAAGCAAAAATGAACTTTTGGGACTTCATCGAGATAAAAAGCTTCTGCACAGCAAAGGAAACAGTCAACAAAACAAAGAGGCAACCCACAGAATGGGAGAAGATATTTGCAAATGACACTACAGATAAAGGGCTGGTATCCAAGATCTATAAAGAACTTCTCAAACTCAACACCCAAAAAACAAATAATCAAGTCAAAAAGTGGGCAGAAGATATGAAAAGACTTCTCTGAAGACGACATACAAATGGCTAACAGACACATGAAAAAATGTTCATCATCATTAGCCATCAGGGAAATTCAAATCAAAACCACAGAGATACCACCTTACACCAGTTAGAATGGCAAAAATGGACAGGGAAAGAAACAACAAATGTTGGAGAGGTTGTGGAGAAAGGGGAACCCTCTTACACTGTTGGTGGGAATGCAAGTTGGTACAGCCACTTTGGAAAACAGTGTGGAGGGTCCTCAAAAATTTAAAAATAGAGCTACCCTATGACCCAGCAATTGCACTACTGGGTATTTACCCCAAAGACACAGATGTAGTGAAAAGAAGGGCCATATGCACCCCAATGTTCATAGCAGCAATGTCTGCAATAGCCAAACTGTAGAAAGAGCCGAGATGCCCTTCAACAGATGAATGGATAAAGAAGATGTGGTCCATATATACAATGGAATATTACTCAGCCATCAGAAAGGATGAATACCCAACTTTTACATCAACATGGATGGGACTGGAGGAGATTATGCTAAGTGAAATAAGTCAAGCAGAGAAAGTCAATTATCATATGGTTTCACTTATTTGTGGAACATAAGGAATAGCATGGAGGACATTAGGAGAAGGAAGAGAAAAATGGGGGGGGAATTGGAGGGAGAGATGAACCATGAGAGACTATGGACTCTGAGAAACAAACAGGGTTTTAGAGGGGAGGGGGGAGGGGGGATTGTTTAGCCTGGTGATGGGTATTAAGGAGGGCACGTACTGCATGGAGCACTGGATGTTATACGAAAACAATGGATCGTGGATCACCACATCAAAAACCCATGATGTACTGTATGGTGACTAACATAACACAATAAAATTAAAAAAAAAAAAAAAAAAAAAAAAAAGCAAGACCGCCAGAGGATTTGCGGACATACTCAGGTTTGGGAAGCATACTTTAAGAATCCGCCCTCCCATACCCAGGACGTTCTCCAAAGAGATCACCCTGTCCGTATCAGCCCTTTATGTCCAGGCTGCCCAGCTCATGCCGAAGCCAAAGAGGGAGCAAGGCGTTCCTCCACCGTCAGACCTTCTGCCTCCTCACCCGAGACTCCCCTTCTCTTACCAGCAGTAACTGGAGTTAACAGCACAGCCTCAGGTGTCCAGACTCGCCTGCATCTCTAAACCCACCAGGAGCTCGGTGATACTAACAGTTTTCTCCCCACTAATTGTCTCATCACTCCACAACTGCTGCTTTTTATTTCATTATGCTCCTCATCAGTCTCAGATAGGAATATAACCGAAAAAGAAATTGGAGGGGAACAATTTCAATATTTCAGAACACATGCAAATCAACACCCAGAATCCTACCTGGAGTGTTTTTATTGAGACAATTCTGTGCTTGTCTGAGAGATGACCTTATAATAAATAAATTCATATCTTGCAAAGGTAGATTTTCTCCCCACCTTGTAAAGCTAATTATACCAGCACAACATAACATTTTCCTAAATGCCTGATAACCTCATCCTGTTACTCAGGAAATATTATTTTTAAATAGGTGTGATAGATACAAACTGAAACACTCGGATTTCAATTCCAGCCCCAATTCCCGGATCCCCTCTCTGAGTAATTTAAGGACTTCCTCCAGATAGTTTTTCATATTCTTTTAACTGACATTTTATCTTTATACAGTATCTCACAGAATGAGCACGCACTAAGACAATGACAGCCAAGAAGGCCTGTCATTTCTCATTCCGACAAAGACAGATGTCTTACACTGGCTTATGCCAATAATAGATCCAACAAAAAACAAAAGAGACTACACCTGCCGCTGATGTAAAGGCACCAATTCACATTTGTGACACTCATTTGTCAATTAACAGATTTCTTCCATTGTTGACACACGAGACTTAAAAGATGTGGGCTCGAATGTGATGAATTAAAAAAGACAGATGAGTAAGCTATGAGCTGCAAAGTAATGCTATAATGTGCTTTAGATATGAATATCAACTGACACCCCTGACAGGCCATACAAGGTTTTATTTCATTTCGCACTGTATCCAGGCTTCATACTTTGTCTTCTTTGTTCGCTTTTCATCAAGCTCCTAACATCTCATTCTGACAGCCAGAGACATTTAAGGCACTTTCGTTTCAAATGCAAGTTAGCGTACTTGATTTGTCATTAAAATGCAAAACGATTGCCATTGCAGGTAAATGTAGGTATGCTTAAAAGGTTGGATCTGCAAAGGAAAAGCTGAAAATGGTTTGGGTTCCTCTCCTTACCTCTTTCACAAGCACTGCAACCTCTGGGACCCCGCCCGACACCCCCTTTGGCAAAGGCCTGCCCGGAGGGAGCCACTGGAGCTCTGTGTCCCAGCAGTGGCCAGGGACATTGTGCCAACTCAAGGGAGCCAGGCCTGAGTGGAGTGCACCTTTCCCCTCCCCACAGATGTTGAGCCAATCTTAGGTTTATCAGTACTAGAACTGGCATTCAGCCTGTGTAGAAGCGGCAGAAACAGGCTTAGGTCAAGAGGCTCCAGAAGATTCTTCCCATCGAGCCCCCATGCAAAGCCCCATCCAACAGCCTACAGGGAAGGAGAAAACTCCACACCCTAGACCTTCCTGTGGGAGATGGAAGAAGGGTCAGATGGGGACCTCAGGGGAAGACACTGTTTTAGTGACTTTTAATTCAGTAAATTTCACTCCTTGGTAAATTAACTTAAGGAAACAGTGAGAACAGTGAAGCCACGATTTATAGACAAAAATGTTCATCACAGCATTTCTTATTAACACCTAAAAGTGGAAACCAGTATTTAAATATGTGTCAATAAGAGAATGGCTCAATTATGATGCATCCGTGGAACAATTATTATGTTGAAAGACCCCATTACCCGACAAAACTGAATCACACGATAGAACATTAAGAGGGGAAAAAAGCGGATACAAGATGGTATATACAGGCTGAAACCAATTTTGTAAGAAGTTATACACAGTCTAATGTTAAAAGTAGAATAGTGGTTTATTGTTCAGCAATAAGATCATGGGTTATTTCTTTCTGTGTATTCTTCATGTTTTTAAAAATTTGTATAAAACCTGTATGTATTATGTTGTAACCAGAAAAAAGCAGCAGCAACGCTTGAAAAACTAATTTTAAAAAGTAAACATTTCTTTGGTCCAATTTCCTGTTCCCTAGCACCACCTTACCATTTGCACTTTCTAGGTCTCAATTGCCTTTGTTAAAAGAAAGTATTAAACCAGTGTTTTTCAAACTGTTCCACAGAACCCCAGGGTACCGCAAGGGGCTTCTGAGATTCTTCAAGTGACTAAATTTGAATTTAACATTTGAATTACTCTAGCCATTTTTTAAAACCATAATTTAAGTGCAGTATGCACTCTCAAAAATGTTAGATACCAAATTTCAACACACTAGAGGGCAACGGCCTATTATCTTGTGCTGCCAAATTAACTCCTTTTGTGCAGATTTCAAAGTTTCTTCTTAAAATTGTCTAGTTAAAGAATATCCTGATATTTACAAGATGAACTTTAAGCGCACAGTGGGCGGGAAATTTACCATTTGCAACTGTTTAACTGAGTTAGCATTGGCATTGCACAAAGCCAAATCCAAGAATCACCTCAATACTAGGACCACTAGGAAACTGCACTTGTCTCTAACCTCACTGCCAAACCCAGTGATCATCTCAACAGCTTCATCGCTTTTGGTGACTCACTTCAGAAGATATTAAAACACCCCATAACGGCTTTTCTATATAGAATTGTTTGACAAGGATTCTGCCACTAGAAAAATAATGTTGAAAACCACTCGATTAAAGCACCCTACCTCAGAGTTTCCTTCTGACCACGTGTGGTTCTATGAAAGCACAGTGTGGCGTATCATGGGAGGAGTGGAGCATTACGCTAAGTGGGGTCCGGGTGAGTCCCGGCTGTCACATGTACTATGTGACACCGGGCTTGGTACTTCTCAATCTGAGCCTCAGCTTCCTCATGGGTAAAAAGGGTATAAAATCCTCATAGTTGGAGGGGTTCAATGAGATAGCAGGGTAGCTGCAGAGCCATTCATGTTACATCATTACCACTATTTGGTCTATGTAGGAGGAGGGGATGGAGAACAGTGGGCAACTCAGCCTGGCACCAAAAGTTCACAGAGCAACAGATGAAAGTGCTTTCATATAGTCCATAATAGAAATTTCTTCAGTAATAAAATCCAGAGCAGGCTCGCTCTAGATGACCTAGCCCATGATTATTTCTTTACCTTCTCTATCATCTGACTTTATACTCCGCAAGTACATTTTTCCTTTAGTAGTAAATCAATTTCAGATCTCCACATTCTACCTCCCTGCACACTGCTTAAATGTGATTTTTATAATTATCTTCTGGGAAGAGGCTGTAACAAGCCCTTTTTTAAAAAAGCTAACACAGAACCTGTTAGTTACAACAGAACCGTTCAATTCAGTGTAGATCAGAAATTACATAAAAGGCAACTTGTGGTAAAGGCAAGAAAATTAGACGGAAGAAACTTATAGTTTTAGAATACAGTCACATGCTCCTTGCAAGGAAACACACTGTAGGACTATGATTTCCCTTTTGATTTGGACACAAGTCACAAGCAACGAATGCCACATGACCTCAAGCTAAATAATCCTAAAGCTAATTCTACTCAAAAACAAACCAAAGAATCTAAAATGAAGTCAACTGTTTCTGGAATAGCTGCTCTTTTGGTACATCACCTACAGGAACAAAATTCTTTTACATTTAGTATTTCCTTTGATGTCTATCACCCCGATAGAGGAGTCCACTATCCCCAGTTGGAAGTTAACACAGATTTAATGATTTGTTCAATATCTCAGAGATAATTTATGATGGATTGAAGACTAACAGTCATATATCCTGTGTCATGAGCTCATTGCTTGTCCACCAGATCACACATCTGCCAGAACTCCTCTGGCTTGTTGGTCTCCAACAGTGACTGAGCTTCAAATTAACACAAGTTCGATTGCTCATTTAAAAGACAAAAAAAAAAATATATATATATATATATATATATAATGATAACGCATTTTACGATGCTAACTAAACCTATAGGGATAATCATTTTGTAATCTACACATATATCAAGTTATGTTGTACTCCTTGGACTAGTGTTCTGTCAATTACATCTCAATAAAACTGGGAAAAATAATTATAGTTAGGTGGTGCCTAGCAATTGACAAAGCATGTGCATTCAAATAACCTACCTCCTGTGCAACCCAGAGACAGCCTCAAAAGTGGACAATATTCTTTGCCTGTAACTGATGGGAAAAAAAAGACTCGTGCCTCCTAAAGGACTGTCCAGATACACAACAGCAGCAAGGGGACTCACACACACCTGAGGTGGATCCAAAAACTGAAGTGGAGGCCCCACCCCACCCAAGAGGCCTCTTATTGGGGTGAGAGGGAGTTTCTGGTATTTTTGTTGCTCATCTTCTTAAAGGAACAGGAAAATAAAAATTAATTTGACCTAATTTTCTACAGACTTCCAGAACACTAATTTTTGAGGTCAAGACTCCACTGGCTATGGTGTTTATCTCCCCTGAAAAATGATGAGGGCAAGTTTAAGTTTGGGAAGAAAGCAAAACATCACCAGACTTGTGGGGAGAGGGGGGGTGGTGATTATTCTCTTTCCATGGGCCTGAAAGGGAATTTCCTCTTCTCTACTGTTTAGTTATCAACCTACACTAGTTTACCAGCTAAAGAGGACAACAATGAATTAGGATTGGGGGAAACGCAATGGAATTCAGTAAGGTGCACGAGCTAAGCATGTAGGTTTTGAGGTTGGAGTCCTGGCTCCAAACTGAGCAGCTAGCTGCGAGCCCTTGGCAAAGTCCCTTCCCCCACACACACTTTCATTTCTGTCTTCAAACCATGAACACCTACCTTGCCGTAAGGACTTAAGATCATCAGGGGAAGCCGACAGATGAACTGTCATTACCGTTACTGCTCATTTAAAGTAACATCATCATGTTTTTAAACATCCATTTTAGCAAGTGAGAAATTCCCAAATTAGATCGCATTTTCCAATAGAGGGGCACCTATGACATGTGTACGTCTGCCCTGGGCTCTCCTGAAAGCAGCTGTTCATCCCATCCTGGAAAAGCTCACATTCCAATGGGAGGCAGAGCTACTGCCAAGGCCCCCAAGGCATTCACAGAACCAATAATGTGCAAGTTGGGGAGGGGATGCACCCTTAAGTGGCAGCCTTGCACAAACACTGTGGCATGGAACAACAATATCAAGTGCAATTTCTCAAAGATGAGATTTCAAGTTTTGGTTCCTCCCTTCTGAATGAGCCTGGGGCCGCCGATAGGGCCGTGCTGGGTGCTAAGTGGCACAGCATGCTTATAGCAGGAGTCATGGAAGAACTGCATTAACTGTGACCCCTCAAACAGCATAATTGCCACGTATGTGTGTCAGGCCGACACTCAGGCCCTGTCTAGCCTGGGAACTGGCTGCCCTCCACCAGCTGGAGCTGGCTTGTCTTCGCCACATGCCTGTCACTCCAGGGTGAAGGTTTGAGGGGGAGAACACATACCTTCCCCCACCCAAATCTGTCCTTGATTGGCCTCCACCATAGACTCTGGCCCGGCTCCTTTCCCTCCCCCATTGAGCTTCCATGTTGCATAACCGCCCCCGTTCTGCACAGCACAGGAGATTAGTGTCTGCATGTATGGGAGGGAGCTTGCCATCCTCTCCAATTTCTCTCCTCTCGGACTCCCACAAACTCCTGAGGGCCCAGACACCAGGGTCTCACCGTCTGCACTCAGGACAAGCCCAGTTCCAAAGCGCTGGCGTTGTGCGAGCTATTTACCCTGCCCAGAAATCAACCCAGCATGGCAAACTCTGCTCTCTTCAAGGTGTGGCCCAAGTCCTAATCTTTTCCTCAGATTTCCTTTGACCAAGTCCTCCCTCCTGAAACCTTCTTGAGCATGAGAATCACTAGTATATCCCTGGCATCACATTGTAGTGTGCTGTCCTGTGGCTATCTAGGGAGACCCTTCTGGGAGCCACCCCAGGACTCACTGGGCCAAGTTACTGTTTCACCCTTCCTCTCTATATGTGGCTTCCCATAGCTGCTCACTAACGCAAAGAGAGCAAGCTTCCCAGACAGTAAACAGTAGGAGAGAACTAGTAAGTTCTCAAAGTCTTCTGGTTAGATTTGACAGTGGCCGGAATAGCTCTAATAATTTAACCTGGATTCACTTTATCTTCACTTTGAGCATTCGAGCTTCTGAGGGGAAGCATCACATCTCTAAGTTCCAGGTGGTGGGCAACTCAGCCGGCACAGAGTATTTACATATCTATAGCAAACATAAGGGACCTACAAAGAACAATGATCCAAGGTCTCTAGCCCTTAAGGACAACTCCAGACAGCCTTGGGGGAACCATGCTATTCTGAGCACTTTCCACCTCCACTTAGCTGAATGGTCATCTATGGTCATGGCTGATGAGCCATTAAAAGACCATGAAGACTACTTGACAGAGTGGTGCATCCCTGGAGGGACCCAGTTATACATGGCAGCTAGAAAGAGAAAGACCACTGTAACCCTGCTGGCATCCTCTAAGACTTAGGTCACCCCAGGCCTGCCTTTCACTCACTAGCTAAAAAGGAGGAAGAGAAGAAAACCCTTCAACTCTATGGTTAAATTTATCCCCTGCAGTCATTCTTCCAGGGCTTCACGTCACGGTCTGGAACAAATGCAGTACTCCTCAGAGGTAGGACACTTGACAAAAGGACCTTTGGGAGTCATGGCCAGGCTCCATCTTTCTATACCACAGGTCAGGCTGAGTTTTCTTACCAGAGCCCAGCCTCTAAGAACAGAATTCAAGATACTGGTTTGTTCTATCTAATTACAACTGGAAAGATGATTAGCTTTCTGAGAGGTTAGTCTGGCTCAGGTATCTGGGAAGAATTCACAAGAGCCCACCAAGACAGACCCACAATTCAACTGTCAGCACAAGTGAAGACATTCCACCCTTCTAGGGCCATCCTCAGGGTCCTCCTCACCCACTGTTCTTAGGAGGTGTAAATCCTGACCAATCGGGCTACCACCCTGATACACTCAGAGGGGACAGGAAATACATTCTGAAAAATAAGTCCCTGAAACAAACACCCCACCAGGCAATTTCAAGGCACCCCCTCATAAACAGACCTGCAAGTGAGTGAATGCCCACTCATCCGGCTTCTCGGAAAGTGGACAGCAAAAGCTCTTAACTAACTCCACCCCCTCTGACTTTCTGTTCCAGCCCACAGTGCATTTTCATAGGTTCCATCAACAGGGCTGCTGCCAAACAGGTTTCAGAAAAAGAAACATCACTAGAATTTCTAAGAAATAAAGCACCTCAAAACGTACATATTTAATTATCTAGATGGGTGTAGGTCTCCGTGAAACAGAAAAGCATCTCGGGGAAATGGTGCCTCTGCAAACAGCATTTTATTTGAACAGAATACATCTAAATAATCCCCCGTCCTGTTATTTCTTTAGCAGTACGGAAACAAAATGAAACTAGCTCTGATGGGGGCAACTTTAGTTTTACAGTATTAAAAATGAAAAGAGGCTTCCTTTGCCATCATCCTAGGTTCTTCCCCACTCACATCTGCTCCACATCTGAGTGCCATTCAGGAGAATAAACAGCATAAAAACCAGCAGCACAGTGGAGTCTACAGGGACAAAACTACTACGAATGTCACATTCTGACATTGGTCAACAGCACAACCCTAACCTTTTCTCCACACGTCGTCTTGTCTCTCCCCTCTCACTGCCTCTCCAGGGAGCTCACAGCAGAGTGCTCTCACCAGAGGTAGACAATATAGAGAATGCACCTTTTCTCTGCTAAACAAAGCTATACCCAGGAATCATCCCATTTCTCGTTGACCCATATCCAACCCAGGCCAGAGATCCAGAGACCATCTTGCCCCCGCCAACGATCAGTCTTTTCCCCTCAAATCCATATATTTTTACTATGATAATTTCAGACTTCATCAGAAAGGCCATTATGCCTGCAAACTTTAAATAATTTAAGTGATTCCTTGTATATAAATATTTCATATCAGAAATTGATTTCCAAATGAAGTACACATGAAGAATGACCACACTAAGCAGTGTCCAAGTACATCCTATTGTTCCAAGATATGGGCAGCATTTTAATGCCTCCGAAAAACTGAATTCCACAGGAGGCCCTGCAGGATTCTATGCACCATCTATGTACAAGTAAAACGGCTGCCTCTAACTCTCCCTTCACGTTATACTAGAAATGGAGCCAGTGGAGTCTTCAGGAAGAAGGGCTAAATAAAAGTCTTTGAAACAAATTTTTGTTTGCTAAACTGCTTAGTTTTCAGGGGAATAACTGGGGAAGATTGAGAAGTTTGAGACACAATGCCGGATACTTGAATGGTCATGTCTAGAAAGCACTGAATTTTCACCTTGGGTAATATCGGGGTAAGATTTTAAGCACTCCAACCCTGAAAGAGCTCTAGTCACTTGGCCCCTCCTGTGTCAGGAGGCAAAGAAAAAAACTTTCTGAAATTTGTAAGAAAACACAGGCTGTGATGCAACCACAAGCCGCCGGACACGCACACATTCTCCCCGAGTGGCGTGAACAGTGGTCACATTGAAAGGGGTGAACAAAGAACAGGGGCACACCATAAACACCATTAACCAGGGCTCCAGGCAGCACGGAATAAACCAACTCAAACCCAATAGGCACGGAGGCCCCAACAAAAACTTTCCAGGCAGCCTCAGGAGTGTGACAGCCCAGGACCCTAGGGAATGCTGCAGTGTGGCCAAGAAGGCAAAGTGCGCAGGGGGTCCTCCCTGAAGCCCCTTCCCTGCCCTCTCCAACACTGGCCACTCCTTTCCACCAGCTCTTCCTTGGGTACCAAGTGGTGGCTGAACCATGTAAAAAATGCCCAATTCTTGTGCCAAGCCAGCAGCACAAAATTGAGCAAATTAGCATGCATATATAACCCCCCTATGTACAATTCGGCAAAGCACCTCCTCACTGACGGAGACTTAGAACACACACACGTGTACACACACACACACACACACACACACACACACACGAACTTTTTACCAGAGCGATAGCTGGGAAGAAAAAATTCTAACTCCTCAAGCCTTAGTGGAACTACATCCTGTCTCGCTTTAGCTGCTGCATTTGGTTTGATGTAGCTAAATTAACAAAAATGTTCCCTTGGCATTTAAATTCTCTTTTTCTGTCCCTTTTCCTCCTCGTAAGCAGAGTGGGGGGGGGGGAGTGACGCATAATAAGTCAAAAGACAAAGCAACTTCAAAACAAAGTCAGTTACTTGTAAACAATCCTTGTGGGCACTTTTTCCTCTGCTCTCGCCCCCCCACCCCAAGAAAAACAGCCCTGCCAGTTGTAATAGAAAGCCAAGTAAAGATAAATCAATTAGCTTGCTAATTTCTCCCCTCTCATTTATTTAGCTCTGCACTGTATTTGCCGTAATTGACTACAATTATGTTAATTACTAACTCCAGTATAATTACTATATTTATTGTCATTGAGCATGCGATGTACCCACAGCAAAGCTGGTATTTGTCGGGCATCAAGAAAGCAAACTGTCGAGAGGTGATTCTCTGCAAACTGGCGGATGTGGCTTCAGCAAATCAAAGGGCAAAAGAGATTTCATGCAATGTTCGTTTGAAAGCACCGGTTCATTAAGGATATTAATTTTCTGATAACTACACATTTAAGCATGACACACACCAGAGCAGCGTCTACAGGATTTCGCAATTATTAATGCGTGACAGTTTCAAATGCTAAGTGAATCAATTAAACAGCAGCATTCACAATTTGAGAAGAGATAACTGCTTCATAACTACCTAAGACTACAATTTTCACATGACAAAAAAGAGCCATTGAGGCGCCTTCAAAACCTGACAGGTCAAGAAAGAAGTTTGAAACAAAAGCACCTTACAACCATCATCTCTCCTCTTTACTTGTCAGATCAACTTTGCTAGTGTCTCCCCAGAAACGGCATCACATACCAGCTGCCACAAGGTGATTTTTCATGTCTTGTCAAAGAAATCTTTTATTCTATTTGCTCTGCATTAACATGTTACATTTATTGATCAAGGGCCTGTTCGGCAGCCACAGCAGGGCACTGAGCTCTCCATGCCTACGGGGCTTTGATGTCCCGGTGACATTCGAGCCCGAATAATGCACATACTAAATGGATTTAATGCAGAAATGTGTTTGGGCCTGACAGTTACATTAATAACAGCCCCTCACACTGATAAATATGCAATTGCTACTATTAAGAGTTACCCAATTATGGGGAAAATATTTCTCTACCTTATAAATAAATCCATCAAGGAAAAAAAAAAGTTTTTAACAATGGTGCATTTTCTTAAAACACTTCTCCAGCTGCAGAGAATGGGGCATGTGGGGGTTAACACCCCCTCTCCGGCTTTCCCCTCCAATTGTTTTTAATAAGTCTTGCTTTATCTCAAGAATGGTTTGGGTTTTTTTTTTTTTTTAACCTCTTTTGTTGGTCTTCCCTTTTCTACCCGTCTCTTATTTCTTCAGAACAGAGAAAAAGCAGACACCCACGAGACTGAAAATCGGGTTCTGTATAAACTCAGAGAGGAGCTTAGGGGAGGTGGTGCAAAGGTGGGGGGCACATAGCTGATCCCTGTAATGATGGGTCTGGAGGAGGAGGGGTCTTTAGAGAGAGAGAGAGAGAGAGAGATAGACTCTAGAAACCTGAACATATGGGTCTCTCTCCCTCATTTAAAACCCTAAGTGACCTTGTGCCGTGGCAGTGATGGGGTGGGGGTATGAAGGGGAAGGGAAAGCAGCTGGGAGAGAAGAGACCTTTTATTAGAAAAGTCTTGGCCAGGGAGAATTTGTAGTTATTATATCCCTGCAATTAAACACAGACACCCAGCAAAAAGCATAATCGTTCCCCTTTCATCATAAAGGAGCAGGGACAGCTGAAATCACCAATACTGCAGTCCCTGAGGAGACAAGAGGTTTTTCAGATGGTGGGTGTGTGCATGCAAGTGAATACATGTGCAAATACGGACACACACACACACACACACACACCCTCTTCTTTTCTCTCCAGACTCAAAATTCATGCATGCAGTAATGGGTCTCAGGGTCCCCATCTCAAGGCTGGGACAGAGAACAGTCTGAACCACAGCAATTACTAAGCCACTTCCCATGACAGTGGCCTTCATCTGAGCCATACCTCACAGCCCAGGGGGCAAGAAAAGGGAGTGAGGGGTGCCTGGGTGGCTCAGATGGTTAAGCGTCTGCCTTCGGCTCAGGTCATGATCCCGGGGTCCTGGGATCGAGTTCCGCATCGGGCTCCCTGCTAGGCGGGGAGCCTGCTTCTCCCTCTGCCTCTCTCTCTCTCTCTGACTCTCATGAATAAATAAATAAAACATTTAAAAAAAAAAAAGAAAAGAAAAGGGAGTGAGTTCCCTGGGAACCTCCCACCTCCAAGCCAGACCAGGTCTCACCATGAGGTCCTGTGAACCCAAAGTTTCCAGATAGGGGTTTTGGAGAAACAGAAGAGAAAATGCAACAGATAGAACACTGAAGCCAACAGGGTCTCCAATTTGGAGCTGCAAAAACCACTGTGACTCCACAATGGTGGCTTCCACAGGCTGCTCAGGATTTTTAAAGAAAAAAAGAAACCTTTTCCCTGCACAAGGAAATGTAGGCTTGGAAACAGCTGCCCATCTTCTCTCACAAAAAAGCAACAAGTTGTATCTTAAGAAGCAGTGTGGAGTAACGTTGAGATGAAGTCAAATCCCCAGGGCCACTTAATCCCCCCTCTCCCATTTAACTATCAGAGTAGTCTGGGGCAAACTTCTTCCCCCATCTGGGGATCAGTTGCTTCACCTGTAAACTGTGGGCAGTAACGGTCACATTGTAAAATGCTACTGGGAAGACTGAATAACGCTTGAAGTGTTCTGCTCAGCTCTGGCATGTAGTAAGAGCTCCATAATATTGATGAAGACAATAAACATGACTGATGTCACTCGTTTGATACCTTGTCCCTGGACTCCTTTGGAGAGAGAAGCCAGTCACCTCTCAGGGCTTATTTGCAAGGCTGCTTTATTGTGAAACTCAGGAGAGTCACTCTACAACCTATCTGGGACAGGATTCAGAGGTCTTCCTCAACAAACTGCAGTTGGCATGGGGAAGGGTTCTTTTTGTCCAAAGCCGTCCCATGCTCTACAAAGCATCTCTGGCCTCACCCACTAAATGTTAGTAGAGCCCCCTACCGCCATCATTGTGACAGAACTTCGTGGGTGAAAACGTGAAGAGCCAGGGAGTAGCAAGTCTGAAAGGGTTAAGCTTGCCAAATCTCTACCCCTCCCCCAAAACACCACTGCTTCCAACTGCTGCCCTGACTAGACGGAGGGCAGCTTTGTCCACAGGCACAGTGAGGTCCTCAGAATAGACAGCAGGGCAGAGGGAGAGGGCAGAGCAGTGAGGCCCGAGTTCAAAAAGCTCAGGGAGACAAACTTTATAAAGAAAGGGAAATTAAACCCAAGATCCTGAGGCAGTAAAATGGATGAGAAGGGAAATAAAAGGCATTATGAGAAAGTCTAGGAATTTCTTATCCTAGAGACAAACACAGTAGAAAATCTGGAGACAATGTTTATCAAAGTACTTTCTAAATCACATTGCAAGTTACAGGGTTCATCATCATCTATGAGAAAGCTGAACCTCATGATGGCCCCTTAGACAACTCTCTCCAATCTCCCACCACTTCCCCAGCCCAGTCTTACCCACAGTGGCTCAAAACCCATTTTCCCTGACCAGAGGGTTATAAATCCAGGAAGTCAAGACATTCTTGGAGGAGGAAGAGGGTGGTGCCATTTAAACCCTGATACCTGTACCCTTAGTGATCTTCCCTCCCTCTCTTCCATTCAAGCTGTTTTTGATGGTGCTACAGTCATGGAGGTTACTTGAGAAAATCTGAGTAAAGGAAATCAAAGTCTTGCCCCTGAGACATTAAAGAGTACTTGTCAAGTCATGTTTCCACTTCACCTTTTGGTTGTATGTTCTGTTGGGAGCTGGAGACATGAGAATGGCCAGTGATACGCTTGGCACAAAAAAGATGCTTCTCACAACATTGCCCAGCTTAGAACACTTGTTCCAGCATACAAAGACCCTTGCCTCCTTGGAATTTATCAATGCCCTAGAGCTATTCTGAAAATTCACTAACAGTTTATCTTTCTAAAGTCTATCTTTTCTACCATCATCTCTACCATCATCTCTTTTGCCACCCCCACTCCACTATCAACATGCTCTCCAAGACAGCCCACTACATTTGGGTTTTAAAAATATGTATGAACAAACTGCCTGACGCCAAATAATGGATTTGATGAAGACCCATGTCAACAGAACATGCCCTTTCAACTGTTCTCCTGCGAGTCTGGGTGGGGAATTTTTTCTTACCGATTCCCACTGTACTATCAACAAAGGTATGATCCTAACTGACAAAAATGAAAAACATGTAGATGACAACTGGGTTGAGCCTATGGAATGTCAAAGACAGTTGGAGAACTGAAGTACATTGGTTAGCATCGGCTAGGTTATGCTGCATTAACAAATACCCTAAACTCTTATAAACAGATTTAGCTCTCATTTAAAACTGATGTCCAACATGGATCAGCAAAGGGTTTTGCTCATTTATAGTCAGAACCCAATGATTACAGCAGGTAGAAGAGTAAATGGCAAACTGTGCGCTAGCTTTTCAAGTTTCTGCCAATTGGTCACACCAAAGGATGCAGCAATATACAAACATACCATGCACAGGACAGAAAATCCCGAATGTCCATAAGGAACCCCAATGACTACAATAGATTGAAATGGCCCCTGTGGAGGGTTAAGCATGGGCTTTCAGCCTCCCCAGCAACACGTTTTAGCTCTAACTATAGCTATGCTTATGGAAGACCTA
Organism: Halichoerus grypus; assembly: GCF_964656455.1. Classification (NCBI taxonomy): domain Eukaryota; kingdom Metazoa; phylum Chordata; class Mammalia; order Carnivora; family Phocidae; genus Halichoerus; species Halichoerus grypus. Next base: position 50,622,817 of record NC_135718.1, read on the forward strand.
TTACGTGCCAGGTAATTTGTGAGGCACTTTACACAGTCACACACTCAGAATTCCTGCAATCAGGTTAAGGCCAGTTGAACAACTGGTGAGTGACAGAAGGATTTCAAGCTGGGGTGTCTAACCACAAAGCCTTGATTCCTCTTCATTCCCTGCCCATTTTCCCAATTTTGCAGCAAGTTACCAGGCCCAGTTTCATCTAGCAGTTCATAACAGACACAAATGGTGGTGTGCCTGTCCTCGAAGCCTTACAGTGCACCCCCGAGTGTCCATTTCACTGCCTTTGTGGGGGTGGGGGGCACAGACCCACCATTTCTTTACTGGAGCTTCCCAAACTCTCCAGTCTTTCACTTTCTTTATCCTGGCCAAAGCCAAGGAAGCAACAAGCAAGCTCCCACCTAAGAAATTTTCTCCTAAGCAATTCCCCAATCGAGTACATTTATCAGAGTGATGCTAAATAAGATGCAAGTGCAAATAATTTAATTTTTTAAAATGTAAGCTTCCTGTTGCCATAGATCAATTAAACCCTCTTGATTTTATTGCCAGATTGACACAGGCGTATTTATCACTGTTTGCCACGGGAGCCCCGCTCTGCCTGCTGTGTTCAACAAGCTCAGCAAGCAACCCACTCAAACCACTCAGGACTCAGGGCCCTTGGGGGCATGGGATGGGCACCACAGAGAACTCTGTCCTTTCCCAATCCTGGGAACAAGGAAAACTGAAGCTGGAATAGCTCATTCACAAGCTCTTTTTGCCTTGAGCAGATCAAGGAACCAGCACTGGCTAAAGCATAGGATCTCTTCATTGATCACAGTAAAAATAAAATATGAAAACCTCAAAAACAAGTTCAAGGAAGAGTTTGGGACAATGGTACTCAAATATTCTTAGTAGCAGAATTGGTAGAACCTCTCTTGAGGGCAGTCTGACATCTTTATCAGAGCCCTCTGACAATTCGGGTCTCTAGGAATTTATCCCAAGAAACTAATCAGAGACCTATTCATGAGTATTACAAGAATACTTATAACAGATATTTTTAACAGTAAAAATCTGGAAACAATCTAAATGTCCAACACTAAGAAATAAGAAACCATTAAAAACTATAATGCAGTATTTAATGATAGGAAAATGCTTCCAACACAATGTGAGCAACAGCATCATTTTTAAATATTTGGCATTATAAAAGATTGGAAGACAATAAAATGTCAGCAGTGGTGATTTCCAGTGGTTAAGATTATCAGTGATTTGAAAGAAAGAGCATTTCCTTATGCCTTTGAGTTTAACATTTCTATATTGATCATGTTTCTATTTAAAAAAAACAATCTTCAAAAAACAAAATCTAAAGTACGATTTCATGCAGATGCAGACATTGGACTCGTGATCATTAATGCATTCAAATTCAAGAAACAACACTCCTCCTCTCAAGCATTACCTGATGAGCTCTCTAAACCCTCTATCCCCCATTCCAGGGTGGATGGCAATCACCTGTCCCTGGGAATCATGTCTAGGAAGAGTCCAATGTCTTTCGTTCCCCCAGAACAGAGTCATAGAAACAGTATAGCCTGAATTTCCACAACCTTCTGCATGGACAGGTAACCAGTTTACTATTGGCAGATCCAAAAGCAGCAGAGGATTCACGATAGTTAATGCAGGAGAGAAGGCAGAGGTATAACAGGATAAAAGTTTATATGTATAGTGACTTAAAACCAAAGTTTAGAGCTTATAAATCCATAAGCATCCTTCCCTCCAGCATGAACAGGTGGCCATAGGAAGAATCAGCAGAACCATCACTTTTATGAATGAGATTAACAATGTTGATGGTGTATGGTTATAAATTAGTGGTAAGACAACAGAGAAGGATGTTCCTAATATGAGTGGTTAATTGAAGCCTGGTGCCTCCCTTTTAACTAATATCTTGGTAAGAAGGAATACAATATGGCCACTTAAGACATTCACATTGTAGCATATGCACAAAATAGCTCTGGAGGACTACAAAATGATGAGTGACAGCAGGGCAGAGGAGAACTGGAAGGCTAAAAAAATCTACATGTAAAGAAAAATTTTTTCCTACTTTTTGCATGTTTGTTCCTTCTAAAGCCTATGCCATGTGCACACCCCTCCATTGCTCATCCCTGCCCCAATCCAGCTATAACCCAGTGTGGTGATCACACACCAGAAACAACAGGACCCTGATGAGATGGGATGGCACCTCAAACTCAACACTACAGAAGTGTTCTACTCTCAACAAAGGGGAATTAAATTCACAACTCCCCTCCCTCCAAATCTGTTTTACTAACCTCCCTCTCACTGAATTGCCCTGCCTCTAGAACCTGTCCTTTCCGATAATAAATCCTTATATATCCAGCCCCTCAGAGCCCACAGCCCCTTCTCACTACTGACTCTGCTCATCTTTCTCTCTCTCTCTCTGACACACACACACACACACACACACACACACACACACACACACCCCTCTCTCTCAGGGTCCAGCCCATTCTCTGCCAAAGGGAGGCAGGGCCTCTGCATTTGACAAAGACAGCTCTGTTTCCTCAGACCTGACAGCTCAGTCCCATGACCTGTCCCCACTGACACACTCCCTCATGGGGCCCAGCCCCCTCCAACCCACATCCGGGCTCCCACCAGCAAGGCAGCCACAGCCTGAGCCACAATGCCCCAAGCTTCTAGAAGCCAGGCACACAAAAAGAGCTCCTTCCAATGTCCAAGCAAAGAAACCCTTTCCCTGCATCTGCACTGGGGAGCTTTTTAAGGGGCACACACCTCTCAGGCACCATCCAGTCCAGGCTGTGTACTTTTGTCCTGTCCTTGGGTATTAGGACCGAAAATCATCCTTCATTTCTTTAGAGTCAGCATTTCTTTGTTTGGCATCCTCTTATCACTACATATTAGTTTGTGACTTTTCAGTTTCCACATCTCCCCAGAAGCATACAAACCCTTGTATGCACACACTCAGCACCCACTCTCTTTCTACATAACCCTCTGGACATCTCTTCCCAGAAGACCATGCATCTCAGTAAGGACCAGCCCAAAAAGCTCTGTTGGCTTCAAGTCCCCTCTACCCGCTTGGGCCTTAACACCCTGAGTTTCGTCCATCTTCTCAAATTCTTAATTCCCCAGTGTCCTGACTCAGAGACTGGGAGAGAAAATACTCCAAGGCGTGGAAACACAAAAACGCCTGAGCCCTGGGGTGGGATTCGAGCTCCTCATCTCTTCTTCCACCCCAAGACAGTTTGTTCCTTTTGGAGGACAGCATAGCTTATTAGGAAAACCACCACCCTGACCCCTGCTCATTTATCCCATTGATATCTGCTTTCCAAGTACCTCCTACTTCCCTCTTCCAAGCCCCCAAACCAGTCACAACTGGTAACCTTCTATGAAGAAATGAAATCACTGTCTGTATTCTCCAATGGAATAATATAGAAGATCACACTTAACTTTTGCCAAGATTGAAACAGTTGTTAGAGTTCCCCTCCCACCTGCCCCATGCCAACAGTGTCTGAATTGCTTTGAAATACCATCTGGGAGAAATCACCGCAAAATATTTAAGGTTCCAATTCATTAAAAAAAAAAAAATAAAAGAAAGAAAACACACACATATATGCACCTTACCTGTGATTTGGCATATCTTTGGGAGATGGGGTTACCCAGAAAAGCATTCCTAAATGCCACAAAATGCTCTTGTTGGTTCCATCTCATTCCTTCCCCAAGAGTATTCTAACTTTTTGTGCATAGGTATCAGTGAGAAAGGAAAAGAACAAAGTAACATGACAATGGTCCTCTTATAGGATCTTGGGGGAGATGGTCCATGCTCGCAGCTTTTTCACAAAAAGGCTAACCAAAGATTCATCTGAAGCAAAGTCTCAGTTTTGGGGTGTGATTCCACATGTCTCAGAGCCCCACACCCTATGCAGAACTGGATGGTGACTTGCACCTAGAGGCCGTGACCAGGGGCACTGGTTCCTCCCTGGCCTGGTCTGCATCTTGTGAATGGTACATACCTCAGAAGGTTAAAGCTCAGATCGAGTCTCTTTGCGAAATGTCCACAGTCCCTGCCGAGGTGCTCTGGAATTTCTCTGCAGTCCTGGCCTATGTAGGACACCTGGAAATTAAAGGGAACAGAAACAATGTGGCAAACGGAAATCGCCCAGCTGCTCCCAACCCGGAGTCATTGATCTGAAGATTGCTTCCGCAACTTGAAAAGCAGGTGCCCCTCACACACAAAAAAGGCTACATTTGTGACTGTTTTCCTGATCAAATCAGCTTTGGGGGTTTCAAGGACTCTGCCAACAGCTCCCCTTTCCTGGTACACTTAGCATGATGGAGACTAATCCCAGCACGATGGAAATTGGACTAAAATTGGCCAGATTCAGGTGTCCAGAAAAGCCCCCATGTCAGAGCACGCTGATATAATCACAGCAATCAGCCTCTCGCTCAGGGGCCTTCCCAACAGCTGCCCTTCTGGCTCTCCTCCTCCCTGTCCTCCCCTGTCCCCCCCCCCCAAATACCCTGTTATGCACATTACCTCATAAAAGACACAGCAGATGCACTTACCAGCATTCAACCTGCAGGGTGCTGGAACAAATAGGGTTGGACAAGAAAACCTCCCCAGACCGCCAATCCCATCCTATTACCACTTCGTATAAAATGTCCCCCACTCTGTACAAAGCTGATTTGAAGGCAACAGGGAAACGAAAGGTGGCCACAGCTTCCCAGTCTCTCTTCTCCAGGGAGCCTTTTGCAACCAACCCTACTCGGGTTGCAGAGCTCTTCCCTTAGGCCTTCTTTTACTTATTTTATCATCATTATTAACAACCTAGTGTGTGTCCAAATATTAAGAAGCTGAATTGAAATTTGATGCCAGAATTTCTGACTGTAGGAAGGTCAGAGGGCTTTCTCACAGCTCCAACCACTCAATCTTTGAAAACCATTTTTTACAGATAGTTGCCAATTCAACCACAGGGCACAAATTCCAAAATTCATAAAACAAACCCATGGGTGAGAGTTGGCCAGTGGATCAAAACATAGGATACTTCCGTAAAGGACTCCCTACCCCCGACCGCCAGGTAGAAATTCAGGCCTATTACGTGCCTACAGTCTTGATCCTTTCTCCCCACAAAATGCATATCCTCCTACACATCAGGTAAGAATGTCTTGGAATAAGTAAGAGATTCCCCAGGGGGTTATGCTTCCTAATGGGGAACAAGAATATGGTGGCCATATAGAACTCTAGATATTAGGTTGAACATTATGACTTACTAATATTCAATCCTAGAACTACAGAAATAGTACCTTCATAGGACTCAGCCTAATAAAAATCACACTGTACCCTAATATGCTCAATTTTCAAGTCCACTCCCTGTCCTATCCAATGGGGTCAAACTGCTGACAGTTTGACAGGATCCCTACTCACTCCTTTAGTAACTTCATTTCTGGAGGACAGAAAGTGGGAGAGAAAGGACAGAAAAATAGCTGATTCCGATAAGATAATTTGGCCTCAGGAAGACACAGGCTAAAAAATAAAGGTCTCAAAGTTCAATCTAGCAACCTCCCTTTTCTACATGGGACCGGTTGTTCCTCAGAACTCCTTGTGTAATAAACTTCTACTTCCAAGCAGAGATGGAAATCGTACAACGAGAAGAGACTGGGGATATAAGGTCCCAATCAATCTAGGGACTTCAATTTCCCTCAGGATGCCCACTTGATCAGCAGCAGTTTCTGTATTAGAATATCCCATTGACCCTGCAGGCCCACGGAAATCACCAGAAAACCCATCCCTTTTACCCCATCATGCACCCCCATCTTATAGGTATCATTATTCAAGATCTCCGTGGTATATACAGCATAGAGGCTGAGGTTTAGATGTGGAAACTGAGCTCTGTCCTTATAGACTCACCAAGGACTCAGACTTGTAGGGACCCCGTTTCTCAAAACCCCTCATGTTTTTACAAAGAAACTAAGACTTCAGCGGCATGCCCAGGGTAATACAGCTTCTTAATGATAAAGCCCTGTACCAGGAATAGGAACTTCCAACTTGGGAGCCATGGAGTTCTTACAAATCCACACATGGATGTAGATTTTCTGGATCAATAAACACCAGTGGTACATCTATCATCGTGTTTTGGCTTCAAAAATGCGTCTTCCTAGCTGAAAGGTCATGAACTACCTCACGATAGGATGTTGAGAGCCCCAGAACCTGGGGAAAGAGAGGGAGATTTGCTCCCCTCCTTCTTCTGTAGGATCCCCTTTCAAGAGGCAAAAGGAGCACCAAGAAAGCTATCACCATGAAGCATGCAGACCATTTACATGCCTAACAAGACTTCTATCAGCTTGTTTTATTACAACAGCTTACCCCAACATCCCAGGAAAACTAAAGCACAACTTGTTCCGCAGTGAAGACCAAGTCTCAAAAATTTAGTATGAAAACCAACTTGACAAGCCATCTGCATGCTTGGACACCTCACCCCCACCAACTCCCAGGCTAAACTGGGAGCATTTAGAGATGTGAGTTAAGCGGACCATATTTAAGGGTCCAAATCCGAGGGACAAGGCTTAAAAGCAGCAGGCAGCCACCCCTAGGAACTGCAACCAACACTCATGAGAAGAAAGTCATGTTTAGGAAGTGCTCCTGAGTGGAAGACATTACCTCTCAGATGTCAGGAAGCTTCTTGGAGCATAGGCCCAACCTCATGTAACAAGCCAGACCAAAAACAGTTTGCTACATGAGCAAATAAGGGGAATGGAGATGAACAGACCCTAAATGCCACAGAAGCAAAAGCACATCCAGAACAAGAGTCATTGCGTTTAGTCAATTACTTTTAGACTGAAGAGCCAAGTTTTGTGCTTTTCATTTGCCTACCTTATAGCACCAGTATCCCAAGACTTCTACCCTATGTGGAACGGTAACAGAAAGGGACACTATTACCAGGGAAGTGAAAACATATGAAGATCCTCCCCCACCCCAAAGAGGGATACCAGAGAGGAAAACAAGAAGGTCTGTGCAAAATTCCCACACATACACACACCCAGCCCCTCTGAGCAGAGGCCACTGGGAATTACCAACCTGATCAGAAGACTACAGATTTCTCTTTGCAGTTGGGCCAGTGAGGCCCTCTGGACATTTCTGAGAATAGAAGATTTGTTAGTAGACTGTGTATAGAGACGATTATTTTCTGATGCCTGACCCCAACCAGGGGGGGATGGAAGATCCTTGATTTTAAATTTGCAGTACTGAAAGCTCTGTCAGAATAGAAACAGTCCCTGTGCTGCTACTTACTAGCTGTGTTATCCTGGATGGGTCACAATCTCAGTTTGTCTCCTCTTCTGTAAACTAGTCTAACACTAACCGCATCCAAAAGGTATGACGAATAAGGGAACTAACATTTATTAAAGCCTACCACCTGGCTGTTACCTAGTCAGTCTTCATGAAATAGCCCAGTGAGTCATAGATCCTCAGCTTATAGCAATGAGAAGATAACATATTTAGAGTACACAGCCCTGTCCTCAGCATCTAGGGGCCACTCGGTAAATATTTGAATCAGACCAATATCCCTAAGAAAGGGATTGGTTATTCCCATGTCTCTTGGCACAAGATTTCAGTGCCCGAATTCCAAGTCTGCATTCATATCTACAATTTAATCGATGCCACTACTTGGTCATCAACTAGTGGAAAAAGAAGATTGATGACTTAATGCTGATATAAATGATGCATTCAAGCCAAGAGAAGGCCAAATGAAGTCAGATTCATGTTGAATAAAAAGATTTTACAGAGGAGAGTGGAGGGAGGGCTGATATAGGCCAGTGGAACTCCTAAAACCCAGGGCAATAGCAGTCAGTACAAGGTGGTGTTGAAAGCAGTGACCTAATTTCAACATCATCCATCTCATTCAATTGTTTTAGTGGTGGTATGGTCTTTTGTTTTTGTTGTTGTTGTTGTTGTTGTTGTTTTCTGTGCACTTAAGCCATCTCTTTATTTGGGGGATAGGTCTCCATGAACTTCGAAAAAGTTATATCTGGTTTATGTTTGTACATTTAAGCAACATTGCAATAAAAACAGTATCAATACTATGGGCTCATCGGAAGGCGCTTTTTTTTTTCCCTCTTTAAGAAGGCTCTACCAAAATTTGAGAAGTACCATGTGACACACATTCCAAGAACTACTTCTTCTTATGGCTGTCATTAGAAACTAAAAGGGGCAGAATACTTTAAAAAAAAAAAAAAAAATACCCTAAACCCCAGGGCTGCCACTCAGATCCACTGGCCTAGGAGGTTCAGGACCTGGGAGACTAACACCCCAGGAGCATTTTCTCAGCCTGTCTTCTCAGCTCCTCCCCCAGCAGTTCCATCTGCTTAAAACAGTCCCCTAATGCTCAAAATGCCTCACCAACAGGTTAATGATTGCCTTTGAGCCCTTTGGAGTCGGCTAAAAGCAGGGGGTGCAGGAAAATAATCAAGTTAGGGAAACAGGGGGAAAGGAGGCACAGGAAAGTTCTTAGCCCTACTGTTAAGTGTTCCATGAAGTTGGAAGAAGCTATACCCAAAGAATGCTGGGTCTGAAATGCAGAGACCTAGGGTCTTGGGGGAAGGGGACATTCTTGGCAGAGGCCCCCTCCTCCACTTCCTCTAGGCAGGCATGTTAACTCCCAAAGGCCCCTTTCCCTGCCGTCTAAATAAGACCCATCATTTTTAACCTTTCCCACAGGCTGGTACCTCCCTGGCCTCACTTCTGAACTCAGAGAAGGTGGAAACATTTGCCCAGAGTAATCTCAAAAATCTAACTGTGCCTGACACTACCTGCCTTAGGCAATCCAAGGGGTGAGCTTCAAAACCTCAGAACTATTTCTCCAGGGCATGCAAGGAAAGGCGGGAGGAGGGCTGGCTTAATTAGAGGTTAAAAAGAGAGACCTGGCTTTTCCAGAAGGTAAAAGGCACCTGGGCCCAGCATCCCTCCAGCAATGACTGAGAACACCTGAGGCTCCACTACAGCGCTGAAAGCAAGTGAGGCTAGGTGTCTGTCACCCAGAGTTGAAACTGGAATGTTGCCATTCCTCAGACACCAGTTTAAGAAGTCATGTGCCGAATGAGCTTTTGCCATTTGCGACAACATGGAGGGACCTAGAGGGTATCATGCTAGGTGTAACAAGTCAGAGAAAGACAAATACTGTACGATTTCACTTACATGTGGAATCTAAAAAATGAACAAAAAACAAAAACAGACTCAAATACAAGAGAACAAACTGGTGGTTGCCACAGGGAAGGAGAGTGGGAGGATAAGCAAAATAGGTGAAGGGGACTAAGAGGTACAAACGGTTATAAAATAAGTCCTAGGGATGAGGAGCACAGCATTGGGAATATGGTCAGTAATACTGTAATAACGTTGTATGGTGACAGATGCTAACTACCCTTGTGGTGAGCCAAGTATAATGTATAGAACTGTCGAATCACTACGTTGTACACCTGAAACTAATATAACATCGCATGTCAACTATATAATAAACTAAAAAGAGAAATCAGATGCCGAAATAAAACTGGGGGGACTTTAGCCTTCTACCTGTCTTGAATAAGGGGCCTAGGTTTAGGTTCCAGAGGCAGTCTGCAGTGTGGCCCCCAAACCTAGAGCCTGCAGGAATGCATTATGATTTTCATGGTCTTTAGTGGGACCTAGGCACTTTTGCCATCCTGGGGTCCTTAAAAAATAAATAAACCACACACACATCCCTAATGTTTATATTTTACAACTTCATCAGTATAAAGACGAATATATTAAAATGTTTTCTTTGACCAAAGTTATTTTTCTTCTGACTATGAAATTACACATTTTATGAGTCCCAAAAAGTACCATCAGCTGTGGACATGGTCCACTCTGCCTGATGGAGAAATTGGCGCTGCTGGCCTTAGCAGTGAGCACTAGGGACAGAGGAGGTGGAGGGGACCTGGTCGACCTAGGGGGCCTTCCCCTCTTCTCCCACAGCCGGCCGGGGGGGGGGGGGGGGGAGCGGGGCGGTGCCAGGCCCCAAAGGGACCTATCCTCACCAAGCTAGGGCGGGCCTGGACACCTGAAAGTGTCTCCAGCTGGAGACGCAGTCCCCCTTAGGTAGGGCGAGGAGCCCTTTCTAACCTCGGGATGGCCCCTTGCCCCAGCACTCCCTCCCCACACCGATTGCCCCAAGCGAGGGCGGGGTGTCCTGGCGGACTTACTTGAGTTCCACTGACCACGAGCCCAGCCATGACGACTGGGCGGACGCGCGGCGCGGAGCACCGAGTGCAGGCGCGGAGCACCGAGAGCCGAGCACTGAGCGCAGAGCGCGGCGGCTGCGGGCAGCACGGCGGGGCGCGCAGTTCCGCACTTAAGTAGTCAGCTGACCCGGCGGAAGCCAGAGGCGCGGGCCGGGTGCTGGGACTTGGGCTCAGCTGCGGCCGCCGCTTGCTCTCGGCCGGCCCTCGAGCCGGTGAGCCTAGGCACGCCCCCCGCCACGCGCCGCCACAGGTGGCCCCCAGCGCCCCGGAATGGCCTGACCCCTTGACTTCCGCCATGGCCCCCGGGCGCCCCAGGATCTCATCGCCCCCTGAGGCTCCAGGGGACCAGGAATAGCATCCCCCACAAAACTCCACGCCCAGAACTCTACTGCGTTTGTCGGGGGCGGGCAAGGGGGAGCAGGGCTTCGCATGAGGGGGGCCCATCTGAGTCGTTATTTAGCGGGGGACATGGAGGGCGGGCCTTTCCTATATTTCACAATCCAGATTTCATAACTGTCCTCAACTGCAGGGAGGAGGGGCCTTGGCCTGAACTCCCCTCCCCAACTTTGAGGGGAAAATGGAGTGGTTGAAAGGATACCTGGTGGGGCGGAGTTTCCATTTGTAGTGGGAGGAAGAGGGAATTGAATTTCCCTATAAATAAAATGCCGGCTCAGCTAAAACACCCCCAGCTGACAGTAATAAACCCTCGAGAAGAAGAATCAATGATGTCCCCAAATTTCAGGTTTCTCTTATTCTCTCCCTCTTATTTGTGAAGCTCAAAGTCATCCATGCGGTCAAATCCCACCCCCAGTCACCACCCCCCCACACACACACACCCCTTCCCCTCAGCTGGAAGGGAAAGGTGGCCTTTACTGCCTCCTCCATCAGGCCTCCTCCATCTGGCTGGGTGGGCAGCTCATGCCTGTCCTCAACTGAAAGGAACCAAATTTTCTCCCTGTGAATTTTTGCCTTCATGCCTCCATCCCCAGGATGCAGGAAACTATTACCACATACCACTTCATTGTCACATTATCACCAGTCCTCTCTTGCAACTAAGAGCCAGCCGGGCCTTAACTGACCTCTCTCCCTTGCTCCCTCCGTACCAGTGAGTAAAGAAGCTACCATTCAGAGAAGGGATCCTTGAGTGCCAGACTCCAGGTCCCACACAGTGCACTACAGTTACCTCAACTCAGGAGACCTACTGATAATGGTAGCTCCCACCTCTGCTGAGGGGGTGTTCCCAGGGCTTTTGTTTTCATTGTTCCCTGTGTCTAAACAGCCCTTAGAAACCCCTGTTTGTGCAGCTGATGATAATTATGATCGTGGTTAAGCATATTGTGGCTCTCATCATTGTCTCTCAGGCCTGGTGCCAACACATTGTAATGCGGGCCCTCCTTGTCAGCATTCGGATGAGCAGTGTTGACCTCTGAGGGCTGACCCGACTGCCCCTCTCTCTGCTGGGAGGAGCGGACATAGCAGAGTGGAGCTGTAAGAACAGAGACTTGGCTGTGTTTACTTTGGGGGGTTTCAGGAAATGCTGCAACAAAAGGTCCTACAGGCCAAAAAAGAAGGCTTGCCCTCCAGAGATAAGGGGGATCAAAGGGAATCTTCTAAGGCCTACTGCCCCACAGAGCAGCTCCTCATGCTCCTCTCTCTTTCTCTGCTGGATGCAGCCTCTCTGGTCCATTGTCCACTTTTGTTTGCCTTTCCTACCCAAAAAGGAGGAAGTGGGCCCAGGCCCTGACAGTCATGATACACTGCCCTCTCCACCTTTCACCTTGGTCTTCCTAGAAGGGCTCTGACTGGGAGGAGAGGACATGAGGAAACAGGCTTAAACCTACTCACAGATGAAATTGGAATGTATACACTCCCACCCCAGCAGGAGGGTGCTTGAGGTCATCTCATCCATGGCCCTGCATCCATACACAGCTATGTCTTCTGAGCATAGACTGTTCTGTGGACACTATCTGCCAATGATGCCAAAGTAGGCAGGGATCTTTTCTACCTTTCCAGGCCTCCCTCACAATTTTTCCTTCCTCTACACAGCTCTAGGGTAATCATTCTAAAAGCCTGATTTGACCCTACCTGAAATATTTCGATGCTCCCAATCAACTAATAACACAGTCCAAAATCTCCAGTACATCCCTCAAGATCTTTTAGAATCCCATCATCCGCTACCTCTCCCACCTCCTCTCCCACTCCTCCCCTCCCCTACCCGGCTTTCAGCTGTTTTGCCCCCCAACCAATCTTGTCTCCACTAGGTGAACACATCCAGGAGGCTAGTTGACTGCAAGGGACAGAGAATTGGGGAAATCACAAAAAATAAGGATAGCTCAGATTGACATGGGCTTTAGTGTTTGAAATGGGAGCTGATAACAATACGGAGCTACTGAAAGTTCTTGAGCAGAGTAGAAATTTGTTGAATTTAGTGGGGGAGGGCTCCTCTAAAACCAGACTGGATTCACCTCTCCTTATTCCCTTCAGCTTTGGAAGTTATCTTCAGAAGAGAAGAACAAGAAGGAGGGAGAAGAGAAGGGAAGGAGGGGAAAGGAGAAGAAGAATCTGTATCTCTGGACCAAGGAAAATCGGAAGGGGGGTGGAGGACATCCTTCTACCTCCTCATCACTTTTCTTGAGCAAAAAGGACAATTAAATTTAAATAGCAAAGGTAAAGTTCTTCAGGTCATACCGCCCTCCCTTTGGAAGGGAGAGAGCAAAGGAACACTGAGATGAGGCTGGACCAGGAGGTGAACAAATGATTCCTTCGGAACACAGGGAGTTGACAAGAGTGAACAGAGGATACAAATCTTGTTGGGGCTTCATCTTGAACACAGCTCTTTCTGCCTCAGCCCCAGAAGCACGGAGGGGAAGAAAGGGCTCATGCAGTCATCCAGATTCTTCTTCAGTTCCCTCCCGCCATTCTAGTAGGCAATTGAGAGTGAGCTGCAGGGGACCCTGCCTTACCCCATTTTATCCCACAGCTCTTCTGCCCCAACTTCTGAGGACTAGGCACTGTGCTAGGCACTCCGGGTATACATAACTAAGACATACACTTCAGGAAAGAGTTGTGCTCAGACATTTGCATTACTATGTCAACAAGAAGCCCTGTGATTGTGATCCTATTTCCTGTGCCCAAAGCTGTGACAGGTAGCCCCATTTGTATAGTATACTCCTGAGTACTACAGAACAGAAAGTTCAAATCAGACCTGGACAGCTAATCCTGAGCCTATGAATTCTGGAGCTCTAACACTTGCAAATGGGGAGTGAGAAGGTTCAACACTTACCACTAGACATTTCCTTATCACCCTTGATGAAGAGGGCAATATTTTATTCCTACTGTCATCTTTGTTATTATTATTCTTTGGCAGAAAAGGCCCTTTCCCCTAGAGTTCTTCCTCCATCGCATTCCTGCGGACAAAAAGGAAAATCCTGTTTATTTGCAATCAAGGGAGTTGATTCTGGGGTCGACCAGAACCAGTGAAACAGGAACTGATTCCTTAAAATCCTCCAACTCTGTGCATCATCAACTGAGAGGACAGGGCCAGTTAACAAAGTTTTATTAGCATTCCTACCTATCCTTAGTCGAATTTCTATTCAGCCTGGCCTCATTTCTTTCAGGCCCAACCCCCGGGTAGGTTAAGATGATTGCTGTAATTAATCATGCCCCAGCCCCTAGTTCAGACTCACCACATTCAGATTTCAATTAAAACAAAAAATCTGGTTGTCTGCATACAAAATGCTCTTTGTTGCTGAAGCAGCCTCCTTTCAGTCTAAAGGAGGGAGTTTAGGGAAGAGGAAAGGTTTCCAGGGCCCTCTCTGCAATATTTGCACGTATGTGAAGGATTAAGGATGATCTAGGCTCCAAAACACCTCCCTGATCTCCCAACCAGAACAAGTTACATTTTAAAATATATATATTAAATGCAATCATACTGTTTGGCATGATTATTCATTGCATAAATGTTGGTTTATTATTACTGTATACTATTATAATTATCATTACCATTAATTCTCCGTGCCTCTGAGTTTCCTTCTCTTGGTATCTTAAAAGATACTGTGGTTGTTGTCTCTATTAAAATGCAAACATTAGCTGGGAGTGGGGAAGGGAGTAGGTTTGCCAAAGGTGAGTGGGAGAAAGGCCTCTGCTTTTCACTGCATTATCTTCTGTGATTTTGCAACATGCATACCCTGCCTTTGTAATTAGAAGCTAATGGAGGAGATTGGATGGAAGGATCAGGAAAAGAGAATTTATAACTGGAACTGCTACCTGCTAATCTCTTAGCATTATTTTCACAAATCCTGAAAACAGCAATGAAAAACAAATCTTATTCCCCCATTGACCTGGAACTAGCTGGATGCCCCAAGTCCTTAGCTGGGCCCAGAAGGGAGGTTATCTCTGACTTGAGGACAGGGGCTCATAGTGGACTTTTGAGAAGGAAAGAGAACACTGACCAGAAGAACCTGTTCAACTTTATACTGTCCACTGGGGGAGAGGGAAGCAGTATCTAAGCCCCAGGTACTTTTCCAGAATCCCAACATGTTTTGGAGAGGTTCTGCCATTTAGAGGTTGAGGAACAACCCGCCTCCGATTAAAATGTACAGGACTCAGCAAATGAGATTCTGATTCCACAGATGCAGCCCTAGCATATATATTTTCTCAAGTACCCCCAGGTAATTTTGACTGTGACCATCCAGACTTACTGCTTTAGAAATCATTTACTCCAACTACTGATTGAGGAAACTGAGGCCTAAGGCATGGAACGACTTGCCCAAGGCCACCCAGCCAATGAGCAGCTGACCCCAGGCCAGAACTCTAATCTTCTGAAGAAAATAAAACGGGATTCATCCTACATCCCAGTAAGAAGAGGGTGAAGAGACTGGGGAAGAGCGCCAGAAAGATGCCATTTCACATCTAATCACTTCTTGTCACGTTGTAACCATTTTCCTCGTATGGAGCCCCACACTGATGGATCAGAAATAACATTTTCAAAGTTATATCTTCAAGGAAATGGCTATTAATGTTCTTCCTCTCCTTTTAGAGTGCTGAGAAATACATATTAATTTTCTCTCTACTTATATTGCCTATTTGCAAATTGTATTCCCTACCCAGTGCTCCAATTTGTCCTACCCCTGAAGAGATTATGATGAATAAATGTGTTCCTGGAAATAAAATAAAATACAAAATTTGTCACTGAGATTTATTTTTATAATTATTTACAGGGATTATTTTAGAATATATGGGGGGCAATAATAATAATGCACACAAGAGGGTTCTGGCATGATTTACCAACATTAATTCAGAGTCTCTTCCCACTTCTCCAAAAGGAGGCCCAGCTCTCTCTGCAGCTCTGAGCCAGGGGCAAGGCAAGTATCAGCTGCACCTTTACCACCAGTACCAGAAAGCTGAGGGTCAGATGAAGTTCTAGGCACGTCTTGTAGTAGTCAGTGCCCTGGCCTACGAGTCCTGGGTTCAAGATCTAGCTTTGCTATTATTAGCCAGGTGCCCGTGGCTGAATCCTTTCACTCCTGAGGTCCTCAGTTTCCTTACATGAAAACTAAATGATCTAAGGAGCAATATACTAGTAAGATAAAAACACAAATAAGTATGTACATCTCCCCAAAATAAGGAGGGAGAATGTGCTCGTTAATAAATAGTTCTGGACACTACTAGGTGGCAGGCACAGACAATAAGGAACAAGACAGTTACAATCCTTATTCCCCTGGGGCTTATATTCTGGTGGGAGGACACAGGTAACAAGTAAATAAATAATTTCAAGTACATTAAATGCATAATTTTGGGTAGCACTGACACACGCTATGAAGATAAAAGCAGACAATGTGAGGTGGGGGGGTGCTAATTTGGATACAATGTCAAGGTCTCTGCTAGCTGTTCAGAGCATTTCACCTGCGAAATCCTTGATGAGCAGAGCATGAGCCAGACTTTAGCCCCTCTCACAATGCTTTCTGATACACAAACTGCACAGCCTCAGACAGCTACGGAGTGTTCTGGAAAGGCTTCTCTAAGAGGAGCAACATTTGGGCTGAAATCTGAATAATAACCTGGTGCCAACCATGAGAAGACTTGGGAGAAGGATCTTCCGAGCAGATACAACAGCAAAAGCAAAAGCTCTGAGTGTTGTCTGAGTCTCATGTTGTTGTGTTGCCCCTTTGCTCATGCTTGAATGGTGAACTTGAGCTCAAGTGCTTCTCAGGGCACAGTGTCACTCCAGCCAGAAAGATGAGTATCCCTGGTATAGCCACACCAGGCTTTGGACTGCTGCTCAGCTCCAGAGCACAGGTGGGCTGGAGCCTTGAGACGCTGCAGCTTCAAGCAGAGGCATTCACGGGCACACAGAGGTTCTTCAGCCTGATAAAGCATCTATGGTTTTCTTGGAGAAGAAAACCGGGAAGGATCACTGACCTTTGTACATGACCTGGCACAGATTCACAGACTCACAAAAGCACATCAATATATGTACAAGTGTATAGACACACAAAACACAGGCCAATGTTGGATTCATGAGTTCCATCTCATTGCTACAGTCTGAACTCTGAACCCCAATCTGGGACACACTCCGGTCTCCCATCTATTGCACTAGCTACCAGTGGCCAGTAGAGAATGCAGAAATTTTAGACTGTCAGTACTTAGAACCCAGAAGGTTTATAGCTTATGCTAAGGTACTGGAAATTCATTC
This sequence comes from Halichoerus grypus, assembly GCF_964656455.1. Taxonomy (NCBI): domain Eukaryota; kingdom Metazoa; phylum Chordata; class Mammalia; order Carnivora; family Phocidae; genus Halichoerus; species Halichoerus grypus. The sequence goes on from NC_135718.1 coordinate 50,639,756, forward strand.
ATTCGATTCATTTATTCAAAAAATATTTATTGAGTGCCTGCTGTATACTTGACACTAATCTAAATTCTGGAGACAGAGCAGTAGAGAAAAGAAAGTTTCTATTCTTGTGGTGCTTACTTTCAGTGTGGGGAGAGATAATAAGCAAGTAAATACCAAATATGTTAGGTGGTGATAAGTGCTGTGGAGAACAATAGAGCACAGAAAGGCGATAAGAAGTCCCAGGGGGTAGATGGAGTGATCAGGGAAGGCCCCACTAAAAAAGTGATATTTAAGCCAAGTCCTGCAGGAAGCAAGGGAGAGCCAGATGCACATCTAGGGGGAAAATGAACATTCAAGACAGCCAGAACAGCAAGTGCAAAGGCCCTGAGGCAAGAGAGTGCCTGGCAGGTTTGGGAAACAGCAAGGATGTCAGAGTGGCTAGAGTGGAGTGAACAAGAGGGAGAATAATGCAAGTGAAATCAGGAGGCAGGGTACGTGTAAGGAGGAGAAGCAGATCATCTAAGGCCTGATAGACTAAGACTAGGACTTGGGCTTGTACTCCCACATGAGATGGGGAGCTTTGAGCAAAAGACCCATATTTTGTAAAGACTGCTCTGGCTGCTGTATTGAGAACGGACCATGGAGAAGGAAGGGCAGAAACGGGGAAAGCAGATAGCAGACTATCGTAGGACTCCTGGAGACAGTGAAGAGTGCCTACATATATTCTGAAGTTGACATCAACAGAATTTCCTGTTGGATTGGACATAGAGAGCATGAGAAACACAGGAGACAAGAATAACTCCAAGGCTTTGACCTGAGCAAATAGAAAAATGAAGTTGTCGTACTGAAATGGATAAGCAAGTTAGGGGATGGGGGGTGGGGGAGGGGGGGACCAGGGGATCACTTTTGGACCTAAGAAGTTTGGGATGACTTTGAGATATACAAGCAGAAAGGTCAAGGAGGCAGTCCGTATATGAATGTAGACTTAAGGAAGCAGATATAAACTAGAGCTGGAAATTTGAGGGTCCTCAGTTTTTAGATGGCACTTAAAGCCACAAGACAGGATCTGAAGATTGGGTCCTAAGCACTGACAGAGAGAGGTCAAGGAGAAGGGGAGGAACAACAGAGACTGAGAATGAGCAGCTGCAGAGGTAAGGAAGAACCAAAAGCAAGTTAGACTCTGGAAGCCAAGAAAAAAGATGATTAAAAAAAAAAAAAAACATAATGATCAATTCAGCCAAGGACCACCAGGGGATCCTGAAAGCATTGGGTGAACAAGAAATTCCCATGGAAATTCACAGATTATCTATAAATTACAAAGGGGAAAATCTACCTTTAGAGTGGAGCAATCTGGTGATCACAACCCTACCCAAGAGCCCAAACAGCATCTCCAAGGGTAAGACAACCTGATGATATGGGCCTCTGATGTGATGCAATGGGAAGTGCACACCATGTACATGCTATTCTTGCCAAAATGTTTAACCAGAATCTCCTCATGAGGAAAGAGACAAATCTAGAAAGTGAAACATTCTTCAAGACAGCTGAGCTACACTGTCCAAAATGTCAATGTCACGGGGAGAAAAAAAAAAAAACAGGAAGGAATGTGTAGATAAAAATGGACTGAAGAAACATGACAACCAAGAGCAATGCTTGATCTTTCATTGGACACTGAAACTAGGGAAAAGAAAAACAGCTAAAAGACATTTTAGGAACAATCAGAAATGTTTACATTTGAACCACCAGATGATGTTACTGATGATATTAAATGAATATTACTTTTCGTAGGTGCACTAATTGTATTGTGGTTTCATAAGAGAATGTTCTTTTCCTTAGGAGATGCAAGCTGAAGAAATTGGGGTAAACATCAAGTTGCCTACAGCTTTCAAATGGTTCAGAAAAAAATAATGTGTGTGTGTAAGAGAGAGCATGCCAAAGTGGTAAGATGTTAAGAGCTGATAAGTCTAAGTGAAGGGAAAGAGCATTCATTATCTTGTTCTTTAATTTTTTTCATAAGTTTGAAAAATGTTATAAATAAAATATTAATGAATAAGAGGAAAAAAGAGTGATCAATTTGTCCAGTGTTATTCAAGTTCAAGTAAATTGAGGACAAAGAATTAACCATTGGATTTAACAGCAGGGAAGTCATTGGTGACATTGAAGACAGGAAGAGAGCAAAAGAGGCAGGCCGGGACAAGCCCATAAAGACCTACATAGGCTTCACTTCAAGCACAATGGGAGTAAAGTGGTTACATTCGTATTTTAGGGCAAGAGGCCTGACAACTGTAGGAAGATCCATCAGAAGAGGAGAGTAGGGTCAGGAAAATGTCCTCACATACTCTGAAAGCACACCTGACCGCCTTCACGGCCTGAAGGGAGAGACTACAAAGAGATTGCAGCCCAATTGCCAGGACTTGATGTCTGTTTGCGAGACAAGGATGGAGGAGCCAAGATGGTACCACTCACCAAAATACCACATTGCAGGGAGGGGGACCTGATGCCATTAAAAAGTCCACATGCACTGTGCCCTCCTTTAGAAGAAGCAGCAGATAGGACACTCTAGGACCAACAGTAGCATGTGACAATGTAAATGCAGCACATTTGAAGACCTGCTGAGTCATTCTATCACTTCACTCAGGGTATCTGACATCTGAGCCAAGTTCAGTGTGCTGGGAGCCATGACTTTGGGGTGTGACAGTGATCTGGTGATGCCTTTGTTCATAAAGTCTCATCCTGGGTATCCCTCTCCCCATAAGCCCTTCCAACTCTTGCTTGCCCTTGTTGACAAGCTTTCTCCAATGCTCCAGCCCTCAGTGACTGCTCCAGGGTCTGAAATATCATTGTAAAGACTCGTACAAGTGCCTGGCAAGGATTCCTGCAATATGGTGTTGTTATGTACATTTATATCTGTCCTAAATAGGTGGACAACTCCTTGAATGTAGAGAACCCAGTTCACATCTCAGAATATTCTCAGCTTTGCCCAGAATAGGTGATCTATAAACTGAAGAAGAGGTGGAGAGAGGGAGGAGGAAGATGAAGGCCACAGCTTAACACTCCCCCTAAATGCCCACCATGCTAACTCCAAGCCATGGGATCACTTCTCACTTCTATAGGTTGCAGTGGAGTTACTTAGAGGCCATTGCTTTCAAGCCCCCAAATTCCTGGGTTAGAACCCCTGGTAAGAAGCCTCCCTGAACAGCCTACAGTGCTCTCTCCTGAAGCTGTTTGCAGTAAGTGACTCACCCAATTAAGAGCATCTACATAACAAAGCCTCACCGGGCTGCAGAGGTCACGGAGACTGTGAAGTGTGTCTTTAGTGTGTGCAGCAGAGAAGGTTCACTAATTACCAGTCATTTCCACCCCTCAAGAGCCTGTCAGCCTTTGAGATGCAGGGGATAAAAGAATCCCCAAATTCCCACCCCACACCAATCATTTCTCCCTCCCCAACCCTCCCCTGCATTTCAAACCTGTGACTAATAAGTGCCAGGGATGGGCCTCTGCCCACCTGGCTCAGAGGAGGAAGGAGAAAAAAGAAGTTGCTTTGATTGGGAGCATTTTTCAGTAAAAGAGAACTGGGAGTAGCAAGGAAGCAAGGACAGTTCTGGAGGCACTGCATCGTTGTCTCCATTAAACAAGCAAACAAACAAAAGTATTGTCTTTTCCCTATTGATAAAGGCAACAAATGTTTGCCGTAGAAACTATAGGTGAGCAAGAAGAAAGTTAAAATCACTCACAATCTCATTCCTCAAGTGGCCAGTGGTTGGTTACATAGACATCCTTGTAGCCTGCATTCTAGGTGACATGCATTAACTGTGGGTGTGGTGCATGTCCCTATTCTTTCATAACCAGTTTTATGCATTTAATGATATTTCTCCAATATCTCTCCCCATGGACACATGGAAAGAATGTTAGAGCTGGCAGGGATGCTGAACTGGGCTGACAGAAAAGGTGAGTTTGGACATGAGAGCATGAAAGGGAGGCATTGCCAGAATTTCTGAAACCAGAAGGAGGCCATTTTGAGGCAGGAAAGAGCACTGACCTTTGGAACTTGGGCAAATGACTTCCTCTCTAAGAACCTCAGTTTCCTCATCTGTAAAATGGGAACAACATTACATGCCTTCTAGGACTGTTGTGAGGATTAAAAGAAATCATGGAAAGGACTATACATCCTTAGAGGCATTGGATGTTTTATTACTCATTTTAATAAGTGTTCATTCATGCCTACTTTAGTTTAGCCCTCCGCTAGTCTGAGTTAGGAATATAAAGAAAGCATCTGGTTAGGCCTGGAGGATCTTAAAATCTAACTGGGAACTTGAACACACACACACAAAGTTAAACAATATGAATTTAAATATGAATTTAAATAGCTAATGAAAGATATCATCAATTAGTAAATAATTGTCAGATGAGTGGCACCAACAACACCCCAGGGGTTCAGAGGTAAAAAAGAACACAGGGAATCATCATCATCATCACTTTGAGCACTTTCTATGTGCCAGGCACATGCATTGTCTCATTTAATTTACCCATTGACCTGAGAGAGAAGTACCATTATTACATCCATTTTGCACAGGAGGAAACCGAGACTTCAGACGGGTTAAGAACCTTGCCCCAAGTCACACATCTAGGAAATGTGGCAGTACTGCTCTTTGGAACCAAGCAGTTGGACCCCAGAGCTCACCACATGCTGATAGCACTGTGATCTACTCAAATGGAGATAAGGGAGGGGAAGCTGAGGCCTGAGCTGATGGTAGAAGAGGGAGGATGTTGCCCCTTCAGCTTTTGTGGTTGGAAGCAGGCCCTGCATTACAACAAAGAGGAAGGAGATTCAGATGATAGGCAGGCAGAAAAGGTAAAACAAAACAAACAAACAAACAAACAAACAAAAGCATTACATGCCCACGATACAATAGTTTACAGTGACACTGAGGGTTAAAGGTATGACTGGCTATTTGACTATTCTAAAATACTATCCTTCAAAAATGTTTGAAGGCGAGTCTTTAATAGCTTTCTCTACCTTTTTTGGACCCCTCTGGTAGTATCCCAATAATGATAACACCAGTGGAAATAAGATTTGCCAAAGGGGACAGGTAAAAGATATGCTTGACTGCAAATATAAAACTCCTCAATGTTACTGACATGAACAAATAGGAATTTAATTTTTCTACTATCACAAAAATTTTGGGGGTGGATCATTACTGGAGATGGCTCAGTGTCCCAATGATGTCAAGATTAAGTGTCTCTCTGCCAGTCTCCTGGACTTTTCCTCATGATCACAAGGTGGCTGCCACAGCTGTAGATATTATATCCAAGTTCATAGAAGGAATAAAAGAGAAAGAGGGGAAGGGAAAGTGTCAAAACATCTGCATCACCTCCTTTGATCAGGAAAACAAGAGTGTTTCCCAGTGCTTCCCCTCCATACTTCTACTGGTGTCTCATTTGCAAAACTGGGTCACTTGACCATCCCTAGCTCTGAGAATTAGGAGAAATGAAAGTAGGACTGTCATGATTGGTGTAGACACTGGGCCCGGCACGTTGCTACAGTGGTAAGCTTAGGGAAAAGGAGGAAGGTGGATATTGAGCCACAAATCTAAATTCTGGTATCAGACTTGGGGATTGCAGGATTGGAAGTTAGATATGCAAGCATGGGGGACAAGGGACTTCCAGGGAGAGGTGACACAAGGAATGGGACAATACAGGGCATGTGGTGAGAACAAAGAAATTAGATCTGGCTGGGGTATAGGCAGCTGCACTTTTGTAATCTATCCTATGGAAATAAAATCACTGACCACAAGGATAGAGACTCAAGAAATTTTGTTAGTGAAAAAAAAAACCCTGATAACAACCTTCATGACCATCAACAGGGGAATGGGTTGAATAAGTGGGTATCTTCATTCTAAGGAATACTATGCAGCTAAATATAAATAAATTACCTCTATACCTATAGACCCATTTGTTATCAAGAAAGAATGAGGAACAGATAGCTCTAATATATTCATTGTTTGTATAAACAAGCAATAACATAATAGTCCCATATATGTGGGCATAGTTTATCTGAGCATGGTGAGCGTGGAGAAAGGGATAGAAGTTACATCCCGGCTGTACATCCTGGATATCTCAGGACACTGGGTGGGAAATGGGGAGGAGATGGGTGAGATCATAAAGTTTGTCTTTATATATCTTTGAGTACTTTGCTGGTTGAAGTGAACATGTTTCGTTCATAATTTTGTAACGCACCTTAAAACTTTTTAGAAGTAGTTTAGAACCAGATTATGAAGAGTCAAGAGTTTCGTGTGGATGATGCAGAGCCACTGAAGATTTCATGAAGATGGAGGCAAGGGAATGATGTGATCAAGAAAAGGAACCTAGCAAGAGTATGTATAATGGATTAGAGGCAAGAGAGGCTGAGAACAAACAATTAGAAGGTTCTTGTAGCAGCAGCTCAGTCAAGAGCTAATAGGGTACTGAACTGTGATAGCTATAATATGTGAAGTGAGAAAGATAAAAAAGAGCCCTAGCTACAGCCTTGGGACATACATGCCTGAATAGTGGGAGGGGTGGTCATGGGTTGGGGGGGGGGCAGTGTTTTCCTTTCACCTGTGTCAGCTAGCACATATTGCACTTTGAAAATCTGAATAAATGGCTGGAAAACCATAGATATTTCTCTTCTCCAACCCCCTCGAGCATTCACTTAGTTGATATTTACAACATATAGGTTCAAAATAACATTTTCACGAGAACTTTTTTATCCCCCTTATTAAATTGAAAACATCTTAGGATATGAGACCATAGAGAATACTTACTGGTGGCCCTGCAAAGTGCAACGAACCCCAAAAGTTATTATTCATCCATTTAGCACAGTTGATGGTACATACAAATGCTCTTTTCTTCATTCATTCCTTGAAGAAATAGGCCCTGTCCATGCCCCCTTAGAGTTACCATCCAGTGAAGGGGACAGCCTCTCAACAGGAAATCCCCGGTGTGGTAAGTGCTCTGAGAGAGAGTTACAGGAGCCCTAACTCAGTACCAAGTGGGAGGGTGCAGGGAAGTGGTGTGTAAGCTGAGACATGAAAAAAAGTAGTAAGCCAGGTGAAGAGAAGGACAGAGGACTTTCCAGATAGAAGGAAAGGCATTAGCAAAGTCCTGAGGGAGGGAGTAACAGGGCACATTTGAGTAACCAGAAGGTAGCCATTGATTCCAGCAGCTCAGGTTGAAGGGAAGTAGGAGACACACAAAGGCAGAAAGGCAAGCTGAAGCAAATCAAGTCTCAGAGACCTGCCAGCCATGGGCTCAACTTGATCCTAAGAACAATGAGAACCCAGGCTTTTGAGCAGAAGAGAAACATGGAGTGATATATATATATATATATATATATATATATTTTTTTTTTTTTTTTTAAAGATCATTCTGGTTTTGGCAGGGACTACAGGAAAACAAGGGGGGATGCTCACTGGTCCCATTTCCCCCTCAGGCTGGGAGCTGCTGGGGGCTGAGTTGAACCCATCACATTTATACTTTTCGCCACCTCTGTGCAGGTCCAGTTCAGCAAGGCCTCAGCTGCTCAGTAATTGAAATCTCTCCTGGCAGCCGCCAGGGTAAGGAAAGTTGCGGAGGGGAGCGAGGATCTTAAAATCTAATTGGGAACTCCCCTCCATAGGTGAGTAAAAGCCCAGCAAGATTCCCCCAGAGTGATAGATTGGAGACGCTGAAGATCTAAAGAAAAGAAGGGATAAGGATATGGATGAAATGGGAGTGAGACAAGACCCATCTCTTCTCTACGTACCTCAATCTCTTTATCTATAAAACAGGGCATTCATGGTACTCACCTCAGAGACTTAAAGTGACGATATAATTCATACACAGTTTTAGATAGTATCTGGCATAAAGCAAACACTCAGAAAGTGTTAACCTTTGTTCTTGTACTTCCTGAAAGAACATGATCACGGATATGCATTCCCTACTGTCTCAGGAGGACGACTGGTCGGGTTCCAGAAAATGTTTGAGAGCCCCTGGGCCAGGCAGGTCTCGGGACTACCAAGAGATCAAAGTTTGACAAAGTCTTAACGTGCGAGTTTGGGCCGAGATTGTTAGTGTGCATGTGTTTGTGTTCCTGTGACTTAAAAGACATAAGGCAGGACGCCCAGGTGTGGAAGAGGAGCCGCCATTGCCCTCCCGCGAGGGCGCTGGCCTGAGATCAAGCTGCCCGGCCAGCGGGGGCGGAGCCTGACGAGCTGGGGGCGGGCCGGCGCCGCGGAGGGGCGGGGCCGGCGCCGCAGCCCGCGGCCCCGCCCCCAGCGGAAGTGCCGCCCGGCCCACCGCTCCCTCGTGATGCCGGTTCCACTGGCCGGTTCTACCCCTCGCGATTCCGCTCCTAGAGGGAGTTCAGTCAGGGCCCAACGCCTGGTCCGAGGAGGAGGACCCGGGTCTGCGTATCTGGCTGTCTTGGGCAGTGCTCTGTCCCTCCCACTTCCCGGTCCTCCTTTTCATTTCTCTGTTACCAGCGCGGCGGCAGGCGCCGCGGGGAACCGCACAGGTAAAGACTCGGTTACTGAGAACGCAGGTGTGGGGGCCTCCCAGGCTGGACGGGCAAGGGAGAGGCTGACGGCACGTGCCCAGCTTTTTTCCAAAGCGACTGTATTCACAGTGGGGTTCGGGTGGGCGGACGCGGACCCCAGGAGCGCTGTATTGCATTGGGGAAGCAGAGGGGGCGGGACTGAAGTCCCCAGAGCTTGAGAGCCGGATCATTTGTGTCCCCGCGTCTTGCGCAGGCTCTGTTGTGCCTGGGAGGTGGTGAGCTGGTTGGGTCCCGGCTGCAGCTCCAGAGGGTTATCCCCCACCCACTCCCCGCGGTGACTGGGATCTGACAGTAGCTCCTCCCGGGCGCGCACAGTCTGAGGTTTGCAGAATGAAAATCAATAAAATCAATGCAAATGCAAAGAACACGAAACATGTTGGATTGTTATTATTTGCGTTTGTTAAATTCTTTTATTAAAAAAAAAAAACATTTTCTTCTTGGAAAAGGTGGCTTTGGCTCGGATTAGGGCCTCGGAGAGGGACGCAAAAGGCCCCCCGGGTCTCCCCGCAGGGGGCGGAGGCCTGTCCCTCGGTCCCAAGCCGCTCAAACTTCCCGGAGCGGCAGTGATCGGTCCAGAGGGGAGCCCCCGGTGCGCTCGGCTTCCGGATAAGGCTTTACCCCGCGCCTCATTGTCCGCACTTTAGGGAGATGCACGCCCCCCCTCCATCCGCATTTCCCCGGTTCACCACCCCCACGCCCGGGGGCCGTGCCTCCTCCCCTCCCCCCTGAGCTCTCCCTGGCGCTTTAAATAATGATATTTGCATGCAGGGAGCGATTCATAAATATGTCAGGGCCGGTGAAATATAGGCAACATTTCAAACTTTCTATTTAAAAAACATGAATTATGGCCGCGGAAAATGTGTTCCCATTTAAAGGCGATACGAAGTATTTGGTGTCTCGTCCCCGGGCCCATCCATCACGCAGACAATAAAGAGAGTTTTTCGCCCTGACACCCGCGATTTATGGGCGCCCTTCTCTGCCCTCATCACTCACCCGCCGCGGCCGGCCCGGCGACAGGCCCTGCGGAGAGACCGGCAGCCGCCCCTCACCCCCGCGCCGGCCCGCGCGCGCACTTTGCGCCCTCGCCAGCCCCCCAAGACTGCCGCTCCCAGGGGGGAAGCGCCCACTCCAGGGAGTTGGGAGGTCGGCAGTGATGGTCTAGGCAGCCGAGCAGGAGCTGAAACCACACTCGTCCTCTCACCTCGGTGCAAGCCTCCCTTAGGGCTGGGGCTGAGCGCGCCAAGGAGCGGCCTTGCCGGCCAGCTCAGCGTCCCGACCTCGCCAGCCAACCGCGGCGCCGCGCTTGTGAGTTTCCAGCGCGGACTGCCGGAGGTTATTTACGCGCGGGTTCGACTGGAGGGGAGGGGACTGGGCTGGGGGCTCCCCAAGCCGATTTCTAGGCATTCCGCCCTGGGGAAGGCGAGCTGGTCCCCAGCTTTCTTGAGCCCTGGTCGCGGACGCTTCTGGGCAAAGCTCTTTCTGCAACTTTTACAAAGCTTCCTTCTTCCTGGTGCTATCCCCACAAACACATCCTGGGCGTCCGCTACACATTGGAAACAATTTTTACGGACTGGGACCGAGGAGTTGGCGAGAAATAAGGAAGGGGAGGCGCCTTCCCTAGCGTTTCGCCTAGGGCCAGGCTCGGCCTCCGCAAGCCTTCTTCGCCCACCGCCCCCACCTTGCGCACGCACACACCAGCGCGCCATCCTAAGTCGCCACCGAATCATTGTGGCAAAGTTGCGTCGAAGAAAGTTCGGGCTTCATTTGCCGCGGAATTTGCTTTCAGTTTTCGCCGCGGGCGGACTCAGCCGGGCAGGTTCCCGAAGCACCGCGGGGGGGCGGGGGGGCGGCGGGAGGGGGTGCCCGGCACTGCGGGGCAGCAAGGGGCCGCTCCCGGCCTGAAGGCGCTGATAGTCTAGCGTCCTTCGGAGGCCGGACCTACAGCCGCACGATCACCAGGAGCCACCTCGCGTCCCATGCTGGGCCGATGCGTCTGCGTACACTCGAACGGGGAGCCGTTTCCTGCCGGATGCCTGCGAGCTGAATTTATTCGGATACAGGCAGCGAAAACCGCAGAGAAATCCCGTCGATTCTAAAAATGACAAGGTTGAATTTATTAGATCAAGATTCATGTGTAAGTGCAGGGAGATGAACATTATACAAACAGCTCCACGTCCAGTGTAAACGGAAGATCGCTTCCGGTTTCAAGGGCATGTAACATAACATTTGAATATTTAGATCTATAGAGGGATATAAAATGTTATTAAATTATTGTTGTGTGTACATAGTTAAGTTGGAAAAATTCTAGAGCAAGTGCTTTTTTTTTTTTTTTAATACAGCTCCTGCTTCAGTGCAATTCGGGCTCGAGATAGCCTTATGTCCAAATAACCACCCAGCGAATATTTCCTATAACCAGAGTGAGTTTTGCTACGTTGAAGGATGCACTATGTGTACCTCTTTAGATATCTGCGGCGTGGCAGAGGTGAAATAAATACATTTAAGAAGAGCAGTCACAGATAACTGAACTGCATCGCTACAATATTTCCGGGTATGGAAATAAATATTACTATCAGGTCGGCTGTGGAAGGTGTGCACAAATAGGGGGGCTTTCGAGAACCCGGGGTGGGAGCCACGGGTCCTGCAGCTCTGGACACCGAACACGCTGAGACAGGCTCTATTCGATACCCTCGACCTCAGACCACGCCGTGACAGCTGGGAGAGGCTCGGCCCAGACGGCCAACACTGCCTTCCCTCGGGGTTCTCCCGGATACACGCTCGGAGAGGGAGACTTCACCGGGCGCTGAAGCTGGCATTTGGGGTAATACAGGACCTGGGGTCATGCCGGCAGACCTTTCCCCCTTAGCTACTTCAACGACCCCACAATCCTAGCTCCACCGGGCTCGGGCAGTGGCCATTTGGGCCTATCAGTCTGGACCAAGAGTGCGGAAAAGGACGGGTCGCGCTTGGTTCCCAGGTGTCTCAGAGCGCAAAGCTAGAGGACACCGGAGAAGGCCACGATTTCGAGTCCGTGAGGAATCTGCCCCCCCGCCCCGGCCGGGGAGCGCCAGTTTGAAGCCATAGAAGTGATTATCTGACTGCATTTACTTATTAAGTGTTAGGCAGCCCCCCAAATCCTCAGTGTTGAAGCCCAGATGCCCCGAGGGTCTCCTCCACATATTTGCAAAGCTCAGGCAACACCGAGAGCGAGGTGGGCGACGTTGTAGTTGTGAAACTCCAAGGCCAAATACTTATTCCAGAATAGGGCGCTTGCAACCGTCCAACCATCACACTGCCCTGGTCCTTTCTTCTCACCCCTCCAAACGCACCCAACCCTGGCAGAGTCGCAGAGCTTCTGAGAGCCCCTGCTTGGGAGAAATTAGGCAGGAATTTGTCAGGAGTTCCTGGGAATTGCACACACTCCTGAGGCAGCCCTGCCGCAGAGAAGTAACCCGGGCCCTGAGAATGCCCTGCTTCAGAGAGTGTGACTGCGCCGAAGTGGTATATACGGTATACCGAGAGGAGAAAGAGAGAGAATACGAAATATTCCCCGTCGAATAGGAAAAGGGGGAAAGAAAGAGGAGGAAAAAAGAATAAAATGGTTAGGGAGTCTAGAAAGAAGCGGGTGAGGAAACAAAAAAGAGAAGCGGGGGGAGAGAAAAAGCCAGGAGAGGCGAGCCGAAAAGAGTACAGGCCATGGCGAGGCCCTGGGACCAGGCCAGACCGTGGCTCTGGCAGGCCCGGTGCCACCGCAGGCCAGAGAAGAGGTGAGGGCCGCCCGAGACCGTCCCCCACCAACCCTGCGAATCTGGGCCCCGCTCCCAGTCCGGAGGGGCGGGCCTGCGTCCAGCGGCCTCCGCTCCTACTCTCCCCCAACCCGGGGGACCACAAGGCGGGACCGTGGTGGGGAGGCCCCCAGGGGCGCGCGCCAGTCCCGGACTGTTTGGGCGCTCTGGGCCAGGCTTTCCAGCTCGCCGGGCCTGACCTGTCAGGCGGATTATCTTCGAGGGAGATTAATAGGGGAGGCGGGCTGCAATAATAATCGTTTTGTTTGATGTGACAACTCTGATAGGCGTTGATTTACTTACAAACTGATAGGCTTTTAATTGAGCGCCTCCGCCGAGCCCGAGATGAAAGGGAAGCGACGGTGAAAGGCGGCCCGCCTGCCCTCCGGCCTCAATACTGATTAGCCATCTCGACAGTGAATAGTTCAAGGCATTTTCAAACTTTTTTCCTCAGCTCTCTCGCCTTCCTTCTCCTCCCACCCCCTCCTCAAATATCTGCCATGCCCACTCCTTTTTTAGAGAAAACAAATCATTTACACTGTGTGCAAATAAAATCCGCGGGACATCCACGCCAACCGCCGCTGGGGTTGGAGGCTTTAGGCCTAGTGCTGAGTAATTAATAATTCCCCCACCCCCAAGGCCTGCAAGGCCTTCAGGGATTTGGCCTCCCCTGCGAGGGGCGCAGGCTCGGATGCTGCGCCTCCCGAAAGCCCGGGACGCGCAGGCCCCCAGGCGCCCCCGTGCGCTCGGACCTTCGGAGTTGGGGTTTGCGAAGAGCGAACGCATGCGGACCACGACCCGCGCGCGCGCGCCGCACGGCGCAGGCCTGCGAGCGTGTGCCGCCACACCGAGGCACGCCCATTCTGGGGCACGCGGGGCCCACACTCTGATCCCCCCAGGCTTTAGGTGCTGGGGTTGCCGCCCCTGAGCCGCCCGGTGTAAAGAGAAAGCTGCTGGAATTCCAGGAGAGAGAACTGAGTCTGTCGGGGGGCGGGGGGCTGAGAGGAGACACCCGCTGTCCCCTCCAGCTCTGGCCCCCGCCCGCAGCATTCAGTGTCCAGGCCTCGCGAGGAGGCTGCGGCGACGCGCGACCCACGGCTGGGCTCGCGGAGCTGGGAGCTCCACAGTTGATTCCGGCCGGCACCTCGACAGCCGCGCACTCAATGACACAGACGCTAACACACCCGCAGGATACAAGCGGCCTCCCCCACATGCTGCCCTGCAGAGACAGCTTAGGACTGTCCTGCCCTCAGAAACGGGCATCTGGGACTCGCTCCCCAAAGATTCACACAACCTTCACAACCTCGCGTGTGGCCTCACCACCGTGTCACGGACTCACCTTCCTCACCTCCGCACAGGCAGACACCAAATCCCCTTGAACGCAGGTGTGTTCTTACACCTATACACACGCACACACGCACACCGACAAACAGCAGCCCAAAATACACACTTCGCTCTTCTCCAAATTATCTTTAGTCAAGTTAAATCTCATCAAGTTTACCAACCTAAAGAATCAAGGGATAAAATTAAAACGCAGGAAAAGAATGCCTACGAGAAAATTCTAAAACTCACCCCCAGAAAGTTCTCGGTACCTGTGTGGAGTGGAAGAGAGACCAAAAAAAAGGGGCGGGGGAGGGAAGGGGGTGGTGAGAGAGGAGAGGGCGAGCCTGTGGAGGGCAGGTCCCAGACTCGCCCCCGCGGTAGGGGCTCAGCGCCGAAGGAAACCGGGTCGACAGAGCCAGCCCCTGCCCCCCGCGCGGGTACAGACTGGCTCCTGGCTCCCCGCGCTCCCTGCCCTACCATTTATCAAAGGACTTGACAACAAAAGAAGAGCCCGGGCGGAAAAGTGGGGGAGGGGAGATTCAAAGTCGTCCAAGTCCTTCCAAGGAAGGGGTTGTGTCCTCCTCTTGCCCCCTTCCAGTTTCTGCGAGTTTCTGGAGGCGACCTCCGAACTCGCTCCGGACGCTACCAAAGCCCTGACAACTCACACAGCTGCACGGACGTCCGTTCACACTTGTGCACCCAGCTCCAGGTACACAGAGGCAGGCACAGCGCCTCCCCTCTTCCTTCCAAACCGCCCGAGTGACGGTGCAAATCGAGGGGAACACGGCAGTCCCGCTCCGCTTCCCTGGAAGACCCAAGTTCCTACCGGCAGCCGCCCCCTCCCGCTCTCGCTCCTTCCCTCTGCTTTCCCAACGCAGGTCAGTCCTGGCTTGGCGTTCCTATAAATTCGAGCGAGCAGCCCAGAGTAACCCCGGCTACCAAGCCTGTGGGGATACCGCAGGGTGGGAGAGGTTTGGAGAGGGGACCTGAGTCAGCCTGAGACATCTCCACCGCACACCCATGGCCAGGCCTCTTCGCAGCCTCTCAGCCCTAGCCACGATCCGAAGGGAGGTCAGAGACTTAAGTCGGGGAGGAGGTACCCCATCATTGACCTCCAGGACTCAAAATTACGTTGTGGTGTGGCTTTTAGAAAGAAGTCTGAGTTTGGGGTCGGGGCACTACGAAGGGTGGGGTCCGCGGAAGGCTGGCAGCCTGACATCCTTATGCTCCCGAGGGACTATCCTAGGGACAAAAATATCTCCCATCTTAGACATCGCCGTCGCCCGTCTCGGGTACCCAGGGCAGGTCCTCCCGCCGCGGCCCCAACAGACCGAAGTCCCAGCGGTGGAAAGGTGTATCTTTCTTCCACACCGAGAAGGGCGAGGCGCACACCTCAGGCCTGTGCAGCCCTCTCAGCGCCCTGGGCACACCTGCGCACTTTACTCTCACTATTCATTTTCCTGACACAGAGAGCCTCTTTTCCTCTCTTTCATTCTTTTTCTTAGTGCTACCCCCACCCCATCCCAGGAGACTGCTCCTCTTTCCCCCTCCGCTGGTTCCCCCTTGGTCTCTTCCTTACTCTCCATCTCTCTCTCCCTCTCTCTTTTTCCCTTCAAGTCGCACCCGCCTTGTAATCAGCAACAAAAGCTGACATAAATCACGGGCGGATTGACAAGAGCTGACAAATAACTGATTGATTGCGGTCGAGGAACATTGACAATTGATGGAGGGGTGGAGATGCCCAAAGAACTGAAGAGAGGGGGAGAGAGGGGAAGAGAGGGTAGCAGGGGAGAGTAAGAATGGGGGGGGAAGAAGACTGAGTGTGAAACAGAGGAAACATGTGACCCCCGCTCCAGCCCCAATCTGCGCGTCCCCGGGAGTCACGTGGCTGGGAAGGGCTGGGAGCCCCGCGCACAGCCGGGAGAAGAGCCGCCGCCGCCTCCGCGGCCCACCTAGCTTCTGGTTTCTCCGCTGTCGAATCTCGGGGAATCAAAGCGGGCGGGCGGACTTCCTCCGTCACCCGCTCCGCACCTTTCCTTACCCTGGCGGCCGCGCCGCGAGAGATTTCAATTACAGAGCGAGAGAGAATATTTGGTGTTTGGGTCCCCTGTGCAGCCCCTGGAGTTGAAAGTCCGGCCGTTGTCCAGACTCCCGCCGTTGCTCCTTCTGGTCACCCCCTCAATCTGTTCCTCATACGCACCCTCCTGCAAAAAAAGGTTTCAGTTTATTTTCGAGCTAGGGAAAGGAAGGACGACGAGGAAGAAAAAAGAGGGAGGCGGCAGATAGCAAACGCAGAATAAATGTCCAGCTCGTCCTCGGAGCGAAATCGAGGGAGGGGACACGCGGGAGGGGGGCGGTGAAGAAGGAGCTGCCCATTAAAACCAGCGCTGAGAGTCCTGGCGGCGGCGGCGGCGGCGCGGGACGCGTCACATCCCCTTGACCCTCCAATCACCTCGGGCTCCCATTTGATTGGAAGGCGGCAAAGGCTTTAATCTCCCCCTCGGTGCAGCTGCTTTTGAAGTGAGTTTCCTCGCCAGAGCCCCGGCTGGACAGGCAGCGGCTCACATCGCCAAGCGCAGCGCCAGCGCCGGGTCGCGAGTGCGCAGCGCAGGGGCACAGCCCGAGGCGGACACGGCGAGCCACCCGGCACTCCCACAGTCCGGCCGGCTCCTCCCGCTCGGCCACGGCACCGCTGCGGGCCACCCAGGATTATTCGCTTCTGGCTCCAGGCGCCGAGAAGGCGCGCTGGGTGCCCGTGGCCGCCGCGCCAGCTGCTCCTCCTACTGCTTCTGCTCCCCGGGCGAGCGCGCAGCCCGGAGCCCGCCCCGCGCCTCCCGGAGCCCTCCCCCCGCTGCTCCCATGCGTGCGGGTGGGTCATGAGCACAGCGCCCTCGCTTTCTGCCCTAAGAAGCAGTAAGCACAGCGGCGGCGGCGGCGGCGGCAGCAGTGCGGACCCTGCCTGGACCAGCGCGCTCTCTGGAAATAGCTCCGGCCCCGGCCAAGGCTCGTCCCCGGCCGGCAGCACCAAGCCTTTTGTGCACGCTGTGCCCCCCTCTGACCCTCTCCGCCAGGCTAACCGCCTGCCCATCAAGGTGCTGAAGATGCTGACGGCACGGACTGGCCACATTTTGCACCCCGAGTACCTGCAGCCCCTGCCTTCCACTCCCGTCAGCCCCATCGAGGTAAGGACCCTCTTCCGGGATCGCGCTGGGACCACTACCCTGGCTGCCGCTCCACGGGATTTCTTTCTCTCGGGATCTGGGGGTGGGAGTGGGGGGGGGTCAGAGTGATTCAGCTCCGGTATGGGGGAGAGCATAGTGCTCTCGAATCGCAAAACTAGGGCGGAAAGGGGGGAGGAGGTAGAATGGGGTGTGAATGCTAGGGGACAAAGCAGCCAAAACTTATATCTCTCTTTGGTATTAAAGCCCCAACCCCGACTCAGGCCCCCTCACTTTCGGCCAGCAAGACGGGCGGAAGTCCGAAATGCGGTTGCGAAGTCGCAGTCTTAAGATTCCCCCAGAAGCTGGTATTTGTACACAGCCTCTAAGGCGCCAACTGCCCAAGCCCTTACTCTGAAGAATTGGGAAGGGGGGGGGGCGGGATAAGGTATAGTTCTGGGTCTAAGAGTCAGAAACCAAAACATTTAGTGAGTATTTTTAAATATACAGTTAGCGCTTAGAAACGGCAGGAAATATCCTGATTTGGTGGGGTGGGGGGGAGGCTGCCGCCTTTCTCAAGGGCGAGTGTGTGTGTGTCTGTCTGTCTGTCTGTCCGTTTGGGGGGAGGTGAAGTGGTGCTGCCTAGAACTGCGCCTAGAGCTGGGAGGATCTTCACTGGCGGTTGCGGAAGAGCGTTTGAACCCTAGAAGCCAGGATTCTAAAGGGTTTCCCCTTCTTTCTCTTTGTGCCACCCCCCAACCCCACGTCTGACCCCGCAGCTTGATGCCAAGAAGAGCCCGCTGGCGCTGTTGGCGCAAACATGCTCACAGATCGGGAAGCCCGACCCCTCGCCCTCTTCCAAACTCTCCTCTGTCGCTTCCAATGGGGGCGGCGCGGGCGGTGCCGGCAGCGGCGCCGGGGGCGACAAGGACGCAAAGTCGGGCCCCCTCAAGCTGAGCGACATCGGCGTGGAGGACAAGTCGAGTTTCAAGCCGTACTCCAAACCCGGCTCGGATAAGAAGGAGCCGGGAGGCGGCGGCGGCGGAGGCGGTGGTGGCGGGGGCGGCGGCGGGGGGGTTTCAGCAGAGAAGTCCGGATTCCGGGTACCGAGCGCCACCTGCCAGCCATTCACGCCCAGGACAGGCAGCCCAAGCTCCAGCGCCTCGGCCTGCTCGCCAGGAGGCATGCTGCCTTCGGCCGGGGGCGGCCCGGAGGGCAAGGACGACAAGAAGGACCCCGACGTGGGCGGCGGCGGTGGCAGCAGCAAGGGTTCCGGGGGCACCTCGGCCGAAGGGGGACCCACGGGGTTGGCGCACGGCCGGATTAGCTGCGGCGGAGGGATTAATGTGGACGTTAACCAGCACCCAGATGGGGGCCCCGGGGGCAAGGCTCTAGGCTCAGACTGCGGCGGCTCATCCGGCTCCAGCTCCGGTTCAGGCCCCAGCGCGCCCACCTCCTCCTCGGTACTGGGCTCTGGGCTGGTGGCTCCGGTATCGCCCTACAAGCCGGGCCAGACAGTGTTCCCTCTGCCTCCTGCGGGCATGACCTATCCAGGCAGCCTGGCCGGGGCCTACGCTGGCTACCCGCCCCAATTCCTGCCACACGGCGTGGCACTTGACCCCACCAAGCCAGGCAGCCTGGTGGGGGCGCAACTGGCGGCGGCCGCGGCGGGCTCTCTGGGCTGCAGTAAGCCGGCCGGCTCCAGCCCCTTGGCCGGGGCGTCGCCGCCATCCGTGATGACAGCCAGTTTGTGCCGGGACCCGTACTGCCTCAGCTACCATTGCGCCAGCCACCTGGCAGGGGCGGCGGCAGCCAGCGCTTCGTGCGCTCACGATCCGGCCGCGGCGGCCGCGGCGCTCAAGTCAGGATACCCGCTGGTGTACCCCACGCACCCGCTGCACGGCGTGCACTCATCGCTAACAGCTGCCGCCGCTGCCGGAGCCACACCGCCCTCCCTGGCCGGCCACCCCCTCTACCCCTACGGCTTCATGCTCCCTAACGACCCGCTCCCCCACATCTGCAACTGGGTGTCGGCCAACGGGCCCTGCGACAAGCGCTTCGCCACGTCCGAAGAGCTGCTGAGCCACTTGCGGACCCATACGGCCTTCCCCGGGACAGACAAACTGCTGTCGGGCTACCCTAGCTCATCGTCTCTGGCCAGCGCTGCCGCGGCCGCCATGGCTTGCCACATGCACATCCCCACGTCGGGCGCTCCGGGCAGTCCCGGGACGCTGGCGCTGCGCAGCCCCCACCATGCGCTGGGACTCAGCAGCCGCTACCACCCCTACTCCAAGAGCCCGCTCCCCACACCCGGCGCTCCTGTGCCCGTGCCCGCCGCCACCGGACCCTACTACTCCCCCTACGCCCTCTACGGACAGAGACTGACCACGGCCTCGGCGCTGGGGTATCAGTGAGGGCGGTGGGGAGGGTTAGCGAGGGAGAGAAAGGAGCAGGGGGGAGGGAGGAGCCGAGGGAAGGGTGGGAACAGGGGAGAGGCTACTGTCAGCCGCGCGTGGGGATGACCCGGGCCAGGAAAGGAAAAATATATATACCGTATCTATCTACCCAAAACAGCGACCGAGACCCGGTGGGAAATTCCCCTTTCCCCCCACCTCTCACCTCCCCACCCACCCAAACTTTATAAAAGTTGAAAAAATATCATTTGACTTTTTATAGAAAAAGAAGGAAAAATTAATTGAGAAAGTGTTCATCTGAAGACTGCATCGGTGGACACTGGTATTTATTTATGTTAGCTCCAAGCGGACCCGTGGTTCAAAAGTGCATTATTTAGTTTGAGCTCCGTAGGTAAAAAGGAGGAGGGGTGAAAAAAAAAATTAAATCTTGAGGGTAAAAATGTGGAAAACAAACCCTCCCGTCCCTTGTAGATTATAAATAAATACAAAACCGCCACAGAACTAGAGGTCTTCTCTTTAATGTTACTTTAAAATTGCTATTATTGTATTGTACGTTCTTATTTAATGTCTGATTGAAACACAAATTTACATGCATGTTTGTTACAAAAAATGAAAAAACAAAACAAGTCACAATTTGTCAGCTCTGATTTCAAATTGCAATTATTTTTAAGGTGTATACCATCGAAAGAGAATGGGTATTTTTTTGTATGTATTCTGGAAGAAAACAAAAAAAAAAAGGAAAAAACAATTCTATTCCAAAACCTCATTTGCCTTATTTTGTTCTTTAAAAGGAACACAACTATTTTTAATTTTTAAGTCCACCCGCTGAGAAGGGGACAAGTAAGGTTTACGTCATGTACTAAAATAATAGACAATGTATCGCTTTAAAGATTAAAATTCCGTATATTTGATGTATTAAAAGGTTTTACTTCTTCTTCTTATCTTTTTTATTTTTTGGTTAAAGAGAAAGGAAGAGCACGGCAATTTCGGCCGCAGTGGGTTCCCTGGGCCTCACGGCTACTTCTACTTACCAGGACCGTGGCTGCATTTCCTATTGTTTTTGTTGTGATTTTCAGGAAGAAGCAAAAGGCTGGCCAGTCGTGGGGTTGGCCTTCGGGAAAATATTTTTAAACAGGGGATTTCACAATTTGTAGACAGTGTCCTGAGCAATCACTCATTTAGTTTTTAATTTTTCTCCCAGCACACGGTTTGTTAAAAGTGAAAGAAAAAAAATGATTTTTAAAAATCATTATTTCCCTCTCAAATTTTTGAGAATTTGGCTTTTGTTTTGTACAGAGAACGGCGAAGTCCCAGCCTGTCCCCGAGGCCTTAGCCCCAGGGAGGTGCCACTGCCCGCTGTCCCTGTCTTTGCTTCCCAAGCATCTCCTGTCCCCGGCGGGCAACCGGGATAGATCCGGGGACGGTGAGCGCTTGGGAACCTGTTTCCCAGGCCTGGGCCGAGTGCGCTGGAACCTTCTTGCCCCTCGGGGGAAAAGTAAGTTCGCTCTCCTTTTCTCCCTCTGGCTGCCCGAGCCCACTCCTCACCACTCCACGCCTGGGCTCCTTCCTCTCTCCGGAGTCCCGGCTCGCGGCTGGCCCGCGCCGCGGCTGCTTTTCCGCGTCCAGATTTCTCTGCAGCCCGAGCTCCAACCGAGTCTGCGCCGCAGGAGAGCGCGCCGGGGCACCAGACCTGCAAGCCCCTTCAGATTCGGCCCCGAGAGGGTCCCGGAGCCCATTCTCGGTCTTGCCGGGGCAACCAGGTGGGCGCTGAGCGCTTGTCCTGGGCTGCAAGCTCCGATCGAACAGGCGCCGCGGGACCCTCCGTCCGGACGCGCATCCCCGCAGTGCGCACGGCTCCCTTCTCCCCAACTTGAGCGGTGGGACTGAGCTGCAAGAAGCTCCGAAGGAACCACGCAAAGAGCCCTAATCTTTTTGGGGGGAGGGGGCCGAGGCCCCCTCGTCCACCCCTACCCCCACCCCCCCAACACACAGATACTCCTGCTCCGGCCCTGGGCGCCCGCTCTGGTCTTCTGGCTCTTTGGGCGCTCGCCCTCCCGGGTCCACGGGAGCTCTGGGCCCACTGCGCCACTTGCCTGGGATCCCGGGACCGCGGGGTCGCGGCGCTGTACGCGCACCCCGAACTCCCCTCTCCCTGGGGTCAGGCGGTTCTGGGTTCGCCAAACCGCCGGCCTCCCTCGGCTTCAAGCTCCCCCTGCTGCCTCGGGAGGCTCACGGCCGCGCAGAGGCCGCCCTCAGCCTCGGGCCTCGGTCGGTCAACCGCGCCGTTCCCGCCGCCATTCGCTTGGGGGCTGGCGACTTTGAGATTTTCCACTCTCCTCCCAGCGTCAGCCTCACGGCTGCTGGGCCTTTTCCCGGGTGGCACGCAACGCAGCCCCGGCGACCAACGGGACGCTGCGGGAGCTCTCAGGCCTCCCCCCTGGAGACAACTTTGTGGAGACTCAGGCTCGGTCGCCTCCGACCCTCAGGCCTGCACTCCCCGACTCCGGGAACGGGAGTTGGCGCCGGAAGAGGACCCCAGCGGGCTGTGTCCTGGGACGCCGCAGCGCCGCTCTCCCTCTGTTGCGGCTAAGAAGAGAAGCTGGGCTGGGCCTGGCTGGGCCGGGCTCCTCGAGAACCCCGGCCGACGGGGGGCTTGTCATCCCCAGGCTCTGGGACAGACCCCCGCCACAGGGCACCCCCGCAAGTGGGAGGGGCGGACGTTCCAGGAGGTGGTGCGGCCCGAGTCCCCACCGCTCCAGGGCCCACGGCTTGGGACGTGAGAGCCAGGCCCGTGCTCACCCTCTCACCTGCACTAGCCACACGCCTCTGGCCACTCCGAGCCACACGCTTCTCCCTCTTAGCCTCGTGGCTTCGGACAGGGGTCCTTGCGCCAGCACGTCTCGCCCGCCAGGACCCGCCTGGGCGGGGAAGGACCTAGAAGTTACCCCGCCCTGGAATTTCAGGTCTGAGACCCGCAGGGAGACAAATTGGGCAAGTTCGTGCCTTCACGCCCACTTTTGGTATTTTATTAACAAAAATCAAAACCAAACGCCTTGAAATTTTAATGAGACCTCCTTCCCGGAGAAGGTGCTCAGAGGCGGCAAAATGCCGGAGCTGGGCGCCTGGAGGTTAGAGGGAGAAAGGGTTCCCCGACGTGTTGGATGAAACTGAGTCAGCCGGGCGCGCAGTTAGTGAAGAGAGGGTGCCAGTCTGTGCTACGCATCCAGGCCCGGGTGCGAGTCCGCCTCACGGAACAAACGGCCAACCCTACGGCGCGCTCCGCCGCTGTCTCCGGCTTTCTCCGGATCCGCGGCGGGATCCCGGAGCCCCGGCCGGCTGCCGGGGAAGCCGGAGCAAAGAGCGGCGTGTCCGCCAGGCGGCGCTGCGGAGCCCAGCAGACCGCGAAGGAGAAAGGGAACCCAGGCCCTGGCGCAGGCCGCGGGCTGGGTGGTCATCCCGCCACCCCCGCGCCTCCACTTTCGCAGGCGGAGCGGTGTCTGGGAGTCCCCGTTTTGTACTTCCTCGCTCAGCTCCTGCTGTGAACCATGTCCTCTGCGGCTCTCCACCTGCTCTAGCTTCTGCTGTTGTGTTCCTCTTGCTCTGTTTCTCTGTCCCAGAGGAGTTGGCCCAGTTGTCATGGGCTCCTCCCCAACTACAGGCTCCCACCGCCACCCCCAAGGCTGACAGGTCACCTTGTCTGTCATCCTAAAGTGGTCCCCTAGGGCCTACCCCTTGTCAAGAGCTGTCCATCTCTTTACTCGGCCCTGACAGACATGGAGAAACTGAGGCTAAGTCCTGGAAGTCAGTGGCAAGAGCTGCAGAGAAAGTGCAAGACTCCCTCCATTCAGCTCCTGACCTCATCTGTACCTCTGGTGGTGACACAGTGAGCCTGGTGTCTTTGTGCCGGGGGGTCTGTAAGCAGTACGGACAGGCAGATGAAAAAAGCCCCTCTAGTTGATGAACTCTGTGCTTCCGAAAACCTGTACAAGGTGCCGAGGTGAGACTTGTCCCTGGGAGACCATCCATGTCCTCTTCTGCACGTATGGGCTTAGGGTTCCTAACCCACGAAGGCTAGAGGCCTGGCCCTGTTCAGAGTGACTACAAAGCTCAGGCTGACCTGCTCTCCCTCAGGATGTTACAAAGCATGACGATGACTGGGAACCAGAGAGTCTGATTTAGCTGGGAGACAGTGTGGTGGACATATTTGTTGTTTGTGGGTTTGTTTGTTTTTTTAAGTTCTCAGTGTTGTTATTATTGTTACTATTATTTTACTTTTTATTATGGATTTGCATACGAACACAGAGGTAGAAAGAATGGTATAATAGACCCCATAATCCCATCACCCAGCCTGAGTTATGAATTTATGGCCAATCTTGTTTCCCCTCTGCCCTCTCCAACTCACCTCCCCCCACCAAACTCCGTTATTCTGAAGTGAACACACATATCATATCATTTCACCTCTTCAGGTATTTGTCACTTCCAGCTGGGGGTTGAACCTATGCCAAGGCAGGCTCCTAATCCAGGGCTCATCCTGCTGCCCTGTCTCAGCTGAGGCTCAGTGAGATTTAAGGACATTGCTCAAGTTCAAGCAATGGCTCCCCCATTTCTATGAAGCCCAGAGCCCAAGTACTTCACCCTACCCTATGCTGGGGATTCCCCAAAGTCCTAAGGACACTGAGCCCTTTCTGCCCTGTGTGACCTCAGGTTTTGCCCTGGGGGTGTCTGGCCTGCAAAAAAGACTCCAACCCCTGGCAAGGCAGCAATGCCTTGTGGGAAACCTACAGCACAAGGGGCCCTCTGAGAGTGAGAACAACTGAAAGCCACATGATACAGTATAAAGAGCACAGATTTGGGGTCAGGCTGATCTAAATCAAACTTTCATCTCCACCGCTGGCTCAACTCTGTGACTCGGTTTCTCTGGACCTCAGTTTTCTCATCTGTAAAATGGGGACATTAATACTAACCCAATGGGGTTGTCATGAGGCTCAAATAAAATAATGTGAAAATGCTTAACCTACTTTCTGGCCCATACTGACTCTTAGTAAAGGCAGATTTCTTTCCTTCTTCCCAAAGTTTTGTTTGATTATGACCAGCCCTCTTGCTCAAGAACTAACTGGGGCTTCCTGTGGCCCACCAACTCAAATTCTCACTCCATCACTTGGCCATCAGAATGCCTGTCATCATGGTTCATCTTCTAATCTGGCCCCTCTTTGCCTGTCCCAATTCGTGTCTCAACACTCCTCACAATTCAGACCCTCTGCCAGCCAGCTAGTCCCCAACACCTTGGTCTGTTGTGCTCATCATACACTCCTTCCTTGAAATGCCTTCCAAGCTCCCCTTCCTTCGAGACTAATCTCTTCCAAAGGAAAAAAAAAAAAAAAGTACTCATCTCTTCCAGGAAGCCCTCCAGGTTTTCCCCCCACCACACAATGATCTTTCCTTCCAGTTGCAGTCCCTCCACACTTACTGCAAAGGCAGAAGGTAGAAGTATAAAGGCCACTGGACTAGGGATGAGGATACTTGGGTTTGAATGGTGCCTCTTCATAGTTGTGTGACCATGGACAAGTCACTTATAACCTCTGTGAGACTTGTCTCC
Source organism: Halichoerus grypus (assembly GCF_964656455.1). Lineage (NCBI taxonomy): Eukaryota > Metazoa > Chordata > Mammalia > Carnivora > Phocidae > Halichoerus > Halichoerus grypus. The sequence goes on from NC_135718.1 coordinate 50,664,580, forward strand.
AAAACTGATATCAGACTGTGCATGCCTTGGGTGAGCAGCACACTTACCAACAATAGTAATGTTAATAAGGAGCATGTATGGCTCACTTACTTTCCAGGCACTCATCTAGTCCTGTTACCATTACTAGTCTCATTTTACAAGTAGGGGAGCTGAAGACTAGAGAGAAGTAACTCTGTGCTCCAGAGCTTAAATCCTTAATCACTGCACTATACTGTGCTACCCTATGCCTGGAATCTTTGTCCTCTGTATTCTTTTCCTAATTACCAGCAACTCCAAACTCCTGCTTTAAATCTCAGGCCTGTGTCACCTCCTGGAAGCCCACAGATCCTTCCCATTGGAATCAATGTCCTTCTCTTTGCTCCTGTAGCACCTGTCCATCCCCCCATCATTTCTCTTTACATTTTCCTGACAGCCTGGACTCTGAGGCACTGGGGAGGAGGGGTTGTCTTCTGTACCTATTTCTAGTCCTGGCAACTAGCATGGTACTTAGAACATAGTAGATGTTCAATAATTGTTAGAGGGAAGGAGAGAAAGGGAAGGAAAGAAGAGTGCAAGGGAGAGAAGGGAAGACAGAGGAAAGCAAAATAACAAAAGACAGAAGGGGGGAAAGATGCAAAAGAATTGGGTCACCTTGGGTGACGTGATTCTTTCAAAAAGAGTAGGAGGAAAAGTAACAGTGGCCTTAGAAGAACCATGAATGTCTTTGTCCACAGCACAGAACTCAGGGCTGAGTAAGCTTCTATGAATCAGTTAGACCCTTAAATAGTGGCTTGAAGAAGATAAATGTTCTCTCCTTCTGGAGGTGGGCAGTCCAGGCTAAGAATGGCCCTCTGTCATCAGGGACCCAGATGGGTCTGTCTTGGGCTGTCCCAACCTAGAAGCTTTCATCCTCACATCATCTCTGAGTCCAAGATGGCTGCTTGAGCTCAGCTCCCATTACCTCATCCTGAGCAACAGGAAGGAGGAGTGAAACAAGGAAGGTAAAAGGGTCCCCTCTGCTTTAATGAGTCTTTCTGGAATCCACACACAACTCTTCAGCTTCTACTTTATTGGGTAGAACTTAGTCACATGGCATGCTTAGCTGCAGGGGAGGCTGGGAATTGTAATGTTTAGCTGGGCATGCTGCTGCCTCAAATAAATTCAGGGTTCTATTACTTAGGGGAGTTGGAGGGGTGGGAGCTGTGATAGAACATTAGCAGACTCCCCTGCAATCCACAAGGGGTCAACCAGAACCAGGGCTCTAAGAGAGCTCTTCTGTTGGTGGCCTTTCAGGGGGTCACTGGATGGTGACTTCTACCTCTAAGCCACGGATTCTTGTTGATAGAGTAGGCAGGGGTGGTACTTCATAAGCCCTCAGAAGTTGTAGTTCAAGGTTGGTGGGTTCGTCCCTTTTAGGTACTCCTGGAGTTGTATGCTGCGATGATTTAGGGTGAAATCTGTCAAGAGTAATTTTTTCCCCCTATAAAAAACTTTGCTTAGAGACCTCTTCACTTTGGCCCTGAACTCCATGCACAACAAGAAGCCAGGAAGAGGAAGGGATGGTCTTTTTAATTTAACACAAAAACAAAAACAAAAAACAAGTGGGTGGAAAAGAAGCATTGTAAACTTACCTGCCACCCCCTTCCATGTTATTTTTTTTTAAGATTATTTATTTATTTTTCTGACACAGAGAGAGACAGAGACAGAGAGAGCACAAGCAGGGGGAGCAGCAGAGGGAGAGAGAGAAGCAGGCTCTCCACTGAGCAGGGAGCCCGACGTGGGGCTCGATCCCAGGATCCTGAGATCATGACCTGAGCCGAAGGCAGACGCCTAACCGACTGAGCCACCCAGGCGCCCCCCCTTCCATGTTATTAATAAAAAACTGAATACAGCCTCCAACTCAAAACAGAGGCAGACCGATGCTAAATCAACTTTGCGCTAACCATATCTTAAATAATTATAGTGTAACTCCAGAAACCTAAAAGAAACAAAACACAATCAAGAAGAACACAAATGGCATCAGCGAATCAGAGCAAAAGTTGAGGGATTTTGAATCATGCCTCCCGCAAAGCAGTAACTCCCAGGGCATGCCTCTGCTGGATCCAGGAGGGCATGGGCTGCAGTGGGGACACTGGAGAAGGGAGGAGGACACTCTTGGAACGGGAAGGGTAAGGAGAAATCAGGAACGGATGCGTGAATTTGAGCTTTTACGTTGCCCTGTTGCTGGAAACTTTCTCAGCCTTAGGTCTCCGCAAAGGAGTTCTCGCCAACCTCTTTGCGGATCTCTCTGTGACTCTGCCATTTTCCTTCCACACACTCTATGAACATCTCCTCTCCCCCACATCCTCCAGGGGCAGTTCCTGTGGTGTGGGAATTCTACACCCTCCACATCACTAGTTCTTAAGCCTTTTGTGGGTTGAGGGAAGGATGCAGAAACCACAGCCTTTTTTTTTTTTTTTTTTTTTTTTTTGAGAAGCCGATAAAAGCTACGGCCCCTCCTTATAGAAATAAGCACACATACTCAACATTCGGAAAATAATTTCAGGCACTTCATGGACCTGTGGATTTAAAATCCTCCATCTTGAAGGAAATCCAAGATTAAATATAAAAAGACCATGCCTTTGGGAAATGCCATGAGGGATTCTGGGTTTTCAGTTCTAAACTATTCTGACCAAGACAACACTCCAACGACTCTGTGTGATTAACTGTAATAAATAACATTTATGTCAATCTACCACAAACCAGTATGGAGCCTTCAGAAGAACTCTATGAAGTGGGCACTATAATTAGTCCCACTTTATTGATGAGGAAACTGAGGCACAGAGAGGTAGAGTGACTTGCCCAAGGTCACACAGCCAGCAAATGGCAGAACTGGGATTCCGTTACAGGCTGTTAGACTCCAGAGACATTATTTTTGTGCTTTTCACCACCGCGCAGTGACCTCTGGGATAGAACATTACATGGAAGACACACACACATCTGCCTTTCTCCCCCAGCACAGGTGTCAGACCCCACCCAGTGGTGTGCTGGAATCAGTTCATACTGGCTCACAAAATTGGGCACACCTCTTCCCAGCTTCTCATTCTGTGGCCTTATGTTGATAGCTTCAAATCAGCCATGGTGGCAGTATTTACACAAAAACAATTGGCAAAACTCTACAAATGAAAGCTTCCTCCCCCGGAGAGCTGTTTGTTAAATCCCAGCACACAACTGGGCCCACCTGTTCTCATCCCACTTCGCTGGCTGGAACCCACAGATCCAGCAGCTCAGGCCCTGAATCGGTGGGAAGCAAGGAGCTTCCTCGCTGACAGTGCCAGTGAGGAGGATGTGGATAAGCTCTGCTGCCCTCATACTTAGTGTGTGGGGTATTTAGGGAGAGGACAGCCTCCCTCTCTGTCCTCACTGTATGCAGGCCATCTTTCGACTGCCCTCAGTACCTTCCATCTGCTAGAACCAAAGCCTGGTTATCTGGGGGCTTGGGTCCCTTCTACTGGGCAGGTCCATATCCTTTACACCAAAGCAGATCCACCACTGTGGAATGATGTTGGCAGCCCACCTGATGTGGGGAGCCTTGGCTGCCTAGCACCTTCTACAGCCTGCTCAGTTCTATACTCCTGACTTTGGGACTGTGGCTATTGATGTTGGCCAGCCAAATCTCATTTAACTCTGTCCCTTTGGGGTTAGCCACAGGCAGCTGGCCCCTGCCCCCAGCTCCACCGGGCACTACCTCCTACAAGTACCCAGCAAACTACCCAGCTGGGGCCACGCCAGTCACAACAATGCACATTCTCTAACTTCTGTCCATAGGGAAACCCCATCTGACAGCAAGGATTCCAGTGGGCCAGGCCTAGAGTGGAGGCTGCCCTGGTGCTCTCTCACCAGGCAGAGTCTCAGCCATAGGAAAGAAATTGGATGATGATGATTATTATTATTATTACCATTTTGTAAGCATTTTCCTTATGCCAAGAGCTTTATATTTCTTTATATTATGTTTTTTCATCCCTATAAGATCTTTAGGAGATAAGGCACTATATTAATCTTATGTTAATAAAAGAAAAACTGAGATTCAGAGAGGTTAGTATCGTGCCTGAAGTCACACAGCAAGTAAGTGGTGGGCTGAAATTCAAGGCCAGAGCTGTTTCACTCCAGAGCCCATGTCTGTATTTCAATTCACAGGTACTACTCTCAGAGCTGCTTCTTCCCCAGTCCCCAGGAAAGTGTGTGAAGGGCAGCCCCTCTTGCCTCCCTTAGAGCTCCCTGGGGAGGTCCCTCAGGCAAGAACGAAGACAACCTTGGTCACCTATGGCAAGACCACTGCCCGGTCAGAGCTGTGATCCTCCAGACAGGGAAAGTGAGTGTTTTCACTGACAAGCATGGTAATGAGCTCTTGCTGCACACACAGCATTCCCTTTGGCATGAAGGTAGTGGAAAGATGACCAAGAAATGGCATCTGCCTTCAGAGCACTTACTGTCCAGTCTAGTGGGTCATGGAAACAAGTGTTGCCTTAGGGTGGGTTGTGATAAGAGCTATCACAGTGGGGGCACAGGATTAATTCCCATAAAAGGATGTGGAAATCACTGAGGAGGAGGGAACACTTGATCTGGGCTTGGCAATAAATACACACTTGGTGGGTGAAAAATGGGGAATTTGGAAATAAGGAGGAGGGACCAGCAGGATCAAAGGCGCGGAGCGGCCTATAGTATTTTCCAAAGATGATGGCACCAATATATCCCATCCCATGTGCTCCTCTTATGTTATGAAGTTGACGCTCGTCCCTCAACAGGTGGGGTCTACATTTCCTCCCCTCGAATCTGGGCAGGCCTGTGATCAGAGCAGAAGTGATGCCATGTGACTTCCAAGACTGTCAGGACAGGCAATACTGCCTCCCCTAGGATTGCTCAACCTTGAATCCCCATGCTCTGAGGAAGCCAAGTGGTCACACAGGCCACGCGTAGATATTCCAGCGACAGTGCCAACTGAAGTCCCAACCAACTGTGGCGTCAACTGCAGCATGGAGTGACAAGACTCAGAAGATTCCAGGCTCCAGCCTTTGGGTTGCCCCAGCTGACGGTGACTGGAGCAGAGAAAAGCCCTCCCCACAAAGCCCCGCCCAAATTGCTGATACATGAACAAAATAAATGTCATTATTGTTTTAAGCCACTAAATTTTAGACTCTTTTTTTTTTTCATAACAATAGGTGACTGATAGAGGCCAGACTGATACTTCACTATTCCAGGAGAATGCTCCAAACCAACCAGAACATGATCCTTTATCTGTGTTCCTAGCCCCTAGCTCACAGTTTTGACCAAGCTTTGGACACCCCAGGATGGTCGCCTCTCTGGTCGCCTCAGGCTGGGCCCTTGGCTTGGCCTCATAGTCTGCCCCACAAAGGACATTCCCAGGCTGCACACCTTCTCTGTCTCCGTCCCCAGAAGGCCAAGAGGGCAGTGTGGTCACAGAGACGCTGAGGAGAGGAAGGAGTCTCCAAACACAAGGTATAGAAAAGTCTATGTTCCCTTTTATATATTCATTTCCCCCTAATTATATCTGCACAAGGAACAAATGTCAAACCTGGAGAGACAAAGAGTTGAGGGTCACAGTCTCTGTGGCCAAGAGGCAGACATAGGAGACCAAGATGGGGAGGTGGTCAGAGGTACCACATCTTGGGTGGACAAGAGACCTCAGAGGGGGCACGGCTCCAGTGCCAGGAGCCCCCAAAGAGGCATGGGCATGGCTCCCCCAAAGAGTGTGGGCATGGCTACACAGCGAGAGCATTATTGGGATACATTGTGAAATGCTCAACATAATCAAGTTAATTAATGCATCCTTCACCTCACTTGGTTACCTTATATGTGTGTGTATGGTGAAAACAAGAATAGAAGATCTATTCTTGTGACAAATTTCAAGTATACAATACAGTATTATTAACCATAATCATCATGCTGTACATTAGAACCCCAGAACTTACTTATCTTATAACCTTATTCCCTTTGTCACCAACATCTCCCCATTTCCTCTACTCCCCCAACCCCAGGCAACCACCATAACCACCATTCCACTCTTTGCCTCTATGAGTTTAACTATTTTAAACTCATTATATATGTCATATAACATAGTATTTGTTCTTCTGTGTCTGACTTATTTCACTTAGCATAATGTCCTCCAGGTTCACCCATATTGTTGCAAATGGCAGGGTGGCAGGATTCCCTTCTTCTTTATGGCTGAATGATATTCCTCTGTGTGTGCGTGTGTTTCTTTATCCCTTCATCCATCCATAGACACATGGATCCATGTAGACTCATTTCATACCTTGGCTATCACGAATAATGCTGCAATGAACATGGGAGTATAGATATCTTTTAGAAATACTGATTACATTTCCTTCACCCCAGAAGTAAGATTGCTGGATCATATGGTGGTTCCATTTTTAATTTTTTAAGGAACCTCTACACTGTTTTCCCTAATGACGGTACCAATTTACATTCCCAGCTAGAGTATACAAGGGTTCTCCTTTCCCCACAGCCTCGCTAACAACTGTAATCTCATCTTTTTGATGATAGCCGTTCTAACAGGTGGGAGGTGATATCTTACTGTGGTTTTGATCTGCATTTCCCTGATGATTAGTGATGTTGAGCACTTTTCATGTACCTGTTGCTCATTTGTATGTCTTCTTTGGAAAAATGTCTATTCAGGTCCTTTGCCCATTTTTAAATAGGTTGTGTTTTTTGCTATTTAGTTGTATGAGTTCCTTATATATTTTGCATATTAACCTCTTATCAGACAGATGGTGTGCAAATATTTTCTCCCATTCTGTAAGTTGCCTTTTCATTTTGCTGACTGTTTCCTTTGCTGTACAGAAGCTTTCTCATTTGATGTAATCCCACTTGTCTATTTTTTGCATTTCTTCCCTTTTTGTTGCTTTTGGTGTCATATCCAAAAAAAATCATTGCCAATACCAATGTCAAGGAGATTTTTCCTTATGTTTTCTTCTAGGAGTTTTATGGTGTCAGGCCTTATGTTTAAGTCTTTAGTTAATTTTTGTGTATGCTGTAAGGTAAGAGTATGCACATTTCTTGGGGGTTTATCCCTATGCCTGACATCAGATTCTACCTGCCTGGGACTGTGGCCAAAGTGTCCCCATCTATGCTCCCTGAGAGTTCAGTGCTAGAACCAATGCCTACAGGGCAAGTGTCTGGCCATTGACGAAATAGCCAGCGTGCTGATTGACCAATAGATCAATTCACACCTGACAGATTGCCAGATCAGTGACTGAAGGGCAGAACAGCAGCTTGGCTGGCTAAGGACATTGTTTGTATCTTATGTGTCTTTATCCCAACCAACACTTAGCGCAGGGCCTGGCTCAGAGTTGAAGCTCAATAAATGGTTCCCATATTAGTCATATGGCTCACCTAGCTTGAAGCGATGCTGGGAAATGTAGTCTTTATTATATTAGAATCAATTGCAAATCAGGGTTCTAGTACAGGAAAAACAGAGGAATGGAGATTGGAGGGCCACTAGTGATCTCTGCCATAAGGACACAATAATGAGTCTGGTTAAGGGATGCAGACACTTGAGGACCCCATTTCCATCCAGTTCAGAAGTGAAACTGCATGCAGTTTGGGAATTCTGGAGTTACCTCTTCTGCAGAGCTTTTTAGAAGGCCACAATTTCTCCCCTTTATTTTTTGGTGTCCTAGGGAGATTCTGAGCTGAGAAGCAGAGAAAGGCTACCTTTGCCTTTTATATTATTACTATTTCCAAAGGCCTGCCCTTGAGAAGTATATGTAGTCTTATATCTTCTCTGATTATGCTCATCACAAAATCTTACTAAAGCTCCCGTTTGAGACCTGGCCTCTGTGCTCCTGGTTACTGTTCATCCTAAATTCTTTGCAGGAAACTCCTATTCACAGTCGCAGGCTTCAGTTCAGGAGTAAGAATAAGAATTGGCTAAGGTCTGAAAATTCTCCCTCCTTGCCTCTTTGCTGAAATGGCCTCACCCTGAGCCAAATGGCAAGCTCGGTGTATAGGTCCTGTGCCAAATTCCGGGCCCCATTGCCTCGGTTCAAATTCTAGCTCTGTCACTGGTTGGCTCTGTGACCTTGGGCACACTGCTAAACACCCCTGCCCCCAGCCTTGGTCTCCTCATCGATAACACGGGGTGAGAATACTAATGCCAATCTCCTAGGGTTGTGTCAGTGGTGAGAACAGGATCTGGCAGGAGTTAAGAACTCAAAATCTCTTAGGTGTTATTAGAAATGTAAGTAATCATTTCAGGCCTGTGTTTTCTGCCTCCCCAGCTTTTTGAGGGGTAAACAGCCCTGTCTTTTCCGCTTCTTCTCTCTCCCCCAGGCACAGGGTAGAGAATCATACTGCCCGCTCAGTCCGGCACGGAGTTGGCATGGAGTGAACAGGTCTGTAGTTTACATACTTCTCCTCTGACCCAGATGCCAGGCATTCTCCTCTCTCCCCTCCCCTTCAGCCGCATCCCACCCAGAGGTGCTGAGGTGGCCCGCGCGATGTTGTGGGTGTGTGGTGCACACCTCCTCTCACTCCACTTTGAAGAAGCGCGGCGGGGTTGAGGACCTCCCACACAGGTCCCCTACACACCTTGCATTCCGATCGCCCCTCTCCCAGAGCAAAGGATAACGGGGTGAAAATGAAATTGGCTTCCAAGCTTCCCTCCTGGTTTCTTGAGTGTCACTTTTCTGCATATTTATGGTAATCATCCTTGCAACAAAAACAGTGACTTCACTGTCTAAATAATAAGGCAATTTGTTACAGCTAATTACTCAAGGACTTCCTTAATCTCAATTAAAAGATCCGAGAGGATTCCTGCCCCCTCTCATTCCGGTGTTCCTGAAGATCCCCCTAATGTATTCTGGATCACAGATTAGTGGGGAGCCAAGAACGGTCCTTGCTGGGCAGGACTGCTAAAATCCATCCCAGCAACGTGAAGCAGTGATTTATTGTGACATGGAATGTGGGACATTTCCCCAGCTTTTGTGATTGTGGTAATGAAGCTGTAAACCAAATAGCATGAAATGAGGCAAGGCCTTACAATTTAATCAGCTCGTAAACAGATCTACTGCATCAAGCAAATGACATTATTATCCATCCGAAGTAAATCATGCTAATCTCGGGAGATAAAATCAACATCGTTAATGGTCACATGTCATATTCATCAACACTAAACCATCCCCTTTGACAGATTAATCCTAACTACAGCTCCCAGGATGTATGGTAATAGGGCTTGTAGCGTGCATTTCACTCCGTGCCAGGCTAACCAGCACTCTTAGGCTGCTATTACAAATAATTTTTTTATTGATTTACATATTTTAAAATGCATTTAAGGTGAGGCACCATTAAAAACCCTGTCACCCACCCATATTTCTTCCCTACATTCCCAGACTTTATTAATAGGAATGGGAAGACAAACTCAGTAAGCATTATAAATACTTTGTTTAGGGCACTGTTAGGGGTAATTAAGATGGGGACTAGGGGTTTTTTTGCGGGGAGGAGGGACAGGTGAGGAGCAGAAGGGGTGACAGAAAGAAAGTACCCTCTTGTGGTTCGGGGATAATGGAAATTGCAGCATCATCTGCTTCCTGTTTTCCCTAGAGGTGCCAGGCAGAGGAGGAATAAAGTCTCCCCCAAATCTACTCGCGGAGCCTTCCCTCTCCCCCTTTCCCTCACAGCCTACCTCCACCCCGTCAAGTCAGCCTTATGGTACATGCATCTGGGCTTGCATTTCGGTCGTTGTATCCTGCCTGCTGACTTCAGACACCAAAGTATTTATTTATCATGAGGCTGACCTAGGATGAATGCTCCTGGAAAAGTGTCCACTATTCAAAATGTCACTTCCCCTCAACAGGCCGTGCATTATACTGACAGGCATACTTTCAGAGGCCCCTGAATGACGAGGATGGATGGAGGGCTGCCATAGCAGCGCCGCCTGGGCCAAGTGGGTGAGTGAGTGAGCGAGTGGGTGCCCGAAGTATCTCCGGCCTCGATGAGGAGCCCAGATGCAGCGGGAGCCAGGACTGCGACAGGAGATGCAACGTGGAGACTTGCAGGGCTCCACTTCTCAGCAGCTGGTGGATAAGCAACCTGCCTTATCCCAGCCAGCCTTCCAAGGGCACATTTTGAGGGGCTTCCTGTCCGCCTGTAGGGCCAGTTGGGGGTGGCAGGCAGGAAAGAGGGTGTTACCCCCCTCCTCCTCCTGAGTGAAGGTGGGGGGCTCCTGGGACCACCACTTTGGGCCACGCAGACCTTGCATTGCTCAATTCCATTCCACTATGAGGCCACCACTGAGGCATGCCCACATCACCCTGGATGAGAAATCCAAAAAACAAATGGATTTGCGAAGAACATATACTCGAATCAAGCTATTAAACTCAATTAAAGCACTTCTTTTGATGCACTGAAAGGACCCCGCCTCGACTTAAGTGGACTGAGGTAAGACTCTGACATTTCCAGATCCCCCCATGTATCATATAGGTCTCCTCCTGCTGGGATTTATTTCAGAGGTGGGGTATTTGAGAGGTACAACAGGAGCCTGAAAAACTGCCCAGCCCAGGTCTGTTTTATAAAATTGCATCTATCGATTAGGCCAACTAATGAAATGAGACAGTGTAAATTAACTTCAGGGTTTAGGTGGCACCAAGTTCAAGTGATTGGAACCCGCTGAGCTGTAAGAATCTCTGAAGATTTTGTGTCTGGAGTTTTCCAGGATCCTTACCGAGGTCCTTGGAGGTTGTGCTCTGCTCTCTGGGGACCAGGGAAGCCAAGGAAAGGCCTTTCCCTACCTCAGCTTGGTCTGAGTTAGTATGGTTTAGGGCAGTGGTTCATAAACTTTAGCATGAGTCAGAAGCACCTGGGGGCTTGTTAAAACACAGATTGCTGCCCTCCACCCCGAGTTTCTTATTCAGTAGGTCTGAGGTGAGGCCAGCGAATTTGCATTTCTAGCCATTTCTCATGTTGTACTGATATTGCTGGTCCTGGGACCCAGGGCTTTGGGGCAGGAACCCTATGCTAGGGAAGGGTGGAGGGGGCAGGGTGGAGGTGGAGATGGGGAGCATCAGGCTCCCAAGTGCAGGTTACATGCCCAGAGTTGGGTCATGGCAGGCAGCTGGGGCCAGAAACAGGAGGTGAGGTCAGGAGTGGAACGTTCACGTCTCTCCGGGGTTTCCTGTTCTAAGTTTCTGTGACTCTGAGAATACAGTGAGCAAAGTGGGCCTGATAAGTCAGAGTTCAAAACCCCAGAGATCAAAACTGAAAGCAGCAAGTGCCCTAGAGGCCAGAGATGGCTGGATTCTAGCCAAGCCCCACCTCCGACTTACTGTGTTTCCCTCAGTCAACCCCTTTCCCTCTCTGTTCTTCACCTCTCTTGTGTCTTCTGTGAAGAGAAAATGTTGCACTAGATTTCCTCCCTGATCTTTTCAATTTCTGATAGGTGTGAGGTTATGCCAGTGTTTCCCAAACAGCAGTCTGTGAAATCCTTGTTCTCCTTGAAAAATGAGCTCCATGATCAGGTAAGTTTGGAAAAGCTTTCAAAACATAAGCCCCCTCTTGGATTTTTAATTTATATTTGCATATTAAAGATTCTTCAGGAAGTCAGGAAACCTGTTTAACTTTATTTAATCCAGGATTTCCCAAATGTGTTTGACAACAGGACCCTTCTTCTACCTAACACCTATTAGCACCGAGGTTCTGGAGAACATACTTTGGGAAACATTGGCCGATGACAAGGGCTGAATTAAGAGGCAAATGAATATGTCATCATCTAAAGATGCCTTTTCCCCAAAGGTGCCCGGAGGTGCAGACCACTTCCCCTCGGCCACCAGCACCTTGGTGCATTGGTACATTCAGCAAACATTGATTGAGTACCTGCCACATGCCAGGGACTGAGCTGGACACTTAGCTAATAGACAGCCCCTGTCCTCAAGGAGCTGCCTGGGTGGGGTGGCAGGGGAGAGCCTAGACATTTCTTTGGCCTGGCAGGGAACTTCAGCGATTCTAGCCATGCTCGGGACCTTTTGTCCCTCCATTCCTGTGGCTGGCATCATTTCGTCATTGGTCTCACTAGTGGATTTTCTCTGTTTAGTCTCACCTGCTTGTAAAGCATACAAACACGTTCACTCATTCATTTAACAAAAATATATTGAGCATATATTTCATGCTAGATACTGTTGTGGGGTATAGTTGAAAATAAAACAGGCAAAAATCCCTGTCCTCTATATTTCAATAGAGTAAGAGAAGCAGTGAATTCATGAAATTCATGTCAGATAATAACAAGTTCTAAAGTGGAGAGGGGCTAGGCAGTGTTGACGGAGTTTTGCTATTTTAAATGGGGATGGGGCTGTCTCACCGACCTTTGTGTAAGAACCTGAAGATGTGAGAGAGTGAGTCAGGTGGAAGAATGTCTAGGAAGAGGGCGCAACAAGTGCAAAGGACCTGGGGTAGGAGTATGCCTAGTGTGTTTAACACACAGCTAGGAGACCAACATGGCTGAAGAAAATGAGAGAGATGAGTAGCAGAAAAGGTCCAAAAAAGATAATAGGGGCCATAATGTTAGACACTGAGTGGGACGGGAAACCTTTTGAACAGAAAACAAAATTTAATATGACTTATCTTTTAATAGAACTTAATGTGACTTACATTTCAGCATCTACAAAATCCCTGTGGAGAGTCTAAGAAGGTAATAATCAGTTCAGGAAGCTGGTTTCCTGGTGGGGGTCGTGTGGCCCTTCTGCTCATGGCCTCACCCAGTCTGGTATGAAAGGGTAGACAGGGTGTGGGGATAGAGGGAGGCTGGTAGATGACCAGGGGCAGGAAGCTCTGAAAGCCAAACTGTTCTACATACGTATAATATTTCTACTCTGTGCCAAGCACTGTTTGAGGCCCATTTACTTAGATCCTTTTTGTGAACTTTGAATTAACCCTGTGGGGTGGGATTCCTTGATCTGCATTTGAGATCTTGTGAGTCAGACCAGCCGAGGCACCCAGCTCACCAGTGGCAGAACCCAGGGCTTTCTAAGTTTCATTCCAGTGCGAAGTTCCAGTGCTAAGTTTCTTTCCAGGAAAGCCTCAGCCTCACACTGTCTGGTGTTGGGAATGGTGTCTGGAGCTCCATTGCTCTCCAGGGCCTCACTTTCCAGACAGGTAAGCGACCACAGCCCTTAGTGCTGACTCCAGATATTCTGTAGGTACCCAGAGTCTGCAAGGTGAGTGTCTTAGATTGGAAATAGACACTGAAGTGATGGAAAGTTACATGCAGAAGGTTTATTGGGCAGTGTTCTCAGGAGGAAAACAGTGGGGTGAGGGGAAACTAGGAAAACAGAGTGGGATAAGGGGAAAAGTGGCCCCAAATGTGGTTGCAACAGAGACCTCAGCCTCCAAGAACAGCAGATTGGTGCGGAGATGCTGGGGGGGGTGGGGGGGAACTGGATGGGCACATGATCCAAGCTGGGCCAATCACAGACGGCCTCAGAAACAAGGGATGGAGACCTGAGAAAGAAGTCACTCTGGCTCTGGGTGTCAAATCAAGGACAATTAATCGTGTTCAACCATCCAGACAGGAGTTGGGAAAGATATTTGGTGATGCTGAGATAAAAGACCAAAGCAGATGCAGAGAGAAAGTAGAGGGAGGTAGCCCCCTCCTGAAGCCCTACAGAGTTCCAGGCCTTTCTTTATCCGCATCCCAGCCCTTAAATGGACACTGTGGACCTGGGCTGCTGATTCAGCTTCTCCAAGTAGAAGCTCAGAGTTCTCTGGATGCTGCCTCTGTTCCTCCAAGGCTGGCCCCCATCCTCACACCATACACAGCTCTGATCCTCCCACTTGCCCATTTTCTAATCTCAGGAGTGAGATATTCTCTCTGATGGTTATTTTTTCTCTCCCTGGGTCCCTTTCCCTAAGCTTTTCAAAGTCAAAAGCCAGGATGAGCCTTTGTTTCTTTCCCTGTCCCATCTCTTCCCTGAGGCACCCAGCAGAGAACAGGCTAGCTCCAAGGGCGAGGGCATTGGTGACAGACAAAGGGAAGGAAATAGCCAGAATTGTGAAAAATTAATAGTTCAAACGTATTATCCTACTATGAAACAACAGCAATTTTTAAGTGCCCTTTTTTTTTTCAAAAGCACAACAGCCTCTGGATTGTGCTATAAGCACCTTCCCAGGCGAGCATCAGTGCTCTGTGAGGCCAGAATGTTAATGTCAAGATCATTCATTCATTTGTGTGCCAGAATAGACAGCCAACTGCTTCCTTAGGAAAAATGCTTGTCTTACTTGCAGATTCTTTTCTGGCCCACTGCCCGACAGAGGTAGGGTGGCCATTCATTTGGATAAGTCTTGATTAGGCCTCTTAATTTTCATAAAAGGCAGTCAACCTGACAGTCCCCTAGATTGACATAAAATGTTGTTTTTTATTTTATTATAAAAGAAATAGCTACTTATCACAAAAATGTTGCAGAAATGATTAACTTGAAAGTGAAAGTCTGCTATAATCTTACCTCCCCAAGTCAGCCCCTTTTAGACATTAAATCTATATTTATCCAGACTTTCTCTTTCCATCTTACTTTTCCAGTAAAACTGATCTGCTTCACTCCTCTTAACATAACTGTATTGTTTTCTTGATTCACCTTTTTTTTTTAAAGATTTTATTTATTTGAGAGAGAGCTAGAGAGAGAGAGAGAGAGCAGAAGCAGGGGGAGCCACAGAGGAAGACAGAGAAGCAGACTCCACTCTTACCAGGAAGCCCAACGCGGGGCTCAATCCCAGGACTCTGGGATCATGACCTGAGCCGAAGGCAGATGCTTAACTGACTGAGCCACCCAGGTGCCCTTGATTCACCTTTTTAAAATAACTTTTTAAATCCAAAGTGAATACATAATTATCGTAAGGAAGGTGTAGCTAAACTATAAAATTCCCTCTCCCCTAAGGTTACATACTGTCACCAATTTCTTATGTATCCTTCCAGAAATTTTCTATGCCCATATGTTGTTTTATTATTTAATTTTTAATACGAGCAGAATCACACAATACCACAATACCTACTGTTGTGCAACCCGCTTTTTTCACCTAATAACGCACCTTACACAACTTTTTCCAGCAGCACGTGTCATCTCCTTGTTCCTGTTGATGGCCGCACGGTGTTCCACTATACAGACATGCTATGATTTATATATCTAGATCTACTTCTCGGGCACAGGCAAAACCTGCATTCCAGGTCTTTGTTGGAAACCAGAGCCTCAAGCTGCGTGCTGAAAGAAACCCTGTGCATGGAGAATAATTTGGAGATGAGGTTGGAGTTGGTCCTTGCATTCTTCCAGTATCTGGGTGTTGTTTCTGAATGAAGCCAGTCATTGGTGGATTGCACATTTGATCCACACCTTCTGGATCTCCCAGAGAGGTGCCTTCACCAGGTCAAGGCCCCGATTTCCAGTGCAGGAGCCTTCACAAGCCTCACCCCTGCCTTAACAATGAGGATGTTGTGGAGGATGTTGACCACTGCATGATCCACATGAGATCCATGCAAAAAAAAAAACCAAAAAAAAAAAATCACAGCATTATTTCTTCTAAGGAGCTGGTCTGCTTTTTCTTTAAGGACCATGTGATATTTGTAGTTAATCACTTTTCCTATTTTCCTTTCTTGCTTTGGACTCCAGGGAGCCCAGAACCAAATTTTAGTAATCACATAAAATTTCTGTGCCTACCTGCCTGCTATTTCTTCCCCTTTCACCTCCCTGTGTAGTCTTTTATATTTCTCCTGGACCTTTAAAGACTTTGATTTTTAATTTTTGAATTAAAATTTTCTGTTTTGCAGAGGTATCTTATTTTTGTTGATACCTTTAAAGTCACCTCTTGTTCTTACTTGCAGGAAAAAACCCAGAGCATTAGAAACAATAATTTTGCAAGATGCTTTTCTGACATACCCCTTTCTGTTCAAATGCCTGACCCTCCCCTGCCCCATTGATGCGGAGAGATTTGGAGGGTGACGCAGAGACCACGGAAGTGAGCTGGGGCAGCTGGTGGCATGACAAGAGAGGTTTGTAGCTCAAGGACGTAGGGCCAAAATGCACTCAGCTGCCTGGGCGCCCTTGAAATGAGGTATGGGGGCTGCTAGGCTGCTTCACAGGGCTTGTGACCTCAACTCCCAGTTTACTGGGCCTCGCCCAAGCCTGAGAAGGGCCTCTTGTCCTAACAGGACTGCCACTCCTGGGATGTACTTGGAAACTGGCAGCACCAACTTGGGATTTGCCATGTCACCAGAGTCAGAGTCAGGAAAGACCCTAGGTCTTCCACTAACTAAGGAGGAGGGGTGGCAGTCCCTAGAACCCAGGGGGTTAGATGCTGTCCTGTCACCTTACATGAGGAATGGCTGTGATAAAATAATAACCGGCAACAGTAGGTGACCCAGTTTGAACAAAGAAGCTGAGGATCGATGCTCCACAGCCACTGCCTGCTTTGTGGGTCCTTCTCCTACAACATTATATATTATATGCAAATCGCAGCACAAACTTAAGGCTGCTTTTCATGTCAAGTGGCTTCTTTGAGTCTATATGTTATATTTTACAGATCCTGGACAGTAACATTTTTCTTTTTAGTGCAAAGTTGCTCAAGGTTCATCTGAGACTCTTTTAAATTGCTGCTTTCAGAGAAATAACAATGTAAAATGACATGATGATGTATGGCCCCGTCCGGCTGACTAGGGCTGCGGCAGCCACAAACGCCACCAAACCTTTGGGAATGAAGTGGTCTCTGGAGCGCCATTGTGCAATTGTCCTAACCGGATCATTTTTAATTAGTTGCAATTAATTTCAAGTGACAGCGTCCTGCAATATCAAGTCAGAGAGGCTCGGGTGCGTGGGTGGGGTTATTAGGAACAGACGGCTGGTGAGAGAGAAGCCAGAGGGGGGTCTCCTCACAGGGCTTTTACTTCCAATAAGATTCCCGGGGAGGGGGATGGAGCGATGATCATTTCCTGAGCTGGTGGAGGGAGCTTCTTCCTAATGATGCAAGTGTTCTGATTCTTTCTGGGGCGTGTGCAAGCCTGCGAGATGGGCACTTATTACACCATGTACACGTGGGCAAGTGTGTTATGACAGTTGTCTTGCTTCGGTAACACCAAGTGGTTCACCAGATAACCTCCACCTTAGTGTGGCAGAAGCAATCCCTGAGATGAGGCCTTCGGCAGGTAGTTTATTTGGGAAGTGACCCCAGGAGTGGGGAAGTGAATCAGCAAAGGGAAGGAGACCAACAAGGGGTGTGATTAAGCAAGTTAGCTTTGTGTATATCTGGAGCTCACTCCCACTGGGGAACCCTGGAAGACAACCTAGAACATATATCTCAGAGCTATCCTATCCATTGGACCAAGGACCTAGGTTATTTACACAATGATCCTGTTGGTCACTAGTGGAGGACTGCTTCCCAGTTGTTGTGTAAAGGCACACTAGTGACTCGGACAAAGCACCACGGATACCGGCAGCTGGAAGTCAGGCTTGGAGCACAGATATGGTAAGGGCAAGGGGATAGGGTGGACACTGACAGCATCTGCCATAACCTCCAGGATCCTTTGCAGTTCTAAAGTCCTACAATCCTCTCCCACCAACCCTTGGATATACCTCTAAGACATTTACATGGGGAGAAACAGGCAGAGAGGGTAAGCAGGGTGACACTCCTGGGGAACCCAGGCTCTCTCAGGCCAGGCTTTTGTGAACCACTGGGTTTCATTTCCTGCCGCCATCTTGGCACCCTTTCCCCTGCTTCCAGGATCAGAGTCCTCGATAGGGTTGCTACAGAGCAATGGTTCGTGCATAAGAGCTAAAACTAGAGAAAGTATCCCTCCCGAGCACCATGCTCTCTAATCTAAAGGTTTTGGGAGGGCACCAATCTCATAGTGACACAGTCACTCGTTGTCCCCTACCTAGCTGACTCTTTGGGGCCAAGGGGCTACTCTGTGCTTCTAATGCACTTACTAGTCTGAGCAGTGGATTTAGAACTGGGACTAAGTCACTTGACCTCCATGCCCTGGCTTCTCTGAAAAGGTGAGGGGGCATGTCTACACCCCTTCCAGCTCCTTGTTTATGTTCCCAAACCTTCCTTCATGGGTTCATCAGTAGGGAGGGGATGGGGGCTAATAAAACTTGGCCCTTTTCTCAAGAGCAAGAATAACAACTATTATACACATATATTGAGCACTTACATATGCCCTACACTGTTCTAAGAACCTTCCGACACCATATTAACTCCTTTAATTTTCACAATCCAGTGAAGTAATATCATTATGCCCATTTTAGAGGGGAGGAAACTGAAGAACACAGAGGCTAAATAACTTGCCCAAGGTCACCCAGCTACACAGTGATGGAGCTAGGATGTGAACTCGGGCGTCTGAGACCCCGAAACCCATTGATGATGTCAACTACCTGAGGAGTTTTGACACCCACTATACCGCCATTGAGTTGTTTCATGCTTCCCCTGAACTGAAATACACACAATACTAAAAAGCCTTCTTCCCACAAGTGCTAAGTATGTCTGACTTAAACACTTCTCTTTTGGGCTCTCTTTAATTTTTTTAAAGAAGTGGATTATTGCATCCATGTGAGGGGCCTCTAGAAATAATGGGAGACCCCAGCATTGCCTCCTTCCTTCCAGGGCCTGAGCCCATTGTCTGCTTTGGGTAAAGGACACGAGGACCTGCGGTGGGAATGTGTGGTTGTCCTCCAGATATGGCTAGTATGGCACTCACTACTGGAGGAACCGAGCCCTCCTGAATCACCCTCTATGGCGCTAACATCCATTAACTTCTCTAAACCCCGTCTCCACACTTGGCCAGGCTTCCCATTTACAAAGATGCCTCTCTGCCCACAGAGGTCAGTTTGAAACCACCATCTCTTCACATTGGAGGTTCGTTTTTGTTTGTTTGTTTTTTCAGTCTTCAACATGTCTTTCTTTTTTTTATAAGATTTTATTTTTTTATTGGGGGGGAGAGAGAGAGCATGAGCAGGGTGAGGGGGAGAGGGAAAAGCAGGCTCCCCGCGGATCAGGAAGCCCAATGCGGGACTCGATCCTAGGATACCAGGATCATGACCTGAGCTGAAGGCAGACGCTTAACTGACTGAGCCACCCAGGTGCCCCCATTCCTCAACATGTCTTATCTTTGGACTTCCAATAAGTTATTTTTCAGTGGTCCCAGAATTTGTGCAGCTGATTTGATTTTTCAGTGATTTCCCACCTTTTTTTTTTTTTTTCCTGAATCGGTCTTTATTTGACGAGACTTATTGTGAAATCTCGGTTCTAGAGTCTGGAGTCTCCATTTTGCCCCGGCTCTGTCACACTGAGGGATGCGATTTTCTGGATTCTGCATTACTCTGCCGTGGATGCCCTTCTCTCGTGTTTATCTGCAGGAGCCCCCTCACCACCCGACTTGTGCCTTTCAGTCAGTGAGCCAAGTTTGTGCGCTTTCCTCCGGAGCCTGCTCAGGGCCATATAAGGCGATCACTTCAAGGCTGTTTTGGGGAGCTTATGTGTTTATTGGGACATAATTGACAAAAATTGTCTGTGAGATTATCATTAAAAAAAGTGGAGGGGCGCCTGGGTGGCTCAGTCAGTTAAGCATCTGCCTTCGGCTCAGGTCAGGACCCCAGGGTCCTGGGATCGAGCACTGCATCCGGCTCCCTGCTCAGCTGGGAGCCTGCTTCTCCCTCTCCCTCTGCCCCTTCCCCCTGTACACACACTCTCTCTCTCTCTCTCTCAAATAAATAAATAAAATCTTTTTTTAAAAAGTGGAAAAGAGATAAAACAGAGGGCTTCATTTAAGAAGAAAAGAAGTCTTCGGGTGAGGCCATGGGGTTGACATGGCCAGACAAGGCTTCCAGGAGAAGCTGTTGAGGCTGGGATTCTCAAAACCATAGTTCTCGGTCCATCAGACACAGAGCCTCCTTTTATTACCAGGTTTGTCATGCCCCATTTACTATCCTAGGATGGAAAGCAAAGATAATAATATTACCAACCTATCCACATAATTTCAAAAAAAAAATCAATATATTGACCCAACTGTTACATAAAGGAGAAATCAAAGGAAAGTAAGTTATAATAAAATAATATGTGTTTCAATATGTAAATGCTCAGCAACAATGAAGAAGTCAAATACTGGCACCTAAACATAAAACCACAGAATGGGAGGGCCGTCAGTACCTCCTGCTGCTGGTGTGCTGGGACCTAAGGGCCCTGACTGATGCACCCACATGAGGGGCGGTTTCTGGAATGGTGAACCACTCTTGCTAAAGTTCTATACAGAACAGAGGACAACTTCTCCCTCAACATCACAGGAGCTGCATTCCTAGAAAATTCGGTATATATTAAAACCATGCAAAAGTACTCTGTGCTTATATGTGAAACTGAGCGAGGTTTAAACCCAGGTCATCGTAAACAGATTTTGCCAGCAGGATCATGGGCAAGCCGAGGCCCTCCCTGATGGTTGTGCAGATGGGCCCTGCACAGCCATATACTTCGTCACGTAAGTGAATGGTGCCCCCTTGGGTTGTAAGGTACACGGCAACCTGCTTGTGATTTTCAAAAGCTGCATGGGATGTGGGAGAACCTGCCATTGCATGGGACTGTTCCACACACTGCAGTAGGCAGAGAGCACTCCTGGTCCCCACCGCCCCGCTAACACACACACTAAACGCCAGCCTTGTCACAACAAAATACCCCCATCAATGTCCAAATGCACTGCTCCATGGAGAACCACTCTCTCAGAGCCATGTGTGCTCCAGCCTCGCCCACTGCAGACAGTCCTCAGCTTCTCGACTCCTCTCTCTTGCTTCCTTCATCCATCTTTTCCTTCCCACTCTTGCCCCAGTCCAGGAGGAGTGGGCTCATTCCTGGGCCAGGAGAGGCATCCACCTGGGCTCCCTGCTTCTGACCTCAGCTGCTCCATTTCAGCCAGAGAACCTGCCCAGCACTGTAGTATAAAGACCTTTCTCTCCCCTGCACTCAGAATTCAGTCCCACACTGACAGTGCTATCTTTTCAGAGTAATCTTTCCTCCCACTCCCTCCCATTCTTGAAGTATTCCCACACCCATACATTTGCTCCCACCATTCCCCTTCTTGGCCAACCCATACCCCTCCTTCATCTCTGCCCTTAGGTGCCCCCTCACTCACCAGCCTTCCTGGATGTGTGCAGTCAGAAGCAATGTGCTCCTGTGGTGTTTCATCTGTACTTCTTATAGACCCATAACATCTTTGTAGAGTGCTCTTTTCTACATATAAATTAGAATCTCCTCCAGAGCAAGGACCAGGACTTATGGCTCTCAGGGCCCCAGCACTGGAGATCCCCAATCTTGGCTCCAGAACTTGAGATTGGGTATAAAGTAGGGCCAGCCTAGGAGGGGCATGGATTTAATCAATGGGCTGCTGGGAGCCATGTGGCTTCCTGAGTAGAAACTGACTTAAAGTGATAGCTTCGATGGATTGTGCTAGTGAGGTGGGACACAGAGAATTGGGGCAAAGAGTGAAGACTGCTGCCATCCTATAGCAAGGAAGGATCATGACTTGGTCTCTCAGGTAGAAGAGAAAATCTGAAGAAGCCCTGAATCCACTCTCTCTAAGGTGAGGGAGGAGAGTGGTCACAAGTTGTGCAGAGGGCACTGGCCTAGAAGTCTCAAGGCCTGGGTTCGAGTCAGTTACTACTGCGCTTACAGTAACATGGTGCCTGGGGCCCGCCATGCGAGGAGGTGCCAGTGAGAAGGAATCTCACTAACTTGTCCTTGCTTAAACTAAAGCCACATGTTTATTGCAGCATTATTTACAATAGCCAGATTAGGAAGCAGACCACTGTCCATTGATAGGTGAGTGGATAAAGAAGATGTGGTAGATAGATAGATAGATAGATAGATAGATAGATAGATAGATAGACAGATAGATAATGGAATATTATTCAGCCATAAAAAAGAATGAAATCTTGCCATTTGTAACAACATGGATGGAGCTAGAGAATACAATGCTAAGCAAAATAAGTCAGTCGAGAAAGACAAATACCATATGATTTCACTCATATGTGGAATTTAAGAAACAAAACAAATGAACAAAGGGGAAAAAAGAGAGAGAGACAAACCAAGAAAGAAATAGACTCTTAACTACAGAGAACAGACTGGTGGTTCCCAGAGGGGAGATGGGGGGGTGGGGTTGGATGAAATAGATGAAGGGGATTAAGAGCACACTTATCTTGGTGAGCACTGAGTAATGTATAGAATTGTTGAATCACTGTATTGTATACCCGAAACTAATGTAACAATGTATGTTAACTATACTGGAGGTAAAATAAAACATTATATATAATTTTAAAAAATTAAATTCACATGATTACTGTTTGGTGTCATTTTTTAAGTCATCAATCTCATTAAACATCTTCTGTGCTCCCTCGTAACCTAGATAAGGCTTAGCAATACAGCTCCCTCTGCATTTTGTTATTTGTAAGGTACGTCATTATAGGATAGAGAAGGTACCCCCCTGTTGACCTTGCACTGGCTCCTCAGGCCCCGTTTCATTCTAGGGGCCCCCACCTCTCCTATGACCTCAGAGTTTCCAACTAGGCCAAAGATGTGGCCATGAGCAAGGCTGCTTCTAGAGCAGCTTGACCCAGAGAAGAATGAGCAGGTGCACTGGTGACCTGAAATAGGACCGAGAGCTCCCCTGTAGAGTTCACACTGACAGGTATTGTAGTCTGGGACCCCTGAGGGAGACATGGAGTGGCGGGCTACCTAGGAAAGACAGAGGAGGATTCTGTCATCACACCCTGGTCTTTCTTGCAGGTTCCTCACTGCCTGAGCTGTTCTGTAACCAGTGATCTTTGACCTTTGTCGGCCTTCCCTGTGGTGCAGAAGCTGCCAGGATGCAGATCGCAAGGCATACTTTCTCTGGTGCCCCCACCAACGTCCAAGCAATACATATCAGCATCACCTAAGAATCAGATTTTTAAAATACAGATGCCCAGGCCCCCATCTGGAGAATTTCATTTGGCAAACATGGGTGGAGCTTGGACTTTTGTTGTGGTTGTTGTTTCTTTTTTAATATCTGAGGTGACTCTACACAGAATCAAGAGAAAGCCTTGGCTACTGAGCAGACAAGACTGTCACCTCCTGGGCAAGGCCTTTTGCAAAAGAGGTGAGGAGAGGGGCATCCCTGGCCTTATGGCTTGGTCTCTTGAGAGGTATGCCCCACAGAGAATCACAAAACCCACAGACCAATACATCACCCAAGGCCTAGCCCTAACTCTGCTCCAACAGAGCCAGCTGAGGACATAAAGGACCCACAATACCATCCCCACAGGGCCTGTTCACCTCCCACACTGGGCCTGTCTGCCTGCCAGGGGCTGTGACTGGGCCTCACTGTGGACAGAAGGTGGATGTGAGCCTCCTGTGGGCTACTGGGCTGCCACAAGAGACTGAATGGGGCAGGTCTGGCAAATTCCGTGACAGAGAAGAGAGGAGTGGTGTGTGTGTGTGTGTGTGTGTGTGCGTGTGTGTGCGTGTGCACCTGCCGTTCCCATGCACCCTTATTGCTGCTTTGCCTGCTGCTGCGGCCGTCTGGGAAGGAAGCAACCAGCTAACCCCCTGTCACAGCTTCATCATGCCCAGGGGTGGGGAGTTGCCCGAGGCTGGGGGTGGGGTAGGGGTGGGGAAGGAAGTGGAATGGGGAATGGAAGAGGGAGGACTTTGAGATTTCATCCTGGGCATTTTGAACAAGACCAGGTAGGGGGCAGGGAGCAGGAGCCCCGTCTCCCAGCTGAAGCTGAGCGGTGGTCCCCCACCCCCACACAGGGCCTGACTCTAATGTCTTCTGATGGGACAAATTGGTGAGCATGACTATTAGCTGGGTGACATCAAAAGGCATTAATCTCTGGTTCCCGAGCAAGACCAGCACCACATTAGTGCCTCGCACCCAGTCATTATTAAGACTTTAGCCCAAGGGTGTAATAAATGTTTTATGGCATGCAAACCAAGGTAATGGAATGCAAATCCCATAATATAGCCATACATTTATTTTCTAATGGAGCAAATGATGATGTATTTTATCTGAGAAGAGCTGCCGATAGGGTCTGCTTGGGAAATGCAAAGTTAGGGACCCAAATGGTGAGTGGGTGGCCCTGCTAGGGTGGGGGCTTGGTGTGAGCAAGGGTGGGAGACGTGTTGGGACTTCCCAGCAACGGTCAAGCTTTCATGCACACAAACCTCCTAGACAAGCCCATCGCTCTTGCTCTCATACCCCCAAATGCCCTCCTTTTGGGGCATATATCGAACATTCTGAGGCTTAATTACATCCCCTTTGCAGAGTTCCCCCCCTCCCTGGAGCCCCCACCCCCACCTGGAGCTGCATACCAATAAGCTATTCAGCTTATATTGGCTTTCCAAAAATATGGCCACATTAAGGTGTGAAATGTTAATGGGATCGAGGGGCACAGGGCTATTTCTCCCGTGGAGTTAGGACTTGGCATTGGTGCTGTTTTTATTAAGAGGCCAACACTGTTCAGTTGCAGCCCTGGGGCCGGTGGGGAAACCAGGCAGGCTACCCGGGGTGGCTGTGGCCTTGGGAAGGGCTTCAGGTAACCGAGCCCCCCCAGGCCTTGCCAATTGTTGCTGCTTCAGGAAGAACTCTCTGATTATTCTAGTGGCCCCCAAAAGAATATGGGATGCCTTCTGCAGTCAGAGGCCCTCTTCATTCCCAAACACTTCCTTAGTGTCCTCTCTTATCCAGCCCAGGCCCAGGCACACAGTACCCAGCTGGACAGGGCCTCATGAGTCTAATACTGACGTCTAAGGACCTGCTCTGTACCTAGATTTATGGGGGCACCAAGAAGCTCAGGACCTGTCCCTGCCTTCAAGGTACTGATGACCTAATGAGGGAAAAGGACACACATCTGAAAAGAAATCACCAGTCAGAAGGTATAAGGTTTAAGGGCCACCCCAGTGGTATATCTGAGGAGTCCAGGTTTCCTTAGAAGATTTCTAAGAAAAAGACAAGGCATCCATTGAGAAAAAGAGAAGGGGAGTGAATACCTCGGTCCCAGAGGAATCCTGATGTGATGTTGCTGTGGCTGGAGGTAGTGAAGACCTCTTAAAATTGAAAAGGCAAGACTTGGCTCTTTCCCCGAGAGAGCTCACAGTAGGTGTTCAGTTCACACTGGCTTTGGAATACCCTGAAAACAATGATGATTCTCCTAGGGCTGGGACGAGATCTGGTATTAGCACTTCGATGCTTGGCAGTACTTTTGATCTCCTAAAATGTCTTCTTGTTTTATAGAATAATATTAACACCAATAATAATTAATTGAGAAATTATATCAGGCGCTGTGCTAAGCACTTCATTATCTCATTGAATCTTAAAACGAGCCTAAGAGGGAAGTACCTTTATGATTCCCACTGAGGAATAATAATGAGGAAACAAGTCTCAGAGTGGGGCTTGCCCAAGTCAGGGAGAGCTGGGACTGTGGGCAGATCTCTCTGCCTCCAGAGCTCATCCTTTATGGTCTGCCCCTCCAAATCGAGGTAGCAGAGGTCAGAGGAGTAAAGAACTGTGCTGAAGGACACACAGCCGGTTGGTGTGATCAAGGGAGGGCCTCTGGCTGCAGGCCATGCTAACTTCTACACCACAGTGAGCTGCTCTTGATCTTCATGTGTGTGTATTATCTCAGGCAGCATCTCCCCACGGCCAAGTGCTTGACCTTCTGTCTACATTCAACTAATCTGTGCTAAGAAAGAATATTGTTTCATCCTAAGGTAAGTCAAATCATGGATGAACATAAATAAAATAAAGATAAAAGTAAATCTGGTGTCTCTGATAATTCTGAACCCACTCTAATTTGAAGATTCTCTATTGACTTATTTATGCCAAACATGGAGGCTATAGGTTGATTGCCCTTTTGAAGGAGACTTGAGCTAGAACAAGAGTTGTATTTGGTTCTGCTCTGGTTTGACCTGCTAAAGCCCCATAACAGGACTTGATAGACCATTATCCTTCAAGGCCCAGAAAATGGGCCAAGCCCTTCTCTGGGGGAAGAAAGACAGTAGAAATCTACTCTGAATTCTTCAGGCTGGGTATGGAGACAGATAGGTATGGAGGCCCAGCAACCTGATTAGGGCCAGGACTAGGGTGAGACAAAAGAAGCCTAAGGTACAAACTAAGGAGGTACTCACTCTGGAATCACACTAGTGCAGACCTTAAAAATGAGTAGCCCCGAAATGATGTGCTCTAGGCACTCTCTTGCCAGAGCCTGACCCTGAATTGCCCTGACTCTATCATAAATGAAAAAATGGAAAGGAGCCCATGTCTCCTTGGCCCGCTGTTGAGTTGGGGAGGGAAAGAGTGACTTCCAATTGGTCCCTATACCTAGAAAGCTTGGGACTCGGGGACTGGATCAGCAAAAGAAATTCTAAGGAAACAGACTTTTGCAAAGGTAAACAGAGGGAAAACGCAAGCAGTTCATTAGCCCACTTAAGTGAAAATTCAGGGGCTCAGGACTTAGACAGGGCTGGATCCTGTTACCCAACATCCTCAACAATCTTCTTTCCATCTCTCAGCTCTGCTTTCCTCAACATTCTTCCTAGACACAGACTAGTTGAAGGTAGACAGAGGATCACTTGGATCTGGGATAATACACGCCCATAAAAAGCAAGAGCTGTTCATAGTGGCACAGGAGACCACATAACCTGAAGCCAAAGGAGGGAGTGAAGTGATGGCTTCACTCTACAGTTCAGGAAGCATCTCCAGAGTGAGGGCAAGAGAGCTGCAAACAGACCCAGACCTACTTCCGGCCAACCCCACTGGAAAAAAAGAGCTCCTCCTCCCCAGTAGCTGAAGCTTTAGTGTTCATTAGCCCAGCTTCAGTTTCATGCCCATCACTGAACTAATCACTGGGGCCAGAGGGCTGACCTACTCTGATCATGGGCTGATCCCTAAGGACCCCAGACATTCAACCCCATTTGAAACTATGTCAACTTAGGGAAAGAGATATAAATTCCCCCAAGGGGAACCTGGGTGCTCTGGCAGAAGGAATGGATCCTGGGCAGGCAAACTCAAGAGCACTCAACTTGAGAGCTAGAGACTCTTCTAAAACTGTGGCTGCACCCAGGCCTCTCTGAGGACGCATAGCACCTGTTGCTCAAATCTGCACAATTTGTGATCATCCTCTGGAAGCTTTGCTCAGGCATGAAATGCTTCTTGCTCACCTTTGGCCACCTAACACTCTCCCCCAAGGGACTAGCCAATGACTTACATTATAGTTTCTCAGTAAGAAATTGCTGACGTTATGAAGAATGAATGAGGAACTGTTTTGGGACCGGGCCCCAAACTTTTATTAACTGTGAGGTTAAAAGCTATCAAGGGTCAGGGGCACTGCAAAGGGGCAGAGGGAGTGAGTCAATTAACACCTGCCTTTTTATTTCCAAATCGAATTGTTGCATGAGGTTTGGAGATGATGTAACCACTCGGCGGTGTCGGGGTAGGATTTATGAGCCATGGTATGTGGAGCAATGGTTTGAACAGGCAGCTGGTGAGAGGCATTTACCCTGACTGCCCTCACTGGGAAGTCTCCCTAAAATAATGGTTGCAAGACATGAAGGTACTCTGGCAGTTATAAACCCCTCCCCCTGTGGCCGGGGTGGATCTGAGTTGAGTCACTTTTTCCTGGGCTGGTTTAGAAGGGTGTCCGGTTCAGGCATGGCTTCATGCTGGGAGGGGAAAGGAGTGGGAACATTCAGGAGTAGAGGGAGGAAGGGATAGACAGAATAGGAGATTAACTCAGCTTGGCTCCCAGGAATGGGGACATGACCCCATTGGAGCCTTCTTGGGTTTGTTTGCATTTGAGTAGGGAATGGTATTAGCCAACACAGAGAGTCTATTTATTAATGTCCAGTCACTGCCTCCCGCCTGAGACGAGCAGGATTAGCTCTGCTGGAAGTCTCTGGAATGAAGTTGGTGTGGCTGGACTCATCGACCATTCCAGAGCCGGCTGTAGACAATGGAAGAAGGCAGGCTTCCCCTCTAGCCCTTCCCACCAGTGCCTGGGTCTGAATGATGGATTTTCGACTGGGTCATTAAAGGCTGATTAAAGTACTAGAGAAAAGAACAGGAGGGAAAAAAAACCCAACATCGAATGTTGTACATACATACACACTCCCACCCCAGGCCCTCCCTCTTCCCTTTTCTCAAGCTGCCTCGAAGTTCGTTCCAACCCTCCATTGGAAATGCTATAAAAGGCCAGGTTAATTAAGTCCTATATATTACTAGCACAAACACTTCCAACTTTATTCCGGCGGCTCGGTGAGTGAGGAGGAGGCCAGGCAAGGTCCAGGCAGCTCAGGGTAATAAAACAGAAGACTCAATTACCTTGTACATTTGCAGTTTTTATAAAATCATTTAAAGTCCTCCCAATGAAAAGCACAATGGAGAGGGATTGGAACCCTGAAATCCAGCAGGAGCTTAGGGAACCGGGGATTTTAGAGCAGCTATGGGTAAGAAAATAATCTTGTCCATCCCCCTACTTCTGGGAAGGGAGGTCAAGGCAAATTATGAAGGAAGGAGAGAGGGAAGGGGACTCCCCAAACAGACCGAGCACCCACTGGGTCTGGAGTACTATACTGGTGCTTTACATAACTCACTCAGGTAGGTATTATTCCCATTTACAGATGAGAAGACTGAGGCAGCAGAATGAGTCTCTGTCACCCAACCAAGAGAGACCCAAGACCCAGAGCCTGCTCTACTCTGATTCTTGCCCCTCCCTTTAAGCTCCCAGGCCAGTGTCCGCACAGCATAGGCTGATGTTAAGAGAACAGCCTCCGGAGTCCATTTGAATCTCTGGATTCAAATCCCACTTCCTAGCTGTGTGCCCTTGGGTGAATTATTTAACTTTTCTGAGCCTTAGCAAGTAGTCTCCTCATCTGTGATAACAATTTTAGTACTCGCTCACAGCATTGTGAAGAGGATAAAATGGGACAGTGTGTAAAATGCTCAGCCCAGAGCCTGGAGTATGATCCATACTGGTTAGTACTATGATTCTTATGCTAGCTATAACTCAACTTGTCATGACCAGATCATCACATTTTCCAGGGTGACGGCAAGTGAACCAGTTACGCTAGCCACACTCATGAGTTCAAGAAAAGGGGTAGAGGAGCTCTCCCAGCTTCTCCCTCTACACCACAGAGAGCTAATTCACAAATGGATTACCCGGCTTCTGAGTCTCATCAAAGGGCAGGAACCTCTGTCCCATTGAGGGACCTAGTTCTTTCGTGGGGCAACAAAAATAAGAGCTTTATATAAGTAAAAAACAAATTGTTTTTTTCTTCAAAAAAAAAAAAAAACAGAAACTGTTCGGTTGTTCAATACACCTGCTCTTTCAGGAATGGGAGTATAAAACTTCAATTTAACAGCAGCCCCCAGAGAAAGAAATTATTCTCTGAACTGTAGCCACAGTGACCCAGAGCAATGTTTCCCAGAAGGTTGGAGAGAATTAAGCCCAAAGTTCCCTCATCTTGGTCAAATCTCTCAGGGCCTCCGGGGGTGTCCTTGGGCCTGGCACGTGGAAGACACTTTGATCGAGGTGTGTCGACTGAATGAATGACATTGTGAAACTCTCAAGTCCTCTTGTGTGGAAAGCTTCCTCTGAGCTAGGCCCATGAGGCACGCTGTATTTTCCTAAAATGGCCACAGCAATATTTCCAGCCCCACCTGCTCTTCTAGAACCTTGACACTTGCCCATCGAGAAGTAGAGTCTATTTCTCCTCTTTTGAAATTGGGTAGGACTTTGTGGCTACCTCAACAAATGCCGTGTCACCAATGTGATATTGTACAACTAGCAAAACTACGCCCTAAGAGGCAACATGGCTTTCACCTGGCTCTCTCACACAGGAATCTCGCCACAATATTGTGAGGAAGCCAACGCCGTATGAGAGGCCACATGTAGATATTCTGGCCAACAGTCACAGCCAAGAGCCAGCACCAGCTACCAGGTATATGAGCAAGGAGCCCCCAGCAACTGAGTCGCCTTCAGCCTTCAGGTCTTCCAGATGATACCATACATCGTGGAGTAGAGACAAGGCATCTCTACTGTACCCGATTCAAACTACTGACCCACAGGGTCTGCAGGCATAATATAGGGTCGTTTTACCCCCATTAAGTTTGGGATAATTTTTAACCTAGAAATAGATAAACAGAATAGCCAACCATGCCTTTCAATGCCAGCTTCAGTTCTGGGGGCTGCTAAGCAAGAGGGTCATTGACCAACTGAAGAAATTCCTGAGCATTGTAATCAGGATGGGAGGGACATGGAATTCTGACCTGGATGTTGAAAGCTGGAGATGGGGGCTGGGGGTGGGGAGAGGATTCAGTCATGATCTTCTTTCCTTTGAGGAAGGAACAGGCTTGTCCTGGGCAGCAGTGCCAAACAGCAGGAAAGGAAAAGGCTTTGGAGGCAGATGGCCCTGGGCTCCTTCTTTCCTTTCTCCTTTCTAACTCTGTGAGTTGGACAAGTCAGTCCACTTCTCTGAACCTCAGACGGGGATAATAATGTCTCTCTTGCATGAAGCTTGTGTACATTAAATAAGATCAATATAGGTGACTTAACACATAGACCCTTAATAGTCTCATAAAATTTCTCTTGGTTACCCACTCAAACCATCAAAGAAATAGGAGGTATTTATGAAAAGGATGCTGCATGACATCGCTTCTGGGTTAAGGGTGGGGAAAGAGGATTCAAACATAACTCTCCTGATCTCAGGAGAGTGTAGGACATAGGCATAAGAAGGGGAATGTAGATCGAATTCTTGGCTTTCATAGCAAGTGCCCAATAACTGGCAAAGGAAGAACTGAAGTTGGAGCCTGGAATTTTCTCTGTGAGGAGATCTTTAATTATGCATTCAGATTCTTTAACAGTTATAAGATTATTTGGGCTTTCTATTCTTTTGTCAGTTTTGACACTGTCCATTTTATCTAAATTTTCACACTCGTTGGTATAAAGTTGTTCAACTGCCTTTTTAATGAATCATGAAGTTCCCCCTTTTATCAAACCCTCAAAATTGTGCCATGGGGTCGCTCCATGTACGCTTGTCTAGTGGTCACAGCAGTAACGTTTTTGCCACCACCCATGCAACAACCTGTGGGTAGCCCCCAGGCACGTTTTCCTGGACCTCCCAGTGCAGCGTGGTGAAGGCACTCGGAGCGTTAGCAAGCTAAAACTGCTGCCGGGAACTCACCCAGAAAGTTCAAGAGAAAGCCAAATTCTTTCCTAGCCTAGGCTCCTAAAGACAGCTCAAATGTGCCCCTGGAGGACTGTGGTTGAGACTGACTGAGCCGTCTCCTCCCCCCACCAATGCCCCCCATTGCCAATGTATAACTCCTGCACCTTCTTCTTTCCTCACTGATTTCCCAAGCTGAGCAGGCTTTGTGAACTCACTTTGGCAAGAGTCATGCACGTTCCACTCTCATCCCTATTGCTAGTTTATTTCCCCACTGAGGACAAGCAACATCTAGCAGCCTGGGACCTGAGGATGAGGGAGAAGTTTATGGGGTGATGAGGAGTTATCTGTTTATCCAGGTGACCTCAGGTGTGCTTACACTAAGTGAAAAATGGTCAAGGGTGACCTCAGCAATGGCTTCAGTGAGGTGTGTGTCTGGGAAGTACCACCACTGTTCACCTTTCCCAAGGGATCCTCTTCCTTCTTGACAGTTTCAGAGAAATTGTAAAGGATGGTATTGGTGGGTGATGCACCTAAGCCCTTGCCTTGTGGGGAGTCCCCGGCTCGCAGCCCCGACCCTCCGTCTGCCTCCTCAGTTGAGTCCCCCCTTCTCCCCTGCAGCCTCCTCCCCAGAAAAGCAGCCATCCCTGAGCTCTGCGTCCTTCCATGGGTGGCTGCCCTGAGGGTCCTTGGCAGCATTGTTCCACATCTGGCCATCCAGCTGAGGAGAGGAGAAGACATAGACAGCTGCCGGGCCTGCCTCGGGGTCAAAGGTCCCTGAAGACTCAGTCAGAAATTGGCTACTCAGCCAGCACTGGAACCTGATGCTCTGAGGGATGAGTCAGTGTCCACTGGGCACTGAAGGGGTTAAAGGAACATGGTAGAAGATAGGAGAATGGGGGCACGCTGCACTGCTGGAAAAAAGCTAGCCTTGTGCATGGATAATTAGAACTGAACATCAGTAAACAATGCCTTTTCCCCTCATTAAGGACAAATCTGTATGTATAATGTGCCTATTTTCTCTTTCATTAACTTATAAACGGCCACTACTTTAAAGCCATTTAACCAGCAGTTTTGACTTGCCCCTCAGCTCTGGGTCTGACATGTTCTCTCCTCTCCTGCACAGACAGAGGTGCCCACCTCAGCACACAGCTCCCATGAGGGAAGAGGCCACAGACAGGGCTGTGGAGGTTTCCATAAGGGAGCTGAGAGAGTGAGGGTGGGAGGGCAGGCCCCAGGCCCAGGCAACCTCTCACCATCCCCTCCTCTCAACTGTCTTGGATGACTCATTCCCATTTTCTAAATTGCTTTGCCTGTGCCCCTGAGTGGCTTAAGGAGCCCGACTGTTGGGAATCCCTGAAAACGTGGCCAGTCAGCAAGCCTCCTGAGAAACAAGCTGAGACTAGAGATCCCGAAAGTGAGATATCAATTCTGTCCTCATGAAACTCACAGTCCAGTAACGAAAGCAGCACACACATGTATATGGAAGGAAGAGAAGCTACAAGAAGTTCATGAAAAATGGAAGTCTTCAATGAAAGTTAGCAAGGCTTTCAGAGAGTATGTCTCCTCCATCAGTCTGGAAAATTCCCTGGGAATTGATATCATGTCTCCCTCATCAGGCTAAGCACTTCAGGGGATACTATGTCCCTCCCATCAGATTGGGAGATTCTTTGGAGGCAAAGACCAGGTCTCTTCCATCAGACTAGACACCTCCTGAATTAGAAAATATTGCTTTTATCAGATTGAAAAATCCCATGGGTGAGGTATCTGTCCCAGGGCAGGGCCTCATCTCCCTGTCTTTCTCTGGGTAGTCTCCCAGGACCCTAGACAAAGACAGCCTCCTTACACTCTCTCCTTGCTCCCTCCTGGGACCCTAAGTGTGCCCCAAATCTGTGCTGGACTTGAGAGGGGCAGGGATTGTACAAAAGAGGAGGCAACTCAATCCTGGTCCTTGGGAGCACCCACAGGCTTTTTGATTTTGCTGTGACACTAATCCACACAAAGCAATGAGGAGACAAGGAAAGGGGGACTGAAGTGAACACTTACTGAGCACCCACTTCGTGGCAACAAAGGCTATGCATATTACCTGTTGTGTTTTCCCACATGAGAGCCCACAATCCCAGGAAGTAGATAATATTTTCCCCATTCTACCAATGAAAAGCTGGAGACCCAGAGAAGTAAAGCAATTCACTCAAGATCACACAGTCAGTCAGTGATGGAACTGGGAATTGCACACAGTCTGTCCAGCTGTGGAGAACAGGCTATTTCCATGGCATCCAGCTGTCACCTCAGTTGAGTGAAAGAGCTTCATGAACAGTGGAAGGAGGAGAAAGAAGAACAGCAAGCTGGAGGAGTCAGACCTGGGGAGAGGAGCTTAGGGTGGAAAGATCTGGGGGTCAAGGGCATTTGAGTCTTCTGATGGTGAAGCTGGGGAGAGCCCCACTTCTGGACCTCACCTGTACCTTCCCTGGTTAGGGAAAGTGGGGAATCCTCAGGCCTGGAGAGGGACTGTGCTTATAAATTCAGCTATTCCTCAAAAATGCCATCTCCTGAAAATATTTTAACTTTTGACTGACCTCTGATGGATGCTAGGTTGTTTCACCATTGAGACATTATCACCATCACCATGATCATTAGCATTGTTAGTAATTTCAAAGAATTGGAAACAACCCAGATATCCATTCACAAGAGAATGGAAAAATAAGGTATGGTCATATGTGGAATGCTCTATAGCAGTTAAAAGGAATAAAGCAGACCCATGTGGGCTTGACATGGCTAAACCTCCAAGACATATAGTGTTGAGTGAAAGAAAAGAAGCGGGCATGTTGTTACATTTAGTGTGATATCGTTTGTGGAAAAAGAGAAGCTCCCAAACAAAGTGCTTTCAATAGCTCATATTGTTCTTGTAGAGTCTGTAAAACACCCATCAAACTGGTAACAGTGGTTATACCACCACCTGGGAGGTAGCTGTATCCAGGAGGGGAGATGATCAAAGGGGACTTTGGCCTTGGCAGGGTGACCACCTGCTTTCTCTGTTGCTAGTGTGACTAATAACAGCATTGACTTTCACTATCAAAAGTGTTCAGATTGGGGGATAAAGTATATAATTACCTTACTTATCTGTAGTATTTAAGTTTTTGCAGAATGTATTAATTGATCATCTGTGTCATCTCATCTCTAAAAGTACATCAGGTTTAAGGTAAAGTCCTCCTCCCCTAAATCCATGTATAACCACATAACCTCAAAACACAGAGAAAGAGACATATGGAATTATGCAGTACGCATTGTTCTGAAAATTGCTTTTTTCACTTAATTTTATCTATATCAGTATCATCAGGAAAAATTAACAAAGAAATCCTCAGGTCTCACCAACAGAGACGTAGCTTCTGTAAGTTGGCACTGGGGTGCACAGACGTATATTTCTGACGAGCTTTCTGGGGGATTCTGATGCCACTGGTCCATGGACCCCATGCTAATTTTTGTCAGTAGAACAAATGTCATTCATTTATCTATTCATTTATTCAACAAACAATTACAGATTCTTGCCCTGGGTTTGGCCCTGGCTACACGTGGAATTTAGCAGAGAACACAATGCAGCCCCTGCCCTCCAGGACACAGCGTCAGGTCTCCTTCCAAGGGGACCAGTCCTTACAGACAGTGGGTAGAACTGATTGTGAGCATTATTCTTGAGGGAGGTGTGGTTGCAGTGACAGCAGAGCTCTGGGCACCGCGCTCCTGCTCCTGACTCTCCATTGTTCGCTCTCACAGAGGAACAGTTCAGCCAGGGGCCACGCCATAGCAGTGGCTTTTAAAGACACTCAGAAGACACCCAGGGAACCGGAGATGGGGATTCACCGAATTAAAATTACTCTAACCAGCTGCAACGTAAAATCTTGGGAGAAGGTATGTGCTGACTTGATCAGAGGTGCTAAGGAAAAGAATCTCAAAGTGAAAGGACCAGCTCTGATGCCCACCAAGACTCTGAGAATCACTACAAGAAAAACTCTTCATGATGAAGGTTCTAAGACTTGGGATCATTTTCAGATAAGGATCCACAAGCGACTCATTGATTTATACAGTCCTTCTGAGATTGGTAAGCAGATTACTTCCATCAGTATTGAGCCAGGAGTTGAGGTTGAAGTCACCCATGCTGATGCTTGAATCAACCTTTTTAATAAATTGATTATCAGCTGTTAAAAAAAAAAAAGGAACTGATTCTGAGCATGGGCACTGGAGACAGACCAAATCCTGGCACTTCCTCTCTGACTGTGTGACCTTGAGAAAAGTATTTGGTCACTCTGTGCTTCAGTTACCTGGTCTGTAAAATGGACACAGTAATTCCCACATCACATGACGGGCACTCAATAAATTGCAGCCACTATTGTTAATAAATTATAAAAAATAAATACATAATTAATAAGAAAATTCATGTAGTTTTCTTGTCAAGAATGTTTAAATTACATTGTCATGAGGAAACAATCAGACAAATTCAAATTCAGAGACATTCTAGAAGACTTGCCTGTACTCTTCAATAATGTCAATGTCATGAAAGACCAAAAGATAGATGATAGATAGATAGATAGATAGATAGATAAACAAACAAGGAACTGTTCTGGATTAAAGAAAACTAAAGAGACATACAGCTAAATGCAAAATGTGTTCCAGGTTTAGATTATAGATTTGAAAATATATACCTATAAAGAACATTATTGGGATAATTGGGGAGATACGGACATCAACTATATATTATATAATAGTCATGTAGCAATTTAAATCTCTTCAGTGTGACAATTACACTGTAGGCATGTCCTACTTCTTAGGAGATATGTGCTGAAATATTTAGGGATAAAGTGTCAAGATGTCTGCAAATAACCCTCAAATGTTTCTGAAAATTGCATGTGTAGACTTCGGGGACAAAAGACAGAAAAGGAGAGAGACAGAAAGACAGATGAGGCAAAATGTTAACAGTTGATATATGTAGGTAAGTATACGTGTGTTCCTGTCCTATTTTTCCAATTTATTTTGTAGATTGGGAATTTCTCAAAATAAAAAAAAATCCCCAAAGTGAAATGTAATGGTTTTAGAAACTGCTATGCAGGGAAGCTGCCTAGCTGACTAGGGAAGGAGGGAGTGACTAGGAAGGGGGTTTCTGGACTTCCAGGGACGTCCTGTTTCTTGAACTGAGTATGTTCACTTCAAAGAGGATCCACTGAGCTGGGCACTTAAGATTTCTCCTCTTTTTGTGTATATGTTACATGTCAATAGGTAAGTATATTTAGAATAATCATCCTAATAAAGCTCCCCCTCCCCAACCTTGTATCCTCTAAGCTGGTCCTGTAAATGCAAGGATGGATCCCAGGCTGGAGGGAAGGCTGTGTGTCACATCTGAGAGGACAGGAAATGGGGCCTGAGTTGATGACAGCCTGCCCTGCAGCGTGATCCTGTGGGGCGATGGCAGTCTCCTCCCCGAAGGTGTCCCAGCCTGCCCCTCCTAGCCGTGCCCAACCTCTGCCGCCAGCCCCTGCAGTGGGAGGTTGGCCTTGACTCCATGCTTCTCAGACCTCAGCATCCTCCTCTCCTGTCAGCCCTGAGGACCCAGATGGATGTGGGCTTGATGAGGCATCTCATCTTGTGTGAGAAGTAAATCCAGGGTCACATTTTCCTCTCCTGCATTGTGTCGCCATGTGCTTGATCTGATATGGTCCACAAGCTGGACACACAAATGTGCTCACATCTCTGCATTTTGCAGATTAATTGCCAGAGCCTGCATCCGCCTAAATTAATAGGAACAAAAACAACGGCTAACACACAGAGCTTACTACAAAGCCAGATTCTGTTCTAAATACCTTATGTTATGTAATTCACTTAAGGGACGCCTGGGTGCCTCAGTCAGTCAAGCATCTGCCTTTGGCTCAGGTCATGATCCCAGGGTCCTGGGATCGAGCCCCACATCAGGCTCCTTGCTCAGTGGGGAGCCTGCTTCTCCGTCTCCCTGCTGCTCCCCCCCCCCCAGCTTGTATTCTATCTCTGACAAATAAATAAATAAAATCTTTAAAAAAACCAAAAAGATGTGAAGTGCTGATTGTGGTTTAAAAAAAACTCAATGCTCACAACAGCACACTGAGGCAGATAGGTTTTTTTTACCCGTTTTACAGATGGGGGAACTGAGGCAGAGGGAAGTAATAAAATAATTTGCCCAAGCAGGTCTGGCTACATATTTGCAGGACCCAGGGCAAAATGGCAGAGGGGGGCGGTGAGGCTTATCCAAAATTATTAAGGCTTTCAAGGCATCAAGCATGACATCACATGTGGGGCTGGTTTGAGGCAGGCTCCTGCGAGACTGCACAGGTCTGCAGTACTTGAAACCACACTTGTACCCAAGGGAAGCCGGCAAGAAGCAAAGCAGAAACCTGACCCCCAGCAGTCTGATGCCAGAGTCCATCCTCCTAACCGCTCTACTACCCTACCTCTCTAGCTCTCGGGGTCTTCCTCCTCTCACCTTCTCAGAACCGTGGAGAACTGGAGATTCTTAGTACATCAGCACCTGTCTCTGCAAGTCAGGCGGAGACAGAACTGAACAGTCATAGCAGTCTGCTGCCACCAGGGGTCACTGTTGAAAACAGGTCCTGTACAGTTTGACACCTCCATGTCCACAGCTCAGTGCTGCCCTTGCTCGCACAATCCCTGGGAACGCACAGCACACCTGGGCCCCACACTTGGGCTCCAGGCTGCAACTCTTTTATTTCACACTCATCTGTGCAGCCATCGTTCCCACAGCATGACCACTGCCAGAGTGTCTGGGTCAGAAGGGTTTCTGCCCAGCCACCTATTGGGTGGACACCAGGCCATCCCCCTTCCCCCCACCAAACAAACATCTAATCTCTGATATTAGCTTGGTTCACCTCTTCACACACCCCATTTCCTGATGGTGAGTTTCCCCTCTGGGGTCCTTTCTATCTTTTCAGGTCATCAGAAATTGATCTAATAATCTGAAACCCCAAAAAGGGAAGGGTCAGTCAGAGTCTTTACCCCAGTCCTCCTAGGAGGCTATCTGGCCCTAAAAATACCTCCATCTATGCATACCAAACCCTTCTTAGAATCACAGTATTCCTTGTTGCACCCTTTTCCAAGAGCAATTTTTTAAAATTCATTTATTTAAGTAATCTCTACACCCAACCTGGGCTTGAACTCATGACCCTGAGATTAAGAGCCACGTGGTCTTTGGACTGAGACAGCCAGGAGCCCCTCCAAAGCAATGTGTTTGCTTCTGTACCTGAGTTCCATAACTAAGAAAAGAGGCATTACTTATTTGCCGGAAAATCTAATTTTGCCTTACTAGGAACTCCATTACACAGAGTTAACATGACTGATATATCAATGTCACATCCAGATACTTTCTTAATAACACAGGTGGCTAAAAGGGGTTAGAGAATGAGGCTTTAAAGGATGAAGGACTGGAGGAGGGGCGGAGTTAGTGGCCTTGGGTACCATAACCTCACTCATGCCCACTGGCTGCTGAAGCCCAAGAATATCTGGATTACTCTGGGTACCATGGGCATCTCTGCAATCAGGCTGGTACCATCTAAGTTCCCCTAGTTAGAATTGTGTTCAGCTGCAAGTAACCATACCAACCCACAGCAGGCTAACTAGAGATTTGTTATTTTCACCTGACAGAAGTCCGGAGGTCAGATGGTTACTGGCATTGGTTTGCCAGCTCATGGCTGGTATTATTACAGTTCTCTTAGTCTTTCCCTCATGGAGGCTGATGGCTGCTGCAGCTCGAGCGTTTGAAGTCTACATTCAAGGCGGAAAGGAGAAACAGCAACAAGGGACGCACTAGCGGCATCCGATGCCTTTTTATCAGGAAAGCAAAAGCCTTCCTAGAGCCCCCAGGTTTCAGCTTATGCCCTGTCGGTGCGAACTGTCATATGCCTTCCCTCACTGCAAACAAGTCTGCGGAAGTGAGCCTCTGGTCTGTCACCTCGAACAAAATTGGAATGTTGAAGCAAAGATGAGGGGGGAGATAGGACACCCTTCCTCCCACAATCTTCCCAGGCAGCACAGGGCCCCAGCGGCCCTGCCCAATAACCCCAGAACCCTCGCAGAGGAGCCCCGCATCCTTAGGGCCCTCTTAGTGCCCCGGGCAAGGAGGGCCCACCCAAGGACCTGGGATTCCCCCCGAGCAGAAGGCCCGCCCGCTGACTCGGCGTTCTCCCGCGGTGATTAATAATGGTGCTCCGCCGAGGGGGGCGGGGGGGGAGGAGCTAATTAGCTGTGGACAGATTAAGGACAAGGCAGGCAAAGTTCCAGGCCTGATAAACGTGAACTTTCCATCTTCCTCCCCCCACCCCGGGTCCTGCCACCACCAGCACCAGCCAGGCCTATGGCACCCCTGCCAGCGTACCTGCCCGGCAGACCGGCAGGTGTCATCCAGCCCACCGCTGACGCTGCCCGCCACCCACCAGAGCATCAGGGCAGGGATGCGCATTCCGGACCTTCTTTCAGGGCTTGACTTCGGCCTCTTCGCAACCTCCTCGCTCTCTAGTGCCCAGGGCTTCTAAAACAGTCTCTGCCCTAAAGAATCTACAGCTGAGGGCTGTAGAAACCCACAAAGGGGTGAGCCTAGTATGACCTGGAGTTGCCGGGCAGAGCTCCGGGGAGGGGCCTCGGTGGGTTTCGTGAGTGGAGTGGCGGTCGGGCAGAGAAAGGAGGGCGCATGCGCATGCGCGGAGGAGAAAGGAGTAGAGCACCGTCCTGGGCAGTGAGGAATCTTCGGGCAATGAGGAATCTGGAGCTAGGCCCGGATAGGGGCGAAGGCGGGGGCCGGATGGGGAGAAGGACAAATAGGAAACAGGGGTTTAGATGTGGTATAGCCCAGTTGCTACCGGTCTCGGTGCCTCGACAACACGTGGCGTCCACGTGCGTGACGCCCTGTGGACAATCCAGGCTGGTCGCCTCCTCCAGCTGTGACAACTCGCCTGTGTCTCGCACTCCAGAGGGCACCTGCCAGGAACAGGCAGACTCATCCCGCTGTGGTTGAGCTGAGGTCTGGTGAAAAAGCTCTCTGACACAAGAATCTTATACGAGATAAGGCTGTGATAAGGACAAAGGATACATTTCCGCAACAGATAACAGCAGAAATTCAGTGAGTGTGACCTCTCAGGTCCTCTGTCTCCACCCAGGAGACCGGCTTAGGAGCAGGCAGAAGAGAATGCCCGTCCAGGGGAGGGCTGGGTCACTCTTACCCATTCCTTGAGTCTCAGCTCAAGTGTCATTTCTTTGGGGGAAGCTTCCCTGACCCCTCCTAGATCAGATTCTCCGTATTTCCCTGTGTCAAGTGTATCACAGATTATATTAATGCATTTGAGTGACGGTTTGTCTTTACTACTATAGATTCAATCAGCAAATATTAATTGAGCCACAAACTGTGTTAAATTCAGAGAATACGGTGAGACAGGGACCTGCTTCAGGAAGATTA
This sequence comes from Halichoerus grypus, assembly GCF_964656455.1. Classification (NCBI taxonomy): domain Eukaryota; kingdom Metazoa; phylum Chordata; class Mammalia; order Carnivora; family Phocidae; genus Halichoerus; species Halichoerus grypus. Next base: position 50,705,261 of record NC_135718.1, read on the forward strand.
TAGTCTAGGCATAAGTATCAGCCGGTAGCTAAGCAGGGGTCTACCTTAACTCCAGAGGTAAGACCCCTCTCAGCCACAGGAGAACAATGGGACAACTCATGCCCATTCAACTCCTGGCCTCAGGCCACTCCCAGACGGGCCTTCAGAGGTTGTGGGGGGCACAAGCTGCCCATACTCCTCCTTCTGAGTAGAGGCACTCATTCCTCCAGCTGCTGGGAGTGTTAAGAGCTGACAGCTGAGTCCCTCTCCAGAACTTGACCTCAGCCAAAGAGAGGCTCGTCATTCCCCAGAGTGATGTGTGACCTGATGTCTGGTCATTTGAAATGACAAAGGCCTGCCCCCCTCCTTGCCTCAATGCAGGACATTTTTGAAGAATCATCCCAGCTTCAGGGCTGCCCATGGGGCTGGTGTTCAACTTCCCCTTCTGCCCAGTCCTACCTCCCTCACTCCCTTGAGGGGCTGTTCCCGAGAGCACTCCCCAATAAGACTACCGCCCACAAATCTCGTCTCAGAGTTTGCTCCTTGGGAACCTAAGCAAGGAACACCTGGGGCTGAAACCCACCCCAGTGTGTGAGTGCATCTGTCTGGAAGAAAGGACTCCTTCTAATCTGCATGAAGTTGCCCTTCTATGACTTAGCGGTAGCCTGACCCACACACCACCGCCCCAGCCTGAGCACTGAACCGGGATCGCAAGCCAGTGCCACAGGGGCCCTGGCAAGGTCATGGGAAAGGAATCGAGCCTTTCAGCCCAGCTGAGTGATTTAGAAGACTCTAGAAGAGAGTGTATCTGTGGGAAGAAGCCCACCAGTCCCTGGAGTCTGATTCTGACTGATTAAGAAGCACCCAGGGCCAGGATTTCAGCAAGACAACTGGGAAATAAGCTGAGGGAAATTGTTAATCAGGGGATTCCCAACAATGTGGAAGGTATCAGACCAGCCCCTAACACCCTATGCCAGGCCCAGTGTGTGGGGAGTGGGAAGTCGCCTGGGTGGGTGCAGGAGGAGGGTGGGAGAAGCAGGGGGGAATTAAACTAGCACAAACTTCGTAATTGAAGCCATTAATAGCAGTAAAATAAGTTGTCCATCCTACATGTAATTTGTAGTAATATTTGGTTACTGAGATTAATTTCTAGTAATGAAATACTAATTAAACCATTTATTGAGTAATGTATTTGCTCGGTGGTGTTTTATGGGTGTTCACTTATAAATATTTTAATTACTTTTGCTAAGTAATTAGAATTTACTAAATAATTTCCAAACTATTTATTAATTTCTAGCAATTCTCAGCCAACCAACAAGTAATTGTTTTACTTTATATCAGTAATTAAAGTCCTTTTTTTTTTTAAGCTTTGAGTGAAGAGAAAGACAGTAATACAGTAATAAAGACAGTCTGTTCTATCACATGGGGTTGGGTGTATTAAAACAAAAACAGACATAAAAATCACCCCCTTAATCCAACATTACTCAAACACTCTTGCCATTTCTGTTTTATTGTTTATATCTTAACAGCCTTTTTGTATGGATGCATATACTATTTTTTTTCAAATTGAGATCATAACCATATGCTTTCTGGCCACAGAATTTTGTCAATTTTTATATCATACTTTGTATTCAATGTCAAACCAGGGGCACCTGGGTGGCTAAGTCAGTTAAGCACCTGCCTTTGGCTCAGGTCATTATCCCATGGTCCTGGGATCGAGCCCTGCATCCAGCTCCCTGCCCAGCAGGGAGTCTGCTTCTCCTTCTGCCCCTGCCCCCCAACTCATGCTCTCTCTATATAAATCAAATAAATAAATAATATCTTTTTTAAAATGTCAGACCATCCTAGAGGGAGATTTTCTTGAACAGTTTAAGAGACTTTCTACCTCTATGCACCTATTATGTGTCAGACACTATGCAAAGTAACTTACGTACTCTGCCTCTGTTTCAACACCGTGAGGATAAACTATGGTGTGGCAGTGACCTTGTGTAAAACTGGGCCTCCTCACACTGTAGTCTCAGCATAAAGTCATCTTCAATAAAATAATGGTCTGGGAGAAAAAAACTTACTGAAATAAATGACTATATCTACTTTTATCTATAAAAATAAGATCATAGTGACTTTAGTTCTGGGACCTGCTTTTCTCACTTGAAATATTATAAACACCTTCCCACATCAGTAAATACGGAGGAGCAGCAGTGTCTTTTTTCATAGCTGCATAGTATTCCATGAAGATACCCCCATTTAATATCAAATTTCATGATTGCTGAACATTTGGGTTGTTTTCAGTTGTCCACTATTGTGAACAAAACTATAATGAATGTCATTATACATGTACACTTGTCCAGCTTTTCCTTAGAATGTATTCCTGGAAGTAGAATTTCAGGGTCAAGGTCTATGAACATTTTTAAGACTTTTTTTTTTTAAAGATTTTATTTATCTACTTGACAGAGACACAGCGAGAGAGGGAACAGAAGCAGGGGGAGTGGGAGAGGGAGAAGCAGGCCTCCCACAGAGCAGGGAGCCCGATGCGGGGCTCAATCCCAGGACCCTGGGATCATGACCTGAGCCGAAGGCAGATGCTTAATGACTGAGCCACCCAGGCGCCCCCATTTTTAAGATTTTTTATTCATCCTGTCCACATGTCTCAAAAAAGACTGGACAAATTTGTACTCCCACCAGCAGCATTGGAAGACCTGTCCCCCTGTGCTCTGTGCAATTATTATTACTTTAAATCTCACATCATCAGGGACACCTGGGTGGCTCAGTCAGTTAAGCGTCTGCCTTTGGCTCAGGCCATGATCCTGGGGTCCTGGGATCAAGTCCCGCATTGGGCTCCTTGCTCAGCAGGGAGCCTGCTTCTCCCTCTGCCTGCTATTCCTTCTGCTCGTGCTCTCTCCCTCTCTGACACACAAATAAATATATAATCTTTTTTTTCTTAAATCTCATGTCATTTGTTCTTGCTCCCTGTCCAAGCAGGGAAGTGGTCCAGGAGCCATTCCGAATCACAGAGCCTCACAAACCACCTCTGCACTGGCTCGGGAGAAACACGGTTGGTTGCTCACAAAGACCTACATGCTATGTCTTCATAACACCAAAATGTTTAAAACCATTCCCTAGCACACCCATCCCCTCCCCGACCCCAGTCCCCTTCTTTCCAGCCAGGAACTCTGTGTCCCTGAAAGGGGGCTTGGCTCACTGCTGCCAGATGCCTGCCTCATGTGCTGGCAGAATAGGTACCTATCCTTGGGCTTTCCCTTTAGCTCTTGACAAAATATCTCCCCCACCAGCATTGCAGGGCCTAAAGCTTCTTCCATTATGGCATCACTCAGCAGTTAACTATGCAGTCACAGTTTGGTCTGTGAGACATGATCTAATAAGTTTTTCAGAGTCTCTCCCGTCTCCTTTCCAATGCTCCACCCTCACCCACTGCCACGTCACCTGATGCCTTTGGCCACCCAAGGTCCCCATCCTTAGCCCCATTCCTCCTCTCTGAGAGAGCTACCTTGAATAATTTTTTAGCACATGTGAGAAGCATCCTCCTACAAACAAACCAAAAAGCCTTTTTAGAGGAGATATTTCAACAAGTCTCTGAGTAAAGAGAGGGAGGCAAATTCATGGGAGAGAAAGAATGACTTGAGAGAAGGCTTGGTGTTGGAGACACAACAGAGGGTCAACTGAAGTTGCTCCCTCCCAGAAGGGAGCCACAAAGCAGAGCTGGTGCTCAATCCATGTTTGTTGTTTCTCCAAAGAATGGATAATTCCCACAGGCACCCTGCATTATTTTCCTTTATTCTCTGTATCCATTTCCTCTCTCCCCCTAAAAAGTATCAAGTCTCAGACATCTCTCTATTCCCTCAAAAGAGGAGAGGAAGAGTTGCAAGAAGCCCCCAGCATTGCTCCCCACTTCCCAGACAGGTCATGGAAGATGAAAACCAGGCCTGGCTGCCCTTAGCAGAAACCCCCCTTCCCCATAAACCAGAATAGAGCTCATTTTAATAATAGCTAATATCTATTGAATCCTTACAATGTGACAGGCCTTTTGTTAAGCACGTTACACACATTATATCACTTAAATGATATATTTATTTTTACTTAACTAACGAGAAAGTGAGACGCATAGAGTTTAAGTGAAGAGCTGCTAAGTGGGAGAAGCCAGGCTCAGAATCCAGCTTTCTCTAATTTCCGGAGCCCAACATATACTTAAGTATCATATTCTAGGGCACCTGGGAGGCTCAGTTGTTAGGCATCTGCCTTCGGCCGGGGTCATGATCCCAGGGTCCTAGGATCGAGCCCCGCATCAGGCTCCCTGCTTCTCCCTCTCCCTCTCCCACGCCCCCTGCTTGTGTTCCCCTCTCGCTATCTCTCTCTCTGTCAAATAAATAAAATCTTTAAAAAAGAAAAGTATCATATTCTATTGTCTCCACACAGTACGTGATCTGTAAGGGTAAGACAAAGATAGGAAAAAGAGAGGGAAAGAGGGAGGAAGGAAGAAAACTTTACATCACTGTAATGCAGGGGAAATAGTGTCCTTTACCATAAGTAGAAGGTAACGTTAAAATAAACACAATTAAAATGTTGGTCCACATGTCACCTAAAGTCATTGGTTCTACTTTTGAGAAACAATGGAATATTTTATCTCTTTCTAGCACACAATTCTACAGTTTACAAGGGTTAAACAGGCTATTTTCTAAAGGAAAACTAGGTTCCGTGGGCCTTGGGCATGTGGGTAATAAAATCCTAAAAGCAGAGGCTGGGTTTCATTTAACTCTCTCTTCTCCATAAACATTTAATACAGTGTCTGGCCCAGGGTGGATTTGTGAAAGATGAATTATGAATCCCCTTCCCCTTTCTGGGTCTTAGTGTCCCCATCAAGCAAAGAGGGCTGGACTAGCTGATCCTTAAGGTACTTGTCACTCTGCAAGGCATTGGTCCATTGGATTTCGGTGGTTGCTTTCTTACTGGTTGTCTGACTTTCTGCTCCATCACCCCTGTGGTAAGCAGAACTCTAAAGATAACTAAGATTTCCATCCCCTGGTTATTCAAATACCGGCCCAGGTACTGCTGTGAAGGGCTTTTGCAGACGTAATTAAAGACCAAATCAGTTGACCTTAAGATGCGTAGATAATCTTGTAGGCTTAACCCAATAAGGTGAGCCTTTTGAAAGCAATGAGTTTTCTCCCACTGGTAGCAGAACAAGAAGTTAGAGAGATTCCAAGTGTGAGGGGAAGTCAGCCTAGAGGAGGTTCTCTGCTGCTGAGATGGAGGGGGCCACATGGAAGGACCTATGAGTGATACCCATTCCCATCCCAGCCAGGGAGAAAAAGGGGACCTTGGTCCTACAGCTCCCAGAACCTGAAATAGCCGACAACCTGAATGAGCTTGGAAGTAGATTCTTCCCCAGAACCTCCAATAAGATCTCAACCTGGCTAATATCTTGATTTTGACCTTGTGAGATCCTGAGCAGAGAGCCCAGCCAAGCCACCTGGCCTTTATTTTTTTGAGATTTTATTTATTTATTTATTTGAGAGAGAGAGAGAGAGCGTGCACAAGCAGGGGGAGCAGCAGAGGGAGAGGGAGAAGCAGGCCCGCTGAGTGGGGAGCCCGATGCAGGGCTCAATCCCAGGACCCTGAGATCATGACCTGAGCCCAGGAGAGATGCTTAACCGACTGAGCCACCCAGATGCCCCAAGCCACCTGGACTCAATGACCTCTGGAACTGTGAGATAATAAATGGGTATTGTTTTAAGCTGCTAAAATTGTGGTAATTTTTTATGCAGCAACAGAAAATGCAATTCCCCATCTTATTCCTACCAACCCATGCTGTTGTTATTATTTTGGGGAAAGAAATCAATTTGGGGAATTTTGAGCTAAGTCTTCTTTCTGTCAATTTCATGTGAGTCTAACAAGCAAATATTAAGTACTGAATTCCTGCTGTGTCCCCAGGTCCTCTATTGGAAGCCAGTAATATAATTTTGAGGTAAAATTGTGTGGAATACACAGGTGAGCAGGAGTGTGACAGATCGCAGAACAATGTGCACTGGAGATGTTGAGTAGGCTTCATGGAATAATTGAAACATGAATACTGGGTAGTTTTAAAATTGGCAGAGAAGGGATAGGGGTTGAGAAATTCTGGGTAAAGGGCAAAGCACAAGCAAAGGAGTGGAGTGGTAAGAATGAGCAGGATGTCAATCTATGTTGGTTCCTGAGGGCAGGGCAGGTTTCTTCAAGCCCTGTCACTGGAAATTAGCTATTGTGCTGAGGTAGCAGTTAACAAGGCCAGGTAAACAAATAGTGTGTTTCTAGGCAGGAGTGGAGGCTGGCTTAGTGTTGGAAAAAGAAAGGTGAAAGGAAGGTCCAGGAAGGAGAAGTAGAAAGGACCAAAAAAAAAAAAAAAAGAGCAAAACTTGCCATGAAACAGATCCAAGTTATGGTAAAGGGATAAAGGCCAAGAGGGAGGACACAAGGACAAAAGCACAGGCTTGGGTCTCCACCTCCACTACCTCGAAAGGGAGGGGGAGGAGATAAACCATCAGCCCTTGAGCCCCGTGCCTTGTATAGGAGATGACGCAGGCTTCGCAGGCGGAAGCCCGGACAGTGAGTAGATGGGCTTGCTACCGGGGATTGCTCACACTGGGAAGCAGGGAAAGGGTCACTAGAAAGATAGGTTGGGGCCAGACTCTAAGGGACCTCGAAAGCTAGGAAGTAAAACAGAGGTTTTCAATCTTGACTGAACATTAGAATAACCTGGGGCTCTTTTAAAAATACTGATTGATATCCATACCCCTGGTTCAACTCGGGGCTTAAGAGTTTAAAAAGTATCACACAGGTTATTCTAATATTCCACCAAGGCTGAGAACTGCAGATCTAGAGTTTGGACTCTACCTGCTAGTCAGTGCAGCCTGGGAAGGATGTGTGAGTGACTTAATACCATGGAAAACAATACTAAAGGGAAAGAAGACCAAGTGAAAATAATAATAGTAAATAACAATACAGCAGTTTTTGGATTCCAGACACTTTTCTTTTTTTTTTAATTTTTTTTTTATTGTTATGTTAATCCCCATACATTACATCATTAGTTTTAGATATAGTGTTCCATGATTCATTGTTTGTGCATAACACCCAGTGCTCCATGCAGAACGTGCCCTCCTCAATACCCATCACCAGGCTAACCCATCCTCCCAACCCCCTCCCCTCTAGAACCCCCAGTTTGTTTTTCAGAGTCCATCATCTCTCATGGTTCTTCTCCCCCTCCGATTTCCCCCCTTCATTCTTCCCCTCCTGCTACATTCTTCTTCTTTTTTTCTTTCTTAACATATATTGCATTATTTGTTTCAGAGGTACAGATCTGAGATTCAACAGTCCTGCACAATTCACAGCGCTTACCAGAACACATACCCTCCCCAGTGTCCATCACCCAGTCACCCCATCCCTCCCACCCCACCCCCCACTCCAGCAACCCTCAGTTTGTTTCCTGAGATTAAGAATTCCTCATATCAGTGAGGTCATATGATACATGTCTTTCTCTGTTTGACTTATTTCGCTCAGCATAATACCCTCCAGTTCCATCCACGTCGTTGCAAATGGCAAGATCTTATTCCTTTTGATGGCTGCATAATATTCCATTGCATATATATACCACATCTTCTTTATCCATTCATCTGTTGATGGACATCTTGGCTCTTTCCACAGTTTGGCTATTGTGGACATTGCTGCTATAAACATCGGGGTGCACGTAGCCTTTCGGGTCCCTACTTTTGTATCTTTGGGGTAAATACCCAGTAGTGCAATTGCTGGATCATATGGTAGCTCTATTTTCAACTTTTTGAGGAACCTCCATACTGTTTTCCAGAGTGGCTGCACCAGCTTGCATTCCCACCAACAGTGTAGGAGGGTTCCCCTTTCTCCGCATCCCCGCCAACATCTGTCATTTCCTGACTTGTTAATTTTAGCCATTCTGACTGGTGTGAGGTGGTATCTCATTGAGGTTTTGATTTGGATTTCCCTGATGCCGAGCGATATTGAACACTTTTTCATGTGTCTGTTGGCCATTTGGATGTCTTCTTTGGAGAAATGTCTGTTCATGTCTTCTGCCCATTTCTTGATTGGATTCTTTGTTCTTTTGGTGTTGAGTTTGATGAGTTCTTTATAGATTTTGGATACTAGCCCTTTATCTGATATGTCATTTGCAAATATCTTCTCCCATTCTGTCAGTTGTCTTTTGGTTTTGTTGACTGTTTCCTTTGCTTTGCAAAAGCTTTTTATCTTGATGAAGTCCCAATAGTTCATTTTTGCCCTTGCTTCCCTTGCCTTTGGCGATGTTTCTAGGAAGAAGTTGCTGCGGCTGAGGTCGAAGAGGTTGCTGCCTGTGTTCTCCTTTAGGATTTTGATGGACTCCTGTCTCACATTGAGGTCTTTCAACCATTTGGAGTCTATTTTTGTGTGTGGTGTAAGGAAATGGTCCAGTTTCATTCTTCTGCATGTGGCTGTCCAATTTTCCCAACACCATTTGTTGAAGAGACTGTCTTTTTTCCATTGGACATTCTTTCCTGCTTTGTCGAAGATTAGTTGACCATAGAGTTGAGGGTCCATTTCTGGGCTCTCTATTCTGTTCCATTGATCTATGTGTCTGTTTTTGTGCCAGTACCATACTGTCTTGATGATGACAGCTTTGTAGTAGAGCTGGAAGTCCGGAATTGTGATGCCGCCGGCTTTGCTTTTCTTTTTCAACATTCCTCTGGCTATGCGGGGTCTTTTCTGGTTCCATACAAATTTTAGGATTATTTGTTCCATTTCTTTGAAGAAAGTGGATGGTATTTTGATGGGGATTGCATTGAATGTGTAGATTGCTCTAGGTAGGATTGACATCTTCACAATATTTGTTCTTCCAATCCATGAGCATGGAACGTTTTTCCATTTCTTTGTGTCTTCCTCAATTTCTTTCATGAGTATTTTATAGTTTTCTGAGTACAGATCCTTTGCCTCTTTGGTTAGATTTATTCCTAGGTATCTTATGGTTTTGGGTGCAATTGTAAATGGGATCGACTCCTTAATTTCTCTTTCTTCTGACTTGTTGTTGGTGTATAGGAATGCCACTGACTTCTGTGCATTGATTTTATATCCTGCCACTTGACTGAATTCCTGTATGAGTTCTAGCAATTTTGGGGTGGAGTCTTTGGGATTTTCCACATAAAGTATCATATCATCTGCAAAGAGTGAGAGTTTGACTTCTTCTTTGCCAATTTGGATGCCTTTGATTTCTTTTTGTTGTCTGATTGCTGTGGCTAGGACTTCCAATACTATGTTGAATAGCAGTGGTGATAGTGGACATCCCTGCCGCGTTCCTGACCTTAGGGGGAAAGCTCTCAGTTTTTCCCCATTGAGAATGATATTCGCTGTAGGTTTTTCATAGATGGCTTTTATGATATTGAGGTATGTACCCTCTATCCCTATACTCTGAAGAGTTTTGATCAAGAAAGGATGCTGTACTTTGTCAAATGCTTTTTCTGCATCTATTGAGAGGATCATGTGATTCTTGTTTTTTCTTTTGTTAATGTATTGTATCACGTTGATTGATTTGCGGATGTTGAACCAACCTTGCAGCCCAGGGATAAATCCCACTTGGTCGTGGTGAATAATCCTTTTAATGTACTGTTGGATCCTATTGGCTAGTATTTTGGTGAGAATTTTTGCATCCATGTTCATCAGGGATATTGGTCTGTAATTCTCCTTTTTGATGGGGTCTTTGTCTGGTTTTGGGATCAAGGTAATGCTGGCCTCATAAAATGAGTTTGGAAGTTTTCCTTCCATTTCTATTTTTTGGAACAGTTTCAGAAGGATAGGTATTAATTCTTCTTGAAATGTTTGGTAGAATTCCCCTGGGAAGCCATCTGGCCCTGGGCTTTTGTGTTTTGGGAGATTTTTGATGACTGCTTCTATTTCCTTAGTGGTTATAGGTCTGTTCAGGTGTTCTATTTCTTTCTGGTTCAGTTTTGGTAGTTGATACATCTCTAGGAATGCATCCATTACTTCCAGGTTATCTAATTTGCTGGCATAGAGTTGCTCATAATATGTTCTTATAATTGTTTGTATTTCTTTGGTGTTGGTTGTGATTTCTCCTCTTTCATTCATGATTTTGTTGATTTGGGTCATTTCTCTTTTCTTTTTGATAAGTCTGGCCAGGGGCTTATCAATCTTGTTAATTCTTTCAAAGAACCAGCTCCTAGTTTCGTTGATCTGTTCTACTGTTCTTTTGGTTTCTATTTCATTGATTTCTGCTCTGATCTTTATTATTTCTCTTCTCCTGTTGGGTTTAGGCTTTATTTGCTGTTCTTTCTCCAGCTCCTTTAGGTGTAGGGTTAGGTTGTGTACTTGAGACCTTTCTTGTTTCTTGAGAAAGGCTTGTATTGCTATATACTTTCCTCTTAGGACTGCCTTTGCTGTATCCCAAAGATTTTGAATAGTTGTGTTTTCATTTTCATTGGTTTCCATGAATTTTTTTAATTCTTCTTTAATTTCCTGGTTGACCCATTCATTCTTCAGTAGGATGCTCTTTAGCCTCCATGTATTTGAGTTCTTTCCGACTTTCCTCTTGTGATTGAGTTCTAGTTTCAAAGCATTGTGGTCTGAAAATAGGCAGGGAATGATCCCAATCTTCTGGTACCGGTTGAGACCTGATTTATGACCTAGGATGTGATCTATTCTGGAGAATGTTCCATGGGCACTAGAGAAGAATGTGTATTCCCTTGCTTTGGGATGGAATGTTCTGAATATGTCTGTGAAGTCCATTTGGTCCAGTGTGTCATTTAAAGTCTTTATTTCCTTGTTGATCTTTTGCTTAGACGATCTATCCATTTCAGTGAGGGGGGTGTTAAAGTCCCCCACTATTATTGTATTGTTGTCGATGTGTTTCTTTGCTTTTGTTATTAATTGCCTTATATAATTGGCTGCTCCCATGTTAGGGGCATAGATATTTACAATTGTTAGATCTTCTTGTTGGATAGACCCTTTAAGTATGATATAGTGTCCTTCCTCATCTCTTATTACAGTCTTTGGTTTAAAATCTAATTTGTCTGATATAAGGATTGCCACCCCAGCTTTCTTTTGGTGTCCATTAGCATGGTAAATGGTTTTCCACCCCCTCACTTTCAATCTGGGGGTGTCTTTGGGTCTAAAATGAGTCTCTTGCAGACAGCATATCGATGGGTCTTGTTTTTTAATCCAATCTGATAGCCTGTGTCTTTTGATTGGGGCATTTAGCCCATTTACATTCAGGGTAACTATTGAAAGATAGGAATTCAGTGCCATTGTATTGCCTGTAAAGTGACTGTTACTGTATATTGTTTGTGTTCCTTTCTGGTCTATGTTGCTTTTAGGCTCTCTCTTTGCTTAGAGGACCCCTTTCAATATTTGTTGTAGGGCTGGTTTCGTGTTTGCAAATTCCTTTAGTTTTTGTTTGTCCTGGAAGCTTTTTATCTCTCCTTCAATTTTCAATGACAGCCTAGCTGGATATAGTATTCTTGGCTGCATATTTTTCTCATTTAGTGCTCTGAATATGTCCTGCCAGTCCTTTCTGGCCTGCCAGGTCTCTGTGGATAAGTCTGTTGCCAATCTAATGTTTCTACCATTGTAGGTTACATATCTCTTCTCCCGAGCTGCTTTCAGGATTTTCTCTTTGTCTCTGAGACTCGTAAGTTTTACTATTAGATGTCGGGGTGTTGACCTATTTTTATTGATTTTGAGAGGGGTTCTCTGTGCTTCCTGGATTTTGATGCCTGTTTCCTTCCCCAAATTAGGGAAGTTCTCTGCTATAATTTGCTCCATTATACCTTCTGCCCCTCTCTCTCTTTCTTCTTCTTCTGGGATCCCAATTATTCTAATGTTGTTTCATCTTATGGTATCGTTTATCTCTCGAATTCTGCCCTCGTGATCCAGTAGTTGTTTATCTCTCTTTTTCTCAGCTTCTTTATTTTCCATCATTTGGTCTTCTATCTCACTGATTCTTTCTTCTGCCTCATTTATCCTAGCAGTTAGCGCCCCCATATTTGATTGCACCTCATTGATAGCCTTTTTGATTTCTACTTGGTTCGATTTTAGTTCTTTTACTTCTCCAGAAAGGGTTTCTCTAATAACTTCCATGTTTTTTTCAAGCCCAGCTAGTATCTTTAAAGTGATGATTCTGAACTCTAGATCTGACATCGTACTAATGTCCGTATTGAGTAGGTCCCTGGCAGTCGGTACTACCTCTTGTTCTTTTTGTTGAGGTGATTTTTTCCGTCTTGTCATTTTGTGCAGAGGAGAATAGATTAATGAGAGAACAAAATGCTAGCAGGGTAACAACGTCCCCAGAAAATATACTCTAAACAAATCAGAAAAGACCTGAAGCAGTGGGAAAAGAAAGGGAAAGAGAGAAAAAAGAAAAGGAAAGAAAAAAAGAAAAAAGAAAAAGATAAAGATAAAAACAAACAAAAGCAGAACAAAACAAAACAAAACAAAAACAGAATGTGATCAAATATGATCAGGCTGGTTTATAGATCAGTGCCACACACTAGATTTTGGGTGTATTTTGGTCTGTTAAAAGAAAGTCCCTCCCAAAATTTTAAAGAAAGAAAAACTTGTATATGTACAAAAATAAGGGTTGATATGATGAAGGGATGGAATATGACTGTAAAGATGGAAATTATAAAAAATTTTTTTAAAAAAGGATTTGATAAGTTGTTTGAAAAAAGAAAGAAGAGGATTAAAAAAAAAAAAGAAAGAAAAAAGGGAGAGAATGTGATCAGGCAGGGGAGTAGAAAAAAACCATACACTAGAGATTTAGAGTATATTTTGATCTGTTAGAAGAAACTATCTCAAGATTTTAAGGAGAGAACAACTTATATATATATGCCAAAAATACGGGTAACTACTATGAAGGGATAGAATATGACTTTAAAAATGAAAAATAAAAATGTTTTTTTTTTAAAAAAGGGATTGATAAGATGTTGGTTGAAAAAGGGAAAAAGAAAAATTCAAAAAAAAAGAAAAAAGGAAAAAAGAAAAAAAGACAGTTAAAAAAAATAATTAACTTTGAAAGACTAAAGAATCATGGTAAAAAAGCCATGAATTCTATGTGCAGTGTTCCCCTAGCGCTGGAGTTCTGCCGTTCTCATTGATCGGCAAACTTGGTCTTGGCTGGCTGTTCTTGCTGATCTTCTGGGGGAGGGGCCTGTTGCCGTGGTTCCCAAATGTCTTTGCCGGAGGCAAAATTGCCCCGCCCTTGCTGGTCCGGGCTAAGTAATCTGCTCGGGTTTGCTCTCCGGAGCTTTTGTTCCCTGCAAGCTCTCCGTACAGCTTTGGAGGCGGAGAGTGAAAATGGCGGCCTCCCAGTCTCCGCCCCGGAGGAGCCGAGAACTCGGGGTCCCGCTCCTCAGCGAGCCCCCAGAGAAAAGCCGTCAGTCACTCCCGTCTCCCCGGTCTCCGGCCGCACTCCGCGCTCACCCGGCCTGTGACCGCGCCTTTCTATCTGGCGCCCGACCCCGGGTGGAGTCTCCAAACCCAGCAGATCCCCGCGGTGCGCTCCCGCACCTCTCCTCCCGGGGGAAGAAGGTGAGTCTCCCCGGATCTGCCGCTTGTTGGGTCCCTGCTGGAGGAGCAGTGGCCCGACTGTGCCGCGGATCACGGTTTATAGCAACCCCGAGCTGAGAGCCCGCGCCTGGGCTCCGTCTCTGCAGCCGGCTTCCCTGCTCCGATACCTGGGAGCTCTGCCGCACTCAGGCACCCCCGGTCTTTCTGTGACCCCGAGGGTCCTGAGACCACACTGTCCCGCGAGGGTTCCACCCCCCACTTCGCCACCAGAGTGACGTCCCTCAGCGGAGCAGACTTCTAAAAGTTCCGATTTTGTGCTCCGTGGCTCTATCACTTGCCAGAAGCGGCCGACGGAGGCCCCTCCCCCGCCGTCTCTCCTCCCGAATATCGCCTCGGATTCACTTCTCCGCACGTCCTACCTTCCAAAAAGTGGTCGCTTTTCTGTTCAGAGAGTTGTTGCTCTTCTTTTCTTTGAACTCCTGTTGAGTTTGTAGGTGTTCAGAATGGTTTGATCCCTATCCAGCTGAATTCCTGAGAGGAGACGAAATCCAGGTCTCCTACTCCTCCGCCATCTTCCCAGACACTTTTCTAAGATATATATTATATTGTATTTTTTTAAAGTATATTATATGTACTTGTTAATCATCACAATACCCCTATAAGGTAGCTACTGTTATTGTCACTATCTTTAGAGATTAAAAAAAGTGAGGTTTGGGGCATCTGGGTGGCTCAGTCGGTTAAGTGTTGGACTCTTGGTTTCGGCTCAGGAAATGATCTCAGGGTTATGGGAATGAGCCCCATATCGGGCTTCACGCTGAGCGTGGAGCCTGCTTAAGATTCTCTCCCTTTCCCTCTACCCCTCCCCACCCTGCTCGTGCTCTCTTTCTTAAAAAAAAAAAAAAGGAAAAGGAAAAGGAAGGCTCAAAAAAGTTAATACTTGTTCATAATCACAGGGCTCATAAATGATGGAGTTAAGATTTGAATAATACAGGTTTGGCTCCAAGGTCCATGCTCTCCATTTTGCTTCGGATATGGTGCATTAGCTTGTATCTGACCACCCTCTTTGCCAAAAACAACTAGGAAAGCAAGTTTTAACACAAAGAAAAGTTACCAGGACAATGAAGACTTGAGAGGCCAAGAATATCAAGACAAAAAAAGTACATTCATGTGAACCTGATAGCTGCCTACACTTTTCTTTTGCAGGCATTTGTAGTCAGTAAGCAAACATCTGAGGAACCCAGAAGCTGAGTAGATATTCAGGAATCTCCTGGGACTGAGGAGCTTTTTATAAAAAAAAGAACTCTGGGCTGTCGTAAGTCCAGGAACCTTAGCAAACCCCCAGCTTTCAGTCAGGACGCCTGGCAAGTTATAGCCTAAAAGTAAGGACTAACCTTACTTCTAGGATATGTAAATAGAACCATCACAAAAGCTGAAATCCAGATTCAAACCAGCTCAATCATCTAAGATCAGATTAAGATGATCTGACCCTGACCTAAGGTAAAAGGAAACCTTCTCGGGGCGCCTGGGTGGCTCAGTTGGTTAGGCGACTGCCTTCGGCTCAGGTCATGATCCCAGGGTCCTGGGATCGAGTCCCACATCGGGCTCCCAGCTCAGCAGGGAGTCTGCTTCTCCCTCTGACCCTCCTCCCTCTCATGCTCTCTGTCTCTCATTGTCTCTCTCGCAAATAAATAAAATCTTAAAAAAAAAAAAAAAGGAAACCTTCTCTGGAGGAAGATAACATTCAAGCGCAAACTCCCACTGTAATTTTTTATCCACAGTGTTAAATCATTCAATCAAAAGTTACCGGACTCACCAGGAGACAAACCCAAGTGAACAAAAACCAGCAAAAGAGCAAATAATAAAAAAGATTTACAGGTGATTCGTATGGGAATTATCAGATACAATTTTAAGATAACTGTCATCAATACATTTAAGAAAGTAAATGACAAGAATTTCAGTGGAAAACTGGAATCTATCCAAAAAATAAAGTAGAAAAAAAAATCAAGTAAAAATTTTATTTTTTTTTAAGATTTTATTTATTCATTTGACAGAGAGAGACACAGTGAGAGAGGGAACACAAGCAGGGGGAGAGAGAGAGGAAGAAGCAGGCTTCCCGCTGAGCAGGGAGCCCGAGGCAGGGCTCGATCCCAGGACCCCGGGATCATGACCTGAGCCAAAGGCAGACGCTTAACCGACTGAGCCACTCAGGCGCCCCCAAGTAGAAATTTTAAAACTGAAAAATATAATAAATGAAATTAAGAACTGGATAGATGAGTTTAATAACAAAACAGACACAGCTGAAAAGAGGACTAGAACCTCTCTACTGATAGATCAAAAGTAGAAAACATACAGACTGGAGCAAAGGGAGAAAAAAATGGACAATACAGAAAGGAAGTTAAAGATATGGAACATAAATAAGCATAATATATGTGTAACTAGGGAGGAGGGAGAAGAGAGAAAATAAACAAAAGCAGTATTTGAAGAGATTATTGACTAAATTTTTTTTAAACGTTGGTTTATTTATTTATTTGGGGGGTGCAGAGAGAGAGGGAGAAAGAATTCCAAGCAGACTGCCCAATGAGCACAAAGCCCAATGTGGGGCTCAATCTCACGACCCTGAAATCACGACCTGAGCTGAAACCAAGAGTCCAGTGCTTAAGTGACTGCATCACCTGGCACCCCTTGATTAACTTTTTTTTTTTTTAATTAAAAACACCACGCCATGCATTCAAGAAATGCTAAGAAGCCCAGGCAGAATAAATACAAAGAAAACCACATCCACACCTTTGGCACGTCAGAATAAAACTGCTGAAAGACAAAGGCAAAGCAAAACCTTAAAAAAACAGAGGGGAAAAAAGAAATGTTACCCTCAAAGTAGTAACAATGACAATTACTGAGTTCTCTCTAGACACAATGGGGGCTAGAACAACGAAGGATATCATTCAAGTCCTAAAAGAAAATAACTGCCAACTTACAATGAGATATCTTGCAAAAATACTTTTTTTCAAAATAAATGGAAATAGACATTTTCAGAAAGAAAAATTAAAATAATCAACAGACCCACATAAAAAAAAAAAAAGACCTAAAGAAAGTCCCACCTGCAGAAGGAAGGTGATCTCAGATGAAATCAAAGATATTCAGGAAGGAATGAAGAGAAATAGGAAGAGTCAAAATGTGTGTAAAACTAAAATGAATATATTATCTGGAAAGAGAAAATTCCAAAGAATCTACCAAAAAACCCTCCTAGAACTAATAAGTGAGCTTAAAAAGGTCATAGAATAAAAGGTCAATAAACAAAATTTATTGTATTTTTGAGTACCAATGAATGATGAATCCAAAATTTTAAAAGCAAAATCATTTACAATAGCATCCCCAAAAATGAAAGACTTAGTTATAAATGTAACAAATATGTGCATGATCTGCATGTTGAAAACTACAAAATACTGATGAAAGAAATCAAAGGCCTAAATAAATGGAGAGTTAATCCATGCTTATGGATTGGAAAAATTGATAAAATGCAATTCTACCCCTCACTCCAAATGATCTATACATTCAATGCAATCCCAATCAAAATGTCAGTATACTTAAAAATAAAATCACTACCAGGACACCTGAGTGGCTCAGTCAGTTAAGCGTCTGCCTTCAGCTCAGGTCATGATCCCAGGTTCCTGGGATGGAGTCCCACATGGGGCTCCTCGCTCATCAGGGAGCCTGCTTCTCCCTCTGCCTGCCACTCCCCCTGATTGTGCTCTCTCTCTCTGACAAATAAACAAATTCTTTAAAAAAAATAAAATAAAAAATCATGACAGACTGATTCTAAAATGTATGTGAGAAAGGCAAAGGATCTAGAATAACCAAAACAATTTTGAAAAGGAAGAAAATGTTGGAGGACGTGAACTACCTAACTTCAAGACTTACTATGGTAATCAAGACAATGTGGCATTAGCAAAAAGACACAGAAATAAATGGAACAAAACAGAATCTAAAAGTAAATTCAACAGATTTTTGACAAAGGTCAAAGACAATTCAATGGAGAAAGGATAGTTATTTCAATAAATGGTGCTGGATTAATTAGATGTCCATATGCAAACAACAACAACAAACAAAACAAAACAAAACAAAAAAACTAACCCTCGACCCTTGCCTCCCACCTTATATAAAAATTTAACTCAACGACTCCTAGGTATATACCCAAGATAACCAAAAGTGTATGTTCACACTTGTACATGAATGTTCATAGTAGCATTACTCATAGTAGCCAAGAAATGAAAAGAACCCCAAATGTCCACAGAATGATGAATGGATAAATAAAATGCATATATCCATACAATAAAACATTATTCAACCATAAGAAGGAATAAAGTACTGATACCTGCTACAAAATGGATGAACCTTGAAAACATTATACTAAGTCAAAGAATCTATAAAGACAAAAAGTAGGTTAGTAGTTGCCTAGGGCTGGAGGAGGGGCAAGGGGCAATGACTGCTAATGGACTCCAGGGCTTCCTCTTCAGATGATGAAATACTCTGGAATTAGATAGTGGAATTAGATAGTGGAGATGGTTGCATAACCTTGTGAATATTCTAAAAACTAATTGTACACTTTCAAAAAAGTAAATTTCATGGTATGTGAATTATATCTCAATAAAACAAAATGTTTTTCAAAATTAACTCAAAATGGACCTAAACCTAAATGTAGAATGTGAAACTACCAAACTTCAGTAGAAATACAAAAGACAATCTGCATGACTCTAGATTAGGCAAAGAGATTCTAGATACTAAAAGCACAATCCACAAAAGCATGATCCACGAAGAAAATAATGTTAATTTGAACTTTATTAAAATTAAAAACTCTTGCTTTGCAAAAGACATTGTTAAGAAAATTCAAAAGTGAACCATGGACTGGAAAAAAAAGTTGCAAATCATATTTCTAACAAAGACTTATATACAGATTATATACATAACTCTTAAAACTCAACAATAAAAAAACAAGCAATCCAATTTCTAAAGTGCCAAAAGTTCTGAACACATACTTCACCAAAGAAGATATCTGGGTAGCTAATAAGCACATGAACAGATACTCAGCATAATTAGTCAGTAGGGACAAGCAAATTAAAACCACCATGAGATACTACCATACCTATTAGAAAGGCTAAAATTTAAAAGACTGCCGGGGGGGGGGGCGGAGCAAGATGGCGGAGGAGTAGGAGACCTGGATTTCGTCTCCTCTCAGGAATTCAGCTGGATAGGGATCAAACCATTCTGAACACCTACAAACTCAACAGGAGATCGAAGAAAAGAATAGCAACAACTCTCTGAACAGAAAAGTGACCACTTTCTGGAAGGTAGGACGTGCGGAGAAGTGAATCCGAGGCGTTATTCGGAAGGATAGACGGCGGGGGAGGGGCCTCCGTCGGCCGCTTCTGGCAAGTGATAGAGCAGCAGAGCACAAAATCGGAACTTTTAGAAGTCTGCTCTGCCGAGGGACGTCACTCTGGTGGCGAAGTGGGGGGTGGAACCCTCGCGGGACAGTGTGGTCTCAGGACCCTCGGGGTCACAGAAAGACCGGGGGTGCCTGAGTGCGGCAGAGCTCCCAGGTATCGGAGCAGGGAAGCCGGCTGCAGAGACGGAGCCCAGGCGCGGGCTCTCAGCTCGGGGTTGCTATAAACCATGATCCGCGGCACAGTCGGGCCACTGCTCCTCCAGCAGGGACCCAACAAGCGGCAGATCCGGGGAGACTCACCTTCTTCCCCCGGGAGGAGAGGTGCGGGAGCGCACCGCGGGGATCTGCTGGGTTTGGAGACTCCACCCGGGGTCGGGTGCCAGATAGAAAGGCGCGGTCACAGGCCGGGTGAGCGCGGAGTGTGGCCGGAGACCGGGGAGACGGGAGTGACTGACTGCTTTTCTCTGGGGGCTCGCTGAGGAGCGGGACCCCGAGTTCTCGGCTCCTCCGGGGCGGAGACTGGGAGGCCACCATTTTCACTCTCCGCCTCCAAAGCTGTACGGAAAGCTTGCAGGGAACAAAAGCTCCGGAGAGCAAACCCGAGCAGATTACTTAGCCCGGACCGGCAAGGGCGGGGCAATTTTGCAAAGACATTTGGGAACCACGGCAACAGGCCCCTCCCCCAGAAGATCAGCGAGAACAGCCAGCCAAGACCAAGTTTACCGATCAATGAGAACGGCAGAACTCCAGCGCTAGGGG